>NW_024544775.1:1200000-1888058 GCF_018167655.1 Microtus oregoni
AGGAGAAAATTCCTGTTGTATAGACAGACCCAGTAATGCCTTTTGGGAAAAGCGAAATGAACATCCAGAGCGCAGAACTTTTCAAGATCTGGTAGGAAAACAGCCAACAGTTGGCTAACTTCAATAGGTGTCTGTAACTCACAAGAAGCCCAAAGGAAAGAACAGAGTATGTAAAAGGTTTGAAGAGATGGTTCAGCGGTTAATAGCTCCACCGACTCCTCTTCCAGAGGACCTGGATTCTATTCCCAGCATTCACGATAGGGAACTCACAACTGTCAGTCAGTTCCAGGGTACTTGACACCCTCACACAGAATACAGTGTAGGCAAAATACCAATGCACACAAAATAAAAGCAAATCAATTTTACTTTTATTTTAGTAACAGTAAATAAAATAATAAATAAAACACTAAAAACTTTTAAATAAAGAGTATGTTCAAGTGAAATATCCAGAAAGAAATGTAACTTTAATATGTATTTTTAACCTTCAGATTACTTTTACATTATATAGATTCATTCCATCAGCAAATACTAAGGTACAATTATGTTCTAGCCAATCATGATTCCTAAGTGAGCAAAACAAACAAAAATCCTGCTTTTATTGAGCTTGCATTTTAGTGATAACACACCCATGTGTTATCCTGTACAACATTTGGAAAATGCAAAGGCTTTTAATGAAGGAAAATGAAACACTGTCATCTAACCCCCCTAAGATGTCCAGTATTAGCCAGGTGTGGTCATCCAGTACCGGGGAGGTGAAGATGAACGCACAAGGACTGGCAGGAGTTCAAGGCCAGTCTGACTACAGAGCGCAGCTCTCGTCTCAAAGAAAGAGGACAGAAACAAAGAAAAAAGAAACTGTTCAAACTCTGATTTTTTTTTTTCCGAGACAGGGTTTCTCTGTAGTTTTTGGAGCCTGTTCTGGAACTAGTTCCTGTAGACCAGGCTGGCCTCGAACTCACAGAGATCCGCCTGCCTCTGCCTCCCAAGTGCACAGATTAAAGGCATGTGCCACTACTGACCATCTTTGGTATTCTTTCTTGTGGTATGGAGGACTGAACCCAAGTCTCCTGCATGCTAGGGAAACACTCTACCACTAACCTATAACTTCCTCAGTTTGTTATTCTGAGGCAGGAGTGTGATAGGTTGCTCAGACAGGCCTTGATCTGTAGTTCAGGCAGGCTTTGAAGTTTAGCTCCTATGTCTGTCTCTCTTGAAATTGGGATTACAAACCACCAGAACTTTCTTGTGTTTTCCTGTTATTTCTTTGCCATGCCTGTATCAACACCTGCTGTATATAGTATACCGACCTGAGATCTTATGGTACCCTTGTTTCATACAGGTTTATACAATTTATGTTGGGCAATTTTTGGAAATGTCAAATCCTCTTCATAAAAATTGCTAAGCAAACTTATAAAAAGATGGTTAGTTGATAGTTTTAGAGTTATTAAAAATTACAAAACAACAAGACTTGGCAATATAGGCATGTGTTGCTTAACAATTGGCAAAAGGTGATTCTGCAATTATACAAATGTCATGGAATATACCAAGAGAAATCTAGGTGACATACCACTCATATACCAAGTTATATGATGTGTTTGTGTGTGTGACATAAATCTATTATCTATGGCATGAAACCCATTGCTGTTAGGGATTTAATAGAGCACAAGGTTTTTTATTTTTGGTTTTGGTTTTGGTTTTTAGAACAGGGTTTCTCTATAGCTTTGGAACCTATCCTAGAACTAGCTCTTGTAGACCAGGCTGGCCTTGAACTCACAGAGATCTGCCTCCAAAGTGCTAGGATTAAAGGTATGTGTCACCACCGCCCAGCAGAACACAAAGTTAATTCAAGCACAAGAGAAAATTGTGTAATCTGGGAACAAGATAAGCATGGGATATATGAGGCTATCACATACTGTTTTACAATAAAATTTTAACATATTTGTTTATGTTAAGTAGGAGCAAAAGAAAAACAGCAAGTACATAACCAATAACACTTTTTAAATTTTTTTAAATTTTATTATTTTTTAAATTTATTATGTAAACATTCTGCCTCCATGTATGTCCGCACGCCAGAAGAGGGCGCCAGATCTCATTACAGATGGTTGTGAGCCACCATGTGGTTGCTGGGAATTGAACTCAGGACCTCTGGAAGAGCAGCCAGTACTCTTAGCCGCTGAGCCATCTCTCCAGCCCCCCAATAACACTTTTTTATTAGTATCACAGACTAATATGAATTGTATCTTTTTTTTTAATTTATTTCTTTACTATACATACAGTGTTCTGTCTTCATGTATGCCTGCACGCCCGAAGAGGGCGCCAGATCTCATTACATGCGAGCCACCATGTGGTTGCTGGGAATGGAACTCAGGACCTCTGGAAGAGCAGCCAGTGCTCTCAACCACTGAGCCGTCTCTCCAGCCCCCTGAATTGTATCTTGATGCAACTAGAAGTGCAGATTTGCTCACACCGCAGCACCACAAACAGAAGAGTTCTATAGTACTAAAATGTTAAGAAAGCTCTGACAGAACTAGGCCATGGGGACTTTCCAGCCGCATTACAGTCTTATCAGAACACTGCTTGTGGACGAGCTATCGTGGACTAAAATGCCATTGCGTGATGAATGACTACATGCTGGCTGGATGCATGAGAGAAAACAGGAGAGAAATAAAAAAGAACTCTACAAATTGGCAAGTGTGGACATCAATATCCAAATGTCTGATTTGGGTAAAAGGAGTGAATTTGATCTATTCATAAGATGTAGTATGGAGGTGGCTGAGGTACCCAGGTGAGCAACAGGTCCAGACTTCAATGTTTGAACTAGACAGAGCTTGTTAAGTTTCCATTTTAAATATCCCCCAGAGCCCCTTTGGCAAAGGCCTATGAAGCCTACTGGTGGGGCAAGCTTTAAGAGATGGGGCCCAGGAGGTGGCTCCAGGTCTTGGAGAATGTGCCTTTGAGGGAGACTGGGAGGTCTGGCTTCTTTCTCTTCCCACAAGAGTGATTTTGCTCTGATCTGCCCTTAGGATGCATTGCCTCATCACATACCACACCCCAAAGCAATGGAGTCCACCAATTCCCGAGCTGAAACCTCCAAAACTGTGAGTCAAAATAACCTTTTTCACTCAGTAAGTTACTGTAGGTACTCGCTACTGTGGAAAGCTGGAGAATGCAGGTCTATTCCGGACATCAGAGAACAAGGGGGGGATTATATTGGTGGGGTAAAGAGAAGGACACACACACACACACACACACACACACACACACACACACAACTATCTTCCTGGTTGGAAGATACTAAAGGGGTTGGGAATTCCCTGAGTACAAGACCTTGGGCTTGGTCCCTAGCTGTGAAGAGATAAAAAAAAAAAAAAAAAAAAAAAAAAAAAAAAAAAAAAAAACAACCCCTTCCATCTTCATCTCACGTTTCTCAGAGAGTTTAAGAGTCCATGACCTGGAGCTGGAGAGATGGCTCAGCAGTAAAGGGCACTGCTGTTCTTGCAGAGGACTCGGCTTCAGTTCAGGTGGCTCACAGATTATTGTAGTTCCAGGGGAGCCAACATCCTCTTCTGGACTCCTTGGGGACCAGGCACACTCACAGTGCACCTCCATACATGTAAGCCACTCATATGCATCTAAGGTAAATAAAATCTTAAAAACAAAGGAGTCTACTAAGAGAAGGAGAGAACCAAGGCTGAGAGTTCTAGAACTCTCTCCATCCCAACAACTTGGCCTTTAACCTTCTGCTCCAGGGAAGCTTGGGATGGCTAAAACGTTTCTAGATCTCCCTAGAGCCTTCACCTAATTTAACATATACCTGGAGAATCGTATGTAAGAACTAGCTCCGTTTCATCTGGCTCATTGCATCAGGAGTTGAGGTAGCTTGCCTGTGTTTACTTGCTCCGATGCCCCTACATGTACACATCCCTTGTGTTTAGAATTTTTTTCCATAAAAGAGCTCTGAATCATCTTACATAATTCTGAAGGAAAAACACGTCCTGGAAGTTTAATGACAGAACTACAAAGTCCCAAAATCATGTGCAGAATATTCTGAGCTCCAGGAGTCCTAGCAACGGAAAAGCAAACCAATTTGGGGGGGTATTTTTGACTCTCCGAAGTCAAACGAATCACTCTAAAAAGAGTTTAGTACAAACAAATGTGAAGAAACGTTTGCTGAACGTCTGGTATGACCTAGTTGCTATCCAGAGGCCATAAGACAAAGATGAGTAAGATCAACCCAAGAACCTAGGAGATAGTAGGAGATACATCTGACTCAAGACATAATACCCAGTAGAAGACCTCTGTTGTAAGGAGAGGCCCGCTGTTTGGTCCCAGCCACACGGCTAGCTTACACCTGAAATAACCACACAGAAACTGTATTCATTAAAACACTGCTTGACCCATTAGCTCTAGTTTCTTACTGGCTAATTCTTACATCTTAATTTAACCCATTTCTATTAATCTGTGTATCTCCACATGACTGTGGCTTACTGGCAAGATTGTAACCAGTGTCTGTCTCAGGCAGAAGATCCATGGCTTCTCTCACACTGCCCTTCTTCCCAGCATTCCGTTCTGTCTTCTCCGCCTACCTAAGTTCTGCCCTATCAAGCCCAAAGCAGTTTCTTTATTCATTAACCGACGAAAGCAACACATGAACAGAAGAACCTTCTACACCAGACCTCAATCCCAGAGCTGTACTCACAGCAGTGGAGAGTGGCATTTGCACCTTCATAACTTGTCTTCATAGGGGACTATTACTTCAAACACTTGTTTTAAACCGGGCGGTGGTGGTGCACGCCTTTAATCCCAGCACTCGGGAGGCAGAGGCAGGCGGATCTCTGTGAGTTCGAGGCCAGCCTGATCTACAAGAGCTAGTTCCAGGACAGACTCCAAAGCAAACAAACAACAACAAAGACTATAAAGGCAGTGTGAGAAATTTGATAACTTGTATTTGTCCTCACACCTTTATGACTTGCAGGCACACACCTTAATAACCTACATTTGTATATCTCAAACACTTGTTTTAGAAATGCCAAGTTTTAGCTATGAAAGCCCTAACCTTGTATTTTGATTTGTGGAAAAGCAGGAATTAAGTGTAAATATGTATTAAATCCAGAATCCATTCACTTTTTGTTTTGTTTTGTCTTTCAAGACAGGGTTTCTCTGTAGTTTGGAGCCTGTCCTGGAACTCGCTCTGTAGACCAGGCTGGCCTCAAACTCACAGAGATCTGCCTGCCTCTGCCTCTCAAGTGCTGGGATTAAAGGCGTGCACCACCATCGCCCAGCTTCATTCACTTTTTTTTTTTTTTTGCTTTTTCGAGACAGGGTTTCTCTGTAGCTTTGGAGCCTGTCCTGGAACTAGCTCTGTAGACCAGGCTGGTCTCTAACTCACAGAGATCCACCTGCCTCTGCCTCCCGAGTGCTGGGATTAAAGGCGTACGCCACCATCACCCGGCTTCACTTTTTTTTAAAATTTGTTTTGTTTATTTGTTTTTGACACAAGTCTTTTCAGGTTGCCTAGGCTGCCCTTGCACTCACTCTATAAACAGGCCCTGAACTTTTCAATTCCCTTCCCTCAGTCTCACCAGTAGCTGGGATAACAGGTCTATATCATCTGCTTAGGGTTCCTGTTGCTATGAAGGGATGCTATAACCACAGCAACTTTTTGCTAATTTTTTTTATATTTATTGAGCTCTACAGTTTTCTCTGCTCCCTTCCCTGCCTCTCTCCTCCCCCCTTCAACCCTCCCTCAAGGTCCCCATGCTCCCAATTTACTCAGAAGATCTTGTCTCATTCACTATTTTTTAATTTAAAAATGTGTTGTGTGAGCCAGGCGGTGGTGATGCGTGCCTTTGGGAGGCAGAGGCAGGCAGATCTCTGAGTTCACAACCAGCCTGGTCTACAAAGTGAGTTCCAGGACAGCCAGAGCTACACAGAGAAAACCTGTCTCTCTGTGTGTATATTTATATGTATGTATGTGTGTATATATACACACATACGTACACATATACTGGGATTCAATTTGTTAAGTTTGTGTAGTGTAGAATTCTCTTGCTGGCCCTATTTTTAAAATTTCTGTCATTCAGATTCCATTCTCTCTCTTTTTTTTTTTTTCTCTTTTTTATCTTCCCCGAAACAGGGTTTTCCTTTGTAGCCCTGGCTTTCCTAGAACTCACTCTGTCAACCAGGTTGGCCTTGAACTCACAGACCTCTGCCTGCCTCTGCCTCACCAGAGCTTGGATTAGGGTATGTGATACCATTGCCCAGCTTGTTTCTTTTATTTTTAAAAAGATTTACTTTACTTTTTATGTGTATTTTAACCACTTGTATGTTGTATGTGCATCACGTGCATGTCCACAAAGGTTACACGATGGCACTGGATTTCCTGGAATTAGTTATAGAGGGTTGTTGTGAGTTACCATGTGAGAGCTGGGGATCAAACCCAGGCCCTTGGCAAGAACAAGTACACTTAACTGTTGAGCCATTTTCCAATTCAAACTTGTTATAAAACTCAGTTTTATTTAAACCTCACATTTAACATGCTTTTTAGGACACGGCTTTTGCAGAAGGGGCAGAACCCCACCTTATTACCGTTAGATGGACGTAGAAGCCCAGGTTGCCCCCTTAGTCTCCATGGATACCCAGGGAGGGGACTTTCATGAATACTGGGCAATAGCAGATGCTCCGTGTGCTCAGGTGGTCTACCCTGAACCCACGGGGAAGATGTTCTCATTCTTGTTGGGTAAAGAATGTTTTGACCGGGCTGGAGAGATGGCTCAGTGGTTAAGAGCATTGTCTGCTCTTCCAAAGGTCCTGAGTTCGATTCCCAGCAACCACATGGTGGCTCACAACCATTTGTAATGAGGTCTGGTGCCCCTCTTCTGGCCTGCAGGCATACACACAGATGGAATATTGTATACATAATAAATAAATATTAAAAAAAAAAAAAAGAATGTCCTGACCCAGGCCAGCTGGTGGTGGCGCATGCCTTTAATCCCAACACTTGGGAGGCAGAGGCAGGCGGATCTCTGTGAGTTCGAGGCCAGCCTGGTCTACAAGAGCTAGTTCCAGGACAGGCTCCAAAGCTACAGAGAAACCCTGTCTCAAAAAAACCAAAGTAAATAAACAAAGTTAAGATTGTCCCGACTCTCCACTGGGCTTCTGCCACTTCAAAAGGAAAGAGAGGGTTCTACTTGGCTGTTTCTGACACAACTCCAGAAGACAGCTGCGAGTTTTGGCCTCACCGCAGCCCAGAGAAGGTGCTCTGCACTCAGGCATGGATGGAGTCAAGGCTTTGTTTATCCCATTTTTCTGTGATACTTGGCCTAAGCAGTACAGTGTTTTTCTAAAAGTTTCCAATCCTCCTTTCCTGCTCTTTTGGTTGGAGACGGCAGACTTTTATTAGTTTTCTTTGCTTTGCTGTTTTTGGCTGAGCCCACTGGCCTTTCTGGCTTCAGTGGTTCAAAGTCTGGATATGCGAAGCAAACAAACAGGCAGGAAACCCACTTCCAGGCTCTGGGTTCCTAGGATTTTCTTTCCTCCCCACCTGCTTGGACCTTTTTGTCTCCACATTCTTCGCACTGCGGAGTCATCTATAGCTTTCTAGAAGTGGGAGTTTTGCATTAATTTTACTGTTCTGTTTTGTTTTTTGAGAAAGGGTTTTTTTGTAGCTTTTTTTTGTTGTTGTTTTTGTTTGTTTGTTTGTTTTTGAGACAGGGTTTCTCTGTAGCTTTGGGCCTGTCCTGGAACTAGCTCTTGTAGACCAGGCTGGTCTCGAATCACAGAGATCCGCCGCCTGTCTCTGCCTCCCAAGTGCTGGATTAAAGGAGTGCACCACCTCCACCCTGCTAATTTTGCTTAAAGCAAGAGGGCCCAAAGAGACGGCTCAGTGTTTAAGAATGTTTGCTGTTCGTCCAGAGGATTCAGCTTCAGATCCCAGCACCCATGTCAGGAGGCTCATAACTACTTATATCTAACCCCAGCTGCCCTCTTCTGGCTTCTGTGGATGGACAGACACACACAGAGATATACACACACACATACACACTACACAGATACATACACATCAAAAAAAAAATCTTTAAAAAGAAAAAGTAGAGCCGGGCGATGGTGGCGCACACCTTTAATCCCAGCACTCAGGAGGCAGAGGCAGGCGGATCTCGAGACCAGCCTGAGTTCGAGACCAGCCTGGTCTACTGAGCTAGTTCCAGGACAGGCTCCAAAGCCACAGAGAAACCCTGTCTCGAAAAACCAAAAAACAAAAAAAAAAACCAAAAAAAAAAAAAACAAAAAAAAGAAAAAGTAGGACCCACATCGGAGCACTGGACTGAGCTCCCAAGGTCCAGCTGAAGAGCAGAAAGAGGGAGAAATTGAGCAAGGAAGTCAGGACCACGAGGGGTTGGTCCACTCACGGAGACAGTGTGCCTGATCTACTGGGAGCTCACCAAAGCCAGCTGGATTGGGACTGAATGAGCATGTGATCAAACTGGACTCTCTGAATGTGGCTGATAATAGGGGCTGAGAAGCCAATGATAATGGCACTGGGATTTGTTTCTACTGCATGTACTGGCTTTTTGGAATCCTAGTCTGTTTGGATGCACACCCTCCTAGGGCTGGATGGAGGGGGTAGGGCCTTGAACTTCCCACAGGGCAGGGTACCCTGCCCTCTCTAAGGACTGGAGGGGGAGAGGGGAGGGAGAGGGAGAGTGGGAGAGAAATGGGAGGAGGGGAGGAAGTGGAAATTTTGAATGGTATTATTTATTTTTTTCCTTTTATTTATTTATTAAAGATTTCTGTCTCTTCCCCTCCACCGCCTCCCATTTCCCTCCCCCTCCCCCAATCAAGTTCCCCTCCCTTGTCAGCCCATAGAGCTATCAGGGTCCCTGCCCTGTGGGAAGTCCAAGGACCACCCACCTCCATCCAGGTCTAATAAGATGAGCATCCAAACTGCCTAGGCTCCCACAAAGCCAGTACGTGCAGTAGGATCAAAAACCCATTGCCATTGTTCTTGAGTTCTCAGTAGTCCTCATTGTCCGGTATGTTCAGTGAGTCTGGTTTTATCCCAGGTTTTTTCAGACCCAGGCCAGCTGGTCTTGTTGAGTTCCCGATAGAACATCCCCATTGTCTCAGTGTGTGGGTGCACCCCTCACTGTCCTGAGTTCCATGCTCGTACTCTCTCTCCTTCTGCTCCTGATTTGGACCTTGAGATTTCTGTCCGGTGCTCCAATGTGGGTCTCTGTCTCTGTCTCCTTTCATCGCCTGATTAAGGTTAATATTCAGGAGGATGACTATATGTTTGTCTTTGGGTTCTCCTTATTTAGCTTCACTAGGATCACTAATTGTAGGCTCAATGTCCTTTGTTTATGGCTAGAAACCAAATATGAGTGAGTACATCCTATGTTCCTCTTTTTGGGTCTGGCTTACCTCACTCAGGATAGTGTTTTCTATTTCCATCCATTTGTATGCAAAACTCAAGAAGTCCTTGTTTTTTACTGCTGAGTAGTACTCTAATATGTATACATTCCATACTTTCTTCATCTATTCTTCCATTGAAGGGCATCTAGGTTGTTTCCAGGTTCTGGCTATTACAAACAATGCTGCTATGAACATAGTAGAGCATATAGTTTTGTTGTATGATAAGGCCTCTCTTGGGTATATTCCCAAGAGTGGTATTGCTGGGTCCAGGGGTAGGTTGATCCCGAATTTCCTGAGAAACCGCCACACTGCTTTCCAAAGTGGTTGCACAAGTTTGCATTCCCACCAGCAATGGATGAGTGTACCCCTTTCTCCACAACCTCTCCAGCAAAGGCTATCATTGGTGTTTTTTATTTTAGCCATTCTGACAGGTGTAAGATGGTATCTTAAAGTTGTCTTGATTTGCATTTCCCTGATCGCTAAGGAAGTTGAGCATGGCCTTAAGTGTCTTTTGGCCATTTGAACTTCTGTTGAGAATTCTCTGTTCAGCTCAGTGCCCCATTTTATAATTGGGTTGATTAGATTTTTACCGTCTAGTTTCTTGAGTTCTTTATATATTTTGGAGATCAGACCTTTGTCAGTTGCGGGGTTGGTGAAGATCTTCTCCCAGTCAGTGGGTTGCCTTTGTGTCTTAGTGACAGTGTCCTTTGCTTTACAGAAGCTTCTCAGTCTCAGGAGGTCCCATTTATTCAATGAGGCCCTTAATGTCTGTGCTGCTGGGGTTATAGAATGGTATTATTTATAAAGCAATAAAAATTAAAAAGAAAAGGAGTGTACCATAATATTACTTATTTTGAGTTCTAGACTTTTAGCTAACCAGGTAAAGGCCTCATCCATTTAATTTTTTTAAGATTTATTATTTACTATGTATGCAGTGTTCTGTCTATATTCCACCTGCAGGCCAGAAGAAGGCACCAGGTCTCATTACAGATAGTTGTGAGCCACCATGTGGTTGCTGGGAATTGAACTCAGGACCTCTGGAAGAGCAGTCAGTGCTCTGAACCTCTCAGGCAGCCATCTCTCCAACCCATCATCCACCTCATCTAAAGGCACCGTTCGGAAGCCATGTTTGAGGCAAGGCTTCACCCACCTCATGTAAAGGCACTGTTTGGAAGCCTTGTTTGAGGCAACTTATCGTAGACATTTTCTAGCAAAAAGTTTTCAGGAAAAAAAACAAGTAGAAGTTTGTTGTTATTATTATTTTATTTTATTTATTTATTTATTGGTTTTTCGAGACAGGTTTCTCTGTGGTTTTGGAGCCTGTCCTGGAACTAGCTCTTGTAGACCAGGCTGGTCTCGAACTCACAGAGATCCGCCTGCCTCTGCCTCCCAAGTGCTGGGATTAAAGGCATGCGCCACCACTGCCCGGCTTATTATTATTATTTTAAAGACCATGTCTTGTTGTGGATCCCTGGCTGGCCTGGAACCCACTATAATAGAGCAGGCTGGTCTCAAACTCACAGAAATCTGTCTGCCTTGGCCTCTCAAGTGCTGAAATTAAAAATGTGTGCTACCAAGTCTGGCTTTTAACCCTGTCTTAAAGGAAGTACTAAGAAGAATTTGCAAACAAAAGGAAAGTGATACAAATTTGAAATATATATTGAGACTGAGTGAAATGTCACAAAATTGGCAAATTATGAGCAAACTGAATCTGAAATTAAATTTGAATGGATACTATCTATATGAAACAATAAAATAATATTTACACTATTGAGATTCAAAAGTGAAAGACCTGGACAGAAGGAACGTAAAAGGACTTAGAATGTTCCCAGGACCTTCTGTTGTAAGGAAAGACGGCAAAAAGCATCAAATCATTTACATGTTTTAAATCACAGACTCGAGCCTTTGCCTACCATGCATGAGACAGAGTTCAATGGCCAGTGCCTCATAAAACCAGTTACAACAGCGCACGACTGTCAAAGCCACTTGGAAGGTGGAGGCAGGAGGATAAGAAGTTCAAGGTCATCCTTAGGTCCAAAAGGGAATGTACAAAGACAGACACACACCCACACCAAAAAGATGGGGTAAGGGGAGCTGTGTACACTCTGAGGGAGTGGCACCAACTACCAAGCAACCCAATTATTATGTACAATAAGGGGATGGGGAGGTTAGTCTTGTGGTGGAAGGTCCCTGTAAGGTTAACAGTTTCCTCCAGGATTGAAACATTTTATCCTGCAGGGAAGCTCCTTCAGCAGGAAGGTAAATGTCAAGACAACATCCCTGAAACTGACCAGATTCACCAGGCTCCTCCCTGACAAGAGTAAATAATGAAGGCGGAGAGGCAAACTGCAAAGATTCTCAGGGCAGGCCAGACCAGCTGCCTGAAAGAAGCAGAAACCAGCCCAGCCACCCGGCAGAGGTGTTGATCAACTGAGCCGCCAGGAAAGGATACAACCTGCTGAGCTGCCTACAGGCTGTGCGGCATGCTCCAAGTTCCCTGCTTTTGTAAGCTATGAGCCATGGGGTGAGCCTTGGTGATGTAGTTGTCTTTGAGTCATTTCTGCTCCTATAACCCAATAAAACGCATTGGTTCACTGGTCATAGTAGCACATGCTTTTAATCCCAGCACTGAGGAGGCAGAAGCAGGTGGAGTTCTGTGATTTCGAGGCCAGCCTGGTCTATGTAGTGAACTCCAGGACAGCCAAGGCTATATAGTGAGACTCTGTCTCAAAAAACAAAAAACAAACAAACAAACAAAAAAAAAATCAGCCGGGCGGTGGTGGCGCACGCCTTTAATCCCAATTAATCCCAGCACTCAGGAGGCAGAGGCAGGCGGATCTCTGTGAGTTCGAGACCAGCCTGGCCTACAAGAGCTAGTTCCAGGACAGGCTCCAAAACCACAGAGAAACCCTGTCTCGAAAAACAAAAAAAACAAAAAAAAAAATCAAAACAAAACAAAACCCCAGCAGGGGGCTGGAGAGATAGCTCAGCCATTAAGAGCACTGCCTGCTCTTCCAAGTCTTGAGTTCAATTCTCAGCAACCACATGGTGGCTCACAACCATCTGTAATGGGATCTGGTGCAGGCAGAACACTAATTAATTAATTTAAATAAAAAAAAAACTCAGCAGGGCAAGATTTCAAAACTCATTGTTTCACCAAGTTGGACTTCGTTGGTATCTGCACTCTTGGTCTATCATGGGATCCCTGTCTGGGGTGAGTAGATGTGTTCTGTGCCTTCTCAGGTTGTAAGCATCAGGAAGGAGGAAGCTGCAGTTGCTAGTCTGTTCACACTGGTCAATCATTCAGAAACACTCCTATTTGTACATACTGTCAACATTTCTAAATGTTCTAAATGTGACCTATACGGGGAAGGCTTTGTCAATTTCCCATGAGCCCCAGGCCTTGGTCCTGGACACGCCAGCTCATGTCAAACACACAGTCACTCCCTTCGACCCCTGTCCTGTCTTCTTCCATAGCTCTCAAGAATTATCGGATACCCCACTAACAAGATTTCCAGCATTAAAGACCAACACCCACGAGCTGCAAAGCAAGTACCCCCTCCCCACAGTGAAACATTTCCTCCCTTCAGGATGGAAAGCAGCTGAGCTAACCATAAACTGAAGCCTCTACAGCTGTCAGTCAGCATCAGCCTTCCCTCTTAAGCCTGTTATCTTGGGCATTTTTTTTTTTTGGTACCAAAATTCTTTATTTAAAGAAATGGTACAAATGAAAGAACTTAAGCGGATGTTTCCGTGCGACTCATAGAAAAGATAAAGGCAGCCCGACATGCACGCACTGCCTCAGTGACCAGTGAAGTCTTGGGCATTTCTTGACAGTAGCAGACAGCTTACTAAAACAGCTTTTAAGAAAAGATTTTGCCATGTCTTGTTCTTTCGTACCTTCACACTTTCTCTGCTGGGATCAAGCTGTCATGCCTTGAGGAGTCTGAGATGGAGGGAAGTCTTGTAAAGAACTGAGCACTTGGTCTAGGAGTGTGGGGGGAGGTGAATTCTGTAAAGAACCTATTTTGTGACCTTGGACCTGTCCGAGTTGAGCCTTGAGATGACGGTTTGGTGGTCAACAGCCCTCCAAGGCTTTTCCTCTTGAATGCTTGGTCCTTGGGTGATACTGTTTGGGGAAGTTGGAAACTTTGAAGAGGGGTATGCCTTTGTAGGCAGGTCATGGGAAGCCAGCCTTTGAGGGTTATAGCCTGACCAACTTCCAGAACAAGCACTCTGCTCCCTGTCTGCTGCTATGTTGTGACCAGCGGCTTCATGTTACTGCAGCTTTGGAAATAAGCCAGCCCTAGCTGAAGGAGCCCCCAAACCTGTGAGTCAAAATAAACCTCATCTCCCTTCTATTTTATGTTTTTATCACATAGAAACATAGTGACAATGAACGTTAGCAAGGGAACAACAGCCCTAGCTGCCACCTTGACTGAAGCCAGTGAGAGACAAGGAAAACCCAGCTAAGTTACAGTCAGGATGCTGTTTCACAGAAACCATAAAGTAGTATTTTTAAGATTTTTTTTTTCAAGACAGGTTTTCTCTGTGTAGCCCTGGGTGTCCTGGAACTCATTTTGTGGACCAGTCTGACCTCGATCGAACTCAGAGATCTGCCTGCCTCTGCCTCCTGAGTACTAGGATTAAAGGCGTGTGCTACCACACCTGGCTCCGTACAGTTAGCAAAATATTACTAATTATTATTTAATCTACTTGAATGTAGATATCTTTGGCCCTTTCTTCACCAAATCTGCTATTACTAAGGTATTTAGCAAACATGCCCAAGACACAAAGTGCATCTCCTAAACTATCCCCCTTGTCCAGTGTGGCCATTCAACACCGCTGAACAGCACTGTGTCCCCTGCCCCATTGTGAATTTTTTCCTTCTATGTGTGGGGGTGCACCTGTTCATGTCAGAAATCATACTCCATGTCTCTTCTCCCTTATTCATTGAAGGCTAGTCTTGCAAGCCAGCACTCTGAGAATCCCATCTCTGCCTTTTAAGTCTGAAATTATAGGAGGGCCATCACATCCATTTGGCATTTTAGGTGGACTTCTGGGACTGAGCCATCTCCAGCAGCGCAGTCCTGCCCTTTAGGAACCCTCCTCCTGCAAGGCCTTCTGGATGCCAACTTACCTGTTTCCCACCTTCCTCTAGCTGCGCTTCTCAGATCTTTCCAGACTCCTTTCTACTCAAGTGTACAAACTTGAGTAGATACTTCTCCGGGGTTAAACACTGTTGCTTCCATTTGGATGCTTAAAGCACAGGAGCTTCAAACTCTGGACTAGGCAAGTATCCAAAAATGAATGCTATGGCTGGCTGAACGTGATGGTGTATGCCTTTGATTCCAGCACTAGGGAGGCAGAGGCAAGTCTATCTGTGAGTCTGAGGCCATCATGGTCTACATAGCGAATTCCAAGCCAGTCAGGTTACATAGTGAGATCCTTTCTCAAACAAATGACCGAAATCAATGTTATGCACTAAACCTAAGATATTAGAAAGTGTTGTGTTGAATTGGAGAGCTCAAATCCTAAAAACACAGAAGTGTTTCCCAGGTAAACACACAGGGAAGCAGATCTATATACTGGAGTTTCCCCAAAGCCTATTTTTATGCATAATTTCCTTCTAATAGTGTGAACAGGGGGCTGGAGGGATGGCTCAGCAGTTGAGAGCACTTGCTGCTCTTCCATTTCCACTCCTAGCACCCACGTGGTAATTCACAACCATCTGTAACTCCAGTTCTAGATCTCACGCCTTCTTCCGACATCTAGACAAGAGACACATACATGGTGCATATAGGTACATGAAGGCAAAACAATCATACGCATCATTTTTTTTAAATTAAAGAATAATAATTTCCTAATATCAGGAATAAAATAATTTCCTGATATTGAAAACAGCAGTGGACCAGTTAAAATCTACAAGGCGCTAATCCTTTATAATATTCCATTCACTTCTGTCCGTAATGCTCATTGTGTGCTGTTTCCGAATCGCTAAGGCTAGTTCTTTCTCCCAAAGGGGCTCATACAGCAAAATTCTTCTTCGATAAATTATCATGTCCACTTAGTTGTCCCCTCATAATTATTTCTCTCATCTCTTCCTGCTGAATCTTCAAGGATTCCTTTCCTAAAATGGTAAGGAAACCTGACATCTTTTAATACTTAAAAGGCTATCATGTGCCTATCCCAGCAACAGGGACACTCTGACCTCCAAGTGTGCACGTGCTGTGTGTGTTTGGCTATAAACACACACCTCTTTGTTGACTTTTCTGGATTCTCCAGATAACCTTGTGTGTTAAAACTGAGCGTTCAGTCCACTGCTGTTCCGAGTCAGAAGTTAGGAACCACGTGTGCCTCGTCCACCCCTGCGCTCTCAGTTTCTTAAATAGTGACCATCACGGCATTGCCCCAGGCAGCCGTTTGATTTTCCATTAATCCTTATTCTCCAACTCTTTGAGAGATTAACGATCACGACACCCCAGCTATTATAGCATTATCCTCCACCGCGCCTTTCTTTGAATGAATGAATGAGCCTGCCACGTGCAGCTGAGGGGCCGTCTCCAGCCTCCTTAGGGTCGAGGAGGCGGGTGCGGGGCGCTGTGATGAAGGAATCACAACTGGATCTCTTGGAGCGGGCCCGGTCTCTGATATCTGAGTCTGAAGACGCGTGCTGCCACCGCAGGGCGGACCTTGGGGAGAGGCATCCCGGGGCGTCCGAGCGTGCTCGCGCCCGCGGCCGCCGTCCGCGGGACCCTTGGCGGAGCTTGTGCTCCGGCTGCGGAGGTGAAAATGGAGGGCGAGGGATGGTCCGGGCACCGGACCAGCTGCGCCACGGGAGGGGAGCGCGTGGAGAGGGAGGCCCACGGACACGGCGCCAGCTAGGTAAGGGCGTACCTCGGCCCCGGGAAGGAAGAGGGCGGGGCGGGGCGGGGCCGGGCCGCGGCACTTAAGTGTCCCGGGCCACTGAGCCAGTTTTCTCGGAGTTCGCGGTCGGAAGTGCGGTGCGGTGCCTGAGCCCGGTGGGGGCGGACGGCGGGCGGGAGCTTGGCGCCCGAGGGCCCCACCCTTTCCAGTCCTGATAGTGCTCGGTTCTCCCAGGAGAAGCCGCACCAGCCCACAGAGCCCCCGCGCGCGCGCCCGCGGCAGCACCGAATCCCACCCCCCAGCCCGGTGCCTCCCTCCCCTCCCTACAGGGCGGTAGGGGCGTGGCCAGGCGTTGCGGGGGGGGGGGGGGGCTCGGCCCTCCCTGTACGTCCGCGTCCGGCGCGGTGACGCAGCACGTCGACGTAAGTGACGCGCAGGCCCGGGCCGCTCCTCCTTCCCTGAGTGAGTGCCGGCCGGGTCGGGGCGGGGGGGCGGGGGGGAGGGGAGGAGGGAGGGCGCCGGAGGGAGAGGCGACCCGGGAGTCGTTGTGGGCCGCGGGCCGGACCGGGGTTGGGGCTGCGGGAGCCCGGGTCGGGCGGAAGTCTTGGCGGGCCGTTGGGAGGTCGCCGTGGCTGTTCGGTGTCCTCCCTGGCCGGACTTGGCGCTCCCGGGCGCCCGGAGCCTCCGGCACCGTGCTCACCCCGCTCCACCTCGCGTCTCCAGACTCCAATTAGGTCAGGCTCGGAGTCCCGCGGCCGCGGCTCCGGCCCGCGACGCGCGGCGGCCGCTCGGCTCGCCTTTCTTCTTCCCCAGCCTTGCTGTCGGCCTCCCCCTCCCCCTTCTTCCCCCGTTCCTGGGTTTTGTTTTCGGCTGTAGGGGTTTTTGTGTCAGCCCGAGCTCATGGGTGTACATTATCATGCTCCTCTTTTGTAGAGCACCCCGACGGCCATGGAGGCTGAAGAGACGATGGAATGCCTTCAGGAGTTTCCTGAACATCATAAAATGATCTTGGACCGGTTGAATGAACAACGGGAGCAGGACCGGTTTACAGACATAACCCTGATTGTCGACGGTGGGTAGGGGAGTGGGCAGAGGAGAAAATTGGAGCTTTAGTTCCCTCTCCCTGCCCGCCTTTTTTAACCCACCCTCCGGGCTCTCTTCCAAAGTCGTGGAGGGTTTGCATCGGAACCAGGAGGGCGCTTGTCAGTGTTGCTCACGTAGACCATGCTGCAGGAATCTGGTTGGCCACTGTTAATTTTAATCTAGTCTGAGGTGCATCGCATTTTTAACTTCTTGCAACCTGTTCAAGTTTTCTCATTGCCCTCTCGAGCGTAAGATAAGGGCCTCGAAGAGTGAGAAAATACCTCAGAATGTTTGGTAACAAAACAGGGAGGCTGTCTCAACGTTTTGTTAATAAGCTTCCTCTTAGCAAGCCACTTGGAGAGTCCAACCCAGGAATCATTTGGGAAATTTTCATTGTAGTTTTCCAAAAATGGTGTGGGAAGGGGAATGAAGAGAGACACTGGCTACACTCGCCCTCACCTCACTTTGGGGTACTCCAACATTAGTTGGGGTCTTTACCAGTCTTCCATGTACGGGCAAATCCAGGTTGGAATTCTTTTGTATTTAGTGAAAATGGGCTTCCAAGACAAGCTGTTCTTATTATAGGAGTTTGTAGGTGTGTTGTGCCTACAGATACGGTAGGCATATCAAAACATTTCCCATACCAGACACATGTAGCTTTGTACCTTTTTTCTCTTTTGGGGACACAGTTTCTCTCTGCAACAGCCCTGGCTGTCCTGAAACTTGCTCTGTAGACCTGGCTAAACTCCAACTCACAAGAGATCCTTCTGCCTCTGCCTACCTCCAGAGTGCCACCACTGCGGGGCCTGTAGTGTTTAGATATAGATATCTTCCTAAATGATATATAGACTGCTGGGTTGTTATATTTAGCAGGTTTTTAAATTTATTTTATGCGTATGAGTGTTTGGGCCTCGCACATGTATATACGCAGCACATGCCTGATTGGTGGTCACTTCCCTTGGAACTGGACTTGCCAACAGTTTTGAGCTGCCATGTGGGTGCTGGGAATTGAGCCAGGGTCCTCTGGAAGAGAAGCTGGTTCTCTTAACTACTGAGTCATTTCTTTAGCCAGTATTTCACAGTTTTCAGCTTAAATATACCTTATTACTTAATTGAATGTAACAAAGTGCTAGAAGACATTCCTCGTAAATTGGCTTAAGTATTTGAAGTTACAAATTTAGTTTCATGTCTAATTAAAATTAAAAATTCCCAAGATAAATAACAGTTATATTATGCGGAGAGGTCTCCTTTATACATTTTGTGGGTTTTGTTTTTTTGTTTTTTTGGTGGGGGGGTGTTATTTGAGACAGGATTTCTCTGTGTAGCTTTTGGTGCCTGTCCTGAAACTAGCTCTTGTAGACCAGCCTGGCCACGAACTCACAGAGATCCACCTGCCTCTGCCTACCGAGTGTTGGGATTAAAGACATGCGCCACCACCGCCCAGCCACATTTTGTAGTTTTAACTTTGATTTTGATGTCAGTGTATGATTTCTTTTTCTCCCCCCACCCTAACCCCTCTACCTTAGGACACCATTTTAAGGCCCACAAGGCTGTTTTGGCTGCCTGCAGTAAGTTCTTCTACAAATTCTTTCAGGAGTTTACTCAAGAACCTTTGGTTGAAATAGAAGGTAAGTGGCATTTCCCACACAGTGCTTAATAGAAATAATTGGTTGACTTAGCAGGATATCCTGGGAACCAAATAGCAGTGGTTGTTGGTAGACAGCTACATACACCATCCATTGGGAATTCTGTCAGTAAAGCATTTGAATAAGTGGTAGGTATTGGTAGAGTCTGGCTTGTTGCTAAAACCAGGGTGCACTGTTGTTTTCAGAGTATGCATAAATGGAAACTGCCATCTTTTTGTTAGTGACCTCATGCTTCAGGGATGGTAGGTTATGTTTAAGTTAGAGGAGAGCCCGCTGTACTAGCAGGAATAGCGGTCTGCTAATGGGTACAAATGAATGGACTGAGATTGTATGGTATGGGGAAGACAGGGATGATGAACTAATACTGTAACATGCAGCTGAATCTGTTGGTTTATAATGTTGAGGAGAGAAGGGATCTTCAGATAGGTATTTACTTTGAAACAAAATGATTGACATTTTCCCCCAATTTTAGTGGGCAAGTCCCAAGCATTGTACTGTGGAAGTTGTGTAGTGTATAATCTTTTGGAAAGTGGAGTTTCCATTTTGCATGTGGGAACCAGCTCCTTAAGTTTCCTTGCTCAAGGTTGCCTGTTTAGCAAGAGATTTAGTTTGTTCTGTTAATTTTCACGCTTTCATATTTGCTACTACAGTGCTCACCCCATGTCCTGTCAAACTCTAAAGCCGTTGGGAATACAGAGTCTACATAGAGTTTCTATGTTTTGGCTTTGTGTCTTTTTTGTTTTGGACATATTCTTTATTATGAGTGGGTTGCTTAGAAACTTTTCTTGGAAAATAATGATACCTAGGGGAGTAAAGAAAAGAGTTAAACCTATTCTTTACTTTTGGTATATTTCAGTTAGTTATATATGATAGACCAAGCGTGGGCATAGTGGACATACGGGGGGCTGCTAGTGAGAATCTAGCTGCCACAAGCCAAGTCTATCAGCTGGAGGCTTGTAATGTAGCTAACAAGTTACTTCATCTCAGTGGCGTATCTGTCTCCTCCTCTATTAAGCCAGGTTAATAGGCTTGTAGTGATTAGTTGAAAGAATCGTGAAGAAAACCTGTCACCATTATTTGGTATATTGTTGTGTTACTTAGTGTGCTGGACCCTAGAGCTAAGGAATTTGAATACAGCATTCCCTGAAGAGCTTGAGACTATAGTAGCAACAGTTTAAAGGAAAGAGTGAAGAAATACTAGAGACTGTTAATATGGGCTTTAGTCAGTGTTAGGAATGATTATGATTTCAGAGAGGAGTTGATTATACTAGGCAAAGGTTATCAAGAAAATTGTGTGTATGTGTATAGGTAACGTGTGTGTGTGTGAGTATGTGTGTGTATGTATGTATTGGGTACTCCTGTGCCTATACACAGTCTAGGTCCAAGGCCAACATCTAGTGGCTGTCCACTTTACTCCTTGAGGCAGGGTCTGAGACCCAGAGGTCTAGTCTAACCCTGTCTCCACCTTCCCAGTGCTCTACTTAAAAGCAGATCGCTGCAACATCCTGTCAGTTGGTGTACAGGTTAAATGGTTTCTCGGGGGCTGAACTCCAGTCCTCTTGTGTGCACAGCAAGCACTTTAGTCAGCGAGCCACCTCCCTCAACAACTAACTTTTTTTTTTTTTTTTTTTAATTTTTCAAGACAGTTTCTCTGTAGCTTTGGAGTCTGTCCTGGAACTCACTCTGTAGACCAGGCTGGCCTCCAACTCACAGAGATCCTCCTGTCTCTGCCTCCTGAATGCTGGGATTAAAGGTGTGCCCACCACTGCCCGGACACCTAACATTTTAAACCCTGGCTGAGATTAGAATTGTTGCTAATCGAGAAAGCAGCACTGGAGAAAGGATCTTGGCAGTTTTCTTTTCTCTCAGTACCTCTGACCTATCCTGTATCTATTATAGTGTGGTAGACATAAGCCTTAAATACTTAAATTGCAAATAGGAAAAAAAAAAGGAAAATACTTGTTTTAAAAATTAAATTTTCTTTAATCCCAGCACTCGGGAGGCAGAGGCAGGCGGATCTCTGGGAGTTCGAGGCCAGCCTGGTCTAAAAGAGCTAGTTCCGGGATGGGCACCAAAGCTACAGAGAAACCCTGTCTCGAAAAACCAAAAAAAAAAGAAATAAATAAAATAAATTTTATCGATTATCATTTTAACCCTTAACTCTGAGATTGCTCTATTTTCTCCCAAGGTCACCTGGCTGTAAAGAAAGCCCTGGGCACATAATTAGAACATGAGTTTTGGTCTTGGTTTTACTGTTTATTACATCATGATCTTGAATGATTTTTATTTTTCTTTCCCTCGAGACAAAGTGTCTTTGTAGCTTTGGAGCCTGTCCCTTAACTCTCTCTGTAGACCAGGCTGGCCTCCAATTTACAGAGATCCACCTGTCTCTGCCTCCCGAGTGCTGGAATTAAAGGCGTGAGCCACCACCGCCCAGCGCTTCTTTTTTTTTTTTTTTTTTTAAGGCTATAGAACACAAAGTAGTTTGGATCATGTCCTGGACATTTGGTGTAAGAGTGTGTGCTGTCATCCTCTAGAGAATGCTTTTGTTGGAATTTGCTTTGAGGATGCAATCAACCTGCTGGGTTCAGACACAGTTGAGGCTATGCATCCTATCTAAATTTAGTTTCAAAATCTCCATAGTCCTAGCAAGGTGCTAATCCCAGTTGAAATCCCATCCCTAGGGAGACAGGCAAGAAGATTGGGAACTGGAGGTCAGCATGAGAAATATCAGGATCTCAAACACATGAACATCTTTGTGTGGCTGTCAGAGTACCTGACTTGGAATTACAGCTTATTTTGCATGTTGCTGAGAAAAAAACAAAACCAAGTACACCCCCCCCCACACACACACACATATGCACACCCCTTTTACATTACCTTGCTTGGTTCTCTAGAAATTTCTCGGAGTGTATTTTTCTGCTTATACCTCATTGCTCAGCTATGGGATTTGGGCTGTGCTTATGTCTAAACTGGAATATTTGGGAAGAAAAATACACCTTTAAGATTGAGTGCTGTTTGGTTTCACGGTCTGGTCAGCTCTTTGCCGAGTCCTATGTCTTCTCTGGGAGTTTAGTTGTAGACAGATGGTGGGTGTGCTTGTGCTGCCTCGTCTTGCTGGGTCTAGACTTCCCATCCTGAAGCCTGAGCAGTGGTTTGGGCTTTCCTGATAAAATTACCTTTGACAAGAAATGCAGCTGTGTCATTCCCCCACCACCACCCTTGATGACTTGGAATAAAAATTGTTGCTCCTGAAGCCAGTTACACACCATTTCAGCTTTGTGACTTGTCCTTCAGCTATCTGTAATCTTCAGAAGACAGGTAGTCCCTAATTCAGAAAGGAGACTGATTTTCTCAGTCTTATTTTTTATCTGCTTCTGAAACTACAGATCTAAAGTATTTGTTTTCTCTTCTGGCAATTCTGTCATGTCCAGAAAATTTATTCCCAATGAAAGACAAGACAGACAAGGACCTATTAAACATTAAAAGTCATAGGTTTTTGTTTGATTGTTTTTAAAGACCAGCTCCTGCTGTCATAAACACACTATATAGACAAGACTGGCTGCTCAGATTAAAGGCATTGCCACCATACCCAGCCAGAAATTGTTCTGAATGTGAATTTATTTTGGTTTTCGATAGATAGATAGATATTTGGTTTTTCGAGATAGCATTTTTCTGTTTAACAGCCCTAACTGTCCTGGGACTAGCTCTTGTAGACCAGGCTAGCCTCACAGAGATCCGCTTACCTCTGTCTCCCACGAGTGCTGAGATTAAAGGTGTACACCACCACCATCCAGCTGTTTTTTTTTCTTTGAAAAAAAAATTTTTTTAAATATAGACTAGAGAAATGTCAGAATATTGCCCCGATAAGAAGATCCTTAGATAAATTATCTTAAAAGAAATATTTTTTAAAAAATATTTCCACTATGAAAGGAGTAAGGGATTGGTAAGAAATGTTCTAGTCCTAAAATACCAGATTGTATTTTTCACAAACCTGTCTGCCGCCTCTTCACTTATGTGGCAGGTGTTGCCAGCTTGATTTATATTAGCAAATTATTAAAGTCGTTGGTTTGCTCCTGGGAGAGTCCTGGACTGGTTACATCAAGCAAACAAACCCTGAAGTGCTTATATTAAGAGAGATAGATTAAATAAATAAATAACATTCCTAGGTTTGAGGCTAAAGATCAGAGAACCGTACTTGAAGCTCTCACGACTGATGATTCTGATTAATGCAGATTAGGAATGGGGCTGGAGAAAGAGCTCAGCAAGGGTAATACAGGACAGACAAAACTCCAGAAACAGTAAACATTCCAGTTTCTCTTTTAAGGTCCCCTTCAACAGTTTTTTCTAACTTTGATCAAATTTCGTTTTTTCTTTCTTCTTCCCTCCTTCCTCCCTCCCTTTTTTTCTCTTTCGAGACTGGAGTGTCTAAGTAACAGTCCTGCAACTCCCTTTGTAGACCAAACTGGCCTCAAACTCCCTCTGTTTCCTAAGTGCTGGGATTAAAGGCGTGTGCCACTGCTGCCCGGTTTGGTGACTTCTTTTTCTATTTTTTTTTTAACTTTATTTTATGTGCATTGGTATGAAGGTGTCAGATTCCCTGGAACTGGATTCACAGACAATTGTGAGCTGTTATGTGGGAACTGAACTCAGGTCCTCTGGAGAAGCAATTAGTGCTCTTAAGCATCAAGCCATCTCTCCAACCCCTGGCTTCTTTTTCTAAAAGGATTTATTTTATTATATTTCTATTTTGTGTATATGAGTATTTTGCTTTGTGTGTTTTTGTTGGGTATATGTGTGCAGTGCCCACAGAATCCCGAAGAGGTATCAGAGCTCCTGAAACTGGAATTACAGACAGTTGTGAGCTGCCACGGCGGTGCTGGGAATCAAGGCAGATGCTCTTTAGAGCAGGTGGTACTCTAACAGCTGAGTCATCCCTCCAGCCCTCTTGCCAGCTTTAACCTACGTATACCATGTGGAGTTTTCTACAGACAGATGGCCAGCCCCTTCGGTTCTCTTTAGTAAAGCAGATCTTAATATAGTTTGGTGCAGTTTCTCTCTCTCGCTCGCTTTCTTTCATGGAGTCTTACTAGGCTGGCCTAACATCGGAGTGCTAGGATTACGTGTGTTCACCACCAGGTCCAGTTTATTTAAGATTCTTATTGGTATTAAATTTTTGTACTTAAAATAGTGCAAATACCTAATACATAAGTACCCACAAGGGTTCATGAAACCTCTCTGATAAAAGCCAATAATGAAGTTCAAGTTAAAGAGCTAAGAATGTAGCTCAGTGGTAGAACACTTTCCTAGCATGTTCATACAAGGCCCTGGATTTAATCTGCATCAACTTCCACCCCCAAATCTGTGGCAGAAAAAAAGTCCAAGATATTTAAATTGGGAGAAAGAGTGATTCACATGGAGGATGTTGATTTATGAAAGTGATAATGTAAACCTAGAATTAATAAGACCAGGGTGTTCAGACTTCTACGCAACAAGAAAAAATTGTCTTTTTCCATGGACCCAGGAATCATACTACTTAGGTTTGCTCCTACTTTTTAAACATTTAATTAATCTTTCTTTCTCTCTTTCTTTCTTTCTCTTCTTCTTCTTCTTCTTCTTCTTCTTCTTCTTCTTCTTCTTTTTGTTTGTTTTTTTTAAGACAGGGTTTCTCTGTCGCTCTGGCTGTCCTGGAACTAGCTCTTGTAGACCAAGCTGACCTCAAACTCTCAGAGATCCACCTGCCTCTGCCTCCCAGTGCTGGGATTAAAGGCGTGAGCCACCTCCGCCCAGCTAATATTTCTTAGGCATGAAGATTCAGTAAATGATACCATGCCTGGTGTATGATGAGCAGTATCGATGCTTGATTTTAAAAAGCAGTATCTAATTTTACTGTAGGACTGTTTAAACATTGTATTAGAAAGAACTTTTGTACTTTCAAACTTCTAGTCAAATTTCTTAAAAGATAGCATAGCCTTTCCCTTAGCCTTTGCTGAAAACTAAATTAGGGAACCAAAGCCTTTGATGAATCCATATATTTTTAGTTTCCTTACTTAGTATCACATAACTCAGTGTATATTTCGTCTTAAAGTATTTTTCAATATTCAAGTTGCTTTCAGACACTTTGAAGACAAGTCAAAATGAGTTCTAAAGTTCTGTCTTGCCCCAGATCAGTTTCTGGAAGAGCTGGGCCTAAGATGTAAAATTTTGACTCTCCTGAATGATATCCCCCAATTTCTTTTTTTCTTTTTCTTTTTCTTTTTTTTTTGGTTTTTCGAGATAGGGTTTCCCTGTAGCTTTTGGTGCCTGTCCTGGAACTAGCTCTTGTAGACCGGGCTGGCCTCAAACTCCCAGAGATCCACCTGCCTCTGCCTCCCGAGTGCTGGGATTAAAGGCGTGCGCCACCACCGCCCGGCTATCCCCCAATTTCTAAAAAGATTTATTTTCGTTTTAAAATTACATGGTGTGTGTGTGTGTGTGTGTGTGTGTGTGTTTCCAGAGGCAGCAAATCCCTCGAGCTGGAGCCACAGACAATTGCGAGCCACTTGATATGGGTGCTTGGAACCAAACTCAGTCCTCTGCAAGAGCAGTAAACACTTAACTGCTGAACCAGTTTTCCAGACCCAATAACCTTCCTTTATATACATAAAGATTCCTGTTCTAAATACTTACAGTTGCCTTTAGATATATAAGGTAAATGGAACAAACATAACAATGTTTTTGTGAGTAACAGTTGTATACTTTTTGCAGTGTAGACTTGGACATTTCTTGGTCTGGAATTCTATTAAAAGTTTTTCTTTGGTCCTTTATTTTTTTTATTTTAATTTTTTAAAATTATTTATTTATTATGCATACAACATTCTACCTCCATGTATGTCCACACGCCAGAGGGTGCCAGATCTCATTACAGATGGTTGTGAGCCACCATGTGGTTGCTGGGAATTGAACTCAGAACCTCTGGAAGAGCAGCTGGTGCTCTTAACCACTGAGCCATCTCTCCAGCCCCTTCTTTGCTCCTTTAAATAGCCTTCTTCTTCTTTTTTTTTTTTTTTTTTTTTTTTTGGATTTTTCAAGACAGGGTTTCTCCATAGCTTTTGGTTCCTGTCCTGGAACTAGCTCTTGTAGACCAGGCTGGCCTCGAACTCACAGAGATCCGCCTGCCTCTGCCGACTTCTGGGATTAAAGGCGTGCGCCACTTCTACCTGGCTTAAATAGTCTTCTTACACTCAACTTTTTTGTTTGTTTTTCAAGACAGGGTTTCTCTGTATAACAGCCCTAGTCATCTTGGAATCTTGGATCTCACTCTGTAGACCTGGCTGGCATCAAGAGCTGACTGCCTCTGTCTCCTGAGTGCTGGGATTAAAGGTGTAAGCCATGACACCCAGCTGAAATAGTCTTTTAAAATTGTTTCTTGACTTAAATAGACTGAAACAATAACACTTAACAGTAAGGAAATACAAAAATAGTGTCATCTTGTTGTTAAATTTAAACACAAAACTTGAAAAGAAAAAATAGGATTTGTAGAAACAGGAATTTTGTTTTGTTTTGTTTTGTATGAGACAGGATCTCATGTCACTATGTAGTCTTTGCTGGCCTGGTCTAACTTTATTAGACTAGGCTAGCCTCTAACTTCAGAGAGATCCTCCTGCCTTTGGAATCAAGGTGTGTGCCAGCATACTTGAACTAGACACTTAGTTTCAAATTTAACTTTAGCATTTATTTTTGTTGTATGTACCTGTGTTTTGGAAATCTCTGTTAGATGCTCTTGAGGTACAGATCAAAAGTTTTCTCTCAGATAGGTTACAATGAAGAGAGTTTTATAAACTAAATTACTAGGGCAGTTGCAGCCTTGAGCCTCTGGGAAATACTGAAGGTTTTGTTCCTAATGCATAAAGAAACAGCATAAAGGACCTCCTGTGGAGATTGAATTAGTTACCAAAATACCTTTGAACAGAGGAAATTCTAGGTTCAGTTGGCTTTAACTAGTGACCTCAGTCAAGCATTTGAAGAACTCTTGCCATGTTTAGACTCAAAAGCATCGAATAAGGAGCTGGAGAAAGAGTTCATCAGTTAAGCGCACAAACGCACATAACTGCACCTTAGAGACTCTGAGTTTCATTCCCAACACCCATGTCTGATGGCTTACAACTGTCTATACCTCCAGTTCCAGGGGGATCTGATACCCTTCTTAGTTCTCTGCAGACAACTATGTGTATATAAACATAGACAAGTGTAGATAAAAATAAATGTTTAAAAATTTCAAACACTTCCAACTTTGTTTTATTTTTTGAGACAGAGTTTCTCAGAGATACACCTGCCTCTGCCTCCCAAGTGCTGGGATTAAAGGTGTGCACCACCACTGTTTGGCAAACACTTCCAGATTTACTTGAGACCAGTATGACTCTGATGACCATATCAAGAAAAATAATTTAAAAAGAAAACTGTAGGTCAATATCTATTATGATATAAAAATTGTCAGTAAAATATTAGGAAAGTAGCCAAGCATTGTGGCTGGCACCTGTCAATTCTCTTACTTGAAGGTTGAAGCAGGAGGGTTGTCACATGTACAAGACTTAACTATAGATTGGGACCCTATTTTTCAAAAAAGTTTAGGGAAATGGCTCAGCAAGTAAAAAACAGCTTGTAGGGAAAGCTGAAGATCTGAATTTGATCCCTGGAACCCACCAGATGTGGTAGCAAGCATCTGACCTCAGCACTGAGTGAGGTAACTGAGAATAATGGGCCAGCTAGCCTGAGGTTACCAGCACAGCAGCAGAAACAAAGGAATAGCCACTTAAACACGGTGGAAGAACAGCCTCAAAACCTGTCCTCTGAGCGCTGAGCTTGTGTACTCTCACTCTGCACACACATAAACTAGGATCCTAAATCCAGCATCATAGTAATTAAAGATGATTTATCAAGATTAAATGAGATTTGTTCCTGTGATACAAGGATAGTTCTGTGCAAAAATGAGCATGGCACACCATACTGACTGGTTATATCCTCCCAATAGAATAAGACTTAGGCAAAGCATTTCACGAATGTGACATTAACATCATGGGCAACAGAAGAAGTAGACATAATAAAGGAAACAGAACACAACTGGTGGAATGGGAGAAAATATTTGCAAACCAAGTATTTATCTGAAAGAAACGGAGAGAACTCAGAATTTAACATTTAAAACTTCGTTATTTAAAAACAGAGTAAGAACTTAAGTAGAAACTTCTCCAAGAAAGAAAACAAATGACTCTTAAGTAAATGAAAAAAGTTCCATCTGTGTCATTACTGGCCAGACAAGTATATATTTAGCAAGGATCACTGCATTTTTGAAGAAGGTGTCAGGGAAGTAGAAGACGGGGTGATGAGAGAAGTGAGTGTGGCCACTGTGAAAGATGGGAAGCGTTCCAAAGCTTAAAGTAGAAGCGCCATATGTATTGAAGAGCTTTCCGGGGAGGAGAGTTGCCTTGGCTCAGGTCCAGAGGTTGTAGTAAGGCAGAACACCTTGACCCAGTGCAGTGCTGAAGCAGAGGTCTACAGCCACTCTCTTGGCAGTTTGTAAGCGAGGAAAGACCTTCCTCCAACCAGCCCTTCTTTAAAGTCCAGTTTAAAGAAGTGTGCATTTATTGAGCCCTTGCTATGCAATGTAACTAAAACTTTGTTGGCACATAAATGTTCTTGTCCATGTTTGAGTTTAAAAAAATTTCAAGCTGGGCACTGGTGGTGCATGCCTTTAGTCCCAGCACTTGGGAGGCAGAGGCAGGCAGAATTCCAGGACAGGCTCCAAAGCCACAGAGAAACCTTGTCTCGAAAAACAACAACAAAAAAGAATTCAAACAGTTGAAGCTGCACAAAGTCTGCAGGGTGGGTAGAATAACTAAGGCCTGTCTCTTTAGTAGTCCATTCAGCTTTGAATAAGCATTCTCAGGATCCAGTCTGAGTAACATGCCACCAGCTGGGGGCCAGGCTGCTAACACATGAGCTTTCATCTTTAAGCCACATCACATATAAACCAGTAGTTCCACATCTGAGCGTCCATGCAAAAGAATTTGGCATCAGGATCTTCAGGAAGTTGTGCTCCTCGGCCAGCAAGATGGTTCAGTGAACAGCAGATAGAGTGCAGGCCTGACAACCCGAGTTCAATTCTTGAAACCCACCTTTGACCTCCCCAGGCACACTGTGACACGTCACATACAATAGTTGTAATAAAATTTAGAAATTATTTTTTATTTTTTTTATTATGTATATAGTGTTCTGCCTGTGTGTGTGCCTGCACGACAGACAGAAGAGGCCATCAGGTCTCATTACAGATGGTTGTGAGCCACCATGTGGTTGCTGGGAAGTGAACTCAGAACCTCTGGAAGAGCAGGCAGTGTTCTTAACCTCTGAGCACTCTCTCCAGCCCTTACAATTTCTTTAATCGTTTGTCTACATTCTTTTTAGGACCATTCATAGTAGCTAACATGTGGAGATGACCTAAATGTTCATCAGCAGAACATGGAATGAATGTTCTAATGAATAAAGGGAATTTTTTTTAAAAAAATATTTATTTACTTATTATGTATACAGTATTCTTTCTGCCTGTATGCCTGAAGGCCAGAAGAGGGCACCAGATCTCATTTCAGATGGTTGTGAGCCACCACGTGGTTGCTGGGAATTGAACTCAGGACCTGAATAAAGGGAATTTTTATGTACACAAAATAGGATACTGGTCAGCCTTTAAAAATTCTGCTGTATGCAACATGAATAAACCTTGTAAACATGTTAAATTAAGACAGTTAAAGAAAGATAAGTGATAAAATATCTACTTAAATAACTTTCTGAAATGGTCACACTCATAATTGAGGGGTGGGGGTTGGAGAGGTGGCTCAGCAGCTAAAAGAGTACTGCTTTTCCAAAGACCCAAGTTCAGTTCCCAGCTCCTCCATCACGTGACTCACAACCACTTGTTACTCTAGCTTCAGGGAGCCTTTGTTTCTGGTTTACACAGACACATAATTTAAATAAAGTAAACATTAAAAAGTATGTGGCGGTGGCTGGAGTGGGCTCCTCAGGGCTGGAAGGGGAGCTTGAGATCTTACTTGGTGAGTAGGCTATTAATTGTGATGATGAGGATTGTGGACTGTGACTAGGATATTAATTGTGATGATGAGGAAATGACAAGTAATCAAATCCCATGTGCTTTCCTCTTTGCTGTGCATTCTGCAGTTTGAGTTGCCGTGAGCTAAGTGTACTGTGCATCTTTTTACAGGGGTCAGTAAAATGGCTTTTCGTCACTTGATTGAGTTCACGTACACAGCAAAACTAATGATACAAGGAGAAGAGGAAGCTAATGATGTGTGGAAAGCAGCAGAGTTTCTACAGATGCTGGAAGCTATTAAAGCCCTTGAAGTCCGGTAATGGTTACTTCTTCAGAAATGCTAACTGATAGTCAAGACTGTACTGTGTCATAGCATTAAGTAGTGATGTTCTGAAAGTAGGAAAATTTTGGATATTGATTATGCTTTCCATTTGCATTGATTTCTCAAGTAAAAACTCATTAAAATAAGATTAAAATAGCATGCCTGAGTCAGGCGTGGTCACGCACACCTTTAATCCCAGCACTCAGGAAACAAAAGCAGGCAGGTCTCTGTTTGAGTTTGAGGCCAGCCTGGTCTACAGAATTGAGTTCTAATATAGCCAAAGATATATAGAGAAACGCTGTCTCGAAAAACAAAAAAATTAAAATAAAAAGTAAAATAGCATGTCTAGGCAGGGTGGTCTCTGGACCCTCTTCAGCTGGATTTGATTGATAATTATTAGTACTGGGAATACTAATAAAAATCAGTAGGCTAGATGAGGGTAAGTCATGGCTTACCTATTGGTAATGACTTCTTAGTTAAAGTTCTAGTACTGTGAGAAGACACCATGACCATGGCAACAAAAAGGAAAGCATTGAATTGCCTTACATTCAGAGGTTTAGTCCATTATCATCATGGTGGGAAATCTAGGAGCCTCTGGAGGCCAGTTCTATTACAGCCACCTCAGTGGCCAAAGTAGAGCTATTGTAATCTAATGTATTTATGTAAACTTGTTATAAACTCCAGATGACTAAAACCTCCATCTGACTTCTGATATGTCCACCACAAAGGGAAAAGATAGTGTTCAGTGGTATTGTAGCATGAAAACAGGTCCATTGCTAAGGGGTTACCACTTGGTATTAAAACACAGAGTTTCTTCTGTGTTTTCAAAAACCACTAAGGGTTACAATGAGCAAATCTCAGCACCTTCATTTGGAGCAGTGTAAAGGGTAAGCTGAGGGCTCTGGTATTGCTCTAGGTTACCCTAGCTCTATCACTGACCTTAATGAAGTACTCAGCCCATCAGATGATATAATGATGCAACTTCCTTCAAAGAATTGTTTGTGACGCTTAATGCCTGTAAAATGCACAGCGGTTTATGTAGTGTAGTATTCTAAACGTGCAAACTGTTACTTCACTGGTACCTCCTGGTACTATATGGCTTTCTCTTTCCTCCTGTTGTTTGCTTTTTTGTTGTTGTTTTTTCGAGACAGGGTTTCTCTGTGGCTTTGGAGCCTGTCCTGGAACTAGCTCTGTAGACCAGGCTGGTCTCGAACTCACAGAGATCCGCCTGCCTCTGCCTCCTGAGTGCTGGGATTAAAGGCGTGCGCCACCATCGCCCGGCCTGTTGTTTGCTTTTTAAGTGATTAGTGTAAAAAGATTATTTCTTATTTATTTTAGTGTAGTCCATTAGCATGTCAACAAATAGTTTTGCAGGTTGTTTTCCTGCAGGAACAAAACTATTCATTCCAACTCATTGGTATGGTTTAGTCAGAAGATAAAATTGGGAATAAATCTAGGAAAAACTTGAACTATAATTGTTCATAAGCATCATTTTTTAAATTTTTGTTTTATGTGTATGGATGTTTTATGTGCATGTATGTCTACACCATGTGCATGAGGTGCTTCCAGAAGCCTAAGAGGACCACAGTTAGAAATGTTTGTGAGCTGCTGCCACGTGGGTGTTGGGATCGAACCCAGGTTCTGTGGAAGAACAAATAGTGCTCTTAACTTTGGAGCCACCTCTCCAGACTCCAGTAACATTTCTTTTAGTTAATATGACAGTTCACAATTGAACTTTTCTGATAAGAACTTGGTGTATCTCCGTTCTGAAAGCTAACACCTGGTACATAGTGCGGAGGCGTTTGTGAGTGGGTGCCAATCCACATCAGCAGAGATAGATGATCCGAAATTGATTAGTAAGATAAAGGTGTGCGTGAGGCTCGTACATAGATGGCACAGTTTCAGATTTGTGTTGTGTGGGAGCTTTTTCCTGTTTACAGTCATGATTAGTATGTGGACACTAGACAGCAGAGAAGTGGAGCACATGTCCGAGTGTGTGTTCCGTGGTGCAGGTGTGGAGGTCAGAGCACAGGTCTTGTGGTTGTTGTGGCTTTCTCCTTGTGGCAGGGTCTCTATCTTTAAACTTTTACTTAAATTTTTAAAAGAAAAATCACTTCATTCTAATTAACTCACAAATAAAAAATCACCACCTACTTTAAGGAAGTACTCAAATAGTTGCCCACTTCCAAACATCTCTGCTTTCTCTGTTGCTCTTTGTATTTGAGCCCACCTGGCCCGTAAGCACATAGGGGTCCTGTTTCTGCCTCCCATCTCTCCTCAGTGCTGGGGTTAAAAGCACATGTCACCACAGCCCAGCCAGTTTCTTCCTTTTCAATAAAATGGTTTTGACATCTTTCAAAATAGAGATGTTCTCTTAAATGAATGATTAGACAGTGTAATAACGTAGTTTAAGTAAAATTGATACAGACTTCAGTTGCTAAAAATACCTGAAATGATTACAGTGAGTTGATGTTAAAATCATTCTTAGATAGTTAAAGCCTGCTGAAATGATCTTTCAAAATTTGTATTACTGGAACAAGTGTTTGTCACCTGGAAAAGGAATATAAATTAGTAACTAAATATATGCTTTATTATGGGTTACAGGTTTGGCAGGCAAGTCCCCAGTGCTGCAAAAACAAACATTAATTATGTAAGTTTAATGGGCTAGACAGTTTAAGAATGAAGGTTTAGTTTTGGTTAAATTTACTTTTTAAAAGAACAATTGATGGGTGTTATATTTATTTTTTTGCAGACAAAGGTATATACAGTACTCCTTTTAACATTTAACAGAAAGGAACTAGGAATATAGTGTAAAGTGGTACTGAGAACTAGACTAGACACTAAGGCCTTATTTTACATTGTTGAAATAACATTAAAACTCAATTGAGAAATGCAGTTGCCATACGGATTTTTTTCATTTTTTCCTCTTGATGTGTAATTTACATATGATACCCATTTGCCCATCTTGATGACATAGTTGGGTTTGCTATTGTTTGTTTATTTTGTTCTTTCTGGCTTTTTCTTTTTCTTTTTTTTTTGGTGGGGTTGTTTTCAAAAACAAGGTCTTCCTTTGTGGCTCTGACTGTCTTAGAGCTTAGCTTAGGCTAGCTTCAGACTCTAAAGAGCTTGCCTCTGCCTCCCAAGTGCTGGGATTAAAGGCATGTGCCACTACCATCCATTCAGCATTTTATTAAATCAATATGAGTGACAAATCTTTACAGTGCACAAAAGCATTATCCCACAGCACTTGATGATGACAAGTTACAGTCGTCCCCCATCCTCTAACAGCTGAGAGGACAGCTTTGTGGAGCTGATCTCTTCCTCCACCTTGCTCAGCAAGTGCCTTTATCCACTGAGCCATCTTGCCAGCCCAGCAAACATTTTTCTAAAGAGAAATAGCTAATATATTATACTTGTGTTATCCATGCAGTGTGTAAATGAATGAGGTGACTTTAATAAAGCTTTGTTGGCATAAGTTGCCCTTAGGTCAGTTTGCTAACTCCTCTAATGAACATTTGTTATTCTGATAAGAGTATGTATGTGTGTATAAGTCTTATTTAATTTTGTAAAACTTTAACCACATTTATTTATTGTGTATGTATGTATGTGGGGGTGCATGGGCCCCAGCACAAATGCCAGAGGTCAGAGAACAGATTGGAGTAGTTGATTATTTCTTTGTATTGTGTGAGTCCTAGTGGTCGAACTCTGTCGGGGACCAGCCTCTAGAAAAATACCATTTGTCAGGGTAGGTGTGGGGATTTAGAAATATAAGTAAAGAATATGAAGACGCGTGAAAAATAATAAAGCATAAACCATAGAATAGTACCTCGGGCATTCCAGTGAAAACTGAAATCACCTGTGTTTAATTTTCATATGCTTTTATACCCCAATACAAAAGGGGGAAGAAGGCAACAAAAGATTTCTTTAATACGATACAAAGGTCAGGTCAGTTGAACACTTTGAAACATCAAGGCATTGTTAGTATTTTGTTGTTTAGGCCGTGAAGCTACCCTAGACCAAGTACCATTCCCCAGGTAACCTCATATTACAAAAGAAGGAGCAGAAGTACTCTTTCATATCTTGACCATCTGTCAGGATGGAATGTACTTGTGTGAACCATCTTAATGTCAAAAGAACCAAGTAACCACACCCTCATCAGTACGTGTCAACAGTTTTAAGCAACCTCCAACTCTGACCATCAGACAAGGTGGAAATAGGCTCACGTTTTTGGACCTCCACAGAACTCACATCATCAGGTATGGCAGCAAGCACCTTAACCAGTGGAGCCTTCTCATCAGCCCTCTTTTTGAAGTTTTAATAAGGCTTACTCTGATAAATATGTGTTACTTCTGCAGATATCAAACCTTATTTAAAGTATGTAGTTGGAAGGGGCTGGAGCGGTGACCCAGAGGACCCAGGTTTGAGCCCTAGACCTGCATGGTGACTCACTCATTTGTAACTCTCGTTCCAGGGTATCTGATGCCCTCTTCTGGCTTCTGTGGGCACAAGGCAAGCATGTAGTGCATGGGCATAAATGTAAACAACATAAATTATAAAAAGCAACGATTTAGGGACTGGAGAAATGACTCAGTGATTAAGAGCGTTTGCCGCTCTTGCAGAGCACCTGGGTTCAGTTCCCAGTGCCCATGTGGTAGTTCATAGCCATCCCTTTCATTCCAGGAACATTCTGGGAACATTTCAGGAAATCTGTTTCCCCCTTCTGACCTCTACAAACACTATGCATGCATGTGGTATACATACATACATGTAGCCAAAATGCATAAAATGAAATGATTACATGGAATAAAAAATTGTAAGTAAAGACTTTAAAAATATGCAGTTTTAACATACCCATAAAACCATTATCACTATCAAGTTCATGAATATGGTACTCTTCTGCTTCTTCATTTTATAATCCAGTCCTCCTTTCCCAGTCTTAATGATCATACCAGTCTACTCTTACCACAAGTCCCATCATTAACATTTTCTAAAATTTTATATACATATATGGTAGGTACATAGCTAATTCCATCAGTTTTGAAATTCATTGATATCACTGTAGACATTATCTTTATCTACCTTACACTTTGAAATAGGAAAGACTTTGTTTTCAAGATGTTATGTGTATAAACAACTTTGTAAGCAGATCCAAAATAAAGGGCCATTTATGTCTTTGTAAGTCATGTACCAGCCTGAGAGATCCATGAAAAGTTGTTTCCTAGAAATGCTCTTGTTTCTATATTATCTTGGCTTCTGGTAATTTTTTCTCGTAATTAACCTCTCAATCACTAGTCACTCTGATCTACCAGTAGGAACTGTGACTTAATCCATTCATTCAGTTTTTCACGTATTGGGCTTATTTAAGACTACTATTAACAGAATTTGAGTAAACATCATTCGCCTACCTTGTACTTAAAGATTTAAGGCCTTCACTAGGGACACAGGTTGTCATTGCCTGCAGTTCAGAGAGAATGCTTGAATCTAGCTGTAGTGTTTGGAGGGGGTTGTCTGAAAGGCGGTCAGTCATTTAGTCTTTCTTATTTATCACAGACACCTGAATAGCACCTGAGTGGTGGTTGTCCATGTTGTGATCCTGGGTTCTGAAAGATTTAATGGTTCTCCCACATGCCTTCTGGATGTAAAATACCATCTCTCCAGGTCCTGGGATTGCTGCTTGCACCCCACCCAGTGTCCTAGTATAGCAACCATAGCTTACTCTGTTCTAGGTGTTAGTGATCCACTCCTACCCAGAACTTGCATAGGAAATGTTGTTTCAAAAGCATTTTTACAAAATTTAGAGACCCATTTGGCCTCATGTGTGCCCTTATAAATGAGCTGATTTGTTCTTATGATAAGATGGTGTCGTTCTAATAACAGAATCCAGATAACTAAACTAGAATTGAGTTCAAATCCTTTAAGCCCATATTTGATTATTTCCTGGAAGCGATAATTACTTTGTCCCGGAATTGCTATTGGAGAAAAATAATGTCAAAGACTATCCAGGGCAGAATCCTAAATTGTCTAATTAGGTTGTTTTTATTTATTTATTTTTATTCATTTATTTATTTATTTTGGATTTTCGAGACAGGGTTTCTCCGTAGCTTTTGGTTCCTGTCCTGGAACTAGCTCTTGTAGACCAGGTTGGCCTCGAACTCACAGAAATCCGCTTGCCTCTGCCTCCCGAGTGCTGGGATTAAAGGCATGCGCCACCAACGCCCTGCGTCTAATTAGGTTTATAGGAGCTTCCCATCCTTTCTTCATTACTCAGGAAGCAGCTGAGAAGAGGTGACCCCTGTATGGGGACAGCTGAACTTGGCCATCACCCTGCCTTACTCAGATTTTTGGACAAGGAGGAGGTGAGGGAAGTTGAGTGGGAAACTATTTGAGTCAGTGTTTGAGGAGGTTATTGTAATAATTTGCATATCAGTATCTGTGGGAGGTAGGAAGCGTAAGAGACTAACCTCTTTCTATTAACCAGTTATTACAGTGCTTTTGTGATTTAAAAGAGGCACCATTTTCAGACTAGCTAGTCCAGGAAGCCAGGCGTGACGTGATATTCAAGGAGCAGCTCTGAGCCTTGAAGCAGCTGGGCAGACTGGAGCAGCAGCAGAATAACTTGAGAAGCTTATCAGGGTGAAGCCACCACACATAGCTCCCAGATCAGTGTCAGTCAGTAAGTAGCAGCATCCTGCGTGCAGCCATGTCACATCTTTACAGTAAGACATGCGATCTCTTAGGAGGTAGCAGAAGTCAGATGTGAAGTCTGCATCAGAAAGAGCGTCTTTTCCTCTAAGACCAGTCTGTGATAACAAATGTATTATTAACACATTCAGAATGTTGGCTCTTGGTGTAACGGTGGCGGTCTGGGCAAAACAGACTTGTTTAATAGACTGCTTACAGTTAGTCTTATTGAGAACAGCCATTTATAACATACATGGACCTCTAAATGAGTAACTCAGGAAGTTTGCGAAACGACTCTTTTCCCTGTGATTGCGGCTTTGGAAGTAGGTGTCTTGAGTGTGCCCTGCCTTTCAAGTTAGCTCACCAAATAGTTAAGCCACTGGCAACAGCTTGTGTGTCAGTAAAAATATAGCAAGATAAATCATGAGGAATGTTGGCAAGAGCTGTAAGGACAGCCTACCAACCTTAGCCGCTGTGTGTGTTTTGATTTTTATAAATCTGGTTGAGGCTGAGCACCTGCTACTTTGTCAAATTAAACATTTCTTCCTGACTGACCAAAGATACTTGTGGGACACTTGTTACCATATTAGTCACAAAGTCTGGTTGACTCGATAGGAAATGAGACTTTTAGACTGGCAGACTTCAGCTTTCCAAAGGTTGGGTGTCAGTTCCAGTATGTGGCCAACAGCATGCTTATTGCTTCTTTTTAGAAGAATTATAGCGTGCAGTTGTGATGAGGATCTCAAGTCTAAATCCTCAGTCTTTGACTAGAAACTGCCTCCTTTGGCCCGAGTTCCTTAGTTCCCATGTCTCTAAAAGATTTTTGTTCCACCATGAATTTTGTTTTCCCGTAAAGCAGCTGAAATCAGAATAGAGGGGAAGGGAGAAGGTAGAGACAGATGTGGGCGGTGACAGACTGCCAGTACACAAGGCACATCTGCTTCTGGTTTCAAGCACCCTAGAAGCTGCATGTTTTCAGCCCACCTGTGACAGCAGTGAGAAATCTTCGCTTTCAGGTTTTGGAGCGTCTGGTTGAGCATTCCTCTCTGTTTTCTAGATGAGGATGACAGATACATACCTGCCTTCCTTGTTTCAGGCTTGATTTGCAGTGATTTCTTTTTAAAGAGCCCGCCCTGGACACTTGATGCCCTGTTGTCACAGTATTTTATCTTAGAGGCTTTCGTGTAATTTCAGCATGAAGATTGGCAGTGGGGAGGCAAAGGTGGGTGGGCCTCTGGCTAAGACTTTTTCCCTTGTTTTCTAGAAATTTAATAATTTTAGTTCTCACATTTTAATCTGTGATCCAATTAGAGTTCTTATTTATAAATGATCTGAGTTTAAAGGTTGAAATTTTCTGATACATATACCAGATATTCCATCATCACCACTTTGTTGTTGTTGTTGGGTTTTGTTGTTCGTTTGTTTTTTGAGACAGGGTTTCTCTGTGTAACAGCCCTAGCTGTCCTGGCACTCGCTCTGTAGACCAGTCTGGCCTCAAACTCATAGAGATCCGCCCACCTCTGCCTTCTGAGTGCTGGGATTACAGGCGTGCAGCACCACCGCCCAGCTAAGCATCAGCACTTTTAAAAAGAGTCTCCATTGAGTCATTGTGAACAATTTTCTTTTCAGAAGTTAATTTCATAAGTATTGTTTTTGGACTTTGCTTATCTGTACAATATCATCATTGCCTTAATCGTTACAGCTTTTAGGAAATCTTAAAATTGATCCAGTATAGGCTGTCCAATTTTGTTTTCTGCCTTCCACTTAAATTTAGTTTATTTTTTCAAAGAATTCTATGATTTTATAGATTTTAGTTTAATTTTTATTTTCATTGTTTTTTTATTAAGCTCTTAATTTATACTTTTCAGGAACAAAGAAAATTCGGCTCCCGTAGAGGAAAATCCCACAGGGAAAAATGAGGCAAAAAAAAGAAAGATTGCAGAAACTTCGAATGTTATCACTGAATCCTTGCCGTCTGCAGGATCAGAGCCTGTGGAAATTGAGGTGGAGATTGCTGAAGGCACGATTGAAGTAGAAGATGAAAGCATGGAGACCTTGGAGGAGGTTGCTTCCGCCAAGCAGTCTATAAAGTACATTCAGACAGGCTCCTCGGATGACTCTGCGCTCGCACTGCTGGCAGACATTACCAGCAAGTACCGCCAAGGTGAAGGCAAAGGACAGCTTAGTGAAGAGGACTGTGCGCCCGACCCCATAAGCAAACAGGTAGAAGGCATTGAAATTGTGGAGCTTCAGCTGTCACATGTGAAGGACTTGTTCCATTGTGAGAAATGTAACCGTTCCTTTAAATTGTTTTACCATTTTAAGGAACACATGAAATCACACTCCACTGAGAGTTTCAAGTGTGACATATGCAATAAAAGGTATCTCCGCGAGAGTGCTTGGAAGCAGCACCTAAACTGCTACCACCTCGAGGAAGGTGGGCTGAGTAAGAAGCAAAGAGCTGGGAAGAAAATTCACATTTGCCAGTACTGTGACAAACAGTTTGACCACTTTGGACACTTTAAAGAACACCTTCGAAAACATACAGGTAATTAGCAAAACTTTGAGGTATATTTTTTCTACATTGGCTTGAAGTCTAAATCCTGTGTTTGGTTTTTCAAGACAGGGTTTCTCTGTGTAGCTTTGGAGCCTGTCTTGGAACTTTCTCTGTTAACCAGGCTGGCCTTGAACTCACAGAGATCCACCTGCTTCTGCTGGGATTAAAGGCGTGAGCTACCACCGCCCAGCTGAAATATTTGATGCTTTAAATTACAAATCATTTGTCAACCTTGAAGATGATTGTCATCTTATGTCTTACCCTTGTTTATATTCTTCAAAGAAGTATGTAAAACATTTATTTGCTAAGTACCATGAATTATTAAATCCTAATTATAGTATGACTTTATTCTATTTTTGTTTCCCATGTTAATGTTACATAGACATTTATAAGCAATCTTAACATTTTTATTCTTTTCTCCTTTTGGGGGGCATACATTTAATCGTCTTGAGAGTGTGCTGTATTCTGTGGGTGTTGAGTGGACGTGTGGGTCTGTGCATACCTGGTGTGCTCCTGCATGTGTGGAAGCCAGAGATGGTTGAGTCTTTCCTCGGTAATTGCTTTTCGACTTTATTTTTGGAAGCAGAGCCTCACTGAATCTGAAGTTAATCTGTTCAGTGAAGCTGACTAGTCATGGAGCTTCAGGGATCTGCCTGCACTCCTCCCCCTGGCCAAGTGCTGGGGCTCCATACCCACACTGCCATTCCTGGTTTTTCCATGGTGTCTGGGGTGCAGCTCAAGCCCTATTATTGTCTGTGCAGCAGACACGTTACTTCAAGAAGTCATATATATTTCTGAGCCAGAAAAAGATAGTCATCTGTGTCTGTCATCCTCTACTTCTCTTAGTGGCAAATATCTCAGGACTAGTAGACGGCGAAGGGAGGTGAGGCATACTATTTCTTCTAAGAACTGTCCCAATCTTGAAGAGATCCCTGGAAGTCTTTCTTTGGTCACTGTAGTTCTGTGTCATTTCCCTACCCTCCCACCCCCACACACATTTGATTCCTTGTCCTTGCTTTAACTCCTGAGCGTTCCTTGCTAGATTTCCTAAGTCAAGCACAGGACCTACTGCCAGTGACTTAAATTTTTACTAGGCTCTAAACCCCATATAGTAAGAGAAAGCAAGTTACTGCCAGCTGCTAAGGGTTGGATTTCTAGACAGTTGTGCCCAAGTCTTGTTACAAGTAGACTCCCTCCCTCCCTCCCTCCCTCCCTCCTTCCTAATTATCCCACTGCCCAAAGTCCCTTGTAGCTCACTAATAGAAATTGAGGAATCAGATGCAGCCCCAGTGATGATGGCCCACAGGAAAAGTAGTGTGGGAACAGGTTTTCAAGCAAAAGAAGACACAGGCATAGAGGAGAGCATGAAAGCAAGTTGTTTGCTTTACTAGTAGAAGGGTGGATGACTGCAGAGTTGGGTCAAAGTAAAGGAATACCAAGAGATTGCTAGAGCAGGCATCCTGGGTGACATATGGGGGATCTACAAATGGTTTATGGGCAAAATAAGTGTGAGCAGTGAGAGAAGGGACTTCCACCCTGTGCTTTTGATTTAGCAGCGTGACTATAGGGCTGAAGAACTTCATATGAGATATCAAGTTAACTTATTTGATTTTATTAGTTGTAAATTCTAGAACCATATGCTCACTGTAGGGTCCATTTAGTACAGAAGCAAGCTGAATGAACATCGCCTTGTAGGCTTAAATATGAAAGCAGAAGGGTCAGGTTTCTATTTAGAGCAGTGACTGGCACAGTAGGTTGATGTGAAATAAAACCTGCTGACTCTGATGAAAAAATCTTTTGGAATCATCTTAAGAACGGGAGATGAGATAGCTGCAGCAGTAGTGAAAAGAGGCAGGGCCATGGGATTTGGTGATCTCTGAACTTTATGTTGGAGTGACTTTGTGACTGGCAGAAGCCAGCGAAGGGTGAAGAAGAATACCAGACCCATTTGAATAAGAACCTTGAGGTGACTTCAACATGTTTTTAAGTAGTTGTTCCCTGCTTTCCAAGGAGAATCAGAAAATAAAAATCACAGTTGAGTTCTGGCTTCAGTCCTGACAGTTACCAGTTTGGTGAACATGTGGGTCATTTTATACTGAGGCCCCTTTCTTTGCATTAGGGATAATGGTACACATCCCACAGAAAGACTGAAGTTTAACAGTCCACATGTCTTTCAGAAAAAGTCAGCTGTGCAGTGGTGGTGCACACCTTTAATCCCAGTACTGGTGGATCTCTTGAGTTCAAGCCCAGCCTGGTCTACGGAACAAGTTCAAGGACAGCCAAGGCCACACAGAGAAACCTTTTCTCAACCCCCCCATCCCAAAAGTCATATGACTGTTTCTAGATTTCAACTAATTGTTTAGAAACAGCTCGAGTAGCATGCAAGGAAAAGTGATTCTTTCCAACTTAGCTAGATCTTTTTTAAAGATTTATTTATTACAACACATATACTGTGTTGCTTGCATGTCTGCCTGCAGGCCAGAAGAGGACACCAAATCTCATTACAGATGGTTATGAGCAACCAGTGCTCTTAACCACTGAGCCATGTCTCCAGTCCTAGTCTACATCTCTTAAAAGTAGCTCCTGGCTCCAGAGAAGAACTTACTGGAGAGTGTTGCTTGGGCATACAAAGCACCTGGCACATTGGGGGCAGGGCAGGGTCAGTAGGTCAGTGGTAGAGAGAATGTTTGCCTCTAACCTTCGGGATATTGCCGGCATTATCAAGTGACCATAAGCACACACTTCTGGGAATAGAAGTGCAAGCAGCAGATTTATACCATTTCATTTTAGACTCACCTTTCTTTGTTTTTGTGGGGTTTTGTTGTTGTTTTTGGCAAGTTCTCATTATGTAGCTCAGCTGATCCTTTTGCCTCAGTCTCCCAAGTGCTGGGATTGCAAATGAAACACGAGGCTTTTTTTTTTTAAACTGTGACTACATATTATTTTAGTGCACATCGTTGTTGCTCTCAGTAAACACAAGGTTTTCACTAGAGTTTGCCACTAGAGTGGCATAGTAAGCATCCTTGTACATTTATCTCTCTACACATGCTCATATAATGTAGTTTGAAAGGCTTTTTATTGCAGGTATGTGTGCGCCTGCCACCACATGAGTGTGGCGATCAAAGAACAGCTAGCAGGAGTTGGTTTCTTCCTCCTGCAGTGGGTTCCGGGGGCGGAACTCAGTTCATCAGTCATAACAAGTGCTGAGCCCTCTTGCTGGCCTATGTAATTATTTTTTAAGAACAGAATTTCCAGGTTAAAGAAAATCTTGGCAAACATCAGATTGCTTTTTATTCCTCCTTTACTACGTACGTACGAGCACTTGTGTGTGTCTGTGTGTAGCGTGTGTGTGTTTCTGCGTAGGTGTGTGAATGTGGCACATGTGAGTGAGTGCACTTCTGTGTATATGCGCCGTGGAAGCCAGAAGTCAACTTCAGGTGACTTTCTCCACCTTATTTTCGAGTCTCACTGACCCTGAAGCTCACCCGCTGGCTGCCTGGCTGGCTGGCTCCCCAGAGCTACCTGTGAAGACCCTGCTACCACATCAGCTCCAGGGCTGAAGTCCCAGCTGTGCTCTCCCACAGCTGGGTGCCGACTCAGGTCTTCAAGCCTGCACTGCTGGCACTTTCTGGGCATCTTCCTGAGCCACTCATATTGCCTTTTCAAAAGGCTTATAGATTTCACTGGTAGTGAAAAATTACGCACTGATAAAACATAATCATTTTGTTGAGCGTATTTCTCAAAAAAAGTTCTCTCATATCAACACTAATTCTGGGTAATCAGGTATTGCCTAATTTTTTTATCATGTGCAAACTGTACAAAAGCTATATTGACTTTATTGGGAGAAGAACTTGCGACTTGGTAACTTATGTCAATCTACATGAATATTTTGGTCGTATAGATCCAACATGTCCTTGTTACTGGGGTAGTGAAGCCTCTGACGTCTAGGTTCTGTACTCTGCAGACACTATGCTGTCTTTGAATCCCCATACTCTTGCTTGGCAATTGTTCCTCCACGTCCAAGCCTTTCAGCTTATCCTTCCCCATCAGTTTATTACAATATTTCTGATTTCTCTCTTAGCCTGAACCTTGTCTTATCTTTTCTTGCATAGAAGGCTCCTACTTGTATTTATCCTTCCTTGTTAGAGAACAGTGCTGGAGAAAGTGCTGTCTCAGACCTTAATTGAGGCAATTTCTGGTCTGATACCTTTTTCTAATGGCTTCTCCAGATTCCTGCTGTGTGTGTTCAAGACCCTTCCCTCCACTCCTGAGTTAGCATAGCTCTTTTTACCCACGTCTCCAACAGCTTGATTTTTCTTCAAAGGCCAGTGCTGAATCTTGTAACTTGAACCATGTCCATCTTTATTGCAACCCTTCTTTCTTCTTTTCCTGCCTTCTTCCCCACAGAAAGTCAATAGATGGTGATTTCTCACTGATTAGAAATCTCTTCCAGTCCTTTTTCTTCTTAAAGAGTGAGTGTGTGTACAAGCTTGGAAGTTGAACCCAGGGCTTTGTGCAGGCTAAACAAGCACTCTACCGCTGAGCCACACCCTCAGCCCTATTATTCAGAACACTCTGTTTGTACTGCTGACTTCTCATTAACTGCTCCATTATGGCTAAGCCCTGCCTCTCATCCCGCTGTGCTGCCGACTACTCTAATTTTCCTTGGTATCCTTCGGCAGTTCTTTTTCCACTGTTAGCTCCTCTATCTGCTGTCTTACTTGGGGTTTCTCTAGAATCTGTTCTTGATTCTGTGGTTATATAGCACACTGAGCATTTTGATCCATCTTGGAAGTATTCATTGCCACTGGAAATGACCCGTTTATCTATGTATCAGTCCATTCTGTATATAGACATTCTCCAGAACTGTCTATACAACTAGCTCTTGGGAATCTCTACTCTGCTTTGAGTGCCTTTTAAAATTCTTTTTTAAAATTTCTCTCTCCTTAAAAATATGTATGGGTGTTTTGCCTGCATATAAGTCAGTCTGTGCACACAGAGGCTAGAAGGCATCTCCTGAAACTGGAATTATTAGATGGCTGTGAGCTGCCGTGTGTGCTGGGAATCAAACTTGTGTCCTCTGGAAGAGCAGCTGTTGAGACCTCTCTCTAGCCTCTCATTTATTCATTTTTTGAGACACAGTTTCATGTAGCCCTTGAATTCAGTAAATATATTGTCCAGGATGATCTTGTACTTAAGATGTAACTGCCTCCCCCTCCCAAGTACTGAGATTATAGATGCGAACCCCCACACCCAATTTATGTGGTGCTAGGGACTAAACCTGGGTCTTCGTGCTATTTTGCAAACACACTGACTTCATGGTCTTTCCCTGCATTCCCACTTGACAGACACTTCATTTAAACTCCTGCACTCTTGGTTCTTGATAGTAGGTGGCATACTACTATCACATATACATATATCACACATACATATATCACATATACATATATCAGATATACACATATCACATATACATATATCAGATATACACATATCACATATACATATATCACACATACAACTATCATAGTTATAGTCAGTTACTCCCTCCTTGCTCACCCACTCTGCAGTGCTGTACCTGGGCTCTGGCTAAAATCAGCTCCCTTTGGTCGTTTTGTTCCAGGCAGAATTGCCCTGATGCAGCATTCGGATTTATTTTCATGACAGTGTTCAAGGCATCAGCTTATTGTTTTGTTTGTTTTTAGTTTTGTTAGAGACAGAGTCTCACTGTGTAGCCATTATTGGCCTGGAACTTAACCATCTCTGGCGCTAGGATTGAAGGCGTTCACCACCATGCTTTATTGCTTTTTGAGACAGCATCTTGCTGTGTTACCTGAATTTGTGTCAAACTCAGAATCTTCTGCCTTGGTCTCTCCTAAACTGAGATTGTGGATCTGTGCCTCCCTGTCTTTATTATTTTATTGTCGTCACCTAAAGTATGATCTGGTACATGGTAAGTGCGAAATAAAAAAGAACAGGTGCTTAGCGAAAGGATAGTTCTGTATTTCCACCAAGCAGAGATTGATCATGATTTTTATCTAAGGAAAAATAGTTTTAGGTATGCTAAAGTACATGAGTTATAAATTGTGTTTCCCTCCTTAAGAATGTGTTAATTAAGTCAGACATTTGGTTCATTCCTGTAGTTGTAGCACTTGGGAGGCTGAAGCAGATTTTAAGTTCAATTCCAGCATAGGGAACATAGGGAGACTGTATTTAAAAAAAAGAGAAAGGAAAGCCATATGTGGTGGCACATGCCTCCATTCTCAGCCCTGGAGAGGCAGAGGCACACTCAGAAGAGTAACCATAAAAGTTTGATGACAGCCTCGAATACATAACAAATCCTGCCTACACACACACACACACTCACACACACGGGGAGGGAGGGGGAAGATGGATATGATCTGGGTTTAGGGGTACACACCTTTAATCACAGCACTTGGGAGCAGAGGAATTGGAGGCCAGCCTGGTCTACAAAGCAAGTTTCAGGACAGCCAGAGATACATAATAGACCCTGTTTCAAAGGTATGCCTCAGTGGTAGGTCATTTTCCTGGCATGCATGAAGCCTGCGTGTGGTTCAGTCCCCAGCACTGCAAAAGAAAAAAATTAATAGCCAAAATGATGAACTCTCATCCTTGCCTTTGCTGATGTTCTCAATTTACCAATGTACTTTTTTTTCTTGCAATAGGTGAAAAACCTTTTGAATGTTCAAACTGTCATGAGCGGTTTGCTAGAAATAGCACTCTCAAATGTCACCTCACTGCATGCCAAACTGGAGTAGGGGCAAAAAAGGGAAGGAAGAAGCTTTACGAATGCCAGGTATGTGTGGGTGTATTTTGTTCTCAGAAGTGCAGAGTAAATAAATAGTCTTTGACTCACAGGGTTGACTTAGAAGTTCTTGACTTGACAGTAGTGCAAAAAGCAGTATGTGTTCAGCAAAAACTTTCTTGGAATTTCAAAATCTGATCTTTTCCTGAATTAGTGATACCCAGTAGAATGTTCTCAGCTCCCAGTTAACCATGTGGTCACAATAGTCATCAAAACTGATCCTCTCCTGACTGGGTCCAGTGTGTGGCCTCAGAGCAGCTGTAATCTGGGCAAAACCAAAATTGTAAAATTCTTAAACACTGAGGTTTTGTTTTGTTTTCTAGCTTGTGCAGCTCTTGCATGGACCTTTGTAGGTGACAGTCTCCTGTTGCGCTGCCCGCTTGTGTCACTGTAGTGTCTTCTAGGGCAGGTGGAGCTCATGGCCTTTTGTTTTTTTGAGACAGCTTTTGGAGCCTGTCCTGGAAAGCTCTTGTAGACCAGGCTGACCTCAAATTCACACAGATCCGCCTGCCTCCGCCTCCTGAGGACTGGGATTAAAGGCGTGCGCCGCCACCAGGCAGCACATGTACTTTTGATACAAGTTGTGGTGAATCAGCATGCAACTCCGAGTCAGAGTATCACCATCTCAGGCAAACAGCCAGAGAAAGACGTGGGAGTAAAGAAAAGGCTGTTTACTTTGTATGGATTATTAGGTGTTTGTTTTTGTTTTTGTTTTTTTAAGATTTATTTATTTATTATGTATACAGTGTTCTGCCTGTGTGCATACCTGCACCCCAGAAGAGGGCACCAGATCTCATTACAGATGGTTGTGAGCCACCATGTGGTTGCTGGGAATGGAACTCAGGACCTCTAGAAGAACAGTCAGTGTTCTTAACTGCTGAGCCATCTCTCCAGCCCCATGGTTTTGGGTTTTTTTTTTGGGGGGGGGGGGGGTAGGTTTCCAGACAGGGTTTCTCTGTAATAGCACTAGCTGCCCTGGAACTCACTTTTTAGATCAAGCTAGCCTCAAACTCAAAGGGATCCTCTTGCCTCTGCCTCCTGAGTGCTGGAATTATAGGTGTGTGCCACCATCACCTGATGATTATGGAATGTTTTTGTTTTCATTCAGCCCTAGATGATCAGTGTTAATAAGAGTTGCCCTGAGTAGTAGTCTGAAGCCACAGAAGTGCTTTGGACATGCAGGTTTAAAGACAGTCGTAGCCTAGGCGGCTGCTGAGGCTTGTTCCACTACACCTGCCTGGTTTTGGGGAATAACAGGTTTGGGTGCTTTAATTTATTTACTTATTGGCAGTTGGGCACACATGCTGCAGTGCGTAGAGGTCAGAGGACAATTTGCAAGAGTTTATTCTCTTTTTCACCATGTGGGTGCCAGACTTGTGGCTCATGCTTTTACCATTAAGCCTTCCCACAATTAGTTATTCCTAACCATAGGGACACTCAATAGCATCTGGGCAAGCGGCAGGGAAAGCAGGCAAGATAACAGCTGTGTCTCCCCTGATTAGTATATTTTTTGTCCCAAATAATGTAGTGGGTCTAAATTTTGAAGCTGTGGGGAAAACTATAGTATTGTTACTTTATATTTGATACTTAACAGGGAACAATGCTAAAATGTTTTCAGAATCTAGTAAATTGTTAGGTGTATGGGCTGAAAGATCAAATGAAACCAAGTGTGGGAAATAGCTTTGCACGTGGTACACTGGAAACCATATTCAGAATATTTTTGTGACAGTCAGTTTACCAATGTGGGTGGTAGTGTTTTGTGTAGTTTTTGTTTGTTTTCTTTTCTTTTTTCCAGTCCTAGGGATTAAACCCGGGACATCCCACATATATATTAGGCAAGCCCTTCTATTCTATTCTTTGTGGGTTTTGTTTGTTTTGTCATTGTTTGTCGATGCTTAGCATTAGACCCAGTACAGTGCCTTGCTTATGCTTGGCAGGTTCTCATTTAGATAATCTCAACCCCTTAGTATATTTTATGGAGAATAAATGTATTCATGTTTACTTCAGTTTGATTATAAGTATTATTAACATATTATGTTTGGTGATTTCAGGTCTGTAACAGTGTGTTTAACAGCTGGGACCAGTTCAAAGATCACTTGGTAATACACACTGGAGATAAACCCAACCATTGTACTCTGTGTGACTTGTGGTTTATGCAAGGAAATGAATTAAGGAGGCATCTTAGTGACGCTCACAATATTTCAGAACGTATTGTGACTGAAGAGGTCCTTTCAGTAGAAACACATGTCCAGACTGAACCAGTGACGTCAATGACGATTATAGAGCAAGTTGGGAAGGTGCATGTATTGCCACTGCTTCAGGTCCAGGTGGACTCAGCACAAGTCACTGTGGAACAGGTCCATCCAGATCTGCTCCAGGACAGCCAGGTGCACGAGTCACACATCAGTGAGCTTCCAGAGCAGGTCCAGGTGAGCTACCTGGAAGTGGGTCGGATTCAGACTGAAGAGGGGACTGAAGTGCACGTGGAAGAGCTGCACGTTGAACGGGTGAATCAGATGCCAGTTGAAGTACAAACTGAGCTTCTGGAAGCTGACTTGGATCACATGACCCCCGAAATCATGAGCCAAGAGGAGAGCGAGCCTAGCCATGCAGATGCTGCTGAGGCTGCCATGGAAGATCACGAAGATGACGAGGGGTTAGAGACCAAACCAAGAGAGTATTCCCAAGCTGGAGAAGCAGAGAATGACAGAACATCTATGCCGGTTTTAGAATGAAATAACAATTATATCTTTAAATTTACATTTGGGGTAAACTGATGGGCAGTGTGACCTTAAGCTATCAGATAAGTGGACCAAAGTTAAAACTACTTCCTGTTGTGCTGAACTGTTTCTATGGAAACAGACTGATGTCCTTCCTTCCAGTTAATGCCACAGAGTGGGAATATTTCTCATAATGAGTGAGAGCTTTGAGAAGTATATTTCTGGTAACTTAAATGAATTATATTCTTATTATATAGTTGGGTACGAATGCATCTATTTTCATTGTGGTCAGGGTCTCCGTATTCTCTTCCCCAGGTCATCTCCTTCCTTAAATTCTTTGCATATTATAAAATCATATAAACCATTAGAATACGTATTTGTATTCTAATGCATGTTAGGAAACTGAGTATGTAGGTACCACAAGGCTGCATGCGGGAAGTGCATTGTTACTGTGCAGTTCACATTTGGGGGTCTGGCTGGCTTTATTTTGAACAACATTCATGTCTATCCAGTGGTTACAAATGCTGTCTCCGAAACAGAAACAGTGGTGGCAGAATTTCTAGGATGTTAAAAAAGGAAGAAAAAAAAACACCCTTGTGCCTTTTCAAAACCAACAAAACTTCAGTAAAACATCTCTGGTTCTTTCAAAGTTTGTGTTTTAAGGAACATTGTAAACTGCTCTGGGACTTGAAATTTTTGCTTATAATGACAACTACCAGTTCTTTTTCCTTTAAGTTACATTGAAAATTTTTCATTTAACGGCAGCTGAAGGGCCATTTTCAATTGGAAAAATTCATTTGCATCTGTGGTAAACTTTATTTTGATGAGAAGTTGCACTAGTATTTTACCACTAGATGAAAAAAACTAGATGAGCATCATTTTAAAATTAATGTATTTAAAATAAAGTACAGAGGAAAGTATGTATATAATATATCAGGCTTTGTTTTGAATGGACTCTTTCCCCCAATCCTTAATGTAAAGATTTTGTGCTATAACTTTTAAAGCCATACAAATAAGAGTGCTAAACTGTGGACTTAAAAGTAGGTGTGTAAATATTTTTAAATCAGTATTACTTGGAAAATAAAAACATAACAACCACAAAATCAATATGCTATTTTCTTTACCTGTTATATACTGGGAAATATTTACATTTTAAAGTAAACTTTAAAATTATGTGTTCATGACTCTTTTTTTCTTTTTAATGATTTCATTCTCTTGTATGTGTGGGTGCTTTGCTTGTATGTATGTACACCATGTACATGCCTGATGCTTCAGAAGCCAGAAGATTCTTGAACTGGTGTTAGAGATAGTCGTGGGCTTCCACATGGCGTGCTGGGAATCAAACTGGGTCCCCTGGAAGAACAGCCAGCATTAACTGCTGAGCCTTCTCTCCAGCCCCTATTTGTAGTTTTTAACGGCACAACAAGAAGTGGTATTTTTTTTTTTAGTAGTGCCTATTTTAAACAACTTTCTCCACTTTTTTAAGTTTAAAGGATCAGTCTAAATAACACTTTAGATAATCCTGATATTTGATATTAAATAGTACCAAATCACAAAGTATACTGAAGAGGTGTTTGAAGTCACTCAACAGATTTTGATAGGAATATGAGAGTTATTTGTATTAAGCTCAAACCTTGGGGACATAAGTATGTTTGCTCTGTTTTGTACTTGAGTGCCTACTGCAAACAAAGCTCATTTATATCTTCTTTGAAGTTAGAAAACCCTGAGGAGTTGTGACACCTGTGTTTCAGACTGAGCTGTGGGTGTGTTTTAACCCCAATGTGACCGCAGACGCGTGGGTCACCACCCAGTGTCGTGAGCAGTGAGCCAAGGTAGGAAAGCTTGAGTATAGTAAGGGTTGTGATCACAACATAGAGGTCAGAGGCAAAGGCAGCTGAAAGGATTAAAGTCTCCATATTTGGCACGTTAGAGGGCTAGCTAGAACTCACATTCCTTTCCAAAAGGCTAGCATGTTCAGAACGCAGCTGGGTTTGACTGGAAACACGGAGGAAGACTGCTCACTGTGACTGAACTGTTAGATGAATAGTGCTTTGCCTCTTGCAAGATATTTTGCATATAGCAAACTCTTAAAAACAGATAAATATTTGCTCTAAGTAGTAAATTGGGTGCTTATTCCTAGAGGGTTTTCCCACTTACTTCCCGCGGGGGCTTTACGCTTCGGACTAGAGTGTGGCGGCAGATCTGTGGGTACAGCGTTTGCATTAGAGCTTATGTCTCCCCTACTCATTGAACAGTCGTTCTCAGACACCAGCCGGGTGGGTGTCGGTCCTGATGACCCAGGCTTAGAGCAGAATCCCCCAGATTAAGTGCTTTACATTTAATTTGCATCTTCAGGTTAGCATGAGTTGCCTGAAGTGACAGTGTGGTCATTAAGGTGTTCATTAGAAGTAGTCACACTGTGCCTCACTTCAGAGACAAAACTAACCGGCTGTGAGAGTTCATGCTCAGCCACCCCAAAGTTCAGTAATCCCCTAAAACACGACGATCAGAAGAGACGCGGAACGAGGGTGACGCTGTGGAGTTCTGTGTTCCGTTCGCGATGTCTTCACCAGCCTGCAAGGCCTCCTTATCTGAAGCTTTCGGAACCTGGACTGACAGTTGTCCATCTATCTACAGGTCCTCTGCTTTCTCAGGTGAGGCTGATAGCTTGGCTGCCCCACTGGTGACCTCAGCATGGTCCCCGCCTGTAGTCAGTTTTTAGTACAGGCTGGTGAGGCCAAAGGGTTAGCCTAAGTTACAGAAGACATTTATAAGGTGGGTTTAAATTTATTTATTTCTGAGGTTTAGCATGAGTTGTCTTAGTGACAATGCGAAGTCATTAAGGGGTTCACTTGAAAGTAATCTTAGAACTGATGTGGGTGTGAAATGAGGTTAGCCTTGGAAGTCATTAAGGCTAATATATTAATTACACTGGGAGAAAAAGACCTAGGCAAAATCTATTGTATAGCCAGAACTTAAAGGACATCTTAGCCTTCTACTCAGTGTTTGCTACCCTTCAGCGGCCCCTTGGTGGGCAGCATCTTTTCCCCTTGACGTTCTTGTGATTTAGCTGAAATTCCTGCTCGGTATTATTGTAGCCTGGGAAAGAAGAGTTTGTTTATAACAGTAGCTGTCAGTCATGAATCACCTACGTATGTATACACATCCACACACTTCTCCGTGACCTCGTGGCTTTGCTATTAGATGTGGTGAGAATCTATGTTCAAGTGGTTACCTCTAAAGAGACTCTTGCTTTAGCTTGCACACAGCATAGGGTAAATACTTGCTTTCTGGAACCCACACCAGCTTTTGATGGGACTGGGAATAGAGGAGATAAGAGATCAATAAAGCTGTCAAATTGCCTCATTTCCTTGTTCTGAGGCTGTACCGTCTGTGTAGTGGTGGTTCTTCCCTTATACTGGCATTACAAATTCTAAGAAAACTGCAGCCCAAGTAACTCCATGTTACTCCCAAAGATTATTGCATCGTTCCTTAAATTCACATAACCCAGAATATCTGGTGGTTGTTAGATTATTTCAAATGTGTAAGATGATACTTACCTTGGGGAAAAGTAATTCATCTGTCTAAAGAATTATGGGGACGGGGGCTGGAGAGATGGCTCAGAGGTTAAGAGCATTGTCTGCTCTTCCAAAGGTCCTGAGTTCAATTCCCAGCAACCACATGGTGGCTCACAACCATCTATAATGGGGTCTGGTGCCATCTTCTGGTCTGCAGGCATACACACAGAATATTGTATACATAATAAATAAATAAATATTTAAAAAAAAAAAAGAATTACGGGGACTGCCTCCAAGAAGTCAAAGTTGCTTGCTTGTTACCGGCAAGCAAAGAGGCAGCCTTGGATGACACAGGCCACCCAGCGTGCAGCCTGACTACCCATGGTCCCCTTGCACTTCCTTATGACGGTCTTTAGTTGAGTGTGGGAGCGAGCTCCTCCTGTCCTCTCAGGATGCTGTTCAGGACTAAGCCTAACTTCCTTCCCATCAGCATTTGAATCAGCACACAGACTTCAGTAACATGGCAGTGGTCTAGCAGTTAACTGGATCTGGTCCTCCCTCTTAGGAGTCAATGAGAAGCTGGTAGTCTGTAGCCCATTAAAATCCTGTCTCCAGCCAGGCAGTGGTGGTGGTGCACGCCTTTAATCCCAGGACTTGGGAGGCAGAGACAGGCAGATCTCTGTGTGTTCAAGGCAAGCCTGGTCTATAGAGCAAGTTCCAGAATAGGCTACAAACCTACAGAGAAACCCTGTCTCATTAAAAAAAAGAAAAGAAAAGAAAAAAAAAGTGGGGCTGGAGAGATGGCTCAGAGGTTAAGAGCATTGCCTGCTCTACCAAAGGTCCTGAGTTCAATTCCCAGCAACCACATGGTGGCTCACAACCATCTGTAATGAGATCTGGCGCCCTCTTCTGGTCTCCAGGCATACACACAGAATATTGTATACATAATAAATAAATAAATATTAAAAAAAGAAAAAAAAGTAAAAGAAAAAAAATTGCTGTTTCCAGAACTTGACCACATTGATTCCCTTAGCTCAGATTTTTACCTGCAGAGCTATTGGTAAGAAAATGTCCAAGGGCAGTTGATTATACAGCCCAAACTCAGACAATATCTTTTCCATTCAAACACATTGTCGAACTTTGCAAAGACATGCGTTCTCAGATTTGGGTTGTACACAGATCTGAAATAAAATTTCCCAGGTTAGGCTGCACCACTTTAAGTTGCAGATTCCACTATGTAATGATAATTTACAGTCAGGGGAAATGTCCACATTCTCTTCTAGGATGTGTCAAGTGTCACCAAAGAGGGAAGGAGGAAGGACAACTAGAAGTAGGAATGCCCCAAGCATGGCCGGGTTCCTAATCAGTGTGGGTGTGGTGTCCTGGGTAACTTACTGGGTAACTGGGAAATGAGGGTAGAATGGCCCTCTTTGTCCTTGAGTAGCAAATGCACAGACAAGTAGAATTCTGAACACACCTGGGTCCCAACTCCTGAGACACTGATGAAAGTACCCAGTTAGCTATTGATCCCGTCCCTCAAGATTCCAAGCTTCCTGACCAGATCACCCTTCCTGACTATTGAGCGGACTTTTGTAGGAGAAAAACAACATTTTTTTTCAAATTAAGAGAATCAAATGTATTCCCTTCTTCTATGGCCAAGGGATCCCAGAATGCCAAGGACAGAGACAGGTCTGACTTGGAGAGAGGAGACTCTAGCTGATGGTGCGGGCTCTGGTCAGCACACTTGAGGAGCAATCTCGGACTGATTACACATTTTCCTTGCTCTGCGGGAGCACGGTGTGAGGGTTTTGCCCGCTGTGCCTGTATGTCTGGTCTGGGATTTGAGGGTCTAGGTTTCTATACAATTTTCCTACAAGCCCGGTGTTGGTGGCACAAGTCTTTAATCCCAGCACTTGGGAGGCAGAGGCAGGTGAATCTATGTGAGTTCGAGGCCAGCCTCATCTAAGAAGCAAGTTCCAGGACAGACAGGACTGTTTTACAGAGAAACCCTGTCTCAAACAAAACAAAAAAATAAAAGGTAGTCCATGTGCTGGCATGTTTTAAGACTTAAAGGAGGCCCTTCAAATATCTACCTTCCTTCCTTCCTTCCTTCCTTCTTTCCTTCTTTCCTTCCTTCCTTCTTTCCTTCCTTCTTTCCTTCTTTCCTTCCTTCCTTCTTTCCTTCCTTCCTTCCTTCCTTCTCTCCTTCCTTCCTTCCTTCCTTCTCTCCTTCCTTCCTTCCTTCCTTCCTCCCTTTCCTTTTATTTTTCGAGACAGGGTTTCTCTGTAGCTTTAGGCCTGTCCTGGAACTCACTCTGTAGAGCAGGTTGGCCTCGAACTCATAGAGATTTGCCTGCCTCTGCCTCTCAAGTGCTGAGGTTAAAGGCGTGGGCCACCACCACCGGCATCTTTTTTTTTTTTTATGTGACACTTTATATTTCATTTTATTGTTTTAGGAAGTAAACAGGCTGGTGGTGGCATGCAGTACTTTAAGATTCCTGTTTTTTGTTTTGTTTTGTTTTGTTTGTTTTGTTTTAAGACAAAGAACCCTTATCCTCCACCAATAGATGACAAGTCCGAGGAAACAGTCCTTCCAGGATCTTGGCTTCCCTGTGCATGGCCAGTGCATGGAGCTGTCCAAGGTTTTCCTGTCTTGGCCATACTGTTTCTGACCTTTTTAAGGAGCACACAGGAGGTGGAGGCTGGAAGGAAAGGGCCTTGCCTGTGTCTGGAGTCCCGAGGCCTGGGTTTCAGTCCCAGCCCCAGCGTTCGGCAGGGCTTTGATTGGGTTATAAGTCTTTCTTTGCCTCAGTTTCCTGAGTAACACCAGACCTCACTCAGATTGGTGTGAGGAGTTAGTCTGTAAAATTATTTAATATAGTGTCTGGCAAATAGAAAAAAAAATCTTCTGGTCCCCCCCATTTCTGCCTCATAAGGATTTTAGACATAGATTGTTTTGATTCTTGTAATTCTGCTCTGGCCTTCGGGAATACTTGGGGTAGGCAGTAAGAGAACGTGCTTACAGAACTGAAATTGCACCCCTCGATCTGGCTCGGCCATTAAACCATGTGTGAGACTCTTGCTAAGTTGACTGGTTTTTCTGAACTCGGTTTCCTCCTCTATTAAATAAAGCACTTTAACGCCAGGAGTTATCTACGTTCTGTAGCCTCTGAATCAAATTCCCACATCTGCTCTCAATCCAATCACTTGGCGTCCTTGTCTATAAACTAGAGAAATAGTATTTGATACCTACGACCAGCTAGTGTATCATAGCAAGGAGTAGGCAGGCTACAAGGGGGTCAGGACTAAGCTGCACCGTGAGAACTAGGCCTGGCAAGTGTCAGGGACCCAGGCAGGGGGTAGTAGGACCACTTCTTTCTGCAAAGATTAAGCCCTGCCAGACTCACCTGGAGGAGCTGTCGGTCGCGGTCGCGCGGTGCTTTGCTGGAAGTCCCTGCTCTTTTGGAAGGATCACAGGGTTGTGTCGCGGTCATTTAGAGGCAAGGAATGAGAAGGCTCGGTCGAGAATGCATAGGAACTGTTCATTCAACAACAAGGGGTTCCGTTGTGTGGTTTTTCTGCTGCGTCTCCACTTCCCATCCTCGCTCCAGGAGGGATCCACTGTGCAGCAGGCCCGAAACCCGTCACGGAAAGTCTGCCGTGGGTGTTCCCCCCCCCCCCTCCCCTCAACACAACTACACACTCCCTCCCTTCCGCTCCTCCCTCCTGGCTGCCATAGAAACCAGCCTGCCAGGACCAGGCCCGCGTCGCGCGTCCTGGTGGCCATCCAGTCTCCTTTCCAGGCTCCCCAAAGCCAGCCCCCTGCTCGGGATTGGTCCTGTTCAGGACGCTGAGGGGCACTGGGCTCTGGTGGCGGAGCCTGGAACACACAGGCAGTGGGCTTTGCCACGGCCCTGTGGGTCAGATCTGCTGCTCAGCACAGTTCGCTGAGCCTTAGGAGCGATCCAGACGTCTGCGCCCTGGGACACCTACGAGCCGACTCCAGCGCCTACTTGTGCGCCGCATCCGGCAGCTCAGCGAGCTCCCCAGGCGGCCTCACGACAGAGGTAAGCGGGGCTCGTAGCCAGCGCACGGGTCGCGCCAGCCTCGCCACCCTTAGGCTACAGATGTGCGTGGTTAGAAAGAGGCACTTCTTCAGGACCGCAAGGGAGAAAGGGAGACACATTTCTGATCAGCGGTGGCGGTGAAGTGAGGTTAGGAGAAGGTTAAGCGCTCCTGGGGACTTGCACCGGGTCAATCAGCAAACTGAAGAAGGGGACATTGCCACCGGGGCACTGGCTCTCAGCCCTGTGTGCGGGGCCCTGGTCTCGTGTGCACCGCTGTGTGTACGGTGCGGTCACCCGTGTCTGTGTGCGTGCCCACACGTGAGCCAGAGGGTAGCCGAGCGCCTCCCGTGCACACACCGCTTCTCTGGACCACAGGCGCGTGATACCAGCCCAAATCTGTAAATTTGTGACTAGGGTTGAGCGAGCACCTGTGTGTCCTGGATTAGCAGTGGACGCAACTTCTCACAGGTGTGGCCCAGGGAAGTGGGTGGCACTAATCCTCAAGGACACCAGGCACCAGAATCCTCCCTAGAAAAAGGTGCTTCTTTGGGAAGACCCAACAAAGTAAGGAGGAACTTCTTCCCGGGTATCTCTCCAGGATTATTATGATAGAGGTAGAGGAACCGGAGATAAAACCAGGAAGGGACCTCAACAGAGTCAAAACGCCTTCTGCAAGCAGAACCCATTGGTTCCGATGGAGAAACCAACAGATCGATTTTTTCCCCTTCCCCTCTCTTCCTCCTTCTCTTTTTCACCGTTACTCTCTCCCTTTTCCAGTTTTTCCCCCTCCGGAGTGCAGCAGACACGAGGGCTGGCCCTCTGTTAAGCCCACCCTCCCCCCCCCCACCCCATTTCAAAGCAAGGGCAAATGAATCACATTGTAAATGCTCACCGTGTAAGTCAGACAAGTTTGGGAGTTTAAACAAATCGCGTTTGCACTGTGGGGCCTGGGGCATCCAAAGGAAAACAAACAAAACCAGACGAACAAAAGTTTGTTCCAAGTTCCGATTTCAAACGGGAATGTAAAATGGGTATTTGTTTATCGTAATGGGGATTTAAAAAAAAATGTTTGAAAATTCGTATACACAGTTTGCCTCATCAGCATTCAGTGTGATTCACAGAAGCACTTCGGGAGATGGTTTCTGTTAGTGTTGCAAAAGCCCTTCTAATTTTTTTGGTTGCCATGGTAACTGAAGAAGGCGCCCTGCACTTAGAGAGGCTGCCTGGCTGGAACCAGGAACTGTTCCTGAAGGGAACATATCCCCTCCCGTCGCCAAGGCAGTAACTGAATTCATGAAAAGATTAAGTTTCTTTTCCTTAGTAGTTAAGCTCTACGCCATGTTTTTGTGGCGTTTTTATTTTATTTTATTTTTTAAATTTACAGTTTGTGCGGCAGACGCTCCCTCTCAGCCTCTCAGACAAACAAGTAAACACTGCCCCAGGAAGTCAAAGGGCCACCATTCCGGAGGGCCCGCTCTCTTCCCACACTAACGGAGGACAGAGGAGCTGTTTTGAGGGTCAAGGAATCCTGGCCTGGGACCGGGCTGTCCTCTCTACTTAGCGGCTAAATTTGGAATTCTAATTAGCTTTCTAATTACGAGCTGGAGAATGTAGGTGGGGGGCCTGGAAGAGGCTACTGGGGAAAAAGCCGAGCCTCGTTCTCCGCTGACTGGTGTTCGGTGGGCTGTTGGATGTGCTTGTGAAGCTCTCAGGCATTTATTTTTGGACTGACCACTATTAAGTGGTAAGCCTGGAAAAACTTTCAAGAAAGGCCTTTTTCTGTTAGGGAGAAATGTGGCTGGGATTTGGGGCTGAACTGTATGCTTTTCCTTATTTAAGCTGTATTTAAAATAAAGACAGGTTTGTATGAATCTAAATTTCCCAGTCATGATTACAAATAGGTTATAGAATTCTCTACGATCTCGCTTAGCTTCCGCTAAGGTTTTAGTTTAGGAGACTTGATTTGGGACAAACAGTGGTGCCATACTTCAGACTCTGCCATCAGCAAATATTGGTGCCTTTAGGGAAAAAAATCAGCAGCCAACATTGCTCTGATTTCTAGACATCGATCTCACACACTGGAAGTATATGAACATTTTGAAAGCTTCTAGCCACGGCGTCAAAGGGGGAAACACCAAGATTTTTGTCTGAGTAAAGTTGTGTTTTCAGCCACATACAGAGCTCCTTTTGGGGGATCTTAAAAATTAAAATCGACTTCAATTCAACCGTATTTCTCTAGGGTTAAAGAATCTTCATTCATTGCCTGGTATTCTGGGAGCTGTTATAAATCTCAGAAGCAAACTTGGTCTTGATAGTCTATAGCTGGGATGAAGTCTACTGCAGTTCTTAAGTGACTTCGATTAGCTCCAAAGTTAACTCAGCCCCTGCACTACAGAATACTGACCAGTTGTACAGGGAGGCAAGTAGCAGTCGAAGGACAAACGATTTCAGTTAGCCACCTGGAAAATCAAAACAAAAATATGTCATTTGGCGGGCTTATGAAGGTGGGTATCAGTCAAGCCTTAGAGGAAATGAGGGTGAGAAGGGGTGGAAGTAGGGTGCTGGACGAGCTTGGGACAGGAAGGAGAGGAACTGCAAGGGAAGAATCTCAAGCGAGGAGAAAACAGACCAGGACAAAGTGGACGGAGAATAACACTGAGGATAAAGGGGTAACATGGAAGGACCGCCAAGCAGCCTAAGCAGGATCTAAAAAGAATTCTCCTTTCATTCTTGGCTAGAGCCCTGGCACTAAAAAAACAAGATTTTTTTTTCTAATTATGTGTTTATGTGTAGCAGGGGTGTGTGCATGTGAGTGTGGATGCCCAAAGGAGTCTGTTGCCCTGGAGTTGTTGTGAGCCGGCTGATGTGGGTGCTAGGAACTGAACTCGTCCTCTGGAAAAGTAGTATATATATGCTTTTAACCGCTGAGCCTTGTCTCCAGCCCCTGCTACTGACACTTTCTTTCTTTTATCTTTTTAATTTTTTAAAAAGATTTATTTATTTACTTATTTATTTATTATGTAAACAATATTCTGCCTCCACGTATGCCCGCAAGCCAGAAGAGGACACCAGATCTCATTACAGATGGTTGTGAGCCACCATGTGGTTGCTGGGAATTGAACTCAGGACCCTTGGAAGAGCAGCCATCTCTTAACCACTGAGCCATCTCTCCAGCCCTAGTGACACTTTCTAAGCAAAGACTAGGTACCATAGTTAGCAAAAAGAAGAACTGTGATTTAGAGAATCCCTGGGGGTCTGGAGTGCCCAAGGAAAGGCAGTGCATTCTGCTCCCAGTTATGTGTTGTAGGAGGTTGCAGCTCTCTCTCCTCTGGGTCTGCTGAGCTAGATGCCTGCTAGACATTTCTGCCCAATCTTTAGGCCCCCAGGAAGCTTTCTACTTGTTATTTGTTAGAATCATTTCATTAAAAGAATTCATAGACACACTTTCATTATGTGATTACAACTTTATCTTTTTAATTTTCAAAATATTGTTTAAATGGTCATCAAAATAATATGTCCATTTAATTTTAATAACTTAAATCACATTTAAAGATTGTAATAATAATATTCATACTCCCCAAATATAATTTTTAGTAGTTTTTTTCAGTATTTAGCAGTTTGATCACTTGCCTTCCTATATCCAAGTAATCCTCTTTGTCTTTGTTGCTGGGGTTTGATTTAGCAGTTTTAGACGTAGCCTACTGAGTTACTTTTTTTTTTTTTTTTTTTTTTGTTTTTTTTTTCGAGACAGGGTTTCTCTGTGGTTTTGGAGCCTGTCCTGGAACTAGCTCTGTAGACCAGGCTGGTCTCGAACTCCCAGAGATCCGCCTGCCTCTGCCTCCCGAGTGCTGGGGTTAAAGGCGTGCGTCACCACCGCCGGCCCTGAGTTATTATGGGTGAGGAGTTCATTCTCTTGCTCCACTCCTTCCAATTCACTTCCTCCAGGTTTTTCAATATAGTTTCTAGATGAAGTTCAAGTACAGCCTCACTAGTAAACCCCTTTATCTGATAATGGCAGGCACTGGGGCCAGGGACACGGTTTCAGGCTTGACATGTAAGCCTGAAGACTTGTGTTCCAATCCCCAGAAGCTACGTAAAAGCCAGAACTGGTGGTGCATGTGTGCGTAACCCCAGCAGTCCTAGGGATGTGGAAGGCAGAGATTGGAGAATTCCCAGAAAGCTCTAGTTAATCTCAGTTAATCAACAATACACAGCACAATGACAAAACAAAGAGACCCTGCCTCAAACAAGAGAACCAGTTTCTTTTTATTTTTTAAATATTTATTTATTATGTATACAATATTCTGTCTGTGTGTCTGCCTGCAGGCCAGAAGAGAGTGCCAGATCTCATTACAGATGGTTGTGAGCCACCATGTGGTTGCTGGGAATTGAACCTTTGGAAGAGCAGCCAGTGCTCTTAACCTCTGAGCCATCTCTCCAGCCTGAGAACCAGTTTCTTTAGCAGGCCCCTGACTTCCACGCATGCTCTGTGGTTCTCTCTCTCTCTCTCTCTCTCCCTCTCTCTCTCTCTCTCTCTCTCTCTCTCTCTCTCTCTCTCTCTTCATGAAAGCTTCTATCAGCATCTGGTGAAAGATAGCTAAATATTTTCTAGGACATCAGCCTAAGTGCCCGAAGCAGTTCTGTAGCCTTCAGATAGAGTTCAAGGACGGCTTGTAGAAAACAGAGGACCTGTTCTCACAGGTTACCAGCCATTGTTTGGATAACCTGGGTTTTATGTAGGGGAAGGGGAGAAAGAATTAGGGGCTAATGTCAAGTTCTATGGCAGTGATTAGAAATAGCTGCAAGGAGCAAAGGTCTTGCCTGAACTGTAGTGGAGAAGTCTGTCCTTTAACGTCTCCCATACGTTGTATCACAAGTAAGTTAAATCCTATTGAACATACGTTGTGACGACTGAGCAATAAATGCCCACTGCCCATCCAAGTTGTAAACTATGATTCTATTTCTTTTAGTTTTTCCCGCTCTCTGTTTTAGATGATTTTTGGAGAAAACACTGATTTTTTTTTCATTGCTTTAATTTTTAGGAACCTATTGCTATTTCTTGCCAAATAATTCTAATGACGGTGAAAACACCTATTCTTAGTATATTCCTCACATTCAATGCATCTGGAAAGCACTGGTTCTTTCCTGGCCTCCTCCTAGTCATGCAATACAGGTCTATCAGTTCTCTAGTCCCAAGTCACCTACCAGTTTCCGTGCGTGCTGGTGTCCTGAGAGAGTCCTTGTTCTCTCGTTTCTTCTATTATTAGTTTACTGCCTACTTCTATGAAGAACTTATTTTAATTTTTTTTTTAAGATGGGCAGTGGTGACACATGCCTTTAATCTCAGTTCCTAATCCCAGGTAGAGGTAAAGACTAGTCTGGTCTACAGAGTGAGTTCTAGGACAGTTACACAGAAAAACACAAATGTTTATGCGTGTGAGTGTTTTCCCGAATGTATAACCTGTACCATGTCCTGCCTGGGGCATGTGGGGTCAGAAGAGAGCATCAGATACTCTGGAAATGGGGTTCCGATGTTCAGAGCCACTCTGTGGGTGCTGGGAATCAAACCCAGGTCCTCTGCAAGGGCAGCCAGTGTTCTTAAGTCTGAGTCATCTCTCCAGTTGCTCTGTTGCTGGCAGCTTCCTCTTCCTCTTCTCCTCCTTCTCCCTCTTCCTCCTTCTTCTTCCTCTTCCTCCTCCTCCTCCTTCTTTCTTCTTCTTCCTTCTCCTCCTCTTCTTCAAGATTTTTTTTTTTACAATCTATTCAAATACAAAGTAAACAGATTAAATTATTCTGGTTTCAAATTCTAAAGCTTCAGGCACATTTATGGATTATAAGAAACCATTTATTTAGCTAGTCTGCCCAGACCAGACCCTCAGGTTAATTTTATATAGAGAATTAAGAAGACTTCAGAGAAAAACATGAGGGGGTCATAAGTGCCTTTAGTTCAACTCAGCAAATTGCCAAGTGCTTTCTGCAGAGGGAAGACATTTCCTCAATGGTGAGGAGGTGAGGAAGGAAGGCCAGGGAAACCCCTGTCTTGAAAAAACAACAACAAAAAAGATGCTAGGGATTTAAAAAATTGTGTACACACACCTATGTCATGATATTTTGCTTTAATTCATTTCCTTCCCCCTTCTTCTGTCTGGTTTTCTTTTCTTTTCTTTTTATTTTTTTATTTTTTTTTTTATTTTTTGGTTTTTCGAGACAGGGTTTCTCTGTGGTTTTGGAGCCTGTCCTGGAACTAGCTCTTGTAGACCAGGCTGGTCTCGAACTCACAGAGATCCGCCTGCCTCTGCCTCCCGAGTGCTGGGATTAAAGGCGTGTGCTACCACCTCCCGGTGCTGTCTGGTTTTCTGCACAGTAGATGGGCCTAGCCAAGGCATTCAAGGAGACTGGCCCTCACTAGTCCTCTGGGATTGACTGAGTTCTCAACCTCTTTAGACTGTTTATTTCAGTAGAAGAGTGAGCAGTGCAGTCTCTCTGGTGGTTTGAATGAGAAAAGTCCCTGTAGGCTCATGTATTTGAGTGCTTGGTCCCTAGTTGGTGGAAGTGTTTTAGGAAGGATTAGGAGGAGTAACCTTGTTGGAAAAAGTGTGTCACTGGGGATGGGCTTTGAGGTTTCAAAAGCCCACTTCAGACTCAGTCTCTCTCTCCCTGTTTCTCTGTCTCTCCCTCCTTCCCTCCCTCTCTCCCATCTTTCTACCCCACCCACCTCTAACTTGTGGGTGAGCTCTCAGTTCCTGCACCATCACCATACTCCCTGCCGTGGAGGTCATAAGCTCACCCTCTGAAACTGTAAGCATGACCCAACTAGATGCTTTCTTTTATAGGTCACCTTGGTCATGGTGTCTCTTCACAGCAATACGACAGTAACTTAGTCTCTGTCTTACAGAGTTTATTACAATGGCTGGATCAGTGATATAAGAATATTTAGCACAGTGTTTGGCATATAGTAAGTGATCAATGAAAGTAGATTTCAATATTCTTCATGTTATAATGAATAAAATGCTATCACTACTGACTTAACCCCAGCTAAAAGAATAACTACTTCCAAATATCAGTCCAAAGGTGCTAGTTACGTGTATTCCTCTCTAGGCCCTCGTATATTACGCTTTAATTATTTTTTGTTAGTTTTTACTGGTATTCACTTGGCACCTACTATGTCCTTGAATTCATTCGATGCTAGGATGAAGATACCAAGCAGAAGGCTAGTTTTGTCCAGGCCGAACATAATTTATCTATGAATTTACTCAGTGGAGTACGGATAACTTAGCAATTAGCATCAAGTAAGTAGAGAAGAAAATAACAAAGAAGTACTTCTCCCGAGAGTTCTGAAGAGCTTTTAACACATTGAGTCATAGCTAACTGAAAACAGGGAGAGTTTGACCTCTCTCTTGTATCCCTTTGAGATCCTCTGCCTGACTTTCTGCTCTAGCTAAGACTTCAAGCACTATATCGAACAGAAATGGAGAGAGGGATCCTTGTCTTGTTCCTAATTTTAGTGGAAATGCTTTCGGCTTTTCTACATCTAGCATGATGTTGGCTTCTCGTAAATTGCCTTTATTATACTGAGCTTTGCCTCTATAGCTCTGGTTTCTATGGGATTTTTATCACTAAGGGGTGGATGGTGAATTGTGTCAAGAGGTTTGTTATTTTATTAAGAATTTTGGCGTATACATCATTGGAGAGATTGGACTATAATTTTCTTTTCTTTTTTTGTTATTGGAGCTTTGTCTGGTTTTTGTAGCAGGGTAATACTGGCTTCATAAAAATACTTTGTAAATGTTCCCTCCTTTTCTATTTTAAGGCATATTTGAGGGATACTGGTGCTAAATATGTTATTTGAAGGCCTGCTAGAATTCTGTGCTATATCCATCTGGCCCTGGGCTTTTTTTAGTTAGGGATTTTAAATTACTGCTTCTAACTCATTGGTTGTTGTGAATCTATTTAAATTATTTTCTTCATCTTGATTTAATTTTGATAGGCCATATGTACCTAGAAATTTTTTCTTCTCTATAAGTTTTCCAGTTTAGTGAAATGTAGGTTTTAAAATTTTTATATATTTATTATTTTTATGAGTATTTTTGTTCTGCCTGTATGTATGTCTGTACGCCACATGTATGCAGTGGCTATGGACATCAGATCCCCAAGACTGGAGGTACAAACAGTTGTGAGCTGCGATGCGGGCTAGGATCTGAACCCAGGCCCTCTGCAAGAGCAGCCAGGGCTCTTGCCAGCTGAGCCATCTCTCCAGTTCCTCAATGGAATATGATTTTCTAAATTTTCTCAGGATTTATGTATGGCTTCCTTCTTTATTTCTGACTTTATTTCTTCTTCTTCTTTTTAATTGATTTTTATTAAGCTGTACATTTTTCTCTGCTCCCCTCCCTGCCTCTTCCCTCACCCCTTCAATCCTCCCCCAAGGTCCCCATGCTCCCAATTTACTCAGGAGATCTTGTGTTTTTCTACTTCCCATGTAGATTAGATCCATGTATGTCTCTTTTAGTGTCCTCAATGTTGTCTAAGTTCTCTGGGATTGTGGTTTTAGGCTGGTTTTCTTTGTTTTATGTTTAAAAAACACTTATGAGTACATGTGATAATTGTCTTTCTGTGTCCATTTCTGACTTTATTAATTTGGGTTCTCTATCTCTCTTTCTTTTGGTTAATTTGGCCAAAAACTCATCAGATTTGTTATTTTTTTTTTTTCAAGACAGGGTTTTGCTGTAGTTTTGGAGCCTGTCCTGGAACTAGCTCTTGTAGACCAGGCTGTCCTCGAACTCACAGAGATCTACCTGCCTCTGCCTTTTTAGTGCTGGGATTAAAGGCGTGCGCCACCACCTCCCGGCTACTAACCTTTATTAAAAGATCATAAAGAAGCCGGGCGGTGGTGGCGCACGCCTTTAATCCCAGCACTCGGGAGGCAGAGGCAGGCGGATCTCTGAGTTCAAGGCCAGCCTGGTCTACAAGAGCTAGTTCCAGGACAGGAACCAAAAGCTACAGAGAAACCCTGTCTCGAAAATAAAAAAAAAAAAATCATAAAGAATCTACCAGAAAAATTCCTTTATTTGATAAACCCATTCAACAAGGTAGCAGCACACAAAATTAATACACAAAATCAGTAGCCTTCCTATATTGAGCTACAAACACACTGAGAAAGAAATCAGGGAAACAGTCCTGTTCACAACAGCCTCAAAGTTTCTGGACTAAATCTAGCCAAAGAAATAAAAGACTTATATGATAAAAACTTTCATAGGTATTGAAGAAAGGAATAGAAGACAATATCAGAAGATGGAAAGACTCTCTATGCTCATGGATTGTTAGGATGACTATTGTGAAAACAGCTACCCTACCAAAAATAGTATAAATTTACTACAATGGCCAAAATTCCAATGCAATTCTTCACAGAAATTGAAAACATAGTCTTACAGTTCCTTTGGAAAGACAGAATACCCAGGATGTTCAAACAATTCTGAAGAAGAAAAGAACTTCTAGAGAAATCACTGTCCCTGAGTATAAGTTATACTAAAAAGTTCTAGTAATAAAAAATATAGGCACATTGATTGATGGAATAGAAATGAAGACCTAGATACAAGTTCATGAACCTATTGATATCTGATTTTTGGCAGAGGTCAAAAATACACTCTGGAGAAAAGACAGCATCTTCAACAAATGATGCTGGTCCAACTGGACAGTGCTGCATAGAAGATAGAAACTAGGTCCTTGTCTTTCTGCACAAAACTCAACTCCAAATGGATCAAGAAGCTCAATATAAAATCTGATACCCTGAATGTAACAGAGGAAGAAGTAGAGAATACACTTGAATTTACATTTTGAGCCCAATAGCCCAGGCATTAAGACCAACGATTGACAAACAGGACCACATGATACTAAAAAGCTTCTGTATAGCAAAAGATACCTCATTCAAGTGAAGAGGTAGCCTACAGAATGGGAAAAATCTTTGTCAGCCAAACATCTGATAGAGGGCTAGTATCTAGAATATATATACATACATACATAACTTTAAAAATCTAAACATGAAGTAAACAATTCAACATCCGAAAATAAACAGAGAGTTCTCAAAAGATGAATTAAAGAAAGACTGAGAAACATTTTTTTTTAATGCTAACATTAAAAAAAAAAAAACACTGCTAGCATCCTTAGTCATCAGGGAAATGCAAATTAAAAGCACACTTTGAGCTTCCACCTTTCTCCCAACCAGAAGGCCTGAGAACAGTGAAACAAATGAGAGAAAATGCTGGGGTGGATGAAGGGCAATGGGAGTGTTTATTCACTGCTGGGGGGCTGCAAACTGCTGCAGTCGCTATGGCAATCAGTGTGGAGGATCTGCAAAGAACTACAAACAGACTGCCACAGATTCCCCGGCACCATTCTCAGCCTCTGCATCCTGCTACAGAGCTACTTGCTCATCCCAGTAGCCAGGGAATAAAAACTCCAGTGCTAGGAACGGGTTATCTCTTTTGGGGTTGTTAATCTGTGGGGTCCCAGGACCCCCCCAAACATGACAAGTGATTATCAATGCTCTTTTGGTTACTACCCAGAACTTGGAGGTAAGACCCGCCAAGTATACCACATGATGAGAAACATCAAGGAGAAACAAGTGGGTACTGACTTGGCAGCTTCTCCTTACTGGCGAGCTTTCACGGTGCTGGAATGTGCTATGAACAACACTATAGGGGAGAAGAATAGTCATAATCTTACCCACCTGCAAATGTTGTAAGCTACAGTAACTGTCCTGGCTAGTCATGCCCGTTGGTGCAATAGTGGCATGAATATTCTGGGAGTAGATGATGACTCTCTGATTGGATGTAAGGTCCACACCGTGAGATGGAACCCATACCTGGCTCTGTTATCAGTGCCAAGAATCTGTGGTTGAGTAGCTCATAGGTCCCAGGGGAGAACCCAATGTTATTATTCTGCTAAATGAACACAGCACTAACCAATTAGCAATAACTATTTATTGCTATACCCATTGATTAGTGCGTCCCTCCCCCTTGTCACAGAAGCTTCTTCTTGCAGTGGATGATGATTAGCATTGAGACGGCGGAATGCTCACTTCTAAAAATGATGTCACATCGCTCCTTCCCCGTAAGGTTCAGGGAACTTCATAGAAGAGGTTGTAAAAAGATGGCAAGAGCCAGAGGTGATGGGACAGTAGTTCCTGGTCAGCAGGGTGGCTGTGGAACTCACAGTGGTTGTGACAGCTCCCACAATATTTGCACAAGCTCAAGTCAAACAAAATGCCAGCAAGGAAGTGGGGTGGGGAGGGGAGGGGAGGTGGGTGACAGTGATTGACACTTGATAGCTGCTGAGAGAGGAAGCAGAACCCACTAGGTCAGTCACATCCAGGGCAGACCCCACACCCAAGAGCATTTAGTTAACACAAATTGGACAGAGAAAGAGAGAGAGAGAGAGAGAGAGAGAGAGAGAGAGAGAGAGAGACTGAGAGACTTAAAGGCAAAGTATAAAAGCCAAGTGTGTTCCAGTTAGGGAGACTGGTTTTGTAAAGGCACCTAGCACGAAACCTTTAGGAATACTTTGCATAATTGAAGCAGATCCCAGACTGTTCTTTCAGACTAGATATTTAACTGTGAGTCTTCAGTCTTTGAGGGGAAAGAGACTGGGGATTCTTTGGGATCCTGGACAGAGACTGAGCAGCTAGTGCCTTAGAGGTAGGATTTAACTTCCTGCTGCTCTGTGTTGCCTTTGGCTCCATGGGGGAAATAGAAACTTGGAAAAGCCAAGAGCAGCAAGAAGGGCCCAGGCAAGTTCATGGGGTGTGTATATTTGCCGAACTGTTGGGAGAAGCCAAGACAGGCAGAGAAGGTCTTAAAAACAGAGTGGAGATTATTTTTTGCTCTTTAAAAATAAAGTTAAATCTGCTGGAAGAAACTAACGTAGCACATCCTAAAAATAAAACCCAGGAAGAACTGAGACTTTTCTACATTCAGTGCGATCCTGTTAGCCTCGGCAGCCTTCCACACTCGGCTTGTTTTCATTGTTTAGGGCTGGCACAAACGCTGGTTTGCAAACATTCTGATGCTCCCAATTCAAACGGCCCCTTAGGAGTCTCCACCCGCATGCTGTGAGCTTCCCAGGGAACCAGAGCCTACCGTAGGAGAGTAGAGGGACACCTCGTCAAACCCATGGTGTTCCAGAAAGTTTCCACCAGACCTGAGTTGCCCAGGGTCACTTCTAGCTGACCTGCCCTTGTTTAGAGAAAGGCATAAAAGCATTTAAAAATACTGGGTTGTTTTAAAAATTCATTTTACCTTTAAAAAAATTTTCTCATAAAATAGTTGTTTATAGTGTTTAATTTTTTCAGAAAATAAAAATACTCTTATGAGAGAAATATCTGTTTCCCTACCTTCTGGGGGGTCATGCCAGCTTTAAAAACTTCCATCCACTCAGATCAATTCAATCAGCATCTAGGGACCCTTCCTGGAGCCTGGGTTCAGTCCCTGAGGCCCACATGTTACCCTCTGGCCTCCACATGCACACAGCGGCATGTGTGCACCCCTACACATACGCAGTGAATAAGCACATGTAAAAGGAATTTTTGTAAACCTGCATTTTAGACTGATCATGTAGGTAGTTTTCTGGGGGATAAAGTTACTTTGAGCAAGGTGGGAAGGAGGGAAGTCTATAAGCAGGCTGCTTTAACCAACTAGAGACAGGGTAGGTGTAACCCTGATGGGCTTTCACGTTCTTCTCTGGTGGTTAAATAGCTTGGTGGGAGAATGCATGGTTACTGTGCATGAAGCTGCAGAACCTCTCAATCCCTGGCGCGTCACGAAAAGGGAAAGCATGCAGATGCCATCAGTCCTTGCCAAACCTCACATGCACTTGCAAATTCAAGCACAGCTACCTGTGCTATGCTGCTTTCTGTGATGGTGACAAAGAGCAGGGCAATCAGGTCACGAGATGAAAGGTAGCTGTGGCTCCCAGTTGTGGCGGTTCTGATGCTCACGATCTATTGGCCCCGGTGATTTTGGGACCATGGTGAGTAGTGCCTTATGGCAAGGAGAGCATTGTGGAACAAAACCACTTAGTCTTGACCAGGGAACAAAAGAGGAAGAGAAAGGACCAACGTTCAAGAGGTATACCACAAACCATAGTACTAGCCATACACCAAGCCTAATAAACCCCTAGTTATAATATTCTATTATGATTATTTAGAAGTATTGAAAGTAGCCCTCAAGTGTCAGGGGATCTTAAGACTTTCCTGTCTCAGTTTAATGTCTCCTGGGTCTACTGGTTAGTTCATGTGAGTGACTGTCCATTTGTGTGGGATCCATCCTGCCCCATGAAGGGCAGCTGGGGAAAGGACGCAAAACAGGATTGGGGTGGTGGTGGTGGTGAAGTTTCGGGGTCTGCAGGACCGAGTGAGGGGGAAAGACCAGGTCAGGGCAGCATCTGGTGTCTCCGGTTTCTTCCGCTCATCATTCCTGACCCGTGGCAGGGGCTCCTCCCTCCCAGGCAAGCCACGCTGACCTCCAACGCCACTGCAGAAACTCCCGTCTTCGTGCTTCAAAATGCCCTACCTCAGAGCCCAGAATAGATCCCCCACAGCCTTTAAGGCCCTCACAGCTCTACCCGAAGGCTCTTCAATCCAACTTGATCAGAACAGAAGGGTCACCAGGGTCCCTTTTTATTTTCCCATCTCTGTTCTTCTTCCGTTTAGTGATCACCTATATACACAAAAGTCTCACGGTCCCCTTATCCTGGGATAATGAGTCAGAGACAAAAAGGAGAGGCCACAGCTTGAGACACAGCTCTACTGACACCTGTAATTGAGCTACTCCCTACCCATCGTCTAACATCTGGGAGCAGTCTCCAGGCAGAGGTTAAACACAGCTCTGAGTTTGCTCCTGAATATCCTGGAACACCAAGAACTTGTGTGTGTATACAATCATGATCATGGGTCTAGAGTCCATTGTATTTGTGCCAGGTTCTCCAAGCCCTAACTTCAAGAGAAAATAAATTTAGAAAGCCTACCAGATGTATTCCTAACTATAGTTTTGGCTTTTTCTCATTGCTCCAGCAAGGCTCAGTGGAGAGCACAGGAACCCACAAATGCCATTTATTTATTTATTATTTATTTATTTATCAAGATGGAGTTTGTCTTACTATGTAGCTCAGGCTGTCCTGGAACTTGCTCTGCAGACCAGCTTGGCCTCAAACTCACAGAGATCCACCTTCCTCTGCCTCCTGAGTGCTGGGATCAGAGGCGTGTGCCACTCACTACTCTTGGCTTCATTTTTTTTTTCTTTCTTTTACCCAATATTTGAGTATTTAGAGCACACCTCTACCTGGGGGGGTATACTCTAATCGGTAATTATGCTACTTGACTTACATTGTGACTGCTGACCCTTTCTTGGTCATCTATTTCTAGATTCAAAACTTTAGTTTTTCGAGTGTTGGATTCCATCATCCCACGCAGGTGGGACAGCTGATTGCATTAGATCTAAGTTACTTTAAATACATGGTTTTCAGAGATAAGAGACATTCTCAGATAGCAATAGATATAAATGTGTATTTTTTTAGCCCTTAGGTTATGGGCTAATTATGATTAAAACAAAAACAATAACAGAAGTGGTCCACATGGTAAAACTGTGAAAACAGCTGGATCTCACCTCCACCCTGGTCTCCTTTCCTTCCTCCCTGACCACAGCCAAGTATCGCTAAGGCTGAAGTTTTCCAGCACACCGAAGGCATTCTGGCTTTCCTTGTGTGTGCGCAGATCTGCATGTAAATAAATAAAGCACTTAGAGACGGCTTGGTTTTCACCGCGCACTCCTTAACTTCCCAATTATAAATCGAAAAGTCAAGCTGAATCTACATAGGGCGCAGGTGGGAGACAGCGCGCCGAGACTCCTGCCAGTAACCCAGCGCCTGCTCCTGAGACCTGCCATAATCTTTTTGAAATGTTTTTGCATTTAAATAATGATCGGTCCCCAGAGCTCGGAGCTCTGCTCCCGCACTGCCCTGTGTGATGACAGGTGCTCATTATCTACCTTCATTTGCCTCCTTGGGGAAATTTTTTCAGTCAGAAAATACAGGTCAATTAGCGAGCTCCGTGGAACAGTGCGATTCTAAGAACTGGCTGGGAGGCCCGCTGGCTCCCTGATAGGCTGCCCTTCAGCTGCCTCTCCAACGTCATGTAATCACGACTTCCATCAGCCCCCGGTCAGGGACCACTCTAGGGAGCAAAGGGCCTCTAATTCCATTTGTCTTTCTCTTTCACCAAGGTCTTGGTGCAGTCACCTGGGCCCAGGAGTTGGAGAAATAAAGGCAGAGCCAGCCTTCTTCCCCCTTTTTTGTTAATTTTCTGTTGCTTTTTTGGTTTGTTTTTTGAGATGGGGTCTGACTATTGCACAAGCTGCCCTGGAATTTAGTTTTCCTGTATCAGCCTTCTAAGAGCCAGGCCTTTTAACTATTTTTTTTTTTTAAATCCCTCTGTGTGTGTGTGTGTTTTTGCACGCGCATGCATGCAGTGCCGTAGGAAGCCTAGAAGCGCCCTAGTGTGCCCTAGAAGGTGGTGTCAGATCCTCTGGAGCTGGAGTTATAGGCTACCATGAGCCACCTGACATGGGTCCTAGGATCTGAACTCCAGAACTCTCTAAGAGTAACAAACACACTTAACCAATAAACCCTCTCTCCAGCCCCTTCAGAATCCTTTCAAAGACAAGTTTATTTTGCTTTTTGCAAGTCAGGTATGTCTGGGCTAGGGCAGTAGCTTGGTAGGCAAAGCACCTGCATCACTTGCATGAAATCCAGGGTTTGCTCTCCAGCACTGACCCCATCAGTTAGGCCCGGTGGCACTTGGGAAGCGTAGGTAGGAGGATCACAGGAGCCTTATGCTCTTTGACGCCGTGATTCATGTTCTTCAGCGGGCTTGCATCATTTGCAGCCTCCTTGAAGTTGGAAGGCCGGCTTGGTTTTGACATACTTTCTCTTTGTGTGAAGTCCAGATGACTGCCTGGCCCTGTGTGAGTTCTGGGTGTCCTGCATCCTCAGAGGTTATTCTATTTCTGATAAAAGCTTATTAAAAAGCAGCATATACTTTTGATTCTGGTATACGCAAGGGATAAACCTATGAAGAAATAAATGTCTTTTTTCATTTTCTTAATTGAGCAGTGATTAAAAAGTATAAAGATTCTTTGGTCTATATGAGCAAAACAGCATTTTCCTCCCTGCAGATATCAGGAATATTTTTGAGGTAAGCTGAGAGAATGTCTTGTATGGAAATGGGGGACAGGGGCTGCTCATGGCTTTTTATAAGGGGGAATTGAGCTACGCACATCAAGATGAGGCAGAGGATTTTTTTTTCTTTTTCTGTCTTTCTTTCTTTCTTTTCTTTTTTTCCCCTTTTGTCTTGTTTGTTTGTTTGTTTCAAGACAAGATTTCTCTGTAGCTTTGGTGCCTGTCCTGGAACTAGCTCTTGTAGACCAGGTTGGCCTTGAACTCACAAAGATCCCCCTGCCTCTGCCTCCCGAGTGCTGGGATTAAAGACGTGTGCCACCACACCTGGCAGCACAGGGGTTTCTAAGACTAAAAATCTCCTGCTTCATTCTCCCAGACCTGTACCAACCACAGGATGTGTCTTTCATTCCTGGACATTTATTGAGCACACAGTATACAGAGCTGAAGAGCCTTTCCCATAGATCTCTCTGCTTGGAAGCAATCTTTCCTCACTTCTCGCTCTGCATGTCACCGCCCCCCTAAATCACAACTCTCTGACGGCACTTTCTGCAGTCATGTGCTAATGTCTGTATGTCTATTCATTCATGTGTATATATCGCAGCTGAGCAACGACGCTGCCTACAGACCAAAGCAGAGAGAGTTTCTTCACGCTCAGGGCTTGTAATAGTACCCGAGACTATACTTGCTAACTGTTCTCATCTGGCCTTTCTTTTCTTTTTCTCTCCTTCCTTCCCTTTCCCTCCCCCCTCTCCTTCCTCCCTCTTTTCCCTTCCCCTCCCCTCTCCCATCCTTTCTTTTGACAAGGCCTTATTAAGTTCTTTGGTCAGGCCTTGAACTTGTGCCCCTCTTGCCTTAGCCTCCTGAGTATCTGGGATTATGGGACCGTACCAATAAACCTAGTTTCAACTTCTTTAAAAGACATAAAAGTTCTAGGGACGTAGCTCAATTGGTAGAGTGTTTTCCTAACATCCCTGAGGCCCTGGCTCAGTGCCCAACACACCTATTATGCCTGCACTCTAAGGAGGTACAGGTGAAAGGGTCGGAATTCCAAGGTCAGTCAAGGCTTCGTGACAAGTTCCAGGCCGGCAGGGATACGTGAGACCCTGCCTAACAACAACAGAATACACACAATTATAGAAAAAAATAAAACAATGATTTATCATATTTGAACACACAGACATAGCAATATAATAATATAAATAGACAGAAAGAATGGAGCTACAAAGGTGGGAAAATTTCGAGGTATAGTTACAGTTAACAGAAATTTACAGCAATTTCTACTAAGTTACAGCGTCCATTGTAAACAATTGAGCAACACTAAACAAAAAACACTAAAGAACAGCAGAGAAACCTAAAGAATTATAGCTAAAATATAAAGAGCTAGCCATCATACAAAAGAATGACACTAAGCCCTTACCTTACACTATAAACAAACTTAATTCAAGATGCAACAAATATTAGAGTTAAAACATTAAAACTCTAGAAGAAAACAAGAGTAAATTTTCCTGAGTTTAGATTAGGTGACAGTGTCTTAAATGGGATATCAAAAGTAAAAATAATAAAAGATAAAAACAGAGAAATGGGGGCATCATCAAAATGTATACTTTTTCTTTTCAAGAAAAAAATAAGAATTTGTGCTTTTCAAAGGTCAATATCAAGGAAGGAAACCCACAGAAAAGGGGGAAAAAAAGCGTTTTTGTAAATCATGTATCCAATAAGGAATTTGTCATCTTCTTGCCTCCACCTTCAGCAAATCTTACCGGTTGGTGTATGCCACCATAAGAGGTCAAAAAGGACTTTATATCTCGAATCTGGAAATAACAAGTGTAACAATAAAAATGAATGATCTACCTTTAAATTTAAAAATCATTTGTTTTAGTTTCAATTTTTTGTGTATATGCGTGTGTGTTTGTTGTGTGTGTACGTCTGTGTGTACATGTGGTTTTTTTTGGGTTTTTTTGTTTTTTTTTTTTTGTTTTTCGAGACAGGGTTTCTCTGTGGCTTTGGAGCCTGTCCTGGAACTAGCTCTTGTAGACCAGGCTGGTCTCGAACTCACAGAGATCCGCCTGTCTCTGCCTCCGGAGTGCTGGGATTAAAGGCGTGCGCCACCATCGCCCGGCCTGTGTGTACATGTGTGTGGGTGTGTGTGTACACATAAGTAAAAGTGCCCTCAGACCAGAAGAGGTGTTCTATCTTCTGAACTCGGGTCTGCTGAAAGAACAGCAAGTGTTTAACTGCTGAGCCATCTCTTCAGCCTCCAAATAACCAATTCTGAAAACACTTGTAGGATCCAAATAGATATTGATGCAAGAAAATACACGTGTGTTGTGACCTGTTTACCTTACCTGATCTCCTTGAAACACATTCGTATAATTTAACTGTCTTAGTGTAGAACCTGAGCTCTGTCCTTGCCGGTTTCCACACCAGAGACACGGGGTGCACATTGGTACTTAATATTCTCACCTCAATAGTGGAATGATTGTCTCTGTTCAGCTACACAGTGGATGTTCAGGACATTGGGAAGAAGGAATCAATGGCCCATGGTGGACATTTGATAAATGTTTGTTAGCTGAACAAATGCTAGTGCTTGAAAATAAACTGGCTGAGAAGCTGATCATCAGGAAGAATTCCTAGATTCTCGCACCGGAATGAGCCCAGACAGGTTATTTAACTGTGCTACTCTAAACCTCAGTTTCTGACTTTGGAGGGGACATAAATTAACTTATGGAAGTTCCTCCAGATTATAAAATAAGAGCAGCAATTAAATATGGTACTGAAGACTCCCTGTGTTACACCCATTTGCAGGGTATTAAGTCTGAAACCTGGTGCTAACGAAAGAGTAAACCTCCCTTCAACTCCTCTAAAGTCTAGGTTGAACTCCGTTAGCCAGGTCTGTTTGCTGGTTAGCATTGGCTGTGCGTTTCCTCACTCTTTGGTCATTAATGGTTCGTTGTTGTTGTTGTTATTGTTTTTGGTTTGTTTGTTTTTTGGTTTGTTCTTCTGGACAGGGTTTCTCTGTGTAGCCCTGGCTGCCCTGAAACTCACTCTGTAGACCAGGCTGACCTTGAACTCAGAGATCTGCCTCCCTCTGCCTCCCAGCCCGTTGGTTTTCTTAATGGTGTCTTATTGTTGTGGTTAGTTTGAGACAGTCTCTTGATGTATTGCCCACACTAGCCTTGAACTTGCAATCCTCTTTTGCTCTAGCCACCATCCCAAATATTGGGATTTTAAGTGTAGAATACCCTGCCACATCTGGCTCTTAGTGGCTTCTCTTTAATATCCACGTAATTTTAATTCTCTTTTTTAAGATTTGTTTATTTATTATATATGCAATGTTCTGCCTGCACATATGCCTTCAGGCCAAAAGAGGGCACCAGATCTCATTACAGATGGTTGCGTGTCATTATGCAGTTGCTGGGAATTGAACTCAGGACCTCTGAGCCATCTCTCCAGTGCCCCAGATAATTTTAATTCTGATAGTCTATTCATCTACTTTGCTTTCTTTCTGTGGATTTTGTGTCTAGTCCAAAATGCTTAGCAGAATTCTGAAGATGTTACCTGCATATACTTCTTTCACCTAAGCTTAAAGCTCAAGTCTAATCAATCTCAATTTACTTACTGTGTATGGGCTGAGAGAAATGTTGACTTCCGTTTTTATTTATAAAACTACCCAGTTGACTCGCCACCAGGAGAAGCGAGCCAGGAAGCAGCATTCTGCCATGGCATCCACTTCAGTTCCTGCCTCCAGGTCCCTCCCTCAGTTGTTGCTCTGACTTCCATGAATAATGGACTATGAGCTATACAATCAAACCAACCCTTTCTTCCTGAAGTTACTGTTGGTTGTGGTCTTTTTTTGTTTGTTTGTTTGGTTTGTTTTTTAAGGCAGGGTTTCTCAGTATCGATCCTGTCCTGGAACTTGCTCTGAAGACCAGGCTGGCCTCCACCTCACAGAGATCCGCCTGCCTCTGCCTCCCGAGTGCTGAATTAAAGGTGTGCGCCAGCCCTGTGGTCGTGGTATCACATCAATAGAAACCCAACTAAGACACCCTGTCTAGATTACTGTAGTCTAAATAAGTCAGACAGGGTCACTGCCCTTAAGAAACGCGCGATCTGGTGGGAGAGACCATCTGAGTCACGACTATAAAGCAGTGAAGGGAAACCACACGGCTTCAGGTGTCGGAAGTACAGGAGAGAGCTCCTTTTGCTTTGTGGTGAGTGAAATCAGACTCACAGAGTCTGCGGGCACTGGCAGAGGTGACAGCAGGCTTAGTGCATTTAAGAATGAGGAGAGGAGAGGAGAGGCAGAGTGTAGGTGAGTAGAGCTGCTATTTTGGGAGGTGACCTCAGAGGGGAAAGGGGCCCCATGTGGAAGAGTTTTGGAGGACATTGTAAGCTTTTACTGTGAATAAAATGGAAAGTTATCAAAGGGGTTTTGTTTTGTTTTGAATTTTTTTTTTTTAAATCTCAAGACAGGGTTTCTCTGTGTAGACCTGTCTGTCCGCAAACTTGTTCTGTAGACCAGGCTGGCCTTGAACTTAGAGATTCACCTGCCTCTGCCTCCCTTTGCTGGGATACAGGTGTGAGCCACTATCGCCCTCCTTCAAAGGGTTTTAAGAAATGACCTGATCTGATGTCTTCTGAGAGGCTCTTTCTGGGTACTTCGTTTGAAACAGGCCCCATTTGTGGTGGGTCATGGGCATGCAGGGACAAAAAGAGCTGTGTTTCTGTTCAATTTTTACATTTAAAATGACTTATTTTGTGGGTATGTGTGTTTGAGTTATCAGGTTTGGTGACAAGTGCCTTTAGCCACTGAGCCATCTCTCCAGTGGGCAAAAGATAATCAACCAAAAGCTGGTGGTGGTTAGGTCATGGTGGCAAGGGGCTGTGTTCCGGGTAGTCTGACGGAAGGCCAACAAGATTGGCTAACAGACTCAATATGAAACGTGAGGGAACAGAGGGGTCAATGTCTGTGACTTCAGTAGAAAAATGTTTTGCCGTTTACCAAACAGGGAAAGCTGGGAGAGGAACAACTCTGGAGGGGAAAAAATTCAGAAGTTTCATTCTCCGATTTTAATCTAAATATTGATCCCACTCCTTGACATCCAGGCAAGTTCTCCTGGAGAAGACCTAATGTATGTATGGTGGGGGCATCATCTGAGTTGTCAATATGGTAATTTTAGAACGAAGCCCAACGCACTGTGGGAATGGACTCGGTGAATGGGTTGCTCTCAAGGACAACTTGAGAGGGCGCTTGACCCACCCAACTGACAGGGAGATGTGTCCAGGCAAAGACCAGACACCGGTACGCAGATCTCAGGTACCGTCAGCTAGTATGTAGCAGAGGGAAACACGAGCTTGGGCTGGAGTGGAGGAAGCGAGGCAGGAGCCATCTCACAGGAGCAGGGAGACCTAAGGAGGGCAGAATGAGTCACTGAGGACATGGGTACCGCGTGTGGCTGAAGACTTGTTGAGATGACTTCAGAAGAAAATACACAGTGGGGAGTAAGAGAGGAGAAACGGTACCAGGTGGGGGTTGTACATTCGTAACAAATAATTTCTAGAATGAGCTGCCTTTAGGGGCCATTAGACAGTCCCAGGCAAGCAGGAGGAGCTGGACTCCTGTCCTCTCTAGCTGTCAGTGTATCTAGACTCTCTCAGTTCATCTAGGGTTAAAAAAGTCACAGGCAATCTGCAATGAACCAGAAAGGAGGGAGTCTTGAATCCCAGGGTATACATTAGGTAAGACTTCATTCCTGAATCAATAGGATGGGGGATTTGGAGAGGGAGGCAATGAAGAATTCGGAAGGGAGAAATGCAACTGGGAGCATAAAACTAACGCTGTGTGCCAAACCAGCGTGCCAGCTGTGTGTGTGTGCGCGCGTGTGTGTGCACACGTGTGTATGTGCACACGTGCGTATGTGCTTGCTTGTTTGCTTGCCTTTTCTCTAGGTTGACACCCAACCTTGCAAAGTCACTCTGTTTTCCGTGCCCTGAGTCTTCGGCACTCTTATTATGAAGTGAGAATCACTGCTTCTCACATTTTGAGAGCCTTTCCTGGATTGTCTCCCAAGAATCAGAGTTCTTCCAGGCTTGCCTTCTAAGTTGTGTGTGGCAGAAAAAGAGGACTGTGCTATAGTATTCCAGCAGGCCCGGTGTGGTTCACGGGTTTTTGATGGTTTGATCCATGTGGATACTTCAAAGGTCCAGAAGGGGGCAATGTGACATTAGTGAAACTTTTGCTAGCCTTGCTAAATCCAGAGTCCCTGAAGGTCTGGAGCCGAGTGAGCCAAAGACATCCTGGGTCCGGTCCTCTCACTTGCAAGTAAAAACACACACGGACATCCAGTGAGAAGCCAAGGCCTGCCCTAATTCTGACCCTAAGCCAGCGATCGCAAAGTCCCCTTTGGTGGTTTCAGCTCACAGCATCTCCTGACAGTGTTTAATGGAAGAACACTCTTGCTGTCTTCTGCTTAAGACCCACAGTATTTTAGAAGTTAATAGAAACACCTTTCATTAAAGACACTGAAAAAATATGAAAGTACAAATTCCTTTAAATTCCTTTCCCCTAAAGCTTGTGTGCTATAAAGCAGAACGCATTTGCCAAGTACAGACAAAAGTCTCGAGCTTGAAATTTACATCATTACTTAATTGACAGTATTACTGGAAAAGTAAGGATGGCTTGGGCCAGCAAGATGGCTTGGCAGGTAAAGAGGCTTGCTGTGCAAGTCTGTTGGCCTGAGCTCGATCCCCCAAACCCCTGTAAAGGGAGGAGGGACCTGACTCCACAGAGCTAGCCTCTGTCCTCCACACATGACCACACACACACATCCTGTGATGAACGAAAATTTAATAACCACATTTAAATAAATAAACTGATAATACTGTTTGTTGAAACTAACTTTTTACTCAGAAGTTACGGCAGCATATCTTTGTGGATCTCTGTTCTTTCTTCCACAGGATAACATATATAACTAAGGTTTGTGAATTAGATTACACAAAGGTATTTGTGTAATATTTGAAATATTCTACAGTACCAGAAAACTAAAATCTGAAGTTTCTGCAGTTGATTTTCTGACCTGGGCTCACCATCCATCATCTATCTATTGTCTATCTCTATCCTTCCTCTATATCTATCTCTATATAGACAGATAGGTGTAGACAGGTATAAATTTTAATTATAGAAGTAGTTATTCATGTTGTAAAATGTCCAGACAGAATGGAATTGGATGTAAGAAATCAAGGCACCTCCTTGCACAACCATCAGATTGCTTAAGAAGGCAGAATCTGGATTAGTCAGCTTCTCCTGGTTTTATTTTTGTTTGTTTGGTTTTTATCTATATACATGTTATTATGAGATAGAGGCTTGGTATGTAGACCGGACTGTTTCACATGCCCCTGCCTCAGCCTCTTGGGTGCTTGAATTGTAGGTGTGCACCACCAAGCCCCACCAGTTGGCTTTCTCTCACTGTCGTAAAATATCTGTGGCAAATGCAGGCAATGGAGGCTCACCTTTAATCCCAGAACTCGGGAGGCAGAGACAGGTGGATCTCTGTGAGTTCGAGGCCAGCCTGGTCTACAGAGCTAGTTCTAGGACAGCCAAGGCTACAAAAAGAAACTCTGTCTTAAAAAACAAACAATGATGTGGTAAAATAAATTAATAGGAGTAAACATTATTTTGGTTCATGGTTTTAGGAGTTTCAATTCATGTTCATTTCTCCATGTTGTTTTGGGCCTATGGCACCTCATAGTCCATAATGATGGCATCCACACTTCTCTCTGTGGCTTTGCCAGTCTCAGTACTTGGCTTCCATCTTGGTCTAAATGGTGATTTCTATTACACTATTGTGTCCACATTCCAGTCAGATGGAAGGGAGCAAGAGGACCAGTTATGCCTCTCTCCAGTTGTCTCTCGTAGTCCATGACTGAAATGCAGGCATACAGCCAAGCCCAGCCACAGCAGAAATGGGGAAATACAGCCTTCCGATAGCAGCATGCCTGGCTCAAGTTTCTGTGCTGTAAAACAGGGACTTTCAAAAATGGCTGCATGCTGAATCTTGGGAACCCTAAAAGCAAACAAAGGCTGGAGGAGAAGACTTAACATAGGATGCATGAGGCCCTGGGCTTGATCTTCAGCCCTGATCTCAAGTGTGTTGCCTGTTCTGTGTGCAGGGATCAGTCAGACAGGGGAGCCTCAATAAGGGTTTCAAATGCACTCGAACTTTTTAATAATAAAAGTGTGTGCGGTATTCTCCCCTCACTCACAGCAGTAAGTGCTCGTCAACGCCAGACTTTCCTTAGCTTGGCTCAAATAGAAAAGGTTTTCTTGAATTCTCTGATCCCATGGCCCATGTGCTTCACATCTTCTCCACATCTTCCAGAATATATCCCTCTGGAACGAAGTGACATCACCAAGCAGCGAAGGAGCAGTCTGGTCTTTGATGTGCAAACATTTTAATCCCCTAAAAATAAGCTGTGAGTTGCAAATAAGTATGAGTGTTCCCACACTGCTTCCTAAATCAGCTATTTCTGGGGACATGGGGAACGTGTTTGTTTTTCTGCTCAGGGCTACCTGCTTGTGGTTGGGTGTGTGGCGCACTATCTCCACGTCATTCCCTCCTTGTTTGAAGGCAAGCATTGCCCTTTCAAGATGACGGGGAGATCTGTGCTTGCAAAATGAATCATAAATGAGATTTAAATTTCTATTCTGCATCCAGGAACCTGGAATCTTTCTATTCGATTATGGTGTTTTCTCTTCCTAGTATTTTTTGAAACACGTGGTTGATAGACTGTCAGGTGACCTAAACACTCAGTTCTGGCAGTCAAGAAGCCAATAGTGTTAAAACCAAAGGCAACGTTGTTAACCTCGGTTGCCCTTGTGAAAGAGGACCAAAGACAGCGCACTTCACAGGGTTGCCAGGGTGTTCATTCATGGCGGATGTGTCAGAAGTTGATGCGAGGGGTCTCCATCACTCTCAAGACAGGGCCTCTCACTATCTTGGAGCCCTCTGTGCTGGTTAGACTGGCTGGCCATAGGCCCCTGGGGTCTGTCTATTTTCTGAGTCCTGGGTGCTAGGAGATAGATACTCACTACTGCATCCAGCTTTTGTGCAGGGGCTGGTGGTCCAAACTCATGTCCTCATGCTTGAAAGAGAGGCATTTCACCCACTGAGTCACCTCCCCGTCCTGTTCCTATACAACACAATTTTTAAATTGTCGCTAAATTTTGCTTCTGTCAAAGAATATTTGTGGTTTGAAGTGCTAGGCGTTCTACATGAGACGATGCCCTGTTGAATGGCCCGTGCATGCACACACATGGTCAGTGCATGCACACACATGGTCAGTGCATGCACACACATGGTCTGTGCATCTGCACAAAATGCCACACCACACAACCCTGGTCCAACCCTTCAGTTCCATTTACTTACGTTTTAAACATATTTAACCTACCATTTACAGATTTAGAGAATGTATCAACAACAACAACAACAAAACTCTCAATTGCCAGTTTCTTTGGGGGATTACAAGATTTGGCAAATGTAAACCTGACTTCCTGAATAGTCACCCAGCTGGAGTGGAGCAAGGGCTGGCTTAGCATGCAAAGGGCATTGTGAGGGGTCATCCAGGTAGGGTACCCTATCACCTCACAGATGTTTCAGCCTGGGATCTCAATGGTCGTGGGGCTCTCTGATGTGGTAGAACTCAGTATAGGAAGAGAGCTGACATAGGCTCATCTGACTGTAGGCTACATCTGGACCTTGGATTGTGAGTGCCGGTGGCCTCTGGAAGACCCAGGCTGAGCAGCTGGGAAAGCAACCTGTGATAACAAGTCAGAAGCAGCTGTGTTACAGAGTAGCAGCGCGGGCACTTGCGTAGAAGCAGTTCATAATGAGTTTGCATTTGCTTCAAAATGTCTTTGCTGCTCCCCTTGGGGATCTCACTGTGTATGTTGATAAGAACTAAGGCCAAAAGTAAAGATGGCGCAAATTATTTCTAAATGCTAAACTTTCAAATGAACTGTGTTTGTTAACGATCTCTGTGTGAGGGTGCAATGTGTCTGGGAAGGATTACAACCACAGCCTGATTATCACCAAATCTTGTTGCCACATATAGGGAAAAAAAAAAAAAACACCCAGATTTTCTTCTAAGTGAGCCTGACCCTGCCAACCAACAAAGGGACTGTCTGAAAGCCTGGCCCAGAAGTTTTGAAACAGAGACAAAGAGAACAAAGGCAAGATGGCTTTCTTTGATATTATTTTCACAGTGGGTTGCAAGTCTAGAAAATAAATTACCAAGTAAGCCCTGTTTTCTTTCATCTTATTTAATGCATTGCTGTGTGGCAGCGGTAAGCTTGTAATTAAGGGCCATTCTGGCTCCTCCGGATACTTTGATCTATGATGACATGACTCCATATTTTTGTCTGATTGAGTTTCTAAGTTCTTATTAGGGTCCATAAAAAAAAAAACCTGGTAAAAACAACGATGGGAACTACCTGCATCTGAAAAATGGGAGATTTCTCTCTGAAATTAAGCGTTATCTTAACTTCCATTACTTGTTTAATTTTCAACATGATCTAGTATTAAAAAGCAGTCAGGATATGCACTGAGGGTAGCCGCCCTTTAGACTCTAAGTAGAATTTCTATTGACAGAGACCTAATGTAAGTCCCTGGGGAGGGGGTGGAAATAAAATTTTGCAAAATGGAGGTGCTTTCCCTCATGGACCCACACAGCTGTGCAGATGTAACATTCCTGTGCATTCTTTTATTCTGATTTTCATTCTAGTAGAATGTGAGAGTGTGTGGAGCTTCTTCTCTCTTAAGACTGTCTTAGAAAAGTCATTATTAGCAATTATTAGCAAGTTTATTAGCAATTCAAGTGCATAATGACACATGTTTGTCAGGGCAGGGTTTCTCTGTGTAACCCTGGCTGTCCTGGAACTCGCTCTGTAGACCAGGCTGGCCTTGAACTCACAGAGATCCACCAGTTTCTGCCTCCTGATGCTGGGATCAAAGGCGTGCGCCACCACCACCTGGATTTTTTTTTTTCCCTAATGATTGTTATTATTGAGAAATTTTCAGTATGACTGGGAATTCTGATAATCAGATGTTGGGACTTCTAATTTGATTGACAGATTTTTTATTCTCTATTGCTCATCTCTTCTAGACTAAAAAAATAAGATTCTTCAAGTAAATAATTTAATTCTCAAAGGATCTCTTTTATGTCTGAGTGATCTTTTAAGTTTTAGTGTTTTAGTTTGATTTTATGGATGCTTTCTGCTTCCTTCTTGTTCTGTTTCCTTTAAGTTCCTCTTGGTTGTCATGGTGGTTTGGGTGGGTGCGGTCTCTTTCATTTTGGAGCCCTTCTATTGGTGCCCCTTGTGTGGCCGTTCACTCAACTAGGAAGAAACTAAGACTGGATTAAAAACAAACTCACAATCTCTTTCTCTCTCTTCCTCTCTCTGTGTCTTTCTGCCCTGTTTCTCTGTCCCTGTGTCTCTATCTCTTTCTCCTCTTTCCCCTCTTTCTCCCTTTTTGTCTCTCTCTCATGTGTATGTGTGGCCGGGTGGGTGGGTGGTTGGCTCTGGCACCCAAGGGTTGAGAAATGGGCACTCAAGAGAGCTTCTGCATTGCACAGTCTCCAAATGTGGTCTCTCTCTCTCTCTCTCTCTCTCTCTCTCTCTCTCTCTCTCTTTCTCTGTCTGTGTGTGTGTGTGTGTGTGTGTGTGTGTGTGTTGGAGGGGGGGTAGGGACTTTTCCTCTGGAGCTAGTCCAGACAATGAGAATCCCCTGCCTGGAGGTTTAGATGGTTAGTCCTCTCTTTTCCAGAAACTGCAGGTGCAGGAAGATGAAGGAAATGGGATTCTGTAAACAAGTTTTACCTAATACTCCCTCCTGTGCCCAGGGTTCTTCTTGAACTGGGCAGGGAGAGGAGGGCAGAGCGCGGTTTAGCCTTCTTTGGAGAAGTATGGGCTGGGAGCTTGCTCTCTCCCACACTCAAGCCGTCACCACGATTTTGGCTCTGCAATCTTCAACCTTGTAACCACTGAGACACTCCCCTCAACCCGACTCCCATCCCCGCCCTTGCCCCCAGTGTTTCCTGCTTTTGTTTATATCTATTTATGTGATTTATTTTGGAGTAGAAAAGGGTTCCTTTCCCCCTAATTGGATCATTGGTATTATCAACGAGTTTCAATTCATCTTCAATACAAACCTAATTCTTGTAAATTTGTAAAAGCTTCTTTATCTAATTTAAATAGAAGATTAATTATTTTCCTGGCTTTTAAGAAAAAGAGAATCGGTTTAAGGCCATGTTGCAAGAAATCTAACTTGAGGGCATACAACTGGTATACAACTCATAAGTCACAATATAGTTGGCCACTGTCAGCAGCCATATCTGATCTCTCCCCGATGTGGAGCAAGGAGAAGGGGGACTTATTGTTCCTAGGAGGCACCCAAGTCAATTTGGTTAGTGAGGTTAAAACACTGCAATCCCAGGGCACAAGTGGGGCCCACAATGAGAGTGTTGGGGAACCAGGGAAGGAGAGGATGAGTTCTGGGTCGGCAATTGTGTGGGAGACGAGGAAAGCAGGTGCCTGGAGTCCTGAGGACTTGGGAAGAGTAGACCTCTTGGAGGGAGCAAGGACAAGGAGATGCACTAGTAAGGGGTCCCAGTCAGATGATAGAACTACAGCTAAGCTTTTCGTCACACAGGAAGGTGGGATCAGGAATCCCAACAGCTGCTACAGCGTAGCGCAGGCTTTGGAAAGAATGTGCTGAAGTAAGTTTTCTGAGATAATTAAATGTTGGGCTAGTGTTATTAGCTTATAAATAAAAAGGTATTTGCCTCTACTGAACCAGACTAAAAGCTAACATTGGGTAACTTAATTCATTTCTTCTTTAATAAACTTATCAGATGATCGCCAGGCACTGTGCAGAGCCCTGGCGCACTCAGAAAGAACAAAGCACACCTTCTTTATTTATTTAGCTGTGGTAAAATAGGCCATTGACAACCGCAGCCCAGAGAGGAGGCACTCCAAGAGCATGCAGAGCCGAGAGTTCTTCACAGCTCCTGCTGCCTTGTAAGTGACTTACTGTGCCCAGACTTCTCTTTTGCATGGGTTAGGTGACTTACTGTGCCCAGACTAGCCCTTCTCTTTTGCATGGGTTAAACTAAAGTTTCTTTCAGAACCATGGTTGCCGCTACCCCTATCTCTTGTGAGCTCCGCGTTGCAAATCTGACCGTGTCTAGTGTCACTTGACCTTGGCTTAGCCAGATATCCAGAGACAGGTTTCAGAATGCCTGTGAAGTCTCTAACATTAGATGCAAATTGTGTGGGTGTGTTTTTTCCTGGTTATAGATTTTGTTAGTGTCTCAAAGGAGTCTGTGAACCTAGGACAATTACTAATTAGTGCCTGAAATCCCCTTAATCCAGGAAAGGGACTTTTGCCTTAGTGTTTTTAGCATCTGAATCATTCTACTTTAGAGCTGTATTAGTTATTGCTAAGTGGCCCCTTAGAACCCTGTAACCTTCATCTACCTTCATGTCCCCATATCCAGAAATAGGAGGAGTATTGGGCACAAAGTTCCCTTTCTGATAGCAGTCCCATACTTAGCCCGTAATAACAATAAGGCAGCCCTATCCATAATAATAACACAACTTCTTCAAGCCGACTAGAAATTGCATTTCCAAGGCAATCTGTTAGGTTGGGTCTTTGTTTGTTTGTTGTTGTGTTTTTCCTTTTTTCCAAATTTTTAGTTAAAAAAACTCTCAAGTTCAAAAATGACACATTTAGTGAATGCTCTCAACACAGAGAGCCCAGCATTCCGTGCTGTGGGAGGGGACGTGGGGACAGGCTGTGCTTACCACCTTCACGGAGAAGTCACATTTCAGAAAATAATCAAAACACCAAGGGGATTCAGGGAGATGATGCTTTAGTGCTATTCTGTGAACATCTCAGAGGGCTCTGTGAGCCTCAGATGATGAACGGAAGAGGGGGTGCAGGCTAAGTCTGGAATGCGGTCCACAGGGCAGCGTTGGCACCTCTAGCGGTGCTGCCCTGGGTTTCTGTCCCTCACATGGAGGGCCGGGCCCATGAGACGAACAGCCCATCAGAAATATAAGGAAAAAATGAGCAGAGGAGAAAAGTCGTCTTTGTCAATGGCAAAACAGAGAGAACAAAAACAACTAGAGAAGGAGAAGCCATACTGGAATATGACGGCGCTAAAGGAGATAAGAAAGATTCGCAAAAATGTAAGGCAGTTTGAGAATCAATAAGTTTTGTCATTATTGCTATCTTGTATTTTTTTAAAAATCAATTTTTTTAAACTGAACTAATACAACATGTGTATTTTCCTAAACTTCAAGAAATAGAGTTGCCTGCCTTGCTTGAGACACATGGACAATCTAGGTTTCCTAAGTTGGCCCGGAGAGCATGTGTGCATGCTGACTTCTCTTTTTGTTAGACCATATGTAATTTAGCATCCACTATTAATAAGACTCAAAAACTCGTAGAGTACGTTTAGAAAAACGTTCACGGGGTGGTCTCACATTCTCCTGTGTGGCACATTCAAATGCGCTAATTATTTTACTCTCTGTCCTCAGGATGAGCCGTCATCTGCCAAATTTTCAGGACAGCTCAGGGCTTAGAAGAGGGCTCATCTAAATAAAGGCCGGCTAAAGTGACATTGTGCGGATTTAATCCTCTCGCTGCCTGTGTGACCAAAGGCTGATTTACAAGACTCTTCCTTTCTTGGAGTTCAGATTATTAAGTCCCCAGGGTCCTGTGACTTGACAGCAAGAGAAAACACAAAATGAAGGTCAGCGATGAGCACCCGCTGCGGGGACTCGGGGGCCTCCAAAGGGCTTTTGCACTCTGTAGTGCGAGACTGCCTGGTCTCACAGGGAAATAAAACGGAGCCTTTGTCCCCCGTCGCAGCCACTTACACGACAGAGCATCAGATTCCACCTCTGGAGGAGTCGCGATAACTGCGTCTAGCTTCTCCAGCGAGTGCTTGGAAAGCCGAGGTGAGGGACGCGTGAAGGGCCCGGAGTGAGGCCCCGCTGGAATTTTGCTCACTCTCAGAGCTCTCATGGACGCTGCTGCTCCGGGAGACCTCAGCTCACATCTGCCTCCCTTGTGGCCTCTGCCTGCCTTACAAGTTGCCCTGACAGTGGCTCTGGGCTGAGATGGAGACGTGAGCCTGCGTGGACGATGACTGCGGTGTTTGTGAATGGAGGCGGTCTGGTGCACACACACTGTGACAGGTGGGACCGGCGGGACAGCACGGAGAGCAGCTGTCAGACCGAGTGCACCCAGGAGAGCGAGGAGGACCAGCCCCGCCACCTGACGCCCTTCGAGAAACTAACTCAGGACATGTGCCAAGATGAGAAGGTGGTGAGGGAGATCACGTTGGGCAAACGCATAGGCTTCTATCGAATTCGAGGGGAGATCGGGAGCGGAAACTTTTCCCAGGTCAAGCTGGGGATTCACTCTCTAACCAAAGGTAGGGTCGGACTTCCCAAAGATCACCTGTGAGCTATTGGGCCCTAATTGAGGGTGGGGGCTAGAAGGTTACTTAAGTTCATGTTTATTGCTTCTGTTTGTATTGATGGGTCACTAACAATGGCCTGGAATGTTGTAGAAGACCTCCCAGACCACCAGGGTCCCCCCTAACCAGGCGAACTATTCCTGTTCTTGTGGTCTCAGGGCCTTTTCTGCCTTAGTCTGCTTCCTGTGCGTTCCCAGTGATACTTGGCTCTTCACTTTATACTTTATACTTCTGGGATTCTGAATGAACAGTGCTCACCACTTTGGCCTCAGGGAGGACCGTGTAGAGAGCACCCCTTTGCTATCCCACCCTAATTGGGCCCTTTCCCAGAGTTACCACAACTTAGTTAGCTAAAGCTGGCAATTGGCATAAGGGAGAACCTTGGCAAGTCAGCATGCTGAAACCACCATCTGAAGCCCATGGGTTCTACCCTCTCCTGAGACGCCCTTCCTAATGTTGTCGCCTCAGCCTACCCTGTCACCATGCCCCAAGGTTCTGCTTTTTCTCCTATCAGAGGTCTTCTGCTCTCTGTTCAGCCAGGCCCCAACCCCAAGCTCCAGGGCCAGGGACACAGCACAGTGGTATGGAACTGGCCTAATATGCACGTGAGGCCCTGAGTTCAATCACCAGCACAGCCGAGAAGAGAGCCTCATACATGCGCATGTCTGTGTGCACACCACAACACGCATGCACATTGGCACATACACTCAAGAGTCACTGGAGCGCCAAATCTTCCAGGTGCTCTGAAGCCTCCTGGGTATCTGGGTTCACATCACCTCACCTCAGCTGTCTTCCTTAGGGATCTCTGTAAATTCAAGGGCTTCTCCCACTTCCTAGTCTCCATTTACAAAATGTACAATGATACCCAGTAACAGCACTTATTTCTCTGGGTATCAGAAGGAATGAGTAAGTGATCAATAAATACTAGTTACTGATGTAATTTTTCACTTACATCTGACCTCCCTTTGTGCAACCAAAGATACATTGAAGACCTTATTTATTTATTTATTATTTATATTTTCTGTGTATGTGTGTTTACGTGAACATACATGTGTGCCCTGGACCTGGAGCTATAGATAGTTGTGGTGCTGGGAACCCAGCCTGGGTCCTCTGGCAAGAGTAGCCAGTTCTCTTGACAGCTGAGCCATCTCTCCAGAACTGGAGTCTCTTTTTTTTAAATTAATTTATTTATTTATTAGAGATTTCTGCCTCCTCCCCGCCACTGCCTCCCATTTTCCTCCCCCCTCCCAATCAAGTCCCCCTCCCTCATCAGCCGGAAGAGCAATCAGGGTTCCCTGCCCTGTGGGAAGTCCAAGGACCACCCACCTCCATCCAGGTCTAGTAAGGTGATCATCCAAACTGCGTAGGCTCCCACAAAGCCAGTACGTGCAGTAGGATCAAAAACCCATTGCCATTGTTCTTGAGTTCTCAGTAGTCCTCATTGTCCGCTATGTTCAGCAATACCACTCTTGGGAATATACCCAAGAGATGCCCTATCATACAACAAAAGTATATACTCAACTATGTTCATAGCAGCATTGTTTGTAATAGCCAGAACCTGGAAACAACCTAGATGCCCTTCAATGGAAGAATGGACGAAGAAAGTATGGAGTCTCTTATTCAGCAGAAGTCAATTCCTCATATAAACAAACCCAAAGCAGCTCACCTGCATTCCCTCCGGGCTGTGACTTCCAATTCCAACTGCCTGTAAGAGTTATTTGGGAAGGTTAAAAACAATACTGCCTATAAATCACCCCAGAGCCTTTTAGGTAGTTGTTCCAGGGTGAGATTTGTCACGAGAATTCTTTTAAAACTCTGCAGGTAATAGAAACACTGCCTAAGCATCTTGCATGTGCTGTCGACGGCCTCTAAAGGAGTAACTTTTGAAATAGGTATTATTTGTCTTCAAATTCAATTATGTAGTATTGTGTCAAGATTTCGCTGTCTTTAAATGTTAAACCTTGTTTCTCTTGAGGTGATATTCACCTCCTCAACAACAGAGGTACTGCACTGGGCTCTGGGGATAGAAAGAGAGGTACTAGTCACCACCCTCAAGCAGAAGGAGAAACAACATTCAGACAAGGACAATGCAAGCCAGGATTTGAGAGATACATGAGCAAACTTGTGAGTTTAAGTCTTCCAGCTTAGGAAGGTTGCACAAGGGGCCAGAGGACAGCTGGATGGAGTCAGCTCTCCTCTTGATGAAGAAAGGCATCTGTGGGACTGAGGCTGGCCAGGGTGCTCCAGAACAGATTGTACTAAGGGCGTGGGGGTGGGATTTATTATAAAGTTGAGATCCCATGGTTGTGAAAACTGAGAAGCACCAAGATTTGCAGCAGGTGAGCTACAGCCCCAGCAGAGACAGTAGGGGAGCTGTTTGAAAGCCAGCAGGCCCAGGGGCCAAGAGCCAATGTTTTACTGGTTGAATGGTTGAATCTGGAAGCTAGAAAAATAAAACTCAGTGTCCCAGGGTAAGACAATTGAACAGAGGACATTTTGAAATCCAGACTGGGCAAAGCCCACCCACCTTTTGGTGTATCTCTTGCTTTATTCTACTAATGTGAAAATGTATATTTTCCACTCCTCCATGCGCAGAATAAACGTTAGACCAAACACCTGGCCACCCCAGGGCCAGTGAAGTTGACAGAATTAGCGTTCACAGTTGGCAGCTGTGTGGATGTGGAGTTGTGGACGGAGGATGGCAGAGGGAAGTGAACTTGGCCTCCTTGGCTGTGTGAACCAAAGATTGGTGCTTTTAGTATGCATAGGGCAATATTAAAGAAGAAGTGCATGCGGGATGGAAAACAAGAAAACTGCTTATGTCCAGAAGAAACCGTCCCCTGGGTGGGGACATGGCGTGAGATCCGAGCAGGGTTCACATTGCAGTGGTTAGAGAAGGCAGTGGCAGTCACTGAGAGGGACAGCAAGGAGGAGCAGTAATAACATTTTACACCCCAAGTGACGGCTGGGTTGCACCTACTTCTTCTTTGGTGGAGACTGAGCCTGGGTCCTCACATATCCTAGCTAATGCTCTATGCTGAATCACACTCAGTCCTCTCCTAACTTTTATTTTGAGCCACAGTCTCCCTAAGTTGCCAAGGCTGGCATTGAACTCATTCTGGAACCCAGACATGCCATGAACTCATTATTCTCTGGCCCTAGCCTCTTGGGTATGGGATTACAGGCCTGTGCCAGCAGATCCAACATGGCTAACATTTCGTGTAGACATAAGCCCATATAGACAGGGTGTTTGTATGCATGTGTTATCGGGTGCTGGGAATCAAACCCACGGTCTCGCACATTGTAATTGTACACTCTCCCACTGAGCTATACCTCAGCCCCTGGAGTGGTTTTAAATACATATCCACTCTTTCTCTGTGAGCTCCATGACTTTCCTTATTTCAACTTTTAAAAATATTTAGTTTTAGGCAGGCGTGGTAGCACATGCCTTTAGTCCCAGCACTCGAGAGGCAGAGGCAGGCGGATCTTTAAGTCTGAAGAGCCTGGTTTACAGAGTGCGTTCCAGGATAGCAGAGATACACAGAGAAACCTGTCTCAAAACTAATAATAATAATTATTAATTATTCTTAATAATACTCCTTAATATAATAATTATTATATTATTTATGTGTATCAGTGTTTTTCTTGCATGTTTGTCCATGCACCATGTGAATGCCTGATCCCCACAGAAACCAGAAGAGGGAGCTGGATCCCTTGGACCTGGAGCTACAGACTGTTGTGAGCAGCGTGTGGGTGCTGGGAAACAAATCTGGGTCCTCTAGAAGAGCAGCCAGTGCTCTGAGTCAACTCTCTGGACCTTTCCTTTTTCTTTTCTCAATGAACACTGGCTCTCAAAAAAAACACAACTTCACTTTTTACTCAAATCAACTATTTAAAAAGGAAACCAGTGTTACAATATTGGGGTCAATAGCATCAGCTGCTTGAAAGGCAATGGCAAAATAAATACAATGCAAACAGATTTTAAAGTTACCAGCTAACAAAAAGCCATCGATTAAAGCAACCAATGGGAAACTTTCTTTTTGAGGGGCTGGAGAGATGGCTCAGTGGCTAAGAGCACTGGCTGTTCTTTCAGAAGTCCTGAGTTCAATTCCCAGCAGCCAGATGGTGGTCTCACAACCGTCCGTAATGAGATCTGTTGCCCTCTTCTGACCTGCAGGCGTACATGCATACAGGTCACTGTACACATAATAAATAAATTTTTTTTAAAAAAAAAAACTTTCTTTTACATTGATTAGGAGAATTCAATGAGAATTGGGCTGAGCTAACACTATTATTCTGGAATAACATTTTATGTGGTTGAGGGCTACTACTATAACTGCTTTGTGCCCTGTGAATCTTAAAGGCTCCCCTGTAATGTCATCCAGTCTCTTCTGTCTTACAGATGAGGAGGCAGAGGCCCACATATGGCTGCTCCCATGTTACAGCAAACTTGGCTTCCTTCTTCCTTCATAAAACTTCTCCGCAATTGTGGGAATTGTGGGAAAATGTTAAAGAGGCCTGTCTCCTCCCCTGCCTTCGGCAAGCTAGCCAGGTTAGCTGCTGCCGACGACTTCTTCACACCTGTGGACACTCTCCCCATTTTGACACCATTCTGGAGCAGTGGGTTTTGTCAAAGGAGACACACTAGGAGTCAGCGTTGCAGCACTAAGACAAAGTACCCGAGATAACAACCTTTGAAGGAGGGAAGGCTTATTTCGTTCACTAGTTAAGAAGTTTGACCCCCATTGTCTTTAGCCCTGTGGAGAGGCAGTACAGTGGGAGACATAGCAGCTTGGAAGTAAAAAGGGAGATGTGAGAAGGGACTGGGGTCCCAATATCCCCTTCAAGTGGACACCCTCAACGTCTAACATCATTCCAGTAGGCCTCGCCTCTTAAGCTTCTGCCACCTCCCAGTAGCATCGTGGACCAAGGACCAAGTCTCTAACACATGGACCTTGGGATGGGGTACTTCAGCCAAATGACAGCAGTGACCAGATCTTACAAAAGAAGCGTGGCGCCTTCTTCCAGCTGACTTCCTGCCTGACCGTCTCCCCATTCAGACAAGGTCCAGGACAAAAAAGCCACCATGACTTATGTGGGAAAGGGCAGGGCAATCCCGAGGGAACACACGGACTTGTGAGTTTGTGAGATTTGCGTGGGATTTGCTTTTCTATCTGTGTGACTATAAAAAAGCCTTGTCTCCTTTCTGTGAGTTTCCCCATGATAAAGTAAGGCAAGGGTTAGCTTGCATTAGCAGCAGATCATTGGACAGAGCAGATTTAAAACTACATTAACATCATTTTAGTTTGCTTTCTGTTGTGATAAAATATTCTGACCAAAAGCAACTTGGGGAAGAAGGATTTGTTTGCTTACACATCCCTATCACAGTCCCTCACTCAGCGAAGCCAAGGCAGAACTCTGAAGGCGGGAACTGAAGCAGAGGCCATGGAGGGGTGCTGCCTACTGGCTTGCTCTCCACGGCTTGCTCAGTCTGCTTTCTTATAGATCCCAGCACCACCTGCCCAGGGGTAGCACCTCTCACAATATGACCACAGTGGGCTGGGCTCTTGTACATCAGTCTTTAGATAAGAAAATGCTTGCCCATAGGTCAACTTGAGAGTGCATTTTCTCAGTTGAGCTCAGTTGAAGTTCTGTCTTTCCACATGACCCTAGCCTGTGTTGTTGGAGGCTGTTCATTTGTTCCCAGCCACTCAGACCTGAAATAATCACACAGAAACTATATTATTTGCAGTGCTGTTTGGCCCACAGCTTAAGCATATTTTCTAGCTAGCTCTTATATCCTAAGCTAAGCCATCTCCATTAATCTATGCATCACTGCAAAGGTCATGGCCTATTGGTAAAGTTTCGGCAGGCTCCGGCGGAGGCGTCTGTCTCCTGATGTGGCTGCATGGCTTCTCCTGACTCCGCCCACTCTCTCTCTCTCTATCTCTTTCAGCCTGACTTTACTTTGTTAAGCAATGGCCCTAAGCAGCTTCTTTATTAACCAATGTCAATAAAACATGTTCCCAGCATACATCACCTCCCACACCAAGCCTGTGTAGAGTTAACAAGACATTGATCAGAGCAAAGATGCTACATAACGCACGCTAAACAGAACACATGGGAAATACTCATTAAAGAATGGCATTGGTCTTCTTGCAAAGCAGTTTAGATTTTTCAGGCCTGAGCCATTTGTCACTCAGTTCCAGGAGCATAGGTGTGCTCAAATTAGCTCACGCGGGGAGAGATAGAGCAGGGAAGTCTGAGGACCCGCAGCAGGGTCTCAATCACGCCACTCATTCCGTCTTTTGCTCTTCATAGGATTTTATGGCTTCCCATGACAACATTTTATCTTTGTTGTCATGGTATTTATCATCATGATCAATATCTCTCTGCTTCTGTATACAGAATGACATTCCACGTTTATTATTCAATTGCATCTCAGCCAGGAATCGCGGTTGCTAGCTCACGCTCTCTATAAGTTCCCCTTTATTGCCCATCTCCATTCTACTAGTTTTATTCTATTTCGGTTCAAAGTCTAATATATATATATTAGAATATATTATATGTGTTATATATATTATATCTGTGTATACACATATATATTGGCTCACTGGACAGCTGTGAAGGCTACTTTAGAGTGAAGGCCACTGCAGTCTGCAGGGCCACATACCCACTACTCTCTCAGCGGAGCTCCAGGTCTAAGGCGAATAAAGAAAACAGCATGCTGGTAAGTCTAAGTGTATCCACGATGGGCAGAATAACCAGCTAAGCTGAGAGAACACCACGAGGCCGGAGCAAGGCAAGGCTCATTTCATAGACAGGTTGTTAGGTGAGAAGACAAATGATGACCAGCGTTTTATGTGAATTGCATGACTTCCTGCCTGATATATTAAAGTTAACGTCGTACCCACCTGCCTGAGTTTCAGAGAACAATTCCCTACTGCGTGGATGGCGCTTCATAAAGCTTGCATGCTCTTCTTGGGCCTAACCACCAGAGCCTAACCCTGTTAGCAAAAGCCCAGTGTCACCCTTGGGTATGGGGTGGCAGGTGAGAAAGAGGGCAGGGAAGTGGATAACAGTTTGTGCAAATGTGGGCCCCATACAAAGCCATCTTGGCCAGAATTGTCACGAGGTTTTCTAGGAAACACGAACATTCTGGGTATCAGAAAACATCATTTCAGTGCCCAGGAAGTTCCCAAGACAGTAGCTAAGGATTTAAGAAGAAGAAAAAAAGACAATAACAATAAAGACACCGGCTGCTCTGGGTGTCCAGGAATACGATAACGATATGGCCTCTCCTCAGGCAGGAGTTTCTTTTCATAGCTGACAGTGTAAATTCCTCTTGGGATCTGCAGGGACATAGGGCAGGCTAACAGCCAGCGTGAATCCCTTTTTAGGCTAATTAGACGTTTCTCGAAAGCGATGATGCACCGGGCTTCTGAATGTTTTATGTCCCATCTGCTGTCACCAGCAAATAACAAAGAAGCCACAGGTATCAGAGCTTTTCTTGGTCGCTGCCCCTGGTGACGGCTACCTTGCTCTTTCCCTCAGCTTAAGTTTCAAGAATCCTTGCTTCTTCTCTTTCAGTTTGCTCATTCATTGGTCTACTCACTTATTTTTGCTTCCTTTGACTATTTATTTGTGTGTGTCATGTATGTGTGTGTGTCCATGTGTGTGGGTGGGTAGACTCACCCACTCTTTCACGTGAGGTGGCTAGTGGCTGACATTGGAATCTCCTCCTTTATCTCTATCTCACCTTTAAAAAAAATTAAAAACTCATTCTTTGGTAATTTCACACATGAATACAATGTATTTAGATAATATTCCCCCACAGTGATTCTTCCTCCAGTTTTCCCCAGACCTGACCCTCCCCAGCCCTGTTCTAACTTCATCTCCTTCTCTTTCTTTAATAAGTCACCGAGTCCAATTATTGCTGATCATATGTGTCCATCATTTTTTTTTAAACATTATTCATTTCGCCAATGGACTTCTTTGCCCTGTTTTGGCTAGATTGGCTAACCAGAGGTCCCAGGGGGACCCCTCTCTCTCTGCTCCCCATAGCACTAGAGTTCTAGATTTTACAGTTTGTGCTGGGGATACAAAGTCAGGTCCTCATACTTTCATAGACAGGGCCTTATCCACTGACTCATCTCCTCAATTACCATTAAGAAACAGGCAAATATATGTGTGTGTGTGTGTGTGTGTGTGTGTGTGTGTGTGTGTGTGTGTGTATACCAAACGCCTCCTGAGTGCATGCCTTGTTCTGGACTTTACAGAGGCGAGTAAGGTGTGTAGGTGTGGCCTCTTGTCTCGTAGGTACTAATAGCTGCTTAGAGAAGACTGAAAACAGATACTACATGTTGCCACAGAGTAAGGCTATGAGTGTGTGCTCACCGGACACCAGCAGAATCCAGAAACAACCTGTTAACTAGAAAGGTTTACAATGGGTCCTCAGATTTATTTCACAGGGCACAGTAGGAAAAGCTTCCGGGGGAGAGATAGTATGTAAAGTACCCACAGGTGAGAACCAGTGAGGGGGCACTTGGGAATTTAGAAGAGCTGGGGCAGACGAGCCTGCAGAGAGGCAGGAGCGGACATGGGCGGTGTTGATGCAATCATCGGCTTGCCCGCAAATGCTCTTCTTACTCGGTTGAATTTTGTCATTTAGCTATCAGAAAGCCACTGGAGACTGTAAACAAGCAGTTGATGGGATCTGATTTCAGTGAGCAAGATGAACTGAAGGCAGGGAGTCATGAGAGTAAACGAAGGCAGTCTAAAGATCCGGATGAATGAGTAACGATGCCCATTGTAACTAAGGGAGTGGCAGAGAGGGCGGAGAGAAGCGGTGCCTTTGAGAAAGGTTTAGAATCCTGAAAACTGGGCTGTGTGATGGCTCAGTGCTTGCCTTGCAAGGGTGAGGATCAGAGTTCAGATTCTCAGGACTCACAAGCAAATCAGGCGGGCCATGTGCAACCCCAGTGCTCAAGAGGCCAAGACAGGGATCTGCAGAGCAAGGTGGTTAGTGAGATTAGCTGAGTTTGTGAGTTCTGGGGTTCTGGGGTCAGCAAGAGACCCTGCCTCAGACAAAGTAGAGAGAGATTGATGAAGACACTTGGCATCGGATGCTGTATCACATTATAACTTGAGTCCCCTCATGTTTATTATAAATACTCAACATTTGACAACTGTTTGGTGAATTGAGTCAGGATACTAGCTTCTCATGGAAGCATCACAATGGTAAGAAGAGCTAGCAGACAGAAGGAGGGTGGGCTAGAGGCTTACTCAAGGTAAACCTGCTTAAAGAAAGCCCATTGGTTTTTAGAAAGTAATCCCCTCTCTTAAAGGGGAAGAGAAGATACAGAAGGAAGAAAATTTGGAGGTATTCATTATGGATACTTAATAATTTGAAGCCTTCACACAAGTTTGCAGATATCTGGATTCTCTTGAAAACTAAAAGCCCAACAAATTGAGATCTGAGGTCAAACTAGCAATGGCCATTCGGAATTGAGCAGCAGCAGCAGCTGCCCTTCAGTCTCAGGCATACTGCAGCTCCTGCAGCCACATTGACCTCCCTTGTTACCCAGTCTGCCCTTCCCACACTTCAGCTACTCCCCTGCCCTCCCCACACTTCAGCTACTCCCCTGCCCTCCCCACACTTCAGCTACTCCCCTGCCCTCCCCACACTTCAGCTACTCCCCTGCCCTCCCCACACTTCAGCTACTCCCCTGCCCTCCCCACACTTCAGCTACTCCCCTGCCCTCCCCACACTTCAGCTACTCCCCTCTACTTCCCACACTTCAGCTACTCCCCTGCCCTCCCCACACTTCAGCTACTCCCCTGCCCTCCCCACACTTCAGCTACTCCCCTGCCCTCCCCACACTTCAGCTACTCCCCTCTACTTCCCACACTTCAGCTACTCCCCTGCCCTCCCCACACTTCAGCTACTCCCCTGCCCTCCCCACACTTCAGCTACTCCCCTGCCCTCCCCACACTTCAGCTACTCCCCTGCTTTCCCCACACTTCAGCTACTCCCCTGCCCTCCCCACACTTCAGCTACTCCCCTGCCCTCCCTACACTTCAGCTACTCCCCTGCTCTCCCCACACTTCAGCTACTCCCCTGCTCTCCCCACACTTCAGCTACTCCCCTGCTCTCCCCACACTTCAGCTACTCCCCTGCTCTCCCCACACTTCAGCTACTCCCCTGCCCTCCCCACACTTCAGCTACTCCCCTGCTCTCCCCACACTTCAGCTACTCCCCTCTACTTCCCACACTTCAGCTACTCCCCTGCCCTCCCCACACTTCAGCTACTCCCCTCTACTTCCCACACTTCAGCTACTCCCCTGCCCTCCCCACACTTCAGCTACTCCCCTGCCCTCCCCACACTTCAGCTACTCCCCTGCCCTCCCCACACTTCAGCTACTCCCCTGCTCTCCCCACACTTCAGCTACTCCCCTGCCCTCCCCACACTTCAGCTACTCCCCTGCTCTCCCCACACTTCAGCTACTCCCCTCTACTTCCCACACTTCAGCTACTCCCCTGCCCTCCCCACACTTCAGCTACTCCCCTGCCCTCCCCACACTTCAGCTACTCCCCTGCCCTCCCACACTTCAGCTACTCCCCTGCCCTCCCCACACTTCAGCTACTCCCCTGCCCTCCCCACACTTCAGCTACTCCCCTGCTCTCCCCACACTTCAGCTACTCCCCTCTACTTCCCACACTTCAGCTACTCCCCTGCCCTCCCCACACTTCAGCTACTCCCCTGCCCTCCCCACACTTCAGCTACTCCCCTGCCCTCCCCACACTTCAGCTACTCCCCTGCCCTCCCCACACTTCAGCTACTCCCCTGCCCTCCCCACACTTCAGCTACTCCCCTGCCCTCCCCACACTTCAGCTACTCCCCTCTACTTCCCACACTTCAGCTACTCCCCTGCCCTCCCCACACTTCAGCTACTCCCCTGCCCTCCCCACACTTCAGCTACTCCCCTCTACTTCCCACACTTCAGCTACTCCCCTGCCCTCCCCACACTTCAGCTACTCCCCTGCCCTCCCCACACTTCAGCTACTCCCCTGCTCTCCCCACACTTCAGCTACTCCCCTCTACTTCCCACACTTCAGCTACTCCCCTGCCCTCCCCATACTTCAGCTACTCCCCTGCTCTCCCCACACTTCAGCTACTCCCCTGCTCTCCCCACACTTCAGCTACTCCCCTGCTCTCCCCACACTTCAGCTACGCCCCTGCCCTCCCCACACTTCAGCTACTCCCCTGCCCTCCCCACACTTCAGCTACTCCCCTGCTCTCCCCACACTTCAGCTACTCCCCTGCCCTCCCCACACTTCAGCTACTCCCCTGCCCTCCCCACACTTCAGCTACTCCCCTGCCCTCCCCACACTTCAGCTACTCCCCTGCTCTCCCCACAGTTCAGCTACTTCCCTGCCCTCCCCACACTTCAGCTACTCCCCTGCTCTCCCCACACTTCAGCTACTCCCCTGCCCTCCCCACACTTCAGCTACTCCCCTGCTCTCCCCACACTTCAGCTACTCCCCTGCCCTCCCCACACTTCAGCTACTCCCCTGCTCTCCCCACACTTCAGCTACTCCCCTGCCCTCCCCACACTTCAGCTACTCCCCTCTACTTCCCACACTTCAGCTACTCCCCTGCCCTCCCCACACTTCAGCTACTCCCCTGCCCTCCCCACACTTCAGCTACTCCCCTCTACTTCCCACACTGCAGTCGGACCACTGTTCCCACGACCGGAGTCAAGATGATGACACTCTCCATAAATCCCTGGATTTCCCAAGGCTGCCTTCCCTAAAGCAGGCTCCTCTGAGCCTATGGGTTACCTCACCCTGCTAGCACTCCTGGCTAATTTGGGGATCACCATCCATCAGTTCACACCTCTGTCATAGAGGGCTCCCCTCAGCCTCTCTAGCACAAATAATGTTACATCTCATGTAGGCCAACATATGCATCATCCCCTGGGCTTCTCCCTTACCCCCAGTCACAACTTAGTGTTCTTACTCAGAGGGGCTGAGTAAGAACATATAATATAATATATATTTTTTCCTTCCTAATATTAACCACATGTATCATAAGGGCTATTTTCAAAGCCCTTCTCTTTCGCTGGATTGTAAGAACAGTGTTTGTCTTTTCGCTGCCTAGTGCACACTGTATACTACTGAACACGTGTTTAGAGAGTAGATAGGGGCCGCGGAACTGGCTCAGTTGGTGAAATGCTAGCGTCACCAGTGTGAGCACCTGAGTTTGGATTCCCTGAAGCCACAGAGAACAATGGCCATCAGCACGTGTTTGTAAATACCAGGGGTGGGGAGGTAGAAGGCAGAGATAGGGAGAGACTCAGAAGGAAGATCGCTAGAACATTCTGGCCAGCTAGCTTACGCAGAGATAGGGAGACACCCAGGAGGAAGACCCCTGGAACACTCTGGCCAGCTAGCTTAGCCTACTGGCAAAGATACAGGACAAGGAGAGGCCTGATCTTAAATAAAAGGTGAAGGGTGCTTAAAAAGAAATGACACCCAAGGTTGTCCTGTGTACGTGCTTCTGGACATCTGTGCACCTGCATATCTGTGCACACATGAGTAGCTATGAAGACTGAGTTCTTTAGGGAACTGACATCTTTCTTTTTCTTTTCTTTCCTTTTTTTTTTTTTTTTTTTTGAGACAGGGTCTCTCTGAGTAGTCCTGGAACTCACTATGTAGATCAGACTAGTCCTGAAATCACAGATATCTGCCTGACTCTGCCTCCCAAATGCTGAGATTAAAGGTGTGCAAAACTATGCACCGCTTTAATAATGTTTTATGTGGTTCTACATTTGCATTCTAATGCAAAGCACAGCTGTCACGTGACTTAACACTAGATGAGCAGAATCTCAAGAGGAGCCGGGCGATGGTGGCGCACGCCTTTAATCCCAGCACTCGGGAGGCAGAGGCAGGCGGATCTCTGTGAGTTCGAGACCAGCCTGGTCTACAGAGCTAGTTCCAGGACAGGCTCCAAAGCCACAGAAGAGAAACCCTGTCTCGAAAAACCAAAAAAAAAAAAAAAAAAAAAAAAAAAAAAGAATCTCAAGAGGTACTCACTCCAACAGCACTTGTCCCACCCTATTCTAGTCCTGGCTCGGCGAGGGGGACCTTTGCTAAAGTGGTTCTAGTAAAGGGAGGGTTCTAGGAGAGGGAGATTAAGATCCCCACTGCCACCTATTGTCGAACATTCACAGTGCACGGAGCTAAGGGGTCACAGAGCTGAGGTTACAGGAGCCTGTGACAAGGAGAAGGGAGATAGCAGGAGAAACCCCTTCTGCAGAAACTGTGTCTGGAAGGAGGAATTTTAACTCCGCAATAGCAACTCTTCTGGACGGGATGTACAGACTGTCTGGATTGTTGGTTCAGGGAAACAGCGAGAGGCAATCAGTGCGAACCACTGAAAGGTAGAACAGATGTGACCAAGGAAGAAGAATGCCCAGAGGATGTCCGTAAGGAAGCCCATTTGCTTTCACAGTAGCCAAAGTGGGACTTAATTACTCATGGCTTGCTTCCTGGCTGCTCAATATTGCTTCCAACAGAAGCAGCTCCCCACATTAGACACCATCACTACCTCAGTCCATTTCAGAAAGCTGAACTGACCTTTAACACGCTAGTAAGACTCCTGCTTTGAGCAGGCAGCGTCTATTTTCATGCCAATAACACTGTACCAAAGTTCTTCGAAGCAGGTGTGTTGCAAGTAGGTCAAACAGCCAGTCTGTCGCCGTCCGTTCTTGCTTGTCTGCTAACTGCTTTCTGGATAGTCTGGCCAAATCTGAACAACAAAATGAAGCTGTGTTATGAACTCAAGATTCATTTATTTCTAATGGTAACCATTTTCGTCATATGCTCTATGCTTATTGTAGAAAAAATTTCAAGTATTAGTAATCAATACACAGAATTTATAGAACTCTCTGTGATCCTTTAGATAAGCCTTCCAGAGTTGGGGTGTAGTTCAGTTGGCAAAGAGCTCACATGGAGTACACAAAGCCCCCCACCACCCCGCTTTAGTCCCTAGCCCTACAAAAAAGTAGGCGTTAGTAGCACACACCTGTAATCTTAGTACTTGATAGAGTTTAGAGGTAAGAAATTTAAGGTTATCTTTAATTATATAGTGAATTCAAGGCCATATTGGGCTACACAAGACCCTTTCATTAAAAAAAAAGTAGTCAGGGGTGGTGGTGGTGCATGTGTTTAATTCCAGCACTCAGAAGGCAGAGGCAGGATTTTTGTGAGTTCAAGGGCAGCCTGGTCTATGAAGCAAGTTCCAATACAGCCAGAGCTGTCACATAGAGAGACCTTGTCTCTCAACCCTGCCCCCGAAAGTATCTAAACATTTCAATAAGATGTCTCACCATATTTTTTATCTATGAGTGAATATTTGTATTTTTCTTATGTCTCTTACATATTTAATGTCTTTTCACATCAATAAGTACAGACTGACATCACTCTGGGGCATATTGTTATAAACAAAGATGAACTACACTTTAACCACCTCTCGCTGGCTACTTGCTATTCCCTGTAACCCCCCCCCCCGCACCCTTGTACATACATCAGGTTATTTCTTTAAGATTCATTGCTAAAAGTGAATGGCTGGCCGGGCGGTGGTGGCGCACGCCTTTAATCCCAGCACTCGGGAGGCAGAGGCAGGCGGATCTCTGTGAGTTCGAGACCAGCCTGGTCTACAAGAGCTAGTTCCAGGACAGGCTCCAAAACCACAGAGAAACCCTGTCTCGAAAAACCAAAAAAAAAAAAAAAAAAAAAAAAAAAAAAAAAAAAAAAAGTGAATGGCTGGATTAAAGGGTGTAACATCTTCAGGATTTCAACACATTATACTAAACTAAAACACTATCCAGAACTATTGCACCACAAAGTCCTCCCTCCAGTTGCACAGGGATGGGCCAATCCCTTCATCCTGTCACCAACACAGCATAGACAGACTTGTCTGCATGCCTTGGACTTTGCATGTCGGGCACAGACAAAGTAAAATAAAACATAATCCTTACAGGGAGAGGGAAGATAATAGGGAAGACAACATTTATAGGCTGGGGAGCTAAGACTGCAGAACATGGATATTCTAAACACACAGAGCCTGGGTGTCATGGTCACCTTATGCCGGTGCCATGGGAGACTTGTGGGGATAGGTTAATTGTGAGGCTAGCTTTGCAGGATCACCAGGGATGACCTGAGGCTAGGACAGGGACATAGTGGTAGAGAGATCTGGGTAAAGAAATGGTCCCGTGCATGAATGTTTGCTGTTTCAAGAACAAACTAGAGGAGGAAGTTGGAGGGGAAGCTGGGCCAGAGCCACAGGCTAACACTGAAGACAGAAGCCTGTTCTGATCCTGAACTGCTCTCTGGGCTAAGTCAAGGACTTTTAACTTTACTTGGAAAACTAGGTGAAGATGACAAGTGAGAACTCATTTGTGAGATAAGAGTTGGCAACCAAACCTATTGATAGATATTGATACTAGACTTGAGATTTTTTTTTCATTTCCATTGATTTGGGAACCACTGAACCTCTATGTCTGATAGGATAAATAGACTGCCCAGAACCCTTCCAGCTTTAAATACCAATTTCCTTGTTAAAAAACAAAACAAAAACAAACAAAAAAAAAACAACACAAACCTTTAGCTCTTTTTTTTTTTCTTTCCAGAAAAAGTGGCCATTAAGATTCTGGACAAGACCAAGTTAGACCAGAAAACCCAAAGGCTGCTCTCCAGAGAGATTTCCAGCATGGAGAAGCTACACCATCCCAATATCATTCGCCTTTACGAAGTCGTGGAAACCCTGTCCAAGCTCCACCTCGTGATGGAGTATGCAGGAGGTGGGGAGCTCTTTGGGAAAATTAGCACCGAGGGGAAGCTTTCCGAACCAGAAAGCAAACTCATCTTCTCCCAGATCGTGTCGGCCGTGAAGCACATGGTAAGCGGGGGCCCCCACTCTGCCTGCCGGGGGGGCCCCCATTCTGCCTGCCGGGGGCCCCCACTCCGCCTGCCGCGGGGCTTCCACTCCGCCTGCCGCGGAGCTATAAGTCAGAACTTTAGCTGGGACCAGGGTTCTTTCCTCCGAAGCAACATCCAGAATCTTGGTACCCAGCAGGCTTGTGGCTCCTTCTGAAGTTGGCAGGAGCCTATCAGAGAAACCAGATGAGCGTCCTTCATTTACTGCCCACCCACTTAGCTAGTCACCTTTCCTTGGCCCTCCTTTCCTGTACTGGATGCCTTTATCTCATCTCAGAGCTCACTTTTCAGTCCTGGCCATACTTCCCGACCAGCCCAGTTCCCCTCTCCCTTTCTGAAATTAACTTCAGTCCCAGGTCAACTAACACCAGACTTTCTCATCTTCAGTGACCGCCATCTCACTCTTTTCCCCCGCGCCCCCCCCCGCCCCGTCCCCACCTAGTGCTTACTGACTCTCTGCTCCACGTATTGACGCTCAATTAAGTCATTCTTTAGTTCTCTAATGATTTTTTTTTTTTATAAAGCTGGATTTTGTGACACACACTACCTGACTTCTCCTAGAACTGTTTCTTCTGTGTGCTCGCTCGGGCCCCACCGTACTGCTGGGCACATAGCGGGAACTTGGGTACGTAACTACCCACTGCCAGGTAGGAGAGCACCAGGCACTCCAGGAGATGGTGCAGACACGGGTCCACAGAAGCCCTGTGTCCTGCCGTTGCTCCCTGCAGTCTGGCCTCTGAAAAGAGAAAGGCTGAAGGGCAGTCATAGATGTCACTGGATTTGTGTGCAAAGACCACGCTGAGCATCCAGCATTGTAATGGTCCTCACAGCAAGCAGCCTTCTGAGGTGCGCGCCAGTATCGCACTTCGTGAAGAAGTGCCGTTCGTTTGACACGCTGATGGAATTGAATGTAAATTTGACCAGTTCCAGCTTGCAAAGCCTGTTTTGTTACCCCCAAGGACTCATTGGGACAAATGGCATTAAACCTTTACCCAAGCCTTTAAAACGAAATAGGTCAAAGTTCCCAAGACTATTGCCTGAACTTAGAGGGTAAGGGCAGGAAGGGACACGTACTGACAACACATAGCAAGAAACCTGTTGCAAGAAACCTGCCAAATTCAACCCTCTCCTTTTGGCTAAATTATATGAGCCCACCCAAAGGAGTATGACCAGGAGGTTGGAGCAGGCCCCAAGACTTCCTGACTCTTGATCTCAGTCAAGGGAAAACTGAGAAAAGCCAGGTAAGACCTCCAAAAGGAAGGCTCATTATTTGATTGTGTCTCAGAATTGTGCAGTTGCATAAGAGCTAGGTCTTTTGTTCTGGCACGAACTCCAGAGTCTGCATGGCACAAATTCCAGTCGCCACCGCACAGAAGACTCAAACCTTTGGTCCACTTTTGGGGGTAAAGGCATTACACTGGGTTAAAGGTTGAGTTAGAGTTTCCTAATATGATTTAAGTTGTTCCTATTGAATTTCTGTGTCTATGCCAGCACCGTCACCCACTTCTCTGTTGCAGAGAAACTGATCTGTTTTCTATTTTGCCATTTTCCTTAAAATTGACCGTCTCCCATGTTTCCTTCACAGCATGAAAACCAAATTATTCACAGAGATCTGAAAGCGGAGAATGTGTTCTATACCAGCAGCACATGTGTGAAGGTGGGAGATTTTGGATTCAGCACCGTAAGTAAAAAAGGCGAAATGCTGAACACCTTCTGTGGGTCTCCACCCTACGCCGCACCCGAACTTTTCCGAGATGAACACTACGTTGGTGTTTATGTGGATATCTGGGCCTTGGGCGTCCTTCTGTACTTCATGGTGACAGGTACGATGCCATTTCGAGCAGAAACGGTGGCCAAACTAAAGAAGAGCATCCTCGAGGGTACCTACAGCATCCCCCAGCACGTGTCAGAGCCCTGCCACCGGCTCATCCGAGGAGTCCTTCAGCCCGTACCCACAGAGAGGTATGGGATCAGCTACATCATGAACAACGAGTGGATGCGAGGGGTGCCATACCCCACCCCTTTGGAACCTTTCCAACTGGACCCTAAACATTTGTCGGAAACCAGCACCCTCAAAGAAGAAGAAAGTGAGGTGAAAAGCACTTTAGAACACTTGGGGATTACAGATGAGCATATCCGGAATAACCAAGGTAGAGATGCTCGGAGCTCCATCACAGGGGTCTACAGGATCATTTTACATCGCGTGCAAAGAAAAAAGGCTTTGGAAAGTGTGCCAATCATGATACTACCAGAACCTAAAGAAAGGGACCTAAAGAAAGGCTCCCGGATCTACAGAGGCATAAGACACACATCTAAATTCTGTTCAATTTTATAAATGATATCAGACAGCTGGCAACTAACCACAAAGTTTCTGCTTTTAACTTTTCTCATAGACAACTTGGACGGAAACATTTTTGTAATTTTTAAATAAAATTTAAATTTGAGATATGCATAACCGCCCCCGCCTCAACCAGAATCTCTTAGCCTAGATTCTGACTTGCCTCGACATCTTTGTCTTGTCGTACTTGAGTATTCTCTCATTTAATGGAGAGACATTACGTATTTAGGGCTGGGTGCCAGGCACTGTTTAAGGTGCCAAGGAGATAGCAGAGACAGTCCCCTTCTCCTGCGTGTAGGAAGACAGATATACTTGCTAGCCGCTATTTTTGTTTTTAAAGGAAAATGACAGCTAGAGGGAGATGCCATGCAGACTCCCGCAGGATTGCCTAGTTCTAGAAGCATACTGCTTTGGATTAGACCTTTAAGGAGGGCCACCTGAGTTGGAAGACAGTGTGAGAACCAAAGGAGTAGCCACAGTGACTTGGAAAAGGCGGAGATTGTGCCCAATAGCCAGGGATATAAATTAGATTCCTCCAAACAGGACCAGTGGCAAAGGCTTTCACGTAGTTTATTTGGAGAGAGATCCCACAGCAGAGTAGCAAGGGACAGAAGAAACAGCAACAGACAACTCAAAGACATTATCAAAGCTGGCCAGGGGCATAGGTGACTGCCATTCAGTCCCAGGGGTCTTGAGAGGCATCGTGTGTATCACATCTCAAGGGGCTGCCCAAGGTATGAAAGGGGAAAGACTTATCAGCCCTCGATCACCGTTGGGCAAGGGTAGTCAATGACATCACCTACCCTCACATTTCCAGAAAGTGCTGGGTGAGCACCAAGGGATTTCTTTGTCCTTCTCAGGCCTCTGCATCAGAAAAACCTTAGAGAAGGCAGGAAATGGCCACAGCAGTGGCTTGAGGCAGTGTACTGTCAAACAGGGTCTCTATGAAGCCTTCCAACCTGCGTGGAAAGGGTTGCTAGCCTCGGTGGCTGGAGGAAGCACTAGGGCAGGGAGGACCTGACGTGGTACACAGAAGCTAACATGGCCTTTCTGGACACCCCTCTCCACATCAGCCCCTCTGTTAAATAGATTCCTTGGAGCGGGTGGTACCTGGAAGGACTCAACCCAGCGAGTTATCAGAGCCGTAACAATGGCTCTCAAATGCCAGCCACCAGGATTACTTTGTTTAACCAGACCAGCAGGTTCCCCCTCCAGGCCTTTAGTTTCAGTGACTCTTGGGTGGACAAGAGCCTTAACAACCAGTGACTTGAAAGTTTGGTATTCTTTCCAACAACCTAGGCTGAAGTTGATGAGCTGTTTGGGGTCCCAAGGGGCAAAGAGGATGGTTTCACTGAGACTCCAGTAAGGGCTCGTGTGAACTGGAATCTATGACTACATTGACTGTGGCTATTCCTTGGCACACTATTAGGAGATATGACTGCTTAAACAGCATCCCAGGTGAGGCTGATGCTATTAGTCAGGGGCCAGGCTTTGAGGCTCTCTGAGCTACCATCATTGCTGTGGCCAATCTGGAGGCTCTAACTGGACTCTCACCTGCTTCTCCCATCAGCTACCCTGATTTTTCCTCACCTTTGACCAACATTTCTGCTGAGTAGCATGACCCAAACTGTCAGCATGAAAGGGTTCAAGTCCTCGCTTGCCCTACCCTTGGTAGACCATAATTGCCGCCATTGTCTGCTCACTACCATCGTCGGCTCCAATAGCAACACACCAGCATTCTTCTGGGTTCCCAACACCTTCTTTAGTTCCTTATTACACTTAGGGTCAAGTATCTTCATTAGGATAGCACTTCCATTCTTACCCTGCGTGCCCACTGGCATGGGCAGCCAAAACGATCACGTTAGTCATAGATCCAATTCACAAGAGCCGTTTCATTGGGGTTGCTAGTGAAAACATCCTCCTTACCCCCTGGGAACCTAAACTGTTCATCTACTTCAGCCTAGGTTGTTGGAAGGAATACAAAACCTTCAAGTCACTGATTGTGAAAATAGTCTACCTTCCTTCCAGCCTGATTCCCACACCCGTGATTTTAAACAGTAAGGGACATGGAAGCCATTATTAAAGCATGCACACTGATTGCTGGAAAACAGCAGGCCAATAATGCAGGTTACTCATATAGCTGGGCCTTAGGCCACTTGGGTTCTGTTTGCAGCATTCAGGGCTATGGTAAGGCAAGGGGGTTCTGTCGTCCTTGATACAGTGTTGAATCAGATAGGAATCAAGTGTGCTCTAGGACAGTGGTTCTCATCCTGTGGGTCGTGACTCCTTGAAGGTGGGGGGCAATGATCCTTTCACAAGGGTTGCCTAGCACCATCAGAAAACACAGATATTTACATTAAGATTGTTAACAGTAGCAAAAGTAATTATGAAAGAGCAAGGAGAATAATTTTATGATTGGGGATCACCACAGCATGGGGAACTGTATTAAAGGGTCCCAGCACTCGGAAGGTTGAGCACCTCTGCTCTAGGACCTAGCATGATTATTTGGATGACACACTGCAGGCGAGAGATGCAAAGCCATAGACCCAGTGGGCATCAATTTCGGTGAAGATGAATTGCTGCTATACTCACGCAGTTGGCTCTGAGGATCTGGTAATGCCCAGATTACAACCTGGTGGCTTTGCTTGCTTGCCACCCAGTGCATTTTGGATGGCCTTAGTGAAGGCACCATCCTTGGGATGTTTGTTCAGTCTTGCATAACGAATCCAAACATTTATATCTCCTGGAGTTTCTCAGAATTTCAATAGTGCGCTAGGGCGGTTCCACCATAGCCACCCCATTTGCTGTTTGCCACAGTCACAGTCCAAACTTTATGGCCGTGTGGAGGAATACCAAGACCAGCTTAGATGCCCCTCCCAAGTCCTAGGTAAATGTTGTCATGATGAACACTCCCACAGCCCATCTTATAGTCCCCACCCCACCTTTTCTAACACTTGTGTGTCTGCCCAAATTGACAGTACGTATTAACCAGCTTCTGCTGTTATTTTCTACTTTGGCTGTGTTGAGACTTCACTTTGGCTCTTGGTTCAACAATGGAAACATGAGGACAGGCTCTGGAAGCAGAAAGTCACTACACAGGCATGTCTTAGAAGTCCTGGCAGCGTCTCTGGACAAGGAGCTGTCCTTGTCCACCAGAAGACACCTGTTTTGCAACCTTCCCCACTGCACTGACTTCACTTGAAGGTCCCCGTCTTCCTGTCAAACCCTGACTTTCATAAAGGGGAAAGGTAGCAATCAGCCTTCTCCCACCCTCAGATGTTGTAGTTTCCTTCTGTAGCAAGAGATGAGGTTCCCCTTACATATTCTTTTAAAGACACTCTGACTTTTAGTATGCCTTTAATTGGTGGTTGACCGACTTGGGGCTACCATTTGTTTCCCAGGCTTCCTAAATAGATAGTAAAAGCTGTCCAAACTCAGTCTTTATCTTGGGCCTCATCTTGTTCAGGTAACCACAGGATCCACCGCTTTGTCTTCCTCTAACACCTACAGATGACAAGCCTTAGTAGTGAAGGTTGATCCTACATGTCACGTTTCCATAACCCTGATTGCCAATACCACGTTCATGTTTTTAGTGTCGCAACAATCCCTTTGCCTGGAGATTCTAGCCAGCCTCTTACTTCTCACGGAAAAATATGTAGGGACAAGACGCTACAGGAATCCACAAGCTTCAACGCCGGTGAAAAGCGCTTGTTCTGATAAAGGACCTGGCGCCCTGCTTCAGGAAACCACCGGATGAATGTATCTGCAATCCTCTGCGGCATATTACTGCCTTGGTAGAAACCATTTTGAACAAAAAAATCTCAGGTCAGCTCCCTCTTCCTGCAACCAATTACGGACAAAACAAAAACCAGAAGAACCTTTAAGTTAGAGCTGCTCTTCAAAAGTCTGAAGGAAACTCACTCTGATATTAAGATCAAATGGTTTCTGCTGGGCACGGTAGCACATGCCTGCAATCCCAGCACTTAGGAGGTGGGGGCAGGGGAATCAAGAGTTCAAAGCTAGCTTACATGAGACGCTCTCTCAAAGAAAACAGAAGCAATGTAATATAAAATGAAAGATCCTGCTACAATCTTTGCTATACCAATTTCTGTCTCAGTCTTCGGAAGACTCCAAGTAGCAGACAAAAGACAAACTCTCAGTCAGGTCACAGGAGGATCACAAGTAACTTTTCATATCTATTGTGGAGCCCAAACATGAGTATTTGTAAAATAAAAAATCCAGAAACAAAACCCCCCAAAACAACAAAGGAGATTCCCCGTAGGACACAGGAAACGTTGAGTTGTTCTTAGGATTCTAGAACCTGCAAGAAAAGTGACCTAAGAGAACACTGGACTCAACGCAGAGTGCTAGGACTGGCCCCGAAAATAAATTATTAATGTGTACTCAATCTAGATCCAAAATGATAACATGAGCTGTACCGTGCTAAAAAAACAACCTGCTGTGTTTTCTAATTCGTAGACTCCTAAAAGGGGAGGCGGAGACCACACATGGGACACATTTACCTCTGGCGTAAGCAGAGTGTGTCGCTTAAACGGGCTTGGATGTGTCTGAGGAACAAGTAGGAGAGTGGTCAACTGAAGGCTCAGATCTAAAAAGAGCTATCTGCTGACTCCAGGCTCAGAAAAGGAAAGAAGACTCAGATATCTGAAATATTTGCCTAAAACTTTATTTCAAAGTTATTCACCTTGCTGTTAGTAAGGTGTATGTATGGTCAATGCTCCGTGCCAGTATCGCCAGGCTTGCCCATTGCCGGCAATGGACTCTGAGAAAACCCACTTCTTGGCACTCAAACATTAAATTACTCTCTTCCAAACATACAGAAATCTCAATACTTGCAAAAAGAATTACATGCACTGTTTCCCCACCATTCTTTAAATCTGAACGTACATCATTAATCTATAGCAGTGGATGTTAAAATGAAATCATTTTAACCAATTAAAACTGTACAAATCAAAATTCTACTGGTTAATATTCACAAGAATATATTACAAATGCTACATTACATATTACCTTGCAATCTGAAACATTACACATTTATGTGTTTAGTTTAGATAACTGAAACTTCACAGAATTGAACAGCAAATAAAGTTTAAAGAATTTAGTTCTGTCCATTAGTTCCAACTATCTCTGTTTTACAGTTTATGAGGCTCATGTCATGTTCAGCACCAACATCACCCAGAGAACGTTCCAAGGGATTTCCTTTTTCATCTCATGTGGTAGTTTTTGTTGTTTTAAAAGTGAAAGTTAAGGGGAAATGTTATGAATTCTACTTTTAGATCTTGAAGTGAATATTCCTTTTGGCTGGTCAGACTATACATATGAAACTTTCACTATGTGATATTGTGGGTTATATTCTTATTTTTATTGGACAGATACAAAAACAAACAAAACACAAAAATATACAAACTACAAAGAAAAAAGGTGTCCCGTGAATTTAAGCTGTTGGCCTATCAACTGGACTTGTAACACTGTAACCTAATAATACCCTGCCTCGTCCTTCCCACTCTCCACCTCCTCCTTGCCAGCAGGGTGCTCAGGGCTGCTTCCTCACACCAGCTCCAGTCACCAGGAACCGGCTGGAACCAGTTCCCAGGCTGTGTCCACAGTGCTCAGGAGAACCAACCATTTGCTGTGGCAGAGGCCTGCTCAGAGCCAACATCTTTTTGCTCACGTGATCACAGCTAACCTTTCTCAATGATGGTTCCTCCAGATCCTAGAACCATTACCCTTGTCTCTCTTCAGGATTTACAAACCTCCAGATCCTAGAACCATTACCTTTGTCTCTCTTCAGGATTTACAAACCTTCAAAAAAGATAGTATTTGCCTTGCCATTTTCAAGCATGGTTTATGTGTAACATTTAAATTCCACAATCCGCAACCTAGAAAAGTTTTTCAAAAAAGGTACAGGTACTTTTTTTATTTGTTAAAGTACAAAATTCTTACACATTAAAAAAAAACCGTTTTTTAAAATCGGACACTAGTACCTCCGCTATCGTCGACAGAAGCAGTCAGTTCATGCCATGTTTGCAAACTAAACTGCATGCATATGAACATCCAGAGAGGTATAGAGTTTTTCAGAGCCCTTTAACATCATTGCAGTACATTCACCATTGGCCAGACCACAACAGGAAACGTGTTAGCAAGTTCAGCAAAGACTTTTCCAAGAACACAACAGTTTTCTAGGCTCTGTGTCAGTTACATTCAGTTACATTACACTTTAAGCAACATGTAATCTTTAAAATTGTCCCCAGACAGCCAATCCTCCAACTGTTTCCATTCCCCATCCCAGCCCCAGGCCACTGTGAAGCCTTCCACCCCACAAAGCTCTTAGTGCTCCCCGTTGCTGATGACAGCTGATTCCGCCTCTGCTGCTGTGGTAGGGAGTCTTGGCACTTTCTTAGCAGGGCTTGGAATATGCTAAAATGAAAAGAAAACAGTTGTTGGCTTTTGTAACTTTTTCACTATCAATCATAGGACTCATTAAATTACCTACAGAGAACCTACTAAAGGACAAATTCAGAGGCTGACGCTGACACTCACATTCTATACAGCTTTCCAAGGAGAAGCTCAACACCCGAGACAGACCTTAGAGTGAGATGACTGCCATTACTCATGTTACGAGAGGAGGGCCTCCCAAGACTGCGCTTGCTGTAACATCTACTCGCAACTCAGACACTAGCTTGAGGTGCCGCCCACCTGGTTTAACAGCAAGATTACACGCTCACCAGAGGAGCTGTAACGAATAGGAGAACTAGTGATTCCACTGGCTTTACCACTTACTGCTCTAATGCTGACTTCTCGGGGCCTCACTCTGGAGTTAGTATCATTTGTAAACATCAAAGAGGTTACTGTAAGGTTTCTGAGGGCTATAAAATGAATGTAAGCAGAGTGCCTCACACACAACAGGAATTTGGGCCACAGCTATCGCCGTCACTTCTGAAAGCCTCAGAGAAGTACGAGAGGCTCAGCGTCCTCCTCCATATTGCTCCACAGCTGGAGTCGGCACAGCTAGCCTCGGAACCCTGATTCCCCCCTGCTTTACTGATATTTCTCTAAGTCGTGGTATCTGTTAGGGCTCCGAATCCCAGACACACGGGAGTGACTGACCTCTGTTGCTGTGTTTGAATGTACAAGTCCCACTCCTTCCTCCAAATTGTGGCCATTGGTGGAGGGGCGCCGAGCGTAAGTTCTTCTGTGCTTTTCATCCACTCTAACTAGGTACCACGTTCCTTCAAAGAGCGAATCTATTGAACACTGGGGAATATAGTTGGCTGAAGAGAAAGCAGGACACCAAGTTACTCACGATATGACCCATCTGGCCACAAACTCAGAGTTTTCACCTTCCTCTGCAGCTTTCACTGCCGTCACATCAGCACTCCCCGAGCCTTGTGTGCCGTGTTCCCCGTGACTGTACAGTCAGCCTACAAACTCAGAAGCTTACCTAGGTGGTGCGTGTCCTCCCTCAGCTTCATGTTTTCAGCAAAGACATCCGGCGCCACACAAGTTCTCGAGTCGAGCCTTGATTTTAGATCACATAAACTTGCTGTTATTTTGTCAAGAGCGGATCCTAAAGGAGCAAGGAAGTTCAACATTAGAAAACAGAGCAGTATGTCTCCAACAAAGTTAATAAAATGTTGCCAAATGCAAATAACTTCTTGTCTCTTAACAACTTCTGGCTATTGTCTAGCTAAAATATAGATCTATCTTGACACAACTTCCTACCACCTCCGACTAGATGTTATTTGGTATCAGCTAGTCTACAAGTTAAGTAACACCTGGCATTTGAAACTATAAGTATGAACTTGTCTATAGTTAATCCTCAGTATAATTTTCAATGATGCCAGGTTTTCCTAAGTTTTTCCTCAGTGTTTTTCCTCCTCCTTTCTCAAGGAAAGCACAAATGCTTGCTTCAATACAGTCAAAACCACAGGGGAAAATGTGCTCTATTAGCTATATTAAGGCAGATTTGTAGGGTAGAGAGTACAAATTTATGTGGCAAGAAGATATGAAATTGAGAATGGAATGATTGATCAGAGTGACTACTGAACCCAACTGACCACAGCGGGTTTGCTGGCAATGTGCCCTTGCTGAAAGACCCAGCACTTACCTGGGGTGGCATCTTGCGTGACTTTAAGGGAGTACAAAGTGGCAGCCAAGCCAGACCCATAAGAGAACACTCCGATCCTCTTCCCTGCCAACTGCTGAGGCGAGTACCTGTGTAAGGGACAAAAGGGCAAACTTAACAGATACAAATGACATCTTGTTAGGAGCCACTCAAGCAGTCCAGAGCTAAACACAAGCTCTAACTTAAAGCTCCTTTGGTTTGTTTTTCTGGTTCATGGTCCGCCCACACAGGCTGGGCTTGTACTAACAATCTTCCTGCCTCCGCTTCCTATGTGTTGGGATTACAGGTGAGTGCCACCATTCCCTGCTTCTTTAATGTTCCTGTAGATCTAGGAGTGGTAATACTGCATAAGGAGTCTGACCTGAGGATTTAGTATTAGAGTACATACTCCAAACAAAAGCTTACGTCTTTTAGGAAATGATGGGGCTTAGTAAGGTTACTGAACCACACATAAACCCTCATCATTAAGGACTTGTGGTTCAACTGCAGGTACTCAGGGAAGAACGGCAGCCTGAACCTGTATACCCTCCAACAGTAGACGGCAGCTGAGCAGACCTGAAGATAAAGAGCAGTCAGAAGAGGAGTCAGGGAACCGCAGCTTCTACTTACTGTGCCAGAACAGAAGCGAGGGACCCATACACAGAAGACGTGTACATATTCCCATTCTGATTTGATACGAGCAGAGACGCCTTTGTTTTCTGGTTAAACAGATCAGAACTAGCCTTCATAAATGCCTTCTCCACATCTCTGTCAAAGTATGTATCTTCCAACTTAACATCCCTGGAAGAGCATATTTAAGGAGACAATTATACGGCATCTAAACACCATGCTTTTATTTTATTAGTAGTTGTCGCAATTAATATTCAAATCTATGAACACATAGGATTTTGTTTTGCCACTAATTAAAAGTCAGGGAGCATCAAGGTAATTGTATAAATGATGCTAGCCACTTCTAAGTTCTTTGCCTGACGTGGCTATCATCAAGTGAAGACACCTTGATACTGACAGACTAATAGGCTAACAGATTCACTGAAGCTTTGCAGCCACTAAACACAGAATGGAAGTCTTTCAAAACCAGCCCTGTCTATCAATTTAGCAACCTATGAGACCAAGAAGAGCAAGGAGGAACTGTGTTCATCTTCTGGGCCAGAGACTGTACTCCTTAAGAGTGAATGATCTATACCAGCTCCAAGGATGCCATCAAAAAAGAGATGACAGGAATCAAGCATGAATTACAAGCAAACTGCTACTAGGTGGTCACCGCGGCACCCTGGCAGAAAAACTAGGGGGCAGTGCTCTGGAAGGCAAGCCTTTGTGAGCCGCCTCCAGCCCCCTGCATGGAGCTTCTAGCAGCCCCAGACCTGCTCCTGGGTGTAGCAAGCTGCTCTTTTCCTGCCACAGGGGTTGGGGAGGATCCCAGCAGGGGAAGGGTGATATACAAATAAACATTTAAAATAAGCACATAACAGCTTTCTTACCCAAAGGCTTCCAGGCCACTGTAAATACTGTTTTTATCTCTGTTCTGATCATTAAGAAAGTCATTCAGGAACATCCGAGCTAGAGATTTCTGCACCAGTTTACAATATGGCGAGTGAAAGATCATGAAGCCAAAATCATTCAGGGTGAAATCTTTATCGTTTCCCTCTGGAACAGAAGAACAAGGAAACCATGAAATGCACAGAGGCCAGCTCGACTTCAGGATGTTTCTGTCTTTACTTACTCACTAATCTTAAGAGTGGAAACAAGTTTTTTTACTGCACTGCAAAGAGAGCAGAGGGGATGGAGACAGAAGAGCTACTCACCCAGGTCCTTAAACAGCAACCCCAACCTATCTTATGAAACTGCTCAATGGTTTAGAATGTGTAGTTAAACAAGACACTCAGTTACGTATGACCACATCATTGATTTTCAGCTCTAAGAGTCATAACCTATTAGCACATCAGTTGATCAGCCTCTCTTTCTCTAAAGAACAGAAAAATGGCAAGCTGCATTAATTTGCAGCATGGGTCATTTCATGGCACTTCTGCCTCTGTTCAGATATGTACACATAAAAACATATACTGTGGGGTTCTAATAAAAAAGCTGAAATATCACTGGCCTATTAAAAACACAATTAAGCCTGATGAAGGAGGACCATGAGTTTGAAGCCAGTCCAGGTTATAAAACCAGACTCTAGCTCATGAAACACTACCTTTAAAGAATGACATTTAACATACACTATTAAGTATAGTACAAATAGCAAGGATTGTTACATATTTTCTGTAAAACAGTGTATTTTATATACCACTATACAATGATCCTTTTTGTGGCTACTATGTTCCTCAATATTTATCTTTTTTTTTTTTTTTTTTTTTTGGATTTTCGAGACAGGGTTTCTCCGTAGCTTTTTGGTTTCTGTCCTGGAACTAGCTCTTGTAGACCAGGCTGGCCTTGAACTCATAGAGATCCGCTTGCCTCTGCCTTCCGAGTGCTGGGATTAAAGGCGTGCGCCACCACCGCCGGCCTCAATATTTATCTTGAATTATTTTTAACCCTCTCTTCTCTAAAGTCAAACTGTAATAAGAAAAAACTAACTTTTTAGACAGTTGCCTCTGAAAAATAGTTGAAAACTAAAACTTGTTTAAATACTTTTCTCAAAATTAACGAAGTTCAATTTTACTTTGTAATGTAATTGATAAATCAACTGAAGTTTTAGAAAAATACTTCCGTCTTTCCCTAAATCACACACTCTCAGCGACTATGGGAAAATGATATTTAGTTCACCAAGAAGTCTCTCATTATAGTCACATTACTACTGCTCTGCAGACACCAGAACGCAGTACAAGAAATGGGGTCGGAGGAAAACCCACCTTTCTGCCACTGGGCACGGATCTTCTTGCGGTAGACAGAGTAGCAGCGGTCCAGTGCACTGAGGTAGCACTGTATGGAGAGCTTCCCATCTACGACAGGGTATTCGGACAGCATGTCAGGCTTGTAGAAGTCATAGGCATGCTGCATGTGTGTCCCACGGAGACCTACAGAACCAAACAGAAGATGCTGATCCACTCCTGCTTCACGATGCGGGCACTGTAGCAGCACACTGCCTTATTTACGCGCTCTTCTCAGTCAGTCAACCCATAGCACTTCAGCATAGAAAGTGCAAGGTGAAGTCAAAATTAAATAAAACCTGGAGCACCATGGGTAGTCCCAAGACTGCTGCAAGTTTTCTAAGCAAAATTACGAAATGATGTGGTTGTCTTGAGGATAAGTGAACCTGTCAATCACTACTCTAAGTTATTTTTTCAACTCTACCTCAGCCCATTTGATTTCTTGGTAGGGGGAAGACAACACTACCTTTTGGACAAAAGGAACAAAGATAAAGTGATAACACATAAAGCACTTGTCAGTCAATAAACATTCAGCCAGTGGTAGCTTCTACTACGCTCGAATTCCTCAGAATGTTGTGTCACTGAAACAAGTAAATACAAATAAATTAGCTGGACCTGCTATCACAGACCTGTGTATGGAGGTCTAGATACCTGCGTAATCCCAGGTAATTAGAAGCGAAAATAGAAGGAGCAAGGCTGCAGGCATCCCTGGGCTACACAGAGAGCTCCAGGTCAGCCTGCAGCATGCAGTGATAACCAATGTCTCGACATTTAAAAACAAGGGGCCTGGGATAAAGCTCAGGTGAAGAACGCTTGCCTACCATGCACAAGGCCCAAGGTTCAAGTTCCGCACCACAAAAAATAAATGTCTTCTCAAATACTCACCTCGTTCAAAAATTAAAGGAGCATTTGGCCCAATTAGCAGAGCCACAGCTCCGACGCCACCTGTAGGTCTGGCATTTCCTGTGGCATAGATAGCAATATCTCCTGCAACTACCAGAGCATACCGTCCTGAAAAAATTAATGCAGAGTGATCAAGACCACACATGTGAACTCAAAGGTCGGTTATATTTTCCCCAGAATATGCTTTCCTTACACTAGTAAAAGAAAAAAAAAAAAAAACAAAGCTTTCTGTCTAAATTTTGAATGGATAATTTTTTCCTATTACTGCTCCTAAAGTAAACAGTTCACATAAGCTGAAAGTCACAGTCATCTTTCTGAATTATTTGAATTGTTACAGCTAGTACTAGTTAACACACAACACTGTCTAAATAGCCACTGGATTATTTGAATTGTTACAGCTAGTACTAGTTAACACACAGCACTGTCTAAATAGCCACTGGAGGGCTGGAGACACTATGCAGTGCTAGAGACCCTGAGTTCCATCCTTAACCCTAAACAGAAGAGGTATCAGGTCTACACATCCTCAAGGAGGGCTATGTGCGTGTCTATGTGTTTGTTTGCTTTTGTCTCTGGTTCAGAATGCAGACATGGAACATACCATCCCAAGAGCTGGATTCGATCCAGTTCACAGCGTTGAAGACCGCAGCTGTGCCTCCATAGCAGGCATTAGTTGTATCTATTCCTTCTATATCTGTATTCCCAGACTCCTCAAACAGCTGCATCAAATTCGACTTCACTGATTTTGATTTGTCGATGATTGTCTCTGTTCCGACTTCTAGCCGCCCAATGCAATCATAGGACAGGCTATTTCTCTCCATCAGATTCTGAACCACAGTCAGGCAAAGAGAGTTGATGTCTTCTCGATCCGTGCAGAAGCCCATCCTGGCCTGCCCTAGGCCGATGGTATACTTTCCAGCATCTACACCATCATATTTTTCCAACTCAACTTGATCAACATATTGAGAAGGAAAGTAGATCTCAAGGGCAACAATTCCAACGTCTTTTGGCCAGCAAGCTTCTGCATTCAATGGAAGTGACCCAGGCATGGTGAAAGAGCTGTGCAAAGAAAAAAAGTCCATAGTTTTAGATCTTAGGTTGCTGACTTTTCAGGTTCAAGGCTGCAAAACAGATGGTGAGAATTCAAGTCACCTGGATTACTGCAGATTCTCTAAGTTCAGCACATTGTATTGGGGGCAGTCAGTTAAAAATATGCAAAGCAGCAACTTCATGAAAGGAGTATGATTTATTATCTTAAATTATAGCCTTTTAGAAAGGCTTCCACCTTACTCAACACCGGGTATCTTAAGACTTAGAACATCATTTAAGGGCTGGGATATATATAGTTCAGTGGCAGAACACTTGCCTAAAGTGTGCAAGACTCTGGGTTCAATCCCTAGCATCTCTCTCTCTCTCTCTCTCTCTCTCTCACACACACACACACACACACACACACACACAGAAGTGAAGGACCCTTCCATAAAATTTTTCTGTAATAAGTAACTACGAAATAAAATGATAACTTAAAAGTATGACTGACAGGCTCTGGAGAGATGGCTTAGTAGTTAAGAGAGCTGAGTCCTTTTCCAGAGGACCTGGCTTTCATTCCTAGCACCCACATACATGGCTCACAACCTTCAGCAGCCCCAGTTTCAGGGGATTGCTACCCTCTGGCCTCCACTGGGGAGGCAGAAGCAGGTGGATCTCTGTGAGTTCAAGGCCAGCCTGGGCTACAAGAGCTAGTTTTAGGACAGGTTCCAAAGCTACAGAGAAACCCTGTCTTGAAAAACCAAAACCAACCAAACAAGCAAACAAACAAAACAACAACAACCAAACAAAATCTTTTTTAAAGTATATGAAGGATCAATCAAAGAGAATATTTATTTCTGACCACTATCAAAAAGTATAAACAAATCAACCATCGTCTAGATTTACCTACCAAAACAATGACAACAAAAAGCTAGTCCTTCAGACCACTGTCGTCTACCCTGGGACTAGTCATTTAACCTAGGCGCCTCAAGGCCTTTAGAAGGTTTAGTCATCAAGAAATGAAAAAGCAGTCTGGATGTTTCCAACAGGGTGTGTGTGAAGGACCTTGTTAATAGAAGAACTGGTTACAAGCCTACTGGCTGAGCTGCGGTGACACAAGGCAGGAGCCATTCTTCAAACCCTACGAGACCACAGTTCCCATGTTAGGTATGTAATAGCTGGGCAATGCTGATCAAGAGATGGGACTTTTAGTTCTCCACCCATCTAAACATGTAGTTTGCCAAATCAGTTTGCTATCTTCTACAGAATCTGACAACCTACTGCTACTCTGACACTAAAAAGGAAAAGTCAAGCCCGCATCACCTGTCCTCTGCCACTCCCAACACTCTGCTTCAACACTAACATAGAATAAGATTATAGGTTAATTATTGAGGTCCTAGGGAGATATCTAAAGCAGAGGTTTGGTCCTCAGAACATTAAACATCTTCAGAGAACAAGTCATTAGGCTGTGAATATATTAAAACATAATAGCCGGGCATGGTGGCACACGCCTTTAATCCTAGCACTCAGGAGGCGGGTGGATCTCTGTGAATTCGAGGCTAGTCTGGTCTACAAAGTGAGTTCCAGGTCAGCTAGAGCTACACAGAGAAATCGTATCTCGAAAAACCAAACCAAACCAGAACATAATAAATAAGCACCTAAAATCTAGGTTAAAGATTTTACTTTTTTGATAGAATCTTACTCTAAACTTAATCTTCTAGACACAAGACTCTTTTCTTTTTTTTAGGATGTAGGGTTGAGATAGGTCTCACTAAGTGTAGCTTTAGCTAGCCTGAAACTCACTATATAGACCAAGCTGGCTTCAAACCCATAGATAAACATCTGCACCTGCCTCTGCCTCCCAAGTAGTACTGGGATCTGGGATCAAAGGCATGTGGCACAATGCCTGGCATTTTTTTTAATTCCCAGAAACAATTTGCTATAACACACTCTTTACGTCTGGCAGCCATGTAGTCTGGGGAAATTGAATCCCACTGTGATATGATGATATCAGAGGTTATGATAGACACCAAAAGGACAGAACCAAAACCTTCTTACTCTTTCACAGTTCTTCAATGGATGCTGTATTATAAATATTCTCTGTAACACAGACAGAGTTCCATGGGAATTACAACTCGATATAAACTCAGAAATGGCAGACACAGTGATGGCAATATGAACCTAGCACTTAGAAGGCTGAGCAGGAGGATCACTTGAGCCCAGAAGTTCAAGAACAGCTTGGGCAACATAGTGAGACTGTTATCAAATAAATAGAATGCTAAGCTCTAACTATGAAAAACTGGCAATCCCCCCCCCCTTTTGGTATGGCATTTGGAGAGATGGTCCTTGGGAGGAGAGGTCATGAGAATGGGGACCTCACGATGGAATCAGTACCCTAGCATTTCTGATTGTGAGCCTAGCCTTTACCAGCTTGGATAGCACCCTTACAAGAAGATACTAGAGAGTTGGTTCAGGTCTGTATTCATGCATTCTGTACCTTCCATGAAGGGCCATGACATCTCCAATCCACAAAAGAGCTTTAAAGAAGTGATCATGTGTCTTGAGCTGTACTCCAAAACTTTGCACACAAAAAAAATTGGGGGGCTGGAGAGATGGCTCAGAGGTTAAGAGCACTGGCTGCTCTTTCAGAGGTCCTGAGTTCCATTCCCAGCAACCACATGGTGACTACCATCTATAAGATGATCTGGTGCCCTCTTGTGGCCTGCAGGCACACATGCAGGCAGAACACTGTATACATAATAAATACATCTTTCTAAAAGCAAAAATTCTGTTGTTTAATCCCTCCAGATTAAAGTACTATTTGATATGGGGCTAATTTGTGATGGTATCTAAGCAGACTAATAGACCTGGGTAACCTCAATTAAGTCCAATGCCTTTGAATCTCTTCATTTCTTAGACTTTCATATATCCATTTTACCAAGCAAAGTGTATGTACTACTCAACAGGAAAACAACAACTAAATGTGATAATTTGCCAATTATGTACTTTAAGCCCTAAATTACTGACAATGGTTCAGTGCTCATTACATTAAAAAAAAAGTGTCATTAGCAACAGACACAGAAGCATACATTACATTACAAGGGGATCATTCCAGTGGTAGCCTAAAAAGAAAAGTAAAGTGTTCCTTTTTTAAAAAAGGTTTTGAGACAGGATTTCTCTGTATAGCCCCAGCTGTCCTGGAACTCACTTTGTAGACCAGGCTGACCTCTGCCTCCGGGAGTGCTGGGATTAAGGGTGTGTGCCACCACCATTCGGCAAGATAAAAAAGTCCCTACCTTCCTATCTCCTAAATATTCAGCTCCTTTTCTGTGTTTTAAATCAGAAGGAACAAGCTGAGAGGCACTTGCCGCAGCTGTCTTCACTTGGTGCTACTACAGAATCTCTCTGCCAATTCTATGGCTGTCTAAAGTTGGTACCCACCCGACTACACTGAGGTTGAGATGAAGACACAAAGGAGCTGTGCATCACTAGGCACAGATTCTAAATTAAGTCCTCTGCATAACATACAGCAAAAGGTTCAAAACTTAGCATTAAGACAAACAGATCAACATACAGGGCCCTGAATTCAATCTCCAGATCCTCAAGGAAAACGTAAACAGAGAAGGAAGCCAGCCCAGACACTATGACAGCATGTAGGTGACCCATCCACAGACTCCCTTCTGAGTGCCCACCGCAGAGGCAGTCGGAGTGACCCCCTCACCAGCCTTCTTTCCCTCTTCAAACTGCTTGCGACATGATGAAGACAGTGGGACTTTCTGCCTTGCCTCTGCCTACAGACTTACAAAGCTTTTTGAAATCAAATGAACAAATCCATAACCTCTAAACATTGCAATATACCTTTCTCACTAGCAAATTTAGTGAAGATCTGAGATTATGTTGCTGCTAAGTATCAAATCACCTGTCACAAAAGTATAGGTTAGCTCAAATAGCCCACAAGGCGTCAAGCTCATGCTTCAGACTATACACACACTGCACATCTATGAACGCTGTCTGATTTGGTCAATATTATTCATTCTCAGAGATTTCCTAGTAGCAGAGATGTTTTCAATGTGTTGTTGGTAAATAGTTATCCCATTTGAAATACAACAGCTCTAATGGGGGTGGGGGAACCAACCAAGCAACCAGACAACACCCAGCTAACAGTATGACACAGCAGAGAAAAAGTTGGTGACATTTAGAAAAGCAGAAAGTGGCATTTAGAAGAACAGAATGTTGATATAACTTCCAGCATAAAGGTTATAGTTGGGTCTCCTCCCAAATTCTGTGTAATAGACCAGAATAGACAGAATAGGTCAGAAACAATTGAATTATAGTGTTTTGACTCCTTATCCTGCCAGGGGATGAGATATTTTGGTTAATTCATGGTGATTCCTAAAACACAGTGATTTTCTAAACAGAACTTTGAAAACCTAACAGTTAAAACATTCTCTCACATAGCTTAAATTGTTGATAATAAATTATCTTTCACGGCGTGAAACCTGCAATTAAAAAAAACTGGCAGCAAATGAAGATTCTAAATTTCTAATAAAATACAAAGATTTCTCCTTTCAATCTCAATTTTAAAAGGAGGCAAAAAGTACATACATGCCTATCACAAAAAATGGGAAACCAAAAGTTTTCCAACAGCCACCACCCTCTGAAAACGGTCCTCTGCCTTCTACAGGGACCACGCCTCTCTGGGGGACAAAAGATGCTACATGTCTTAACAAAGTCAGGCAAGAAATCTTGTATACTTGTGATACTTTCTGGACCTTTCGCTAGGGGTAAGAAGTGCACTCCCCTCCCACTGTGAATAGTAAAGGAGAGAGAACAAAGAAGAAAGAAGTCGGGAGGAGGAAAGCAGAGGACTGGAGCTCTGGCGCCTTGGGCTATCATGAGTATCCTGGCTGAGCTCTCTGCAGCCATTCCCTGCTGGCCCACACCTGACAGTTTTTAGCTCCTACAGATTCTCCAGCTCTTCCTTTACTGCTTAGGGTCAGCATCTTTTTCCTGTGAGACTGTGTGGCGCTGCAATAGCTGCAAATAACTAGATTACTGGTCTAAACACTGCAGCCGCTGTCTGTTCTCATAGAACCCTAAGGACTCAACCAGAGTACTATAGGTGCAGACTGCAAGGTCAAACTACTGAAATCTCAGCATTTGGAAGGCCAAGGCAGAACTGAGTCAGATACCAAATAAGATCCTGCCTCAAACCAACAAATGGCAAATAAATAAATAAACAAATACATGCATACACTGTTGGCAGGCATGCCTACCTGTGACTATTTCAGATTAAGTTTATTACCTATATTTTTCATGTTATAAGCAGACACTAACTTTTAAATACAAAATTAGAAAGTCTCCAGAGGAATTTATAACAGTAACTAAATTTTCCAGGTAACATACAATCCTAAGAATAGTTTTAGGAATACACGTCTCAAGGCATGGTGGTATGTGTCTTAAATCCCATTGCTTGGGAGGGAGAAGCAGGCAGATCAACAAGTTCCAGCCAGGTGACATAGTGAAAGAAAGGAGAGGGAAGGAGAAGAAAAGATTTGGCACACAAAATTGTCATTAGTTCTAAGATTAAAAATTACACCCCTCCCACTAGAGAAAACACCTTCCTTAAAACATGACTGGCACCATACCTGTGCGAAGGACAGAGAACTGCAGTCTCCAGGTCGCTCACTGGTTCCTCCTTCGGGCACTACAAGTTTCAAAGGAGAACTTCTTTTAAAGTCATACAGCACTACACAAATCAACGACTTCAATTCAAAGAGCGTTAAAGCAAGAATTTTCTTATTTAATTATATTATGCAAAAAACAGTTCAACGCATGCTTAGAAAAAGATGGTACTTTGAGCCCTTATGGTGGCAGCCTTACGGCTCTGCTGAGGAGCCAACATCACAGCATCACTCAGACTGCGGACTCTGCTGCGAGAGTAGCGGTCTTTTCATGAACTGGGATTAAAAAAAAGAAGTAAACTCTACGGGGCTAGCAAGCTTCTAGAATAAAGAGGCCTACAGTTTCAGCTTATTGGCACTAAAGGAGCTTCAGCAATAATTTGTACCTCTTTGAATCTCAATTTCCTCACCCGTAAAATCAAGGTACCCGCCCCCACCAGCTCACTCTGAAGGGCTTGTTGAGAAGATGAAACATGGAACTGCTTGGTAAGATCAGGCACCAACACTCCACGGGAGGCAAATGCTCTACAACACTGAGCTACTACAGCCCCAGAATAAGCAAACCTTGAATTTGTAAGAAAAGCGAATATTACATTCCAAAGGGGGAAAGCCTTTGAGTACAGCATTGTACATACACTTTCAGGAAATAGCTTATCTTTTATTCCTTATTGTCTCAAATTATGCTGTGTTATCTGTAAACTTAGGAGGCCAAGTCAAGACATTTCTCAGTAGCGTAGAAAATACCATTCCTTCCCCATGTTGAGGTGTAACAACTTACTAACTTCTTGAAGCCGTGGCTAATTTGCAGCAAAGGCATTTCCCCTGAAACACTACCATGCACCTTTTCCACTTGTTGATTTTCAGAGTGCTGGGATCAACCTAGGGCCTCCCTTCTGCCAGTCAAGTACTGGCCACACTCTCAGTCCTCTTCCTACTTTAATTAAACTGGGGAGGGAAATAGGAGGAGGGGAGAAAGACACACATAGAGAACCTGAGCACGTTAATAATGCAGAGAAGGAATAGTCGGAATGACATAAAGTCTGTATGATTCTCACAAGAGAGGAACGGCATCTGGGAGACGACCCCACCAGAGAGGCATAAGCTTCAGATTCTATTCTAAGTTGCTGGCAGGGCGCAGTTCTGCATCTTTGATCGGAAAAACTTGAAGGCTAGGTGCACCAAAGTCCAAGTTGTCCAATGCTGATATGATGCTGCGTGTAAAAACCTCACCTAAACTCGTGCGACAGGTCAGTCAAAATGCTTGCAACACTACGAATGCCATATCTTCAGACTCGGTGTGTAAGGTGTATGTGAAACATTAATTTTACCTTTGGACTTGGGTCTTATCTACAAAATCAATCTCTCCCTTCCTTACACAAACACACACAAGTGTGCAAGTGTTTCAAAACATGAAGTTTACTTCCAGACTCAAGCATTTCTGATAAAGGATACACAGCCCATAGTGACAAAATCTAAAGTTATCAGACTGTAACATCTTTACGGAGCAGATAAGAGGAAATCAACAGGGATGATCAAGAAGCAGTTAAAAGAGCTGCAAGCAGCCACACACACCATAACAAAGGCTTGGAGACTCACAAATCATGGTACAGGCAGTCTGAATTCGGCCAAGACTAATAGAACTTGCTGCACTTACTCAACAGAATTTCTCCTTTTAGCTCATTCACCAGCCTTGATTCAAACAAGTGCTCTAGTAAACACTGGTCCCTGAATAACTGTAAGCAGTTATTTGTTGATCTCTTGCATCACTGGAGAGAAAACCAGGCTACTGGAATGTTCATTTTTCTTTAGGAGGCTATAACCAAAAATTGTTAGTCTTTACCCTCATCTGTACAATTGTACCTAGATCTCCAAGTAAAACACACACAGCCCTGACTCTCCCACAACTACTGGTCTGTCAATCAGAGAGTCTAGTCCCATTTCCGTATCTACTGTACGTATGTGTGTGTGTTCATGCGCCACGGCTTGTGTATGAGTCAAAGGACAACTCCTCATCATGGCTTCTTTCCTTCTACCTCCATGTCCTGGGGACTGAACTCAGGTCATTAAGACATGGCAGTGGCGGGAAGGAGGCAGAAATCTTTAATAAATAAATATTATAAAAATAAAAAAAATAAACAAATAAAAAAGACTTGGTGTCAAGTGCTCCACTTGTTGAAAACAGGACATGGGATGGGGCTTGGGAGCCTCTATTCATCCTTCAAGGCTCTCTTCTAAGCTCTCTTTTCTAGAAAACTTTTTCTAGGTAAATTACGGAGTTTTCCAATCAAGGACCTGTATTCCTATCCAGACGCATCATTCACAGTTCAGTCTGTATAGCCTATGCCACTGAAATATTAGTTAGGAGTTGGACAGTCTAGTTTGATTCTTTTTGGTTTACTGGTTGATTGATTTCTCGAGACAGGGTCTCTGTGTAGATTTGTTGTCCTAGAACTCAGTATGTAGCCCAGGCTGGCCTCGAACTTGCAGAGATCCAAGCTATCTTAGCTCTGCTTCACCAAGTACTGAAATTAAAGGTACAAACCATGCCCAGCTATCTGATTGATCTGACCATTTGTAGAGACTTTACAGTAAAGAGTACTTAAAAGATTGGCTGAATTTGGTGCTATAACAATTCTAGAGCATTTTTTTTTAAAGATTTAAGTACCTGAGTACCCATCACCAGGAAGTTTTTGTTATTACTTCTGAGATAAACCAAGGTTATAGAGCCAAACATTGTTTAGGAGTTTACAGAAGTTGACTCTTACTCACTACTGTTTAAAGCAAAGGATGGGTTTGCATCATTCCCAGATCCTAATCTGAACAAAGTCAAAAAAGGAAGTTTGCCCCTCTTCTACTCATTAACACATGAACCAACACATACCCACAAACCCTGCAAAGAGTGAGCTTCGAAAGGTTACTTTCTTTCTCTTTATTGTTCAGTTGACAGACACTAAGGGAACATTGGCAAGTGCCAAGCAATAGGCTGAACAGATGAAGATTCTAGTGCTAACATGAAGCCATTAATTAGGTAACATGTTTCTCAACCTTTTTAATTTCAAAGTGACACAGCTGTCTACTATATGGCTTTCTAAGCCCTAAATCAAGTGGTGATGTTGTGTTCCCTTTCTAAATGAAACTATCATCACATTTGACCTCTCTGGAGTACATAAATGTAAAAAGGTGTATATTCTGATACAGAGTTCAGCATGTCCTTCAACCACACCTACAGTTCTGCTGGATACTGAACACTACAGCCAGGTATTAAACCATTCTAGAAGATCCAGAAAAACCCATGTTCCATCAATGTCTTGGATTCTATGTTTCTTCTGAAAGCAATGCAGCTAAAACCTCAGTTTAAAGATCATCAAAGGCAATTCCATCAGATGACATGTATAAACAATCAGAAGAGGCATTTATGAAAGACAAAAATTAAATGCAAGGCCCAGATGACATGGACTTCAGTGACTTCAAACATAAATCTTTATACTCCCTCTTCCCCAGCTTTTCCAAGCCTTCTGAGAACTGCAATTGCAGAAGACACCAGAATTGCACTACAGGAAATATCTGCTAATTTAGGAAATACCTGCAAAGGTTAGGCACAAAGAAAAGGCAGTCTCTCCTTTTCATGGGACAGGTTATCCTTGCTCTTCATCTCCATGCAAAAAAAAAAAATGGCTGAAACGTAAAATTCTGATCAAAGAACACAAACTGCTCAGAAGTCTCAGCCTGCAAAGAAACACTTGTGGATACCTTTGGAGACTTTCAGTCTGTCTCCAATCTGATGGAATCTGTACAATACAAATTTAAACCACAGCTTGGGAGGAAAAAATCTGTAACTATGAGTAGTTAGGTGTGCTGTTAGCATGCCTTGCTTCTCATGATTCATCCCTAAAATACAGCAAATGTTGGCAGCTATCAGAAGGGGCTAACCATCTCACTCCCAGGTAGGCCAGATCACCAGCAGAGGGAGCGGTGGCAGCAGAGGTGGGTAGTTGAAGGCAGTCAGAGATGGCCTGAGGCCAAGGCCACAGGGGCGAGCTTGGCAAGAAGGACAAGTAGGTGCCTCCTGCCACCTACTCCCCAATTCCCTCCTTCAGAATGTCGCAAAGCAATTCTTTCTCTACCAGGGATCAAAGAAGGTCACGTTTTCAAAGATTCCCATACACTTGGCTTTGAAATTTCCTTCACTTAACCCTAAGTCTATCTGTGTGACAGGTTCTGTGGGCCCAGGACCATCACATCCTCACAACACTTAAGGCCGGTTGTTATTAAATATCGTGGAGATATTAACGGGGGGGGGGGGAGAAAGAGGTGGAGGGAGAAGGGACTCGAGCTCACTCATTATTTTAAGCAAGCCACATACCAAAGATGTCCAGAGCATCAGTCTTTGGCTAGGTCTAAATCACAGGTGTGATTTTGTGCACCCGAATTGGGCAAAAGTAACGCTCCCCACTTCCTCTCATCAATGGTGTACGTGGAGGGAGGACACACCCCCTGCCAATCTACTAGTCTGCATCTGAGCCTGGGCTTCCCCATCCCTTTGGGGTCCACCATTAACCGGAGGAACGCTGACAGCCCAGCTCCCTTCTCAACCCCTGCTGATGCCCCACTTCGGTGGTCACAGCTACCTCAGAGGCGACTCCGACTTCTGACTATGTCATCAGAACACCGGGCCCTCAACGCTCTTCGCCTTCTCTCGGAGCCCCGCCAGCCCACAGCGAAGTCCGGGTCCCCTTGTCCGCCCCGGCTCCCCGGCTCGCGAGCTCCCACACAAGCCCACTCCCGGCGCCCCGTCCTCCGGGACCGGGTCGACACCTTCACCCTGACCGGAGCAGAGCGCTGTGCCTTCCGGCCTAGTCAAGGACATCGCCTCCTCCCCGTGTACGCCGCCCGCGGCGCCTCGGCCGCCGGCTGTCCCGTCCCGCGCGGGACACTCACCCAAACGCGACCGGACCCCGGCTGAAGAAAGGAGCAACCCACGGAGGACAGTGCACGGCGCCTCCCGCCCTCAGCAGCTTTATAGCCACCGACCCACCCGACTCCGGCACCGCCGGGAGGCGGCAAGGGGCGGGACAGCGGCTCCCGCAGCCAATCCCGGCGCGCAGAGTCGCTCAGCAGCGCCCGCCCCTCGGGCCGCTTTCTGCCAATGAGAAGGAAATGAGAGGCGGTGACTCGCTAGGGTTTTCCCTAGCGGAGGGAAGGGCGGGGTAAGGGGCGGGGACAAAGTCGGAGGACCGGGGAAGTGGGGTGAGACGGTGACGTAGGGTGGCCCGAGAACGTGCCTGCCAATGGCTGGGCGGCGAGAGACGGCGAGAGCCAACGGGAGCGGAGTGAGAGGCTCTCTGACCAATTGAAGGTCAGTGAGAGGAGCTAGGGACCAATGGCGACTCCGCGTCCCACTGCTGGGGCGAGATGGTCAAGTGTGGGAGGTGAGCTGGTCCCGGCTTGGGAGGCTGTCAGGTTGCCTAGCAACCACAGCAATGCTTCGCCTGTAAAATATTTGAAGTACTTGATTTGAATTCAATTTCGATGTTTTTCAGTTTCCAGAACAGCAAAGTGAGCCTGCATCACAAGTTAAAGCACACGACTGACTTCACCCCGAATTTCTAAATTTGTAAGTATTCCAAATACCCAATTTAAAACTGCCTCTGTTCTTAAAGAAATTGCTATTGAGACAGTTCTTCCTAAATCAACCTAAAATATGCTACTTTAGGGATTAGGCGTCAGTGAGAATGATGCAGGTCTTGCCGAGAAGGGAAGCTGATCCAGTTCAGTGACTTTTTGGGGGGCTTAGGGGAGGCAGGCACCTGGCCCAGTGCTCATCGTATCGTCTGAGCCGTGGTAGCTACCAAATAAAACATTTTTTCAGTGACGAAAAGGGTACCATAATTCTCATCATAGTGAATTGCAGGATAAAGACCATCTCACTCTCTCAGAAAACAGGAGAAGTTCAAACACGACAAATGCTCTCAGAGAGACCCTGAAGGATGACCAGTTTCTACCTTCAAATAGACATGACATGACATATACTTGAAATAACTTGTCGACATGAGATCCAATACTGTGTACAATGAATATACGCCATAAAATATGTTAAAAAACAAAGAGTAGTTTCTGCTCTCCTACTCAAATAGAGAAATCATACTTCTTAGCTTAGGGGAGAGTGATTAAGGGAGGCTCAGAGTTGCATTAATTCTTCCTATCTCAATTCCATTACTCACCCAGAACTACTGGTAAGGGCCATTGATAATTCCATGTCTCAAACTACTACTGCTATGTGAAGTTTATTGTACACTATAGATGCTGACTCCAAGCAAAACAGCGCTTACTCCAAAGGGAATAAGAGGTGAGTTGTTCCAAAAAAAAATTAAACAAATAAAACCAGACAGTGGTGGCAGACACCTTTAATTCCAGCACTTGGGAGGCAGAGGCAGGCGGATCTCTGTGAGTTCGAAGCCAGCCTGGTCTACAAGAGCTAGTTCGGGCTCCAAAGCTACAGAGACACCCTGCCTCGAAAAACAAAACAAAAAAAGAGGTGGGTTGTTGGCTTGTTTTGTTTCTGGACTAAATATGAGCAGCCATGCCTGGGAACATGGGTTTGTGTTTTCCTGAATGACATGTTCCATCACAGAAGAAGCCACATGAACTATTGCAGCCTTAGAGCAGAGACAGTGAATGCATTTAGCAAATACCTGATGGGAATGGCAGGTGTTGGGTTATAGCAACACAGGAAAAAGTCTGCTCTAGGTTTCATCATTTGGTTGGTGGAAAGAAGTTACCTGCTTTGTTAATACATGCTGACTTTTTTTTTTTTTTTTTTTTGGTTTTTCGAGACAGGGTTTCTCTGTGGCTTTGGAGCCTGTCCTGGAACTAGCTGGAACTAGCTCTGTAGACCAGGCTGGGCTCGAACTCACAGAGATCCGCCTGCCTCTGCCTCCCGAGTGCTGGGATTAAAGGCGTGCGCCACCATCGCCCGGCTCATGCTGACTTTTTTTATTTTGTTTCTTTTTTTTTTTTCAGTACAGGGTCTTGTAGAGATAGGTGTCCTTTAACTCGCTTTGTAGGCTAGGCTGATCTTGAACTCAGATCCATTCACCTCTGCCTCCCAAGTGCTGGGATTAAAGGCATGTACCACCACTGCCTGAGCCTCCTGTGGAAGGTTTTACCTGATACTCATCAGGTCAGAGATACAGAGGTGGGTGCTGAGTGGCTATAAAAAGAGCTAAAGTTAGCTTAAGGTCATTTGGGCACTAGATCTTCAACATTCCAAGACCCCATAAACACAAGATAATCAGTCTACAAGATCTTCAACTGTAATTTTCAAGAAACTCCAGTTCACGTGACCTGGTAACACATTCTCAACAGTAAAGTATCAAAATATGTTAGACACGGAACCACTGTGGAGCAGTGGTATAAGTTACTTGGAGAGCAAGGTCCGTTCAGTAGGCGCTATGACTCCGTTTGATATTGATCTCCATTTTATCCAGGATAATCCTACTTAAAGTTACTAGACGATAAACCGAAAGAGAAAGTCATTGTTTGGTTGTGATAAACAGCATTTTGGGTGGGGTTGGGGAGCTAGATATCCTGATATATTGGAGCTTTGTCCTTGAAAAAGGATTGCAAATGGTTCCAAGTTCCGGAGTGTACAGAAAATGACTGGCCGGAGAGTCATGAGGATGAACATCTCACACGAGCCGAAATTCCTACCAGGCACACACTGCCCTTTTGATCTAATTAATTTTCAGTGTAACGAGTGATCAACTGGGCAGTGGCACACACCTGTAATCCCAGCACTCAGGAGGCAGAGACAGGCGGATTTCTGTGAGCTCATGGACAGCCTGATCTACAAAGAAAGTTCCAGAATAGCAAGAACTGTTACACAAAAAAACCCTGTCTCGAAAAACACCAAAACCAAACCAAACAAACAAAACACCAAAGTGATCATGGTGATTATTACAAAGTTGAGCAATGAACTACGAAATAGGTTAGGGATTAGGTAGTAGTGTCTACACTGAATTAGAAAAGTCTCTAGAATTTTGTGAAATATTATAGTAGCACATACTAGACTAAAAATTATCAGCTGTTATCTATGAGTGATGGCAAGATATACATATATTCGTTATGTAAAAGATTTCAAGTTTTCTGAGCCACAAGTTTTGACAAAGCATAGGTCAATATCCTGGTTAAGACTTGCTAAAAGATGTGTCCTTTTAAAAGGTTTTAAAGCTCGGTGGTAAACGTTGTTGGTCAAGCACTTTAGATGCCGTTCATCAAAGGAAGGATAATCTGTTGTAATGCCCTACTTTGGAAGGAAAATGAAGCTTGCTAAGGAGTCGGAAGATCATAAATTCACACGTTGAACCAACATTTACTCTTTCCTTGTTCTATGGCAGGAACTGCATGGAACCTATGCTGTTAGTCAGGCAAGCATTAGCTACATGAGATGTGCTATAAAAGCCATTCTGGATGCTAATCAAATCTTGAAAACCTGGTTCACCTAGTACGTATACACACACACACACACACACACACACACGGGTGAAGGGATGGCAGTTAAATATCTCAATCATTTAAAAATGGTTTTATATTGTAATGATAACATTTTGGTCACCTTGGGTTAAATAAATATATTATTGATTAATTCTATTTGTTTCTTTTTAATTTTTAAAGTGGTTACCAGAAATTGTAAAATTAGAGCTGCAGCTTCCGTTTGTTGCTCCCATGTGTTCTAAAGCACAGGAAAGAAAGGAAATGGGAAACATAGATTCTATCCCCAAAGAGAATGTAGTTAGGTTAGAAGTTGGGGAAAGAGGAAAGAGAGCCAGGGATTGGCTTTCATACCACAACACAAAGACTAAAGGGTAAAGGCTGTTCTGCCAGAAGTCCAAGCTTTATAGTTTCTGCTTCACATAATGTAAGCAAGGGGAGAGTGGGAAGAAGCCTCAGGCTCACTATTTCTTTCTCCTCTGGTTTGCACAGCTTTATTTAAGATAGTAGTCAGTCAGATGTTTAATTTCCACATTAAGGCTTTTTCACCTTGAGCCCTCTCCTTGGTAAAATGGCTTCTAGGTTCTCTGGAGCTTTCGGGTTGATGTTTCATCAGCGGAGGGGCTCAGTTTGTGTACTGGGTTTAAGGATTGGCTCTTCCTCCTAATGGATGGCATGCAGACTGACCAGGTCTAGCCTTTGCTGACCCCCGCCCCCCGAATCCTACCCAGCAGCCCCATCACAGCGCTCCTCGTATTCTCTCTGTCTCTTTTGATTCAGAACCCTTCAACCTCACCTCACCAAGTAGAACTTCAGCTCAGGGCTTCCTACAGACCTTCAGGAGTCAGTCCTTCAGCATCACCCTACCTGAGAGAGCTCTAGTCCTTTTTAGTAGCCCCATAGTTCTGGCCTATTGCTAAGCCCCAAAGTAGGCTTGAGGTTCCTAAGAGGTACTCTTTTCCCCCAGGCCTTTGGAGGATTCTTCATGGGAAATGAGCTGACAACTCTATGGCCTGAGTGTGGCCAACAACTCAGTTTTGTTTCCAACACTACCTCTCTCTAGAGTGTTATAACTTGTCCTTCCTCTTTCCATAGGTTGCCTTGCTACCATGGGAGCATGCATGAAAGGTATTTTCAATATTGTGCAGTTATCAATGAGCGTCTAGCTCAAATGCTGCACAAAGCATGCCCAGAGGATAGTAATTCAAAGGAAGATTGTTTAAGTCAGCTGGGCCGTTATGACTTTCCAGAACAGGTGGTACTCATTCTTTATCACATTCATAAATCTTTACTGAGGTCCGTGGTGTGCCAAGTTCAGGAGTTTCAGGTGGTAAACAAGAAAGATAGGGTTTCTGACTTTACCCTGGTTAGTGGACGAAGACAGAACTTTATGTAAGAAAACAGAAGAAATGAGCCGAGTTGTCTTCCAGTGGTGCTGTGAAGAAAACAGCATACAGCCAAAGAACAAAAGATGACATTAAAGCGAGGGCGTAGGGGAGGTGGTTAGGAAAGGTTTCTCTGAAATCGTGACGTTCACCCAGTCTTGAGGGCTGAGAAGTTGCCAGGCTCTCCAAAACTCTAGGGACAGAGTGATGGTAGGAGAGAGATCTGCATGGGCTGAGGGCCTGAGAAAGGCACAGGCCTGCTGTGTGTGGAGGACTGCAGTGTAAGGCCCATGTGTAAACTGCATCCTGAGAAACAGCAAGTTTCGCACACAGTTGATGGGATAGAGGACAAGACAGAGGGGAAGAGAGGGTGATCATTTCAGAGAAAGGGATCCATAAGCTGCACGATGTGGGAACTGAAACTTAAACGGAGCTGGTAAAGTGAAAGCTACAGGGACAACAGAGCACTGTGTTGCTTTGGGCTTGTTGTGCAAAAACATTGTCGATAGGACAGGATGCAATTGTCCCCTTATGTCCTTGAGAAAAAGAGGAGTGAGTTCAGTATTGTGTCCTCCTCACACCGCAGTCCTGACAGCCACCTACTTAGTCAGCATGCGTGTTTGCTGAGTGCCTGCTATTCCCCAGAGAGTATAACAAGTGCCTCACATAAATTGGTTCTCCCATTAACCCCAATGATACGCAGATCCATTTCCCTTCCACCATTTTTTTTTAAACAAAAATCACAATTGTGCTCAAAGTTAGTGTAGTCTAGGTAGAAATAAGGTCCCTTGCTGAGCAAGGGACAATGGGTAATTTCTAGTGAGAGGTCCCAGACGACAGCATTTCTTATCCTGGTGAATCTTACCACGTGGAAAGATAGATTGGGCTTGGAAGACTTCATTTAGCATCGTTCAAAGACATGTCTATCTTTGAGGGATATACTATATTAACCAGGATAATGGTTTATGAAGTCAGAATGCCAGCTCACTGTTTAGAGTACAAAAAGAGACAACCCCCAAAAATCTGCAGACTCATTTTCTAGCTCCATTCACCTACAAAGCCAAGTAATTATCAAAGTCATGGTTGGCCATCAAATTGAAAAGGGAGGTAGAGCTCCTTTAAGCTGCTGGGTTGAGATAACAAAATGCATTCATTTTTTTTTAATACACTCATCTTCCCAATCCAGCAGAACTATATCATGACCATAAAGCTACCAGCGTTACCAGTGCTACCTTAACTCTCCACAGTCAGCATTTATAGCTATGGCTTTCTTTTAAAAAATATCGCTTCGTGACCAGCCATCAGTATACCTAACCTAAGTCTCTAGATCTTTTATCATCATCAGTCATGCTAAAGCCTAATTGTAATGCCCAGGTAACTTTGGGCTTCTTCAGTGTGACTCCGCCTGGCTCTGCTGTAATACGCGCCACCTTCGTCTTTACATGACGGAGCTTTCAAGTCCTTCAGAGGCTCCTCACTGTAGACGTCACGTTCAAAAACATTTTCTACTCTCACTTCCTGTGTCTGTGACAAAAATACGTGGGCAAAGCCACTCAAAGGAGGAAGGGTTTGGTTTTGGTCACATCTAAATAAGTGACAAGTTCCTGATGGTGGGAAGGGTGAGGTGGCTCGTCACACTGATGTCTGCAGTCAGGAAGCAGAGAGTGGACAGACCACGAGGCCAGCCTATAACATCTCAAAGCCCATCTGAAGCAACCCATTTCCTCCGGTGGGGCTCTGCCTACTAAAGTCGTCACACCGACTAAGCAAGTGTCCAACCACAGTGTTTCCCCTCACTTGTGATCTGCGGAAGGAACCTCCTGGGACAGTAGCCAGCAGCAAGTCGCTTTACTCATGCAGTGCGGTTGCAAACAAGTTGATCCTACATTAGTCACAGAACACAAACAAGCCTGAAGGTTGAGACCAAAATCCGAGAAATGAGACATTAAAGACCTAAAAGGAATAAATGTGGAGCAAAATATTTTCTGTAGTGACCCAGGTGATATGACTATAGCCATGTTGTTCATAAAAGCCATTTTACCCACTAGGTGACCTTTGGCCTCATTCCAAATTCTATACGATAAAGTTATTCATATACTCAACCATCATTAATGCTGACTGGCTACTACCCCCCTTGACTATTTCTTAATTGGGACTGGATATTTTGATTGTTTTTGAGAAATCCCAAGGCACATTACAGGTAGCTATGACCACCTTGGTCTATCTTAGCATATAAACTACGGTGACTTCAATGAGAATGGCTCCTATAGGCTCCTATTTGAATGCTCCGTCCCCAGTGGGTAGTCTGCTTAGGAAGGATTCCTGCTGTACAGCAGATTAGGAGGTGTGACCCTGTTGGAAGAGATTTACAAATGGGAGTTGGCTTTGAGGTTTCTAAAGGCCTTGGCAGACCAAATCCCTTTCCTTCCCTTCCTCTCTCCCCCTCTTTCCTCCCAACGCTCTTTCTCTCTCCTGTTGCCTATGGACCAGATACAAGCTCTCAGCTCCTGCTCCAGCATCGTGCCTAACTGCCTGCTGCCCTGCTCCGGGCCATGATGGGTATGAACTCGCCCTCTGAAACTGTAAACAAGTCTCCAATTAAGTGCCTTATTTAAATAAGTTGCCTTGGTTATAGTATCTCTTTCCATAATCTTCCTTCTGCCTGGGGTTATTGGTCTCCTTCTGCACGCTGCTGTCCTCAGAGCACAAATAAATTGGCTTTGTCTACTTCTTCTTACAGTCTCTCTACACCTTCCCCTTTTGGCAATCAGTTCTGGTACACCGTGTTCTCCCAAAACACCTTCAGAACACCTTTGAAATAGTCAAGGAATTCTTTTTATAATTAAACAACCGTTTACTTAACTATACAAGAGGAATGAAGGGCAAGCATCACTAGCCCTGGAGGAAGTGCTGTGTGCCCAAGGAAGGGTAATTTCCTCCGGCTCTATGGAAGGAGGCTGTGATATTGCACTCTATCTTTACCAGGTCACATAAAAGTTTGGGGTGTTGAGGGGAGGCTGACATTTTTCTTCCCCACTCTAACTACTAGACTGCAGTGTCTATAGGATAGCACCACTATTGCCTCTGGAGTAGCATGGCACTGAAAGCCATATATGTGTGCATAAGAACTCACAGCATCTGTGACAGCATCAACAAAATCCATGCAAGCTAAGTCAGACCAAATCTCAGCACGTAGGGGGAAGTGGGGCACACTGTCTTGATGGAGGAAGGTCATTGGTTAATTATAATAAAGAAACTGCTTGGCCCTCATAGGTTAAAACATAGGTGGGAGGAGTAAACAGAACAGAATGTGGGGAGGAAGAGGAAGTGAGCTCAGAGGCCATGCTCCCCTCTCCCGGGCAGATGCAATGAAGCAAGCCACCAGGTCAGACATGCTGAATCTTTCCTGGTAAGCGCACCTTGGGGTGCTACACACATTATTAGAAATGGGCTAGTCCAGGTGCGAGAGTTAGCCGAGAAGAGGCTAGATATAATGGGCCAAGCAGTGTTTAAAAGAATACAATTTGTGTGTTGTTATTTCGGGTAAAGCTAGCCGGTGGCGGGAGCTGGGTGGCGGAATGCAACCAGCAGCTCCTACAACACTATCTTACCCCTAGCTGAGGAGCTATTGACAATTGTTAGCGACAGAGAATGAAGGATTTTCTCTAAGCCCCTGATAAATTAGCCACTGTGGAAGGCCTTGTATTCAAGAATTGGCCTACATAGGAGGGGGGAAAGGACACAAAGTTGGGTGAGAAGGGAAGTGTGTGGACCTGGGAAGAGTTAGGGGAGAGAAGGTAAATATGGTCAAAACTCACTATAAATTCTCAACTAATAAAAAATTATGTTTTTTTTAAAAAAGCCAGTTTTAGGAAGGTATTGGTGACATATATAGGCAGCAGAAAAGCACATCTAAACAAACTTGTTCCTTTTGAGAGAAAAACTTGTTGGAAAGGGAAAGTATCCTGGAATAGTCTTTTAATGCCTGGGAAGAAGACACGAGTCTCTCTAGCAGAATACTACAATATTATGCAAGTATGAATGAGAATCCTAGTGGTTCCCACAGGTTCCATATGAGGGTGAAGGAGAAGGGGCTGTGGTTTGGCCTCACCACCTTGTGGCTTTTGTAGCTGTGTTTCCACATCACTCCTGATTATATCTAAGAGCCATTTCCCCAACAACCGTACCCAAAGGCTAGAAGTGCCAACTCTCCCTTTCTAAGTCTCTGTGGGGGAACAAAGCAGCTCCTCACTGACTCTTGCAGACGTCACACTGGGCAAGCGTGCATCCTGTGCCCTTTCCTGCATACACCACAAGGGTCAGCATGAGCTTCAGCTTTTCTTAAAAACACTTGTGAATTTGTTCACAGAGCAGAAGGTATAAATGGCAGAGGGGTGACCAGCATTGTGTAATGTGGAGGATTCTCCAGTGATGTAACCCTCTTGTGGACTCCCTCCAGCAGCCTGCTTCCTGTGTGTGGAAATCTGTGCCAAGAGACTCCATGGAGGTTAAGCAATACAGGAATCTCTGCTAGCAATGGGGTTTTACTTTGGCCCCTCTGGAAGCCCAGCTGGTGGCTGTTTAGCTTGATTTGCATACTTACTGGCATGTTGGTCAGTACTCTTTTGGCTGGGAACTAGTTTAATATTGTTTAGCATTCATTTGCTGGCGTGTGGGCCCACATACTGTGTCATGCATGTGGAAGTGAGAGGACAACCTCCGGGAGCTGTGGAAGAGAGAGGACAACCTCCAGGAGCTGTGGAAGAGAGAGGACAACCTCCGGGAGCTGTGGAAGTGAGAGGACAACCTCCGGGAGTCCGCTCTCTCCTTGCACTGTGTGTGTTCCAGGGATCAGAGTTCAGCTTGGGTTGATAGGCTGGGCCACAGTCCCAAGGTTCCCATACATGATAAGTGGGCCCTGGTGCTTTTAGGCCTTTGTTGATGCATCATGGCAGGAGAGTGTGCTGGAGCAAAACTGACCATCTTTTGGCTGGGAAAGGAAGGAGAGAGAGAAAAGAGGGGTCTTGGGTACCACTATGTCCTTCAAGGATACTTCCCTGTTGACCTGAACACCTCCCACTGGCACTCACCCCCCGAAAGTCACACCACCTCACCGGGGACCAAACCTTAATGCAAGGTCCTTGGGGGACACTTAAGATGTAGTCACAGAGTGTATTCTCTCCCATTTCAGAATGTGTGCCTCAGTGGTGACATTTTTTTCCATCTTTCCTCAAATCCACCATCCATATATACTCAGCACTTAAAAATAAGACAAAAATCCCTGTTCCCACAGGGGTTGGGAAGGAATCAGAAGAGGAAATATAACAAGAATACTTTTATTCACAATTTGTAACATTCCCAGCAACAGTGCTATCAAGTATTTGGATCTATTGCATCGTGATTCCAGAATTACTTTGAGGCCCTGTTAGCTCTAAGAAAAGAAGTCTGCAGGCTTCAAAAGCCTTGCTCTTCTACAGGGATCACAGTGTTAAATTCCAGGTCAGTAATGACAGGTTAGAAAGACACTGCTGGAGAAAGAGACTTCCACAAGGACTTGGTGATTGAGGGGGACAGTAGGCAGGTGGGTGGTGGCCCGAGGCCAGAAGCTGCCTTTTCTAATGTTGGCTTCTGGCCTCCAGCAGTTTCATTTTCTTTTCAACTATGGAGTCCCATCACTTTCCCCGGTAACCTAGCCACTCTGTCTCCAGAAGATGCCAGACAACAGGATGCCACAGTGACTGCTGCTTCCCTGAGTCTGAGCTGAGCGATCTCTTGCAGTCGGAGCCGGCTTAGGCCGTGGCAGAGGACTTCCTTCTGCTGCCTGCCTCACTCAGGGGCAGTGACTGCTCCTTATGCTTGCTATTCCTATGTCCTTTAAAGTTCTCTTTACTTCTTGACTTGGCCCCTCAATTACTTCATTCTCTTATTTAGTTCATTCTTTATATTGAACTTTTCTGTTTAAATTACCGTGGGTTTTTCTGTTTTGATTGGATCTAGGCAGAGAGAAGAAAATAATGCTAAATAAACAAAATATTAAAGCTTGTAGACTATTTCTCTGAAAATACACATGAGACGATTTTCATGAATCTATTAGTGTCTAAGGCTTAAAGGATCATCTTGTCAAGTCCTGAAACAACTTGAAGTGGCCTAAGTTATTGCCTTTATTGCTGCTAAGAGTCAAGATAGAAACCACAGGGTAAGGGGACAGCAATAGCCAGGCATCAAAATGACAGACTCACCCCTCAGATGAGGTAGACCAGGTCAGGCCTCATTCAGAAGGCGCGATGTGTATGGGGTGGGGGGGCGATCTGATAACTGGCAGCCTGCTAAGTGGCAGGGAGCTTGTAGGAAGGAGGACAGGCTGGGCCACACTTACCTACCTGAGTTGTTCTCCCTTGCCTTGAATTAGATGAGTCAGTCCTTCTCCTCAGGGGAACGAAGCCTCTGGGTACTTAACAGGGATGGGGTAGGATGGCCGGGTATCACACAACAATGCCTTCTCTATGGCTCCCCTTCAACAAAGTTCACGTCATTCTCTTGTTACCTCTATGGATTCCTCAAGGGACCAAATAAAACGAAGCATAGGCATAACTGTTTTATTTTAATATTTAAAGTTGTGTTTATTAAGTGTGAGCATGTGTCCGTGTGTGTGAATGTGGACATCTGTGGAGGTCCGAAGAAGACAGCTTCTCCCTACCATGTGGAACCTGGGGACCAAGCTTAGATTGTTAGGCTCGTTGACAATTATCTTTACCCCCGGAGCCCATTTTGTTTTGTTTTTGTTTTAAAGATGGGCTGTCTTTTTAAAGTTTGTGTTTTATATAAATAAATAATAAATATGTGTATTATTTGATGTATGCACAGATGAACATGCTATTGTTCTCTACCTTATTCTCTTGAGACAGGGTCTGCAAGCTCTAGTGATCCTCCTGTCTCCCTCCCACTCTCTCAGTGCCGGGGATGCAGGGTTGGGGGAGTAGCCATGATGTCTGGCTTTTTACACAGGTGATGGGAATTTTAACTTAGGTCCCTATGCCTGTGTAGCAAGCATTCTTACCAGCTAAATCATCTCCCCGGCCCTAAGCTAGGGTATCCTATGTATTCTCTATGTCTGTGTGTGTATGTACATAGGATCCATAGGATCCTATGAGCAATCGCCTCAAACTCACAGTTCGGCCACAGTCTCCCAAGTGCTGAGATTACAAACATTGTGTCACCACGCATGACTCACAGCTGGATTCTAACCCATGTCATTTAAAATTCCGTGTTTGTAGCCTCCCAATGTGTGTAATGAAATACTGCCGGGGTTGTTTTTGTTTTAACATGGAACTAAGTACAGAAACCATACCGAACATAGCCGCAGGGAGTTGTCACCAAGTGTCCCAGACAATTTGGAAAGGCTGGAAAGAATGGGAGCGTGGTAGAAAGGAAAGATGTCTCTAACTCTAACTCTAACCCTGACAATAGCCCCCAGTCAGCAGAGGGACCCGCGGCTCCAGGACACGGGGCAGGTGGTTTGCATTACCAGTTCTGAAGAATCTAAATCTTTCAGGCACTGCAAGAAGGTACTCCCAGCTTGCCTTGCTTCAGCGGAAGCTCAGGTGGGTCCATCTGACCCACTGAAGCCACATCACATGACACATGCTTTTTTGCCCAGTCCGTGGAGTGATCTGAGAGATTATTTGCTGTTCTGATCTGCTTGTGGGAAGAGACACCAAAAGCCATTCTGGACTGCCGAGAAGCCAGCATTCTCATTGCATCATAGTGAGGATCGTAAGCCTGACTGATGAGCGTTAACTTCTGAGCCTATTTAATAAAATCTGGCTGCTAAGCCCACAGGCAGAGTCCCAAATCCTCACCCACGATCACTTTCTTAGAAAAACAAGGTCTACTCAGCAACCAGGTACTTATCCGTCTCTTTCAGAATCTACCACCCCACCCCTCCGTGAACCCTGCTTTGTTCTTTCTAGGGTGTCACAGAATAATGGAAAGAGAGCAGGGGAGCTGTGTTTAAATCTCAGCTCTGTCTTTCATGCAGGCAAATGACTTAATTTTTTTTTGAGGTTCAGTTCTTCAGTGGTAAATTGAGAATGGTATCTGTTTGGAGTTTGGTGAGTGCTATAACGCACCCAAGATACCTATTACAATGGGTGCTCCATAGATGGTAGCTGTTACTGCAACAGTGATAAATGATTGACTGCGTTAGAGCCCTCGAGTGGGGCAGACATCCCACTGAACCCACTTCCATTACCAGACTGGAACAGAGGAAACATCTAACATATGGTTGGGTCCATTTTTATATATCAGCTTTCCATTTTTCCCATTCTCGTGATTTGCTGTTGCTTTTTGGTATTGATGATTAAATGTAGAGCCCAGCGATTTTTAAGTTTCTATCATCCTTCTTGCAGTCTGGTTGACTCCGGAGTTTAACGAAACCCAGAGCCTGGTGAGCTCTAGTTCCTTAGGCTGTGTCAGTTTCTCTCATGTTTGTTCTGGTTTACGTCTGTCTCAGGGTTTTGCATTTGCCATTCTTCTACAAGTCCCAGAACTTCAGACGGCTGACGCTTTCAGAACTCAGCTCAGCGACCACAAGAAGCAGATGTTTTCTTTACCATTGGCTCACTTCTCTTGTTGCCATGGTCAAAATACCTAGCACGAGTCAGCTTTGGAAAGGAGGACGTTATCCAGCTTCAGTTCGAGAGGCTTCATCCCATCATGACTGGAAGAGTGTGGCAGCAGGTCCATCAGGAAGCAGACAGCAGACAGGAAGTGAATTCGAGCTATGAAATCTCAAGCCTCTCTTAGTGATCCACTTCTTCCCACAGGCCCCATATCTTAAAGGGTCCACAGTCTTCTAAAACAGCACCCCAGTTAGGAATCAGTTGTTCAAACACATGAGCCCATGCAGATACAGCACATTCAAACCTCTTCCTTAGCCAAACTATCTTATCCTGAGTTTTGAGTATATTTTTCAAGGGCTGCTCACAAAAGCGAGGGAGCTTTAAGCAATACATCCAGATGTTGCTTTGAATGGCTTGGATGAGTATATCAACTTCTTATTGTATTTTCTGGTACTGCCAACTGATTTTCAAAATTCTAAATCAGATTGTAGTGAATGTTTGCTTTTTCCCAATGTTTCCTGAAAATCTGGCGGTAAATTTTTTTATTCTCTGATTTTCCCCATAGAAACACTAAGAAGTTTTCAGATAGCTTGTCATGCACCAAGTGATGTTAGTATGATCTGTTAGGTCATTCCCACTGTAACATCTTCATTCTCGCTTTCCTGTCTTAGGCTTTCTGTCCTGCAGACTGTGCATTTTTAGAGAATACATGTAGTAGCATTGTATTTGATTTTCACAAAGGAACAGATGTCATTACGTTCCTGGGGCCAGGTACCCAGGTCCAAAGATGGTAGAAACGAGACTGGTCAGGCAAAGTTTTCATTGGGACTCAATCCAGATGGGAGGTGCAGTGTGGATTGGGGGGTGGTGGCTTCCTGAAAGAGAGGAACAAGGAGATAGCTCTAAGAGCAGTTGCTGCCCAAAGTTCCCATCTGGGTCTTTCATAAAGTGACAGGACACAAACAGTGTCCTGTCCTGACTGGCCAGCATCTACACTCAGTTGGAGGTGGCTCGCTGGTCAGCTTTGCCTTCAGAGCTCTCTCTCTTCATGGAATGCATGTCAACCATCATTGGGCCTTGAAGCCCTGCCTCTCCCGAGGGGAGGAGATCAGTGTGCCTCTTGCTAAAGAAATCCTCCTCACCAATTATCCCTGAAGCATTATTGTCTCAAGTAGTGCAGTGTTCAGCCAGAAAAATAGAACCAACAAGATGTGTATATTAAGAGAGATTTACTTCAAGAAATTGGCTTATGTGTTACCTTATAATCTTCTTTAATGTTGCCCAACTGTACTTGGTTACATAAAAAAAATCCAAAAAATAAAAAAAGAAAACCTCAGCAACATTACATTAGTGTTTGCCTGAATAACTGGGAGCTGTAATGTAGTCTAGGTGACATATAAAACAGACTATTACACCCTTCTTAGAGTTTGGGTGTTGTTAGAATTGTTGAAACCAGTCCTTCCCTTTGAAAATGAGAAGCATCTTAACACTAGGGTTCACACTGAAAACTTATATTTACCGCACTAATTTGATTTCCATGTATACCACTTTGGTTCTTGGTATGAGAGATCAATGAACCCCTTGTAGACTCTCCGGAAGCTCTTAACTCACCCGCTGCTTACTCTGTAATGGAGTGTTCATGACATCTTTTGGCCTCTCTGGTTCTTGCTCTGGCTACAGATTCTGACTGTGGCCTCACCTGAGGTACGTCCCATTCCTGTCACCTCACATAGCGCCTGGTTCTCAGGGCGATGCTTGCTTTGCCTTATCCCCACATTCCCATAGACAGCTGTGAATTCTCCGGTCTGCTCTCACCTCTTTCGGCGTCTCCACCCAGCCCACCTTATTCATTCTCTGCTTCCACTCCAGGGTAGTCTCTGCCCTGCTTACTCCTCTGCACCGGGAACTAGCAAGCCAGGCAGAGTCTTCCACTTCACTGCCAGCGGAGTAGCATGAAGCAGGGATTCTTCAGGGTGGACAGAACTAAATGCCAAAGCCACAGTCACAAAATCCACCATATTATTATGATAGCCTATTTTTTTGAAGAAATTTCTTGCCAAAACAAATGATGCATTCTTCTTCAAATGCAATCTACGTTCGTACATTTCTATTTGTCGTGTGTTCTTCTGTCAAACGTATCTTGTCCCTACTCCATTTCTACATACCCAAATCACATCCTTTCTTTAAAAATTTTTTAAATCCTTTTACAGTTACTTTTTCTTTTCTTTCCTTTTTTTGGTTTTTCGAGACAGGGTTTCTCTGTGACTTCTCTGGCTATCCTGGTACTCACTCTGTAGACCAGGCTGGCCTCGAACTCACAGAGATCTTCCTGCCTCTGCCTCACAAGCGCTAGGATAAAGGTGTGTGCCACCACTGGCCAGCTTATATTTACTTATTTTATGTAAATGAATGTTCTGCCTGCATGTATGTCTATGTACCACTGGCATGCCTAGGGCCCACAGAGTCCAGAAGAGGACATCAGATCCCCTGGAACTGGAGTTCCCGGTGGTTGTGAGCCACCACATGGGTGCTGGGAACTGAACTTAGGCCCTCTATTAGAGCGGCGAGTGTTCATGACTACTGAGCCAGGTCTCCAGCCCCAACGCATTCTTTAAATGACACCCTGCCCAGGAATTCCCTTTTCACGTCTCACCTCTGGCCTCACCAGGACAAGCATCACCACTGCATGTATTGTAATTATCCCACCTTGGTACTGCCTTCCATATATCCCTGGAGCAGAAGCTGTTTTTCTGCATGTTTCTCTTGCTTCTTAGCAATCAACACGGTGTATTCCCTCAACAGATAACGGGTTTCCTCTGAAATGAATGTGATGGGGGCAGAGCGGCACTGTTGAAGCTCATCTCTCCGCTTCTAGAATGAAAGCAGCAGTTCCTCTGGGGCAGAGTATTCTCTCAGCAGTGACAGCGTGCAAGACGCCAAGCCACGCTGAACTCACTCTCTAAAACCCCTGTTTGTAATACATCTGTGAACACAGCAACAAGTCATATGGGTCAAGTCTAAAAGCCATGGGGACGGGGTGATGCACACGGCTTTGATCCGAAGAACTGAAAGCCACAGAACGGAAGAATGTGATTGCAGAAAGCACAAAGAATCAGAGTCAATAATTCTGAGAGCGACAGATAATCAGAATGACCTCTAGTGTCAGCACAGAGGATGTTTCCCTGACATCCCTTTGGATGTGGACACTAGCCAGGAAAGCAGGGAGGGTTACTCTCTCTCATTCATCTTCAGTCCCAGCATTCGGGAGGTGGCTGGGTGGCACTTGGACAGAGGGAAGAGAAACCAAGCAACAGCATCATTCCATTCTCAAACTCCCCTAACTCAAAGAGCGTTAGTTGCTCTCTCTTTGGTTCTCGTGTTCTCCTCCTTGCTCACTCCCATCTAAAGCTCAAATATTACTGGGGTGGAAAGGACTAAAGAGAAGGGAAGTTTGAACATTTCCTCAATCTCCATCACACTTGAATCCAACTCAGTAAAGCAAAGTTGATGTCACACTGTAGAACAGAATATCTGTGCCGGCAAGGAAAGAAAGTGTTATCCTGACATGACTGAGTTATTTCTGAACCTCGCCAACCTAGTGAGCAGAAATTATCTTTCAGTTATATTCAGTGTGAGCTCTGGGGTCCAAGGACGCTCTCCTGGTTGTGCCCAGGGGTCTTGCTATCTCAACTCCCCAAGGACTAGAGGAAATCGTCACTCTTAGGGGCACCTGTGTCTTCAGGACTCTTCTCATAGCTGTTTATATTGGAGTGCAGAGTATGCGGTCCTCAGTGTTTCCAAACTGACCCTGGGGCCACACTGCAACATTTAACGGGCACTCACGTGCTGGGAATTTGTCACTTTTCACTGAACTCTTATATAGAGCACTAGCTGCTGTTGTTTTTAATATATATTAAATCCACACAACTTTTTAGTTCATTTTTCCCCCACTATCTGTTTGCAGATAAACAAACCAAAGCTCACTACAGGGATTCCAATCAAGGCCTGTTTGAACACAACAACCCAGTATTTTTTCTGTCTTAACTGTGCTGCACACATAAAAACTCAAATATCATTATCTTTAAGTTTAATGTATGGTGCTGGGGAAAGTCCTGTGTGCAAGCAAGAGGGCCAGGGTTCAAATCCTCAGCACCCATGTAAAAGCCAGGCAAGTATAATCCCACTTTTGAGACGGCAGAGATAGAGATTACTGGGACAAGCTGGCTAGCTGAACTAGCAAAATCAGTGAGCTCTGGATTCTGTAAGAGAGGCTGTCTCAGTAAATGAAATGGAGAGTGATTGAGAAAGAATCTGATGTCATCCTCTGACCTACACACACACACACACACACACACACACACACACACACACGCACTTTATTACTCTTCTTATTTTTTTTAATTTAAGTGCATTTTGAAAACTATTTACTTCATAGTTTTTATACCTTTAACTTATATAAAACAAGCCCACATATTTTAAGTTGCATGCGTTTTAAATAATTGCACACCAAATTTTATTTTATTTCTACATAAGTCATTGTAAGTACTTAAATCGGTTAACATGGGCTGTATATATACTATATCTTTACTACCTCTGATTTCTCAGCCAGAAATATGGAAGCATTATCCTCATTTTCAGACTTGATTAGGAGAAATGCATTTTTTTCTTATATATCTGAAAACTTACCTAAGCCCGTTTTGGACTGAGAAGTTGTTTCTGACATTAAGATTGTTATGCAATTATGAAGTGGCTCACGTAACTAACCGAAGACCTGCTCCAGCATGTCCTAACAGAGAACCAGAACCTATGACCCATGGGATTTGGATACCTGAAATAATATCTAATGTAATTAGTAAGACTTGCTCTCACTGTGTAGGGTGTAAATACAGTCATATTTATTTTTTCCAGTCAACATTTTGTAATAAATTTTCCTTTATTCACAAGAACTAGAGTATGTCAATGTCTGTGTTCCCTGGCAAGGCACTTTTTCCAAATAACAGGGAAGAAGGAGAGAGGAAGGGAGGAAGAAAAGGAGAGAGACAGGTCACAGAGAGAATAACTATGTCATTGTCTCTCAAAAGAGAAGAGACTAAGTAATGGTGTTAGTTCTCAGCATTGGCTCCATCTTCCTTGAAACTCCTGTAACCCAAGAGTGAAGTCGGGGAAGAGGCAAATGTGCAGACGGAAAGGATAAGAAGAAAGGTGTGGCCCATGTAAATTATCTCGTGTAGCTATGGAGGCCGAAGAAGCAGAAATAAGGTATACTGGAGGCCGGGTACTGGGGGCCGGGATGCTGAGGGCTGGGATGCTGGTACAAACTGTTGGACTGTGTGCTTCTGCTGGTGATAAGTCTCCGTGGGTCTGAACTTTACCATCAGATCCCTGAGAACACCTCTGCGAGATGGCCTAGCTTACAACCCAAACAATCCCTGTTGGCACTCTGATTTGTCCCCATGGCATTCTGGACTAGTTCTCACTTGTTCTTTGTCACGGGTTCTCTCTCACTTGTGGCCAAAAATAACTTGTATACAATAAATACTTCTTCTGCTGTCTCAGTTAAAGAATAAAAAAATAAAAAATAATTTCAGAAAAATCTTATTTATAGACTTTATTTTCTAATAAACATTGCAATTTTTTGTACCTAGAGTAACAGGAAAGCAATACTCTTGGAGAGAGGGAAATTAATTCTATAAAAGTGTATGTGTGTCTGTGTGTATTGTATATGTCTCTGTGTGTATGTGTGTTGTGTATGTCTGAGTGTATGTATGATATGTGTGTATATGTTCATGTGTATTTTGTGTGTTGTGTAGGTTATGTTTGTGTGTATTGTATATGTGTATGTTGTGTAGGTTATGTTTGTATATATTGAGTATGTGTGTATGATATGTTTGTGTGTATTGTGTATGTTTGTATAATATGTTTGTGTGTATTGTATATGTGTGTATATGTTTTTATGTATTGTGTATGTGTGTGTGTTGTGTCTGTCTCTTTTTAGTTGCTCTAAATATAATATCTGAGATGGGGTGACTGCATGTTTTACTTTTATTTCCTCTTGCTCTGATAAAATACCCCAACAAAAGTAACTTAAAAGAGATAGGTTTTATTTGGCTCACAATTTCAGCCTGTATATCATTATCGTGGGAAAGTTAAGGCAGCAGGGACTTGGAGCAGCTACATCTCTACAGTTAAGAGCAGAGACTGAATAAATGCAGTCATACTTGTCCTCCACTCACTGTCTCTACTCTGACATGGTTCAGGATGCCCTGCCTAGGGAATGGTACCACCCACAACTGGCATGTCTTAGCACCTCAGGTAACTTAATCAGGGTATCCCCCTTAGACCGGCATGGTGGTGCACATCTTTAATACCAGGCCTTGGGAATCAGAGGCAAGAGGATCTGCATAGAGAATTCCCAGTTAGCCAAGGCAACATAGTAAGACTCTGTCAAAAAACAAAACAAAACAAAACAAACAAACAAAAAATAACCCCCAACAGACATGCCCACCAGATAATCTAATCTAGACAGCCCTCACTGAGACTCTTTTTCCCAGGGACTTTTAGACTGTGTCAAAGCTGCACCAGTGAGATTGTTCTGTGGTTTGAGGTGCAGAAATGTAGACCTAATGGCCTGAGTTTACTCCCTGGATCCCACAAGTGTCAGGAGAGAACTGACCCTTCACAGTCATCCTGCCATGGCACAGACAAAAAGCAAACCTGTGTCCCACACAAATAAATAAATCATAAAATTTAAAATTAGACTCTTGTCAAGTTGACAAAACTAACAGTTTACTGGGTGATTTGATGTGGGATGTCATTCTGTATATGTGTTGCTTTTATTGGATAATAAAAAATAAAGTAGTTTCAGCCAATGGCTTACCAGAGTAAAGCCAGGTGGGAAATCAGAACAGAGATAGAGAGAGAGACAGAGAGAGAGAGAGAGAGAGAGAGAGAGAGAGAGAAGTCAGAGAGATGCCATGTAGCTGCTGAAGGATAAAGACACACCGACCAAAACCTTGCTGGTTAGCCCCAGCCTCATGATAATACATAGACTGATGGAAATGGGTTAATTTAAGATGTAAGCATTAGCTAAGAATATGCTGAGTCATAGGCCAAATAGCATTGTAATTAATATAGGTTCTGTGTGATTGTTCAGGTCTGGGTGGCTGGGAAACAAACAAGCAGTCAATTTTGTAAATGGAGACTGCTCATTCATTTCCTGACCACCCAGACCCGAATAATCACACAGAAACTATATTAATTACAACACTATTAGGCCTATTAGCTCAGGCTTCTTATTAACTAACTCTTACATCTTAAATTAACCCATTTCTATTTTCTGTGTATCACCATGAGGCTGTGGCTTAGCGGTAATCTTTTTTGGTTTTGTTTGTTTTTTTGAGACAGGGTTTCTCTGTCGCTTTGGTGCCTGTCCTGGAACTAGCTCATGTAGACCAAGTTGGCCTCGAACTCACAGAGATAGATCCCTTAGCGGTGATCTTCCAGCAGCTACATGGTGTCTCTTTGACTCCTCCTACTCTCTTTAGATATCTCTTCCAGCCTGGCTATATTCTGCCCTGCCATAGGCCAAAGCAGCTTTATTCATTAACCAATAAAAGTGACACATACGGAAGGACCTCCCATGTCAATGGTTTATGAAGAAGAGTGATTTACTTCTTGCTGTCATAGAAACTTAAAAGTTCACGACAGCTGACCAGGGCATCCTTGCCTGTGACAATATGGCAGAGGGTGCCATGCATTAAAGGATGAACACTTGAGGGAGAGGAATGAGGTCAGAGTCGCTGTTGTCAGGAGACGAGGCCTGTGGTAACTGCCCTCCTCCCTCTGTAATAGCTTTTATCTAGTCACTTTTTATTATTTTTTATTTTATATGAATGGTTATTTTGCCTGTGTGGATGTCTGTGCACCCTGTGTGGGCTTGGTGACCACAGAGGCCAGAAGAAGGGTGTCAGCTCCCCTGGGACTGGAGTTACAGACGGCTGTGAGTCACCACAGAGATGCTGGGAATCAAATCTGCATTCTCTGGAAAAGCAGCCAGTGCTCTTAACTCCTGAATTCTCTCTCCAGCTTCATGATTCTAATTTTGTCTTAAAAGTCCCCACTTTTTAATACTGTAGCCATCCTGGCAGGAACGGGGATATTCTACAGAGATACTTTCTTAGGTCTCTAACCAGAATGTTTGTAAACCTGCTGGAAACCATTTGACAGTGCACGTGGTATACAGAGAAATGGGCCAGGTTTTAGTGCTGACAAAATCCTCGGCTAGATCCCAGGCTCTACCACTTAATAGTAAATTGTTTTACAACTGAGTAAATTGTTTAATCCCTCTGGCCTTGGTCTTTCCCTTTTGTAGCATCTAAAGGAAAATGACTTTTGGGGTTATTCTGAGGGCAAATAGAGTATTTCTCACATTTCTAGTTTTTAGATGGTATTCAAAACAAAAGAGCAATTCCTGCTATTTGGAAGAAGTGGTTAATTTTCTGTTCATGAGATTTAAAAAAGACTTCAATGTGCCTAAAGATGACGAGTTTCCTGAGCATCCATTTGCTCTTTCAACAATGAATGAGCAGTAGCCACAAGCTTAGAAGTACACTGCCCTTATCTCCAAAGGGGAATTTCGCAGTTTCTCAGTAGCCGGTGGCACAGGAAGGGTAGTTGCCAACCACCTGATGGGGAATGTTTCAGTTAAGTTCCTCCCCCATTCTCATTTCCCTCGACCTCCCTATGACAGGAGTCCCTGTGTCTCTGCAGTCACCCAAATTCTCATGGGGAAAGTCTAACCCCCAGTTCCTCCTGGTGTGACTTTATTTGGAAATAGGGTCCTTGCGGATGTAAGATGAGATCGATGGGGTGTGCCCTGCTCCAGAATGACTGTTGTCTGGGAAAGGGCACATAGAAAGAGCAGAAGGCATAAAGACACACTGGGCTGGCTGTCTACTTTCTCGCGGTGGGAATGACTTAGATGCACGGTGGTGAGTGAGCTGTGAGCTCTCTGAGCCACATCCGTCCAGTGCCTTGAATTTCAAATGCTGCACCAAGGCCGGCATCGTGGGGAAGCATTTCCTGGGCCAACCTTCCCAAGAACAACTTCCAGACAAGTCCCCAGGAGCAAGTTTACTCTGCAGCAGTATCCAAATCACTGTGACAAACATGTATTGACTGACGACGTATCACACCAGGAGAGGACCCCTGACCAGAATCTCCCATTGGAGGAGACTTCTAACCAGTTTGCCCCACTGGATGGATTGACTGTTTCCAACCAACTCTGATCACTCTCACTCATGGCATATTCCAGAGGACCCCACTGTTTTGGACCCTCAGAATCAGACTGTAGCCATCTTCACCTGGAACACCCACCAGGCCCAGCTGACGGTGGTGGAGAAAGTAAACACACAGCAATTACTATTGTCTGAGCTCTTACAGAGTGTTAGACAGAAGCCCTCTGGGAATTCTGAGTCTCTAAAGCTGTCTAGGAATTTGTTCTTACCCTGTTCAAAAGCAGCGTGATGAGCACAAGATCTTTGAGTGCCTTGTGATTTGAATTTCTCTATTTTCCCTGTCTCTGACCTTCAGACCGATATTTAAAGATCTCCAGTGGTTTAGTCATTCCTGCCTAGATAATCTCCCATCTTAATGTCAACTGATCTGCGAACATAGTTACTGCCACAAAATACCTTTATTGCAACACCCGGATAATCCTCAATATGACAGCATGTGTCTACCAGGGTAAGAAATCTTGGGGTCATCTTAAGCATTCTTCAGTTCAGCTGTTTTTCTACTTAAAAATCACTTTAGATTTAAAGCTAGTAGTTTATAATTGGAGAAAGGCTAATTTTTCTCCCTCTGTCCAAGAGACATCTGGTAACATCTGGAGACATTTGGATGACACCTAGTTCGTAGGCACCAGAGGTGCTTCTCAAATGGGCAAACACACCCTCCCTACAGTGGATATGAACCCAGTTTTCTATACTCTTAGAACTGTGAACAACTTCTCACGTACAAACAGAGAAGTCTCTGCAGCCTTTTGAGCAGCCCCGAGACTTCAAGTGAGTGAACTCACCAAAACAAGAATAGAAGGGATTTATATAAGAGAACTTTCTGGATAAAGAATGATCCAGCCAAGTTGTCAAAATCGTCAGGATTGGGAAGCCCTGTCTTAAAGCACAAAGACAATTATTATGCTATGAAATTATAGTATTCAATCTCATACATAGAAATAAATGTGCAAGGGTAGCTGGCAGGATTTGGAAGGAGAGTAGGAAGAGAAGAGGAAGGGTCAGTGCACTAGAATGGGAGGTAGATTGACAGTCAAAGGTTACAAATAACGGCAATAAAACTCATCAACTGGGGTGAGGAGGGAGAAAGGAAGGGACAATAGGAGGCAGTAGATAATGCTTAAAACCCACAAACTGACACTTTAAGTATTTCATTTGGAATTATGACACTAACCCTCTGAAAGCACTAAAACCTCAAAAAAGCCTTAAAAACATTAATCAGGTCTTGGAATAAGAACAGCATGCAAAATTGAACTCCTTTGTTTAAAAGAGAACAATGGAAAATTTTATAATAAAATGTATAATTTTTAATAAAGTATAAGAAGAATACATATTCTAAAAGGAAGGCTTATAGGTTAGACTGGTGACTTATAGAACTTGTGATATAGTAACAGTACTTACAATATTGTACACAGTATAAGAGTGATAATATTTTACTAAGCACACAGCAGACTCTAAGAGACTTAGTCTTTCAGATACTAAATCTTAACTGCTCACATTACAGTAAAAACCCGTCTTTTTCTGTCACAAATACTCATGACAAATCAACTGAGACAGCAGACAGGCTTCATTCGGCTCACAGTTTCAAAGGTTTCAGTCCACGATCAGTTGGGTCTCCGTGACCCCTGGGCCTGGGGCAGACAGAATGTCATGCTGGAAATATGTGGCCAAAGAAGCTGCTTAGTTTCTGGTGCTGTGATACTAACACAGGACACACACCCAGGGACCCGAGTTTGCCCACTAGACTCCATGTGCCGAATTCTCCCCTGCTTCCCAGGAGCACCAAGTATGGAAGAACAGGTCTTCCTTCCATACACAAGCCTTAGGAGACACTTACCCAAACCACAGCCATCAGCTTTTAAAACATATCACACATACTGTCATTTGTCATGACCCCAAGTTGTATCAAGTTATGGATGATAGTTACAAGTAGAAATAAAAGAATTATAACAATAAATATAACAATAATTATGATTCAAATGATTAGTTGAAAGACTCAAAGATCAATGTTTTGGTTTTCATTTTAACTTTTCAACATGTCTACTGTGCCTCATTCTGATTTTGTATTATTACAATTGTAAATTTAGTGCTGCTTTCTTTGGCGTTTAGACCTGCACTTTGATGATGCCGAATGATAATGGCGTTTTTCCTCAGGGTTGCCTGCCAAAGGCATGCCAGAGCTGAGCTATCAAAGGATGCTATACTTCCCGATAAAATTCGACGATAGATTCAAAAGACGGATCTGAAGAAAAATATTTTGCAAGCCAAAGACTAATATTTTGTAGTTTCCTCCACCTTGGGAATACATAAAAGTGCATCGGATCAGGTCGAGGCCCAGTCTGGTCTAGGAAAGTGGCTTTTGCCAATAGTCTTCACCGCAGTGCTGGTGGCAGAGGTTTTAATGCTGTCAACCAGATGTGTCCCTCGTCCTCTGGGAACCGCAGGGATAGATTTCCTCTCCCACCTCCATGTCCATATGTCTCAGTCCACTGTTGGGGCTGCAGGGAAAACTAGCAAAGAGTCCGGTCATCTGGACGCAGCTTGTCTCTGCCTCTTACTATAAGATGCTGGGCAAGTCATTTGACCTCTCCGAGCCTCCACTTTTCTTACCCAAACAAAGTTGCAGGACTGTTGGTGAGCCTAAAGAAACTGCACGCTGCATCGGTTTCTATGAGGGGCGTTAGACAAAGGTTGACCTGGTGATATTTTGACTGACATCAGGTCTAGCACTACTTCGTTTGTACCTCCAAGTAATCCTAGTAATGCTACTGCCTGGGACTGCCCGAGACACCGAGGACACCTGGCAAACTGATCCTGTTCTAACGGTTGTCATGGAAATGGGCTTTTACCATGTGTCTAAATTTCTCAGTGTGAATCAGCTCACAACACATGGAGGAAGTGGATTAGGAAATGTCTTTTTTTTTTTTTAATTGGCTTCTAGAGCCATGTGGTTGGACATGCCTTTAATCCTATTGTTCTGGAAGCAGAAGCAGGTGGATGGCTGTAAATTCAAGACCAGCATGGTCTACTTGACTAGTTCCGGGTCAGTCAATTTCTGTATTTATAATGCTGCTGCTGCGCTGAGAACCACAACAGAAGAGAGAAGTTCTGGGCAGTGAGGCAGAGTTTCTTCTCCAGCTTTCAAGTTTACAACATGATCGTAGCCATTCAAGCCTCTAAGTGCACTTGGCTTACCCTTTACTACTTAGAAAACGGTGGTGCGGAACCACAAGGGAAACAAGAAGGGCACAGACCCGGAGGGGGAGTTTGAGATGATCACGACGACCAAGTACACGAACGTGGAATGTGCAGCAAATTCTGACCTTTACTCTTTTAAAGAGTCCAAGCTATGGAAGAACAGGAGGAAGGCAGAAAAGAAAAAGCCCAAGGGACACTTTTATATTGAAAATATTAAGGCAACATAAAAATGAATGGCAATATGTGAACCTGGACGGGAAAAAATTATATAAGGTGATCTGGGAAGAAATTTGAGTATAGACTATACAAAATTGCTGACTTTCCAGGTATAAAACAGCTAGTGTAATTATTTAGGAAAATGTGTTTATTCTTGGGTGATAATTCGAGAAAGAACTTGGAGCTGAAGTATTGCTATGGTTTGAGTGTGTTCTCCAGATATTTATGTATTGGAACTTGATCCTTAAATCTCTATGTTGTTGGCATCTGGAGATGGGCCTTTAAATTTAACCTTAGTTGAGGTTAAATGAGGCTGCCTGGGTGTAGTCTTTCTGATGTTGCTAGTGGCTGTATAAGAAAAGGAGAGGATCCAGTTAGCACACTGGGCTGTCTTGCCACATGTCACATTAAGTTTCATTGTAAAGGTCTTCCCAGATGCTGACCAGTTAGTGTCAAGTTCTCGGGCTTTCCCACCTCAGAAACCTGAGCCAAATAAACTTGTACTCTTTAGAAGTTACCTAATCAGAAATACTTCAGTAACAGGAAATGGGCTAGACAAAGGTCAGGCTTGCAACTTTGCAGATGGTTTAGTGAAGAACCCCTTCCATGTATATGCAGTGCACACAAGCACACAGAAGAGAGAGAGAATGTTCACAGTGACTAATGCAGGTGGCAGGTGTGTACAGAATCCTGTACCAATCCTTCAGCTCCTCGGTAGGACCAGAGAACTTCAATTTAAAAGTTAGGAGAATTCTATCAATATTATCCCTTTAAATTTTGTGTATAAAGATGAATTTTATGTTTTCAGTTAAGTATATCATTGGTTACCTGTGCACATTTTTGTTTGGTCTTTGCTTTCGGTGCCAAGGGTTGACCCTCAAAGCTGCACAACCATTGAACTTAACATCCTCACCCGCAACCATCCTTTAGCAAAACAAAACACCATGGGGTGTCTGTAAGGAAGATTCAGGGGGCAAATTTATGACCAACTATGGACCGGTTTCACTTGTGGCGTTATCCCTGTAGGGTCTTGTGTCCATTCTAACCCGGAGCTTTGTGGCTCTGTGACCCGTGCTTCCTCGGGGTGTGACTCTTCCTGTCGCTCTTACGGCAGGGGTTTCCTTTGCCAGTCTTCACCTGTGAGGCTCTCATCCAGCGCCTCAACATATGATTGTGCGGGCTGATGCAAATCCTTCTGCGTTTAACATGGAGGCTGCCAAGAAAAGGAGAAAAAAAAATATCTTCACGGAAATTACAAGTACAAGCCAGGTGTGGTGGCGCATGCCTTTAACTCCAGCACTTGGGAGGCAGAGGCAGGTGGATCTCTTGAGTTTGAAGCCAGCCTGGTCTACAGAGGGAGTTCCAGGACAGCCAGGGCTACACAGAGAAACCCTGCCTCCAAAACAAACAAGAACCAAAGAATTACACCTATATAAAGAACTGGTAACTTGCAGACAGCCCCCACTTTTGGACACTGCATTCTTAGGGACGTCAAATGGAACACCAAGAGGATGTCTGTTGTCCTCAGTGTCAGTCGAGTGTTAAACTGAGGAGGAGGGAACGGGGAGATTGGATGAAGAGGAGGAGAAAGGAGGGGGAATGAGAGGACGAAAGGAGGAAAACATAGTAACAAACTCAGGGAAAACAATTCTCTTCCCACTTCAAACTTCATCCAACAAAACCAATTCATCCTTCCCGCCCTTCGCAGGCACACCCTTGTCTGGACCCCCTTGTCTGGACCCCCTTGGTTGACCATCCTCTTTCTTCTCTTCATATGCCTCTTCGGGTACTTAATTTCCTATGTCTTTTGTCTGAGCACTTGTTTCACTTCTCCTACCTAGGAAACACTCTATCTTGATGGAGGAAGAGTTGAGACAATTTTGAAAAGCCCCTATTACAATAGGAATGCAGTAACTCATTACAGACCTAAAGTCAAATTTGGCCAATAGAAAAATCTACTAAAATATTTTGGTGTTCAATAAAATTTAACATAATGTAGTTCTAATTACAATTCAGAATTTGTTTTTATTTTTAGGGGGTGGCCCCCACAATTTGGGCTAACTAGAGGAGTTTCTCTTTTTAAAGTTCTCCATTAGGTGCCAGGCAGATCTGGTGAAATGTGGCAAATCCTGCTGTTTCTACATGTATAATATAGCTGTGTCCAGATAAACTAAAACCCTCAAGCCTGATAGTCACGGGGAGATGAAGGGAGGGGCGGGGAACAGGTTGCTATTTCTCTCAAGAGAAACCATTATCAGATAATGTGTGGAATCAACAGAGGAGACGACCGTGGAAACGTGTGGGTGGGCTTTAGTGTAGGAAAGTCAGATTGTGGAGGAAAATCAATCTGAAAGGAGCGGACATCCTAATAGAAGACTTTATATTCTCCAACTGCCTCACATAGAGGGGACTTAGCAATCAGTGCTGATTATCTGCAGCCAGTTAGTTGCTTTGCTCTTGTGGGAGAAAACTTCTAGCATGGCTGGGCTAGAAAAAGTAAAACTTTAGCTACAGCTCCTTCCTATCCACCCAAAGGAGAGAGAGATGCTCTCCCCGAGAAGCCATAGGAGGCGGAACCGTGTAGGAGCTAAAGGAAGAGGCAACAACCACCCCATGGAAGCCTGTTTCATGGCCAGCCCTGGCAGGGCTCAGAGTTGAATACAATTCTCGACGGTGTTCGGAATCCTCAGGAGTAGGACATGCTGAACCCCAGCTGGCTCCTAATTGCCCTTTCACTCAGGTTGAGGCAACACTGAGAAAGGAAGTAGGTAGCATCCTCCATCCTCCCTCAGACACCCCAGTTTCATAATCCCTAACAGTACCACCAGCTCACCCTACTGTGAATTTCTAGATCAGAAACCAGGGAGGCCTCCTGATTCTTCACCCAGGAAGGGTACCGGTACATATAGTCCAATGGACCACAGTGTGGTGGCATGTGCCTTCAATCCCAGCACTCTGTGAGTTCAAGGTCAGCCTGATTCACATAGTTCCTGAATGCCAGGACTACTTAGACAGACAGACCCTGCCTCAAAAGAAAAAAAAATACAGTGAGTGTGGGCTGTGGTCCTCCCCAGTGAGTGTGGGCTGTGGTCCTCTGCAGTGAGTGTGAGCTGTGGTCCTCTCCAGTGAGTGTGGGCTGTGGTCCTCTGCAGTGAGTGTGAGCTGTGGTCCTCTTCAGTGAGTGTGGGCTGTGGTCCTCTCCAGTGAGTGTGAGCTGTGGTCCTCCCCAGTGAGTGTGAGCTGTGGTCCTCTCCAGTGAGTGTGAGCTGTGGTCCTCTCCAGTGAGTGTGGGCTGTGGTCCTCTCCAGTGAGTGTGGGCTGTGGTCCTCTCCAGTGAGTGTGGGCTGTGGTCCTTCTGTGGAGACTATATCTGGGATTACTCCCTGAAGTTTATTTCTCCCCCCTCTTCCTTGGAGCATCATTACAAAACTACTTCTGAGAAATCCTAACTTCCTGAATGGCTCCATGGGGTGGGGTTGTGAGGTGGACAACAATAACAAACAGAGATTTCTGTTTAAGAGATAATCTCCGTGAAGTACAAGAAACCTGCACCTCTGCTAAAGATAACAGCTTTTCATTGTGTTTCCGGAAGTTCCTTAATGAAGTCTGGGTAGAGGGCTGGGAACAATCAAACTGCTGTCTAAGGCATGGAGAAAGTACAATGATCATTTATTTATAGGGTCAGAAACAAAGGACTTATTTCCAGGCAGAAAATAGAGCAGAAGAGTCTAGTGAGATCATTAGTAATTTAATTTCTATGAATTAAATAATGAATTGTAGTTTATAGTATACGCTGCTTGGGTGAGGCATTTGTAATACAAGCGATGCTTTCTGCATTTCTGGTCTCAAATATCAAAGCCTTTTTATGCAGTCATAGTTAAATGACTACATTTGGACAAACCCAGGTATGCTTCTGTAGTAAAATCATTTGAAAATAAGACTTCTAAGGTTGAGTATTAGAAAACACAACAGAGAGGATCTGTAACCACTGAAAGATACAAAAATCTATTTTCCCAAACATTGACAGACTTTATTGTGGGGGAGATTCCCTCTTGGGACCCCACTCTCTTAAATAAAAAAGTACATAGAAAAGAAGGAATTTAGAAACCTTTGTACAATATCTACATCCTGGGTCCCCGGGGCAGGAAAGAGCCGATGGCTGGGTGGCTCTTGCCCGCTCCATGCGCACATCCACAGGTCAGGGTGAAATGGCAGTGGGCACGGGAGGAATCTGGGGCAGCGACAGCCTCAGTTAAGGAAGCGACAGCAGCGCTTGGCACCACAGTTGCAGGGCAGCTTGTAGCTGGCATCCTCCATGGGAAACTTGTATTCATTTTGGAACCAAATCATAACATGCTTATCAGCACAGGGTTCAATTTATAAATTTGTACTTTTATAAATCAAATGTTTAAAAACAGAGATTGGCTTTATAATTTCCTTTTAATTAAAAATTAATACTTTGTGGGCTGGTACGATGAGTGGTTAAAAGCACTGGCTGCTCTTCCAGAAGTCCTGAGTTCAATTTCCCCACAACCACAAGGAGGCTCACATCCATTTATAATGGGTTCTGATGCCCTCTTTTGGCAGGCATGTGTACATGCAGATAGAGCACTCACATTAAAAAACACATTAATTTGAAAAGCAAAACAAAATAATCTATTTTTAAAACCTAAAGGTTAATTCTTCAATTACATTTTTTCCTCCTCAAAGTGAGGATGTTATGGTTTGAATCTGAAATGTTCTCCACTGGCTAAAGTTTCAAACGCCTGCTCCCTGACTGTTTTCCTGTTTGGGGAAGCTGTGGGACCATTCACTAGAAACTGGCCTTTGAAAGCCATGGCCCGGCTGCTGGTTCTGATCTCACTCTGCTCTCTGATCCACCATGACATGCAGAGCCTCTGCCACACGCAACCTCCCACCAAGGACTCCGCCATGTCTTGACTACCACCATGGGCTTGAACACTTAAAAACCATCAGCCAAATAAATCTTTCCTCCACCACATTGTTTCTGTCAGGCATTTTGGTCAGAGAAGGACAAAAACAGCAAATAAGAAAGGGTTTACATTGTCTATGCCTTTAAGATCTCTGACATCCGCCAATCCCCACCTAAACTACAATCCTATCACCCATAGTGTTCTCAAGATGCTGTCTCTTAAATACCCACAGGAACTTTGTCTGTTTTCCTAATTCTACATGAGACTTCCTTGTAAATGTTGTTATGCCTCCTTTAGGTTGAAATGACAGATATGCCTACGTCAGTGACGTGGAAGGACTTGAGAAGAGCAGTTAGGACTTTGGTGTTTCTCAGAGCAGCAAAGACAAGCTTGGTCAATCTAGTTCGGCAGACTAGGTGCTGAACTAAACAAAAACAAGCATCCAGATGCTTCCAGCTGCTATCAACTGTCTATGTATTTTTGACTCTCCAATTATTACCAATGATATTTATGAAGATTAATTAAAATACTGCCATTTCTATCAAGTATACTTTATTAGTCTTAGAGGACCTATTTAAGGATGAATTTAGGGGAGAGTTGTGGTTTCAGAGGGCTCAACCATGACCAATTGGCTCCAAGCATTTGGGGAAGAACACCATGACAGTGGGAATATGTACTGCAGGGGTTCTTCATATTGTGATGGGGAGGAAGGGGCTGGGGACATAGTCAGACCCCTAGTGACCCAGTTTTTCTGACAAGGCCCTATCTGCAGCAGGCCCCACCTTCTAGAGTTTACCGAACCTCCCAGAATAGGGCTACCAGCTGCAGAGCCATCACCCAGCAATAAGCCTGTAGGAGACATATTATATTCAAACCCTAGCTCAGAGATCTCCCAAAGCTTAGGGACTTGAAATGCCCCTTAGAAGGAGGCACCTTATGATATGCACCTTGGATGGCACAGATTACACTGGTTCCCAATGATCAAATCATCCAAGCTGCTGGAGCCAGGGCAGTGCAAACAGAGGTGAAGCGAAGCAGAGAGAGTTCTCTACCCTCTGTTTTCCTAGGTAGTCATGCAAGATTATTTAATCCTGGACAAATAATTGTTTGCTCCTCAGAATCTGACCCCAAGTATAGTTTTAAAACTTCATTAGTCTCTGAATCTTTGGAAAATCTTATAAAACCCGTGGACCAGACCTTTTGCCTGGGAGCTGCTTACAGGTTCCTGAGTAAAAAATGTCAAGGACAGCCGGGCGTTGGTGGTGCTCGCCTTTTATCTCAGCACTTGGGGGGCAGAGGCAGGCGATCTCTGTGAGTTCAAGGCCAGCCTGGTCTACAAGAGCTAGTTCCAGGACAGGCTCTAAAACTACAGCAAAACCCTGTCTCGGAAAAAAAAAAATGTCAAGGACTTCACAGTCCCCTAATCTGACGATTGTCTGTCAATGGTTTATGAACTCTTTCTCTGCCATTTTTAGAATTCTTGTCTTGGATCAGGGTTTCTCAACTTACATAGTGAGTAGATTTCTCTGAAAAGATGCAGAGAAATCCTCAATCTTCATTTTCTCATTCTAATAATAAAATAGCAATAATTGGGCATATGATACAAGCTAAGCAATATATTTCCCCCTTTTCTTAAAATGTGTGTGTGTGTGTGTGTGTGTGTGTGTGTGTGTGTGTGTGTATAATCCTAGAAATAATTCAAACTACCAGACTAAGGAAACTCATAGGATGACCTGTGAAACCCAGACGCATAAAAAGTTCCTTAAAGACTCCAGAAGGTCAGAGACCACTGGATCTCTGTTGTATCCTCAGTCTACAGAACAGTTCTCAGTACATAATCACTGACTGATACTTTAATAGAACAAAGGTGTCTCAGGAGCTTGGGCATAGGCAATGATGTTATTCTATGTTCCAAAGGAAAGAATGCCAAATGGCTCCTTAGCGTCACCCAGACGCGTAAGTGGTGTTAAGCTCAGCACTCGAGGGAGATGAGGGGAAAACGTTGTTTTTGTTGAGATAGGCTACCACCAAGTGACCCAGACTGACCTTGAACTGGTGACCCCTCTGCCTCAGCCTCCTGAATGCTAAGATTACAGGCTCTACATTCCACCCTTCCTTTTGAATGACCTTAGATGAAATAGTGTTCTTAAGCCAGAGAGCTGTGTGAGAATCCCACATCTACCATGTGCCAGCAATACTACAGCAGATGAACCCTGTAACCTTGTCCACTCCTGCATGGCAGGGAAATAAATTATGCCTTCCTCTTAGACTGCTGTTGTTGACCTACAGTGCTGACCCTGAGGTGTAGTGGAAGGGGTGGGAGGGCCAGGGGGTTGCAGGTGAACCAACACTCCAGAATCAAAAGCAACAAGGGCATTTGCAAGTGGATTGCTTGCAGTGCTGTAACAAGTGCAGACATTGCCAGTTTGTTTTTCAGATTATAATTCCTGTTGAATTCAGAGAGTAAAAGTGTCAGCAACCTTCTCCTGCCTGGGGAAAGTTACAGTTTAAAGTGGTGACAAGATGGAGAGATGGCTCAGAGCTTAAGAGCACTGGCTGCCCTTTCAGAGGTCCTGAGTTCAACTGCCGCAACTACACGGTGGCTCACAACCATCTGTAGTGAGATCTGATGCCCTCTTCTGGCCTGCAGGCATAGATGCAGTCAGAACACAATATATACAAAATTAATAATAAATCTTTTCTTTTAGAAAAAGCTGAAGGTCGAGCACAGGACTCAGGGCATACAGAGGGATTGTGTGTTTACCCCAGGTAGCCTGGCGCCCAAAAGACAGGAGAGTTACTCTCCCTACCCTTGTTTGAGTGCTGTGTTGGTTGTGCGCCAGGTAAAGCATTAGCGCCTGTTCCCCAAGGGGATCACCAGCCTTTGGTTTGACACGTCCTCGCTGAACAACACTCACATGACGGCAGCCAAGTCACAGTCCCCGTCGGCTCTCTGGATGCTGCAGGCGTTCACTCTCTCCAGAAGCCTTCTGGAGACGTGGTGGGAAACCTCAGTGCAGCAGCTGGAAGCGATGGGGAGTATGGCTGCAAGAAAGCAGAGGACGCAACATTAGTCTGCAGAATGCCGACTTGCCCTCACCCTAAAGGTTCCAGAGAAACACTGGAAGCCCACTCAAGCAAGCACTTCTTGGTGGCGTCATGAGTGCAAAGACAGCATGTGTCTCGACCTTCTAGAACTTAAGCTGTATTATGAGGAAGAAAATGTAAATCTAGGCAAAGGGATAAAACGGGTGAAAGATACGAAGAGCTGCAGCCGGCAACGATGACCCGTGGCAGATGGAGGATGGAGAGGGTGGAGTTAGTGATGGCCCCGTGCAGTTAGTTCATTTTGAAAAAGAGAGGCCTCATGGGCCTCAGGTGAAGGCTTGAAGTTTGCTGTTAGAAAGACTTGGCTCGCCTACCTAGTGTGAGGTCACCGATTTAGTCCCCAGCACCACCACCGCCAGCAAGAAGCATGGTGGCACACACGTGTGTGTAATCCTAGCACTCAGGAACAAGAGGTGAGAAGGCTATCCTAGTTTGGGGTCAGCCTGGGCTACATGGTGAGATTCTGTCTAAAAATCAGAACAACATAAAAACAAAATTAAAAAAAAATGGAGGGGGGCTGGAGAGATGGCTCAGTGGTTAAGAGCATTGCCTGCTCTTCCAAAGGTCCTGAGTTCAATTCCCAGCAACCACATGGTGGCTCACAACCATCTGTAAAGAGGTCTGGCGCCCTCTTCTGGCCTTCAGGCATACAGACAGAATATTGTATACATAATAAATAAAAATAAAAAAAATGGAGACAAAAGCACATGACACAGTTAGGGTGTGTTTTCTGATCTGAGTAAGCTAGGAAGGCCAGTGTTGGCAGATACAACTCAGGAGATGATGAACTGACATCCCTAGATCCTCAAATGACGGTCTGAGGAGGCTTAGCTTTAGTGGAGAGGGGATCACTGTTCGATAAAGATTGAAGAAAATCCATCTTGTAGTGATAATAAAGGAGGATGAAGTGGCGGGGGATGACTGGAGCGGTAGGTGACATTGAAGTGAGCTGATGCTGTCAAGAGATGAGGCGTCAAAGACAGCCTAAATACGTTACAATAGCTGCAAATTCCTCCACACCACACGCAGTATTCCCCACGCTTTCCGTTCCACCAGCTGAATAGTGGACACAAGACTCATAATGAGCAGCGATGCAGGTGGCAGCGTCACAAGAGAAGGGAGCTTCTGAAGGAATCAGCGACTGGATGGAACAGTGGAAGTAGCTGCCTTTGGGCTAAGGGAAGAGCTGTGTGTCCATCTCTAACCCACGGAAGTGCCAGGTCTATTCGCAGCTTTGGGGGAAGGAAAGCGACTGACTACGAAATTTAAAATGTGTGACTACTTTCTAGGCATCAAAACTTTGTCACCAGTCATTGGTTTTACCCACTTGCTCATTCTATCATCAAATAAAATACTTTTGTTTGGGCTGGAGAGATGGCTCAGAGGTTAAGGGCGCTGACTATACTTCCAGAGGTCCTGAGTTCAATTTCCAGCAACCACATGGTGGCTCACAGCCATCTGTAATGAGATCTGGTGCCCTCTTCTGGCATGCAAGCATACATGGAAGGAATGTTGTATACATAACAAATAAGTAAGTCTTAAAAAAAAAATACTTTTGGTCCACAGCTACTGGTCTGCAGCTGATCTGATGGTGGCAGCTGTAGCATTCCTCTGTGGGATAGAGACTGTTACACAGTTTCATGCCTCTTTCTTAGCCACACAGAAAGAGGAATGTGCGTGACAGACACGAGGTGGGTTTTGTGTGTTTTTCTGTAAGAAGATGGACCTAGAGCAAAGGTGTTCATTTGAGTAAGGGCAATGCATTTTTAAATCTTTTCCAGAGCCTGCGGTTGTTGCCAAGTCTTCCATCTTACTGGATGTGAAGCCCTGGGACGATGAGACAGACATGGCAAAGTTAGAGGAGTGTGTCAGAGCATTCAGGCAGACGGCTTGGTGTGGGGCTCTTCCAAATTGGTTCCAGTGGGATACGGAATTAAAAAGCTTCAAATACAGTGTGTGGTTGAAGACGATAGGCTGGAGGAGCAGATTACTGCTTTTGAGGACTATGTACAATCCATGGATGTGGCTGCTTTTAACAAAATCTAAAATCATTGTCAAGTCAGTACACTTGAATAAAAGCTAGAAAAAAAAGAAAGAAAAAAAACTTTTGTTTTTTAGCACTTAGATGGTTTCCAACATAATTTTAGCTAACGGGAGATGCAAAAATAAGTGAAATCATGTGTCCCTCTACTCAAGACCTGTAGTAATAGCTATTTGGAACTAAATGCTTCGGACACAATCCCACTGGCCCAGGTAATGATGCTTCTCGGAGTTGGTTCTGGGGATCAAACTCAGGTTGTCAGTCTTGGTGGCAAGCAACTGAACCATCTTGCTGGCCCTATTTCTGGAATTCTGTCCTTCAAAGAATCAGACAAGTTAAAAGGGCAAGGTGCATAGTCATTCACTATGACAAAACTTTTGAGTTCATCTAAAGTAAAAAAAAAAATTCAATTAAGAAAAGATGCATACTCACAAAAGGTTAATTTATTGGGAATATATATGTATACATATCATATATGCACATACTATCAGAGTACTTAAACATATAAACCAAATAGTGACAGCCAGAAGAGAGAAACAGATAGCAATACTAGTGTGCAGGGTGGGAATAAGAAGTCACAAGGAAACCCGCGAGTTGAGGAATATGAGTTACCCAAGCGCTGATATCGACTCAAGGCGTAGCTTTAAATTGGAAAGACACCCAGGACCTATAGGTGTTCCAGAAAACTGAGCTGCACTTCTCATGTAAAAATGTAGGACTAGGGCTGGAGAGATGGCTCAGAGGTTAAGAGCATTGCCTGCTCTTCCAAAGGTCCTGAGTTCAATTCCCAGCAACCACATGGTGGCTCACAACCATCTGTAATGGGGTCTGGTGCCCTCTTCTGGCCTTCGAGCATAGACACAGACAGAATATTGTATACATAATAAATAAATAAATAAATAAATAAATAAATAAATAAAATGTAGGACTAGTTCAGCTGGAGACTTCTTCATCTGTGAGATCAACTAATTAAAAGGCCATAATCTGCTAAGCATTTAGCATATGTTAGTAGTTAGGACCAACGATGCCTTGACATTATCCAAAATACAAAAGACCAGAAAGAACTTTGGTGAAGAATGTGAACGGGGTAGATTGAATGAAGGGCAGTGTTAAGATTCTGCTGGATAACACTGCCCCCTAGAGGCTCTCTTAAGCAAAGACCTGTCAGCATGTCTCTTATAAAACACTCCACTACTTTGATTTCAGTCACGTAAGAGAGATTTAGAGGTACCAAGCAGGTTGAAGAAGAGTTACACTTGAAACTGCTAGTGGAAAACAAGGAGGAAAGACATGAAGACCCAGGCATAGACAACGAGTTTCTGAATATTGCTCCTAGCTCAAGGAACAACAGCAAGGATTGGCAGATTGGATCACACCAAACTCATAAGCTTCTGCACAGCCAAAGAAAACAATGAAGAAGCCAGATGGTGGTAGCACATGCCTTTAATCCCAGCACTCGAGAGGCAGAGGGAGGCGGATCTCTGTGAGTTCGAGGCCAGCCTGCTCTACAAGAGTTAGTTCCAGGACAGGCCTCAAAGCTACAGAGAAACCCTGTCTCGAAAAACCAAAACAAACAAATAAACAACAAACAAACAAACAACCCCCCCAAACAAACAAAAAAGAAAACAATGAAGAGACAGGTGTCAGAGTTGGAACATGTCTTTGCCAGCTCTTCAGAATCAGAATGTATACAGAACTGAAAGAACCAGGCCTTTCAAAAGAATAAATAACCCTATCAACAAATGGGCAAATGAACCCATATTAGACGCTTTCCAAATGAAACAATAAAACTAATTCATACACATATGGAAACAATTTTCAGCGTCTTTAGCTACCGGGGAAATACAAATTGAGTATTTTCATGGCAGTCAAAGTGATAGTCATCAAAAAACAAACAAACAAACAAACAAAAAAACCGCAACCAAGCCAAAGCAAAATGAAAAGCAATGAATACTGGTAAAGATACAAAGAAAGGGACCTGCTACATACATGGTTGAGATTGCAAATTAGCACAGCAACAGTAAAAAAAAAAAAAAAATCAGCATGGAGGTTTCTCAAAAATTAAAAATGGAACCACTGTGTGATGCCCAAAGAGACTGAAGTCGGTATACCACAGAAATACTCATACACCCGTGTTTATTATGGAACTATTTACAATACCCAAGTTACGGATCTGCTAAGATACTCCCAGTGATGAAAGAGCGCGTCTCCTACAGGCTCAGGAATTTGGACACTTGGTACCCAGTGGGTGGCGCTGTTTGGAAGAGGTTGTAGAGCCTTTAGGAAGTGGAGCTTTGCTAGCGGAGGAGGTATCCCTGAAGGGACGGTTTGAAGAGTTGCCTCCGTTTTCGGTAGGCAGTGGAAGATGTGATCTCTCAGCGTCCTGCTCTGACTGCCCGCTGCCATGGTTTCCTTGCCATTACGGACTCCTTCCCTGGGACTGTTAGCGAACTCTTTCTTCTATAAGTTGGTCTGCATCAGTACGGTAACTAATACAGTGCACGTCAACGGATAAAGGAGGAAAATGATAGGAATGGAAAAGGGGCTTGCCAAGATCGCTCAGTGGGTGAAGGAACTGACCAGCCTGACGGTCTGAGCCTGGTCTATGGGAACCACAGGGTGCGAGGAGAGAGCTAACTCCTGAAGGTTGTTCTCTGACCCCTACATGCATGTCCCACGGCACATGTGCACCCTTCCATCCCCCCCCGTACAAAGAGATAAATGTGATAACATTTTTAAAAAAGGGTAGAAGGGGTCTCTAGGAATGTGGAAGGGGGAGCGAGGAGGAGAAAGGAGAAAATGGTAATAGAGGGGTTGAATCGGTGAAAGTACACTATATACGTGTATGCAAGTGTAATGAAATGCTAATAAAAGGTGGAATTACAAGTCAATTATTTTGCAACTACATTTTTTTTTTTTACTTAGATGACACAGTTACTTTGTGGAGGAAGCTGACACTAGATGAAAGGGATGAATCTTCCCCTAAAGATTGCCCGCATGCCATTAGTGAAAGAGGCCAGGAATACCACGGGACGTAACTTTTCTTTCCAATCATAGATTACACAAAGACAGATCTGTCTGATGGAGGTAGCATCCCTCCAAAGAGAACTAGATGACAACTGGAAATTCTAGAGAAGTCTGGCCGCATAGGGTGTAAAGCAGTCTGCACCTATAAACGAAATCCGACTGAAGCGTAAACTAGCCAGGGGCAGTGAACACCCAGTCGGCTCCAGCTTCACCCACAACCGATCCTACAGGTGCCAGGTTGCATTGGAAAGGACATGGCATAACAGATCCACATCAGAATGTCCTTTCAAAAGTGATTGGTGAGATGGATGAGTGCCGTTTCCTGCTGTCAAGAGAAGCAGACAGAGGTCAGTCACCAGAAGCTTCTTACACGGAGGAAGAACGGCAGGCTACTCCGTGCGTGGGCAGAGAAGTCTGGGGTGAATGTTAGGATAGAATAGCAGCAGTCTACCCCGAAGGCAGGGCAGCTCATGACGTGGATGGATGACCCTTGGGTCCTCTTTTAGGCTTCCCTACCTTGATGCTATCACATGTAAAAAAATGAAGAGGGCTAAACACTCACACTCATATAGCCGCCAATCAAAGTTTACCAATTATAGCCCATTTCCATGTCCACGCTCGGTCTTGTTTTGGAGCAGTCTGCTTCCATTATTTCGTTATAGCAAGCAAGACTGCAATGAACGCCCGCCTGAGCGCGCCCGCCTGAGCGCGCCAAGAGGGCACTGACTAGTCACCACGCACGAGGCATTGGTTTAATTGACCTTCAGGGCAACTATAAGCAAAAGGAACTGTCTGTATTCAGCCCCATTTAGCAAATGCGCAACTAATGTGCAGGAAATGTACATAATGTTCCCTAAGTCAAAGGACCAGGAAACAGTGGTGCTCTGGTTTGTATCCAGATCATCCAGTCGTTTCGAAAGCCCTGCGGGCTGTACCTGACTCGCACTCGTGTGTCTCCCTGGAGCTGCACCTGAACTCCTCTAGGTCATCATTTCTCAAATTGTAGCCTGCATCAGAATAATTTGGAGTTATTTTAAGACAGAGGCAATTGCCATCACCCCCCCACCTCACATTTCTGACTAGTAAATTGGGGTGACACCCGAGCATGCGCAGCCCCAACAGCTTCCCGGGTGAAACTGATACTGCTGTTCCCTGAATACACTCGGAGGACCACAGAACAGACAAACGCGGGGAATTGCTGGGCTGCGGGATACGAGCGCCTTCGCCTATACTTGACCATGCCAAAAACTCTGCAGTGATTCTGTTTACTTACATTTACGTATGGACTAGAGGAGAGCTACGCTTTTAACATTTTCAATATTTCATAATGTTACCTTGAAATGTTACCTTTGCTAGGACTGGAGTGTAAGTCAGAGGTAAACACATTCTTAGAAGGAACAAGATCCTGGATTCGGTCCCTGGCACCGAAAAGAAAATAACTGAGGGGCCGGGCGGTGGTGGCACACTCCTTTAATCCCAGGCACTCGGGAGGCAGAGGCAGGCGGATCCCTGGGAGTTCGAGGCCAGCCTGGTCTACAAGAGCTAGTTCCAGGACAGGAACCAAAAGCTACAGAGAAACCCTGTCTCGAAAAACAACAACAACAAAAAAAAAAAAAAGAAAAAGAAAGAAAGAAAGAAAGAAAATAACTGAGGGCAATTTACAAATATATCTCCCTTGTGCAACCAGGGTAAATTATTAATTTATTGGTCATAATTTATTAAATTTATTCACCTCTTTGTTTTTGTTTGTTTAAAAAATACATCTGTGTTAATAAATTGGTTTATACCTTTATTGTCCGATATTATCTTTGGGAGACTTGAGTATTAAGGCTATAGTCATGCTGATGATGCACTGGGCAGCTTTCTCTGGTTTTTAATTCTGAATTCTTAGAAAAAGTTTACATAAGGATTATTTGTTCCTTCAGTTTTTGGTAAAATCTCCAGGCACTGGGGGCTCGGGTCCAAAGGAAAGAAGTTTAACTCTGATTTATTTATAGTGATTGGATACTTACATTTTTAAATTATTCACTGAAGGGCTGGGGTTGAAGTAGCTCAGGGGTGGACCACTTGCCTGGCTATGTGCGTAAGGCCTAGGTTCATTCTCCAGTACTGTTTCCAAAACAAAAAGCTTCTTGAAAGTTTGCTAAGAAATTGTTCTTCTTATCCACAATTTGAAATTTATTATTACAAAGTTTCATAGTTATCTTACCTACTATAATATTATAGTAATTATACTTACTACAATAATAAAATATAATAATATAAATAAATATGAAAGGATACTAGCTCACTCGAGCACATGGCTCTGGCAAACCCTGCCCTTCTCTCCCCTTCCCTCTGCGTTGCTAAAAACCTACATTTCTAAAGCTAGCCACGAAGGTCTATTCTCTTATTTGGCCACTTCCTTCTCCTGATTCTGATTACCAAGATCCAACTATCAAAGTATTAAACTCCAGCAATCAAAAGCCCCCTTTGGTTCACCCAATCAACACACCCCCATCAAAATATACCACGACATCCTCGTTCATTCTGACACAGACCTCACTTTTTTACTCTTCTTAAAAATTGAACACCCGCAAGGTCATTTGCTGCTGTTTTCTGTCTGAGTCAGAAAGAAGCCACTTTAACTTTTCTTCCCTGCGTAATAAAGAATCTGTGAAAACAGGTGTTTGGGTGTGATGTGTGCCTAATTCTGGGACCGAGAGGCAGCCCCCATTGTTTGGGGGTTTTCCTTCAGTATAATAATTTTAAAAAGTCTTATGATTGCATACTGTGTTCAAAGAGCGATCCCTATGCAAAATAACAAATATTTATAAACTTATTTTGCTTAGAAACTAAAAGATTTAAAACTTACGAATTAAAGTGGAAATCACAAAACACTAATAAAGAAGTACAAAATAATACTATTTATCACGGATAGGACAGAGTTAAGTCTAGATGTGGTGTTTTCATTTAAAACACACAGAGAAAAAAATTGGAGGTCTCACGAACCTGGAAAATTTAAGTCTCTGGAAGCCGGAAAGCACGCCGTGGCGTCGCTTTACGGCTGTCGTGCTGGGTTCGCTTCCGTCGTGCCGCTCATGTCCCTGCTGGCGGCCGTGCTGCTGTTGACTCCGAGCCGGGTGTCGGTCAGTGTGTTACTGTGGGGACACCCTGCTCTCTTGCGGTCTCTCCTAACACCAGCTTGTGCGTCCTAGAGAGGGAACCCATGCCACCGGCCTCTGCTATCCCCTGGTCTGGCAGGTGAGAGGGGGTGCGCATGCGCATCCTTCTGTTTCCTAGATGGCCCAGGTCAGCCCCAAGACTGCCTTCCCGAACATCGCGGATCTGTTTGAGGATGTCGTAATTTCCGAAATCAACCAGGAGTAGTATAGTGTTTTCACATTGCGAGGGAAACACTGTAATTACAGTCGTATTTAAGTGCACTAAAAATGGAATTTTTGAAACTCTGACTAATAAAATACACACTTAAGTGTATTAACCTTGCTCTTCCAGCATTCCACTTGCCTCTCCCGGTCTGTACCCAGTGTGTGGCTTTTGATGAAAGTGAGGAATGCTGGATATTGAGTACTCACCTATCCATGCTAAGCACATCATACTTGGGAACTACACCCGGCCCTCGTCTTCAATCTTATTTTTAGTTTTTTAGAGACAGGGACTCACTGTGTAGTCCAGGCTGGCCTCTAACTCATTAAGATCAGCCCACTTCTGCCTCCTGATTGGACAAGGTGCAGAGAATGAGACTTTAGAACCCTCAGCCCTAAATGGTACATCTTCATCAAACTCCTCAAGGCTCAGCGATCTATTTGGAAGAGGAGGTAGAAAGAGATTGTAGGAGCCAAAGACGATGGTGGCACCAAGGAAACAGTGTCTTCCAGCCCACGGATGTACTTTTCACCTCACAGAGACTGTGGCAGCAGGAACTGGGCCTGCACAGGTTCAAGCCAGAGAGGGTCCCAGGGCCGAGAGGGGCAGTGGACTGACTTCCACCCCCAACCAAGAAGCTATCTGCAACGATGCCCACTGACAAAGGAAAAATTGGTTTTTCCAATGAAGTCTCACTGGTTTATTAACCACACTTCAGGGTAGGCCCTGTTCTAGGAGTGGCTGGCCAACACAAAATGAACTCAATGCTATTTCTGTAGTCATTTTTGTCTCATTTTGCTTTGGGCCTTTTTTTGTCTTATTTGAACTTCTGCTTTGCTTTTGTGTGTGTGTTAGAACCCAGGGCCTGCTGCGGGCTAAATGCTGTTCACTCAGTTGTACCCTAATCCCATGTTTTTTCAATTGATTTTAAAGATCAACAGGAGGGGCCAGTGAGCTAGCTCAGTGAGTGAAATGCTTGTCACACAAATCTGACAACCTGAGTTAAATCCCAGAACCCACATAAAAGTGGAAGGAAAAAATCTACTCCGCAGGGTTGTCCTCTGACTTCCACATGGACATATAATGGAAGGTCTGCCCCATTCCGTTATAGATAAACACACCAATCATTTCTTTAAAAAGTCTAAAAATGGAAAAACCTATGGGAAGGAAAGGAGGAGAGCCAGCAATTGCTGAGTGTCTACTCTTTGCCAAACACCATGCACGTGATCTCATTTAACATTGAGGATAACTAAGAGAAATATTATTCTATAGAAAAAGAAATGAGTTATGAGAGACAAAGCAATTTCCCTAGTTCATGTTTAGAGCTCTTAATCTTGTAATGCAAAATCCACACATCCCCGTATGTCAGCGTTTCTCAGACTGGGTTTCCTAGACCTCTGGAAAAGTCCAACAGAGGCTTTCCCCGCAACCATGAACTCTCCGAAGAGCCGACGTATTAGTCGAGTGATCTTCTAGCCAGTGTACTCTGGTCTTCCAGAAGGCCATCTTAGCAGAGGACTTTGAGGACATTGGATGTGTCATGGTAATGCCAGTGAGGTTAGCAAGTGTGGTACTATCTTTATTGCCCCAGGACCTCAGAAAATAACCAATTGGACTTCTCAATGCAGTCACACTGAGGGAAGGCCAAGTTCCTTCTGTCAGTGAGGTTCAAGCAGAAACAGGTGAAGAGCAAACACTTACCAGCCTACCTCGCAGGGCGTGTGTCAGACCCATACTCAAGCCGCCTCCGCCAAGGGGGGCAGTTCTGCTCACAATAGCGATTTCACTTTCGGTCAAACTTGATTAACATCAACGTATTGAAACCATCTCGACTTTGTAGTCATGCTTTTTAATTTTAGCATTGTAATTGTAGAAGCTGTTTATAATTACACAATTATTCTTGATTTTGTTTATACAAGAAGGAACAATAAGACCATCTAAACACTGAGAATGAAGAGGGTGCTTCCCTTCAAAGGAGCCCACACATAACTCATGTTGGAGAAGACTGCCATTATATTACACTGTTTCCTTAACATAGAAAACGATGTTAAAAAAAACACCTGTAACCACATTACAGATACAGCCACTCTTAGGACCCAAAATATAACAGTTCATCGATGATCTAGGATTGAGGAACTACATAAACATGTTTTGATTACAGGGTATACCCGATGACAACCTGAAGGAAGCAGGTTACCATTACATCATGAACCTCTGCTGTGAAAGAGCCCTACCTGGAAGAGCGACTTTCCAAACACAAACACATACTGGGAATCCCTCCTACAAATGCTTTGGTAAGATCATTTCTTAGCATCAAGTGTATGACAAGTATCTGCGCGATTCAGGAGCCATCGTGATGGTTGTGAGAAAGTAGGCCGCTCACAGATAACTTAGGACCCACGGATTAAGCAAAATCTTACAACCTGCATCTTTTGAATACAAATGAAACCTGAGTTAAAGTATAATTAAGACGGCCTGGGACCCGAGAGATAGAGCTCAGTGGGTAAAGGCATTTGCTGCCAAGGTTGATCTGAGTGTGAGCCCCAGGATTCACAAGGTAGGAGAAAACTGAGACCTATAAACTTTCCTCTGACCTCCACATGGGTCCACAGAGGCCCCTGCCAAACATAGATTAAAATGTGATGTACACACACACACACACACACACACACATAAGTGAAGCCAACCATGGACTCTGGAGTTGAACAATCTGGCTCAGGGTCACTGGATGGCAGACAATGCTCATGGACTCAACAATGAGTCTCTGAAGCCAGCAGCCACATCGACAGATGTAGGGTGTGCTCTGCCTCTGGACGGAGTCCAAGGTTTCTGTCACGGATAACATCCCCTGCTTCCTGAATGATTTGGAACACTTTAGAAATGCCAATTACTGAAGCATCACGTTGAGATAATGATTTAAGATGCCATTAAGATAATGGGCCAGTATTGTCCCTGAAGGAACAAAATGTGTTTCCCGGTCTCAGATTGGCACGGGCCACTTCCTTGTACCTCTCTCCCGTCTGCTGCAATGGCCAAGGCCACCTGCCATCTTTTCTACCCTGCTGTGTCTTCCTCACCTCCCTATTTGGCTCTCTACCACCATCTTGGATCCAGAATCATTACCATAGGTCACCCTCCCTCAAATGGAAACTTACTGAAAAAGACCTGGCATTGGGCCTTCTTAGTTCCACAACTGTTCTCGGCCCCACTTCCATGAATTTTAACTCAGTATCTTTCTTCAAGACAGGGTTTCTTTGTGTAGCCCTGGCTGTCCTGAAACTAGCTCTGTAGACCAGGCTGGCTTAGAACTCACAGAGATCCACCTGCTTCTGTCCCTTAGAGCTGAGATGAAAGGCAGGGGCCACCACTGCCTGGCTATTTTTAGAAGGTTTTTTTTTGTTGTTGTTGTTGTTATTTTAAAATGTGTTTTGCCTAAGTTGTGTTTGTGCCCATGTGCATGCAATGCCTGAAGAAGCCAGAAGAGGGCACCAGATCTCCTGGATCTGGAGTTACAGACAGTTGTGAGCAGCCACGTAGGTGCTGGGAATGGAACCCAGTTCTCTGCAAGGGCAGCCAGTGCTCTTAACGACTGACCCATCTCTCCACTCCACCGCACATACAACATCACTTATTTTAAATGGCAGAAGTTGGGGTTTGTCAGACAGAGTGATGGTTTCCCTGTTCCAAACAGACTCCAGTAAGGGCCAGAGGCTGGACCACACGCTGGGAATCTCAATTTTCTGATTATCACCACCAGACATGCTCTTCACCGTAGCTGTTTGTTCCTTACCCCTCTCTTCCAGGACCCAGCCTCTGTGAAGTTTGGTGCTGCAAGGCAGAGCCGTCCTCATTCTCGGCCATTCTGCCCTTCCCTTTCTCTGAAGGAGGACTGCTGGGGGTGGGGTGTGTGTGCAGCTGGAAACAGATCCGGTAGCTGGGAGCTTCATTGCAGAGCTCCGCATGCAATCTTATTGGGTACAGTTGTAGATGGTGGGTGTCACACCTGAGCCAGTAAATGGAGAGGTATTGTGAAATAAATGAAAAGCTTCCTTCTCTATCTTGTTAATAGAAATGGAAGAGGGGGCCAAGTATTTCCTCTTCTGGTTCACTTGCGCCAAGTACCTTGCCGGACTCCACTGACGTCCTTAAGCAAACGCTGACAGGAAGGACACTGTTAGTAGGACGCAGATCACCCCAGGAGAGGGACAGCTGCCACCAGCTGCAGCCCAGGCCAAAGAACCACCGTTGGCAAGTCTGAGTTGGTTTTTTTTTTTTTTTTTTTTTTTCTGTTCAGGGCCTTGAACCCGAGGCCATGTGCTTGCTTGGAGGACTCTCTGAGCTACACCCCCAGCCTCCAACTCTCACTTCTAAGAGAAGCTCTAAATCCTGTGTGTGTGTGTGTGTGTGTAAACAAAGGAGTGATTGTGAAATTTGCTTTGAAATGTTGGCATGAGCACTTAAAAAGCTGACTAGACAAAGTTTATACTCCACCTCTGCTCTGCAAACTCTGTTTAGGATGTAGCTTAAGAAAAGATAATTGGAAGGGCCCCATCGTCTGTAACTTTCTAGGCATCAAGGGCTTTTTTCTTCTTTTTCTTTGGGGGTGGGGGAATTAATGCTCTATTTATAATCTATCTCCCAGGAGATATTCCACTTGAACTGTCTATGGCCAATATTAGTGTCGTGGTTCATTTGCTTACATATTCCAGGTGTTAAGTGATAGCACAATGTGGTGGCTCCTGCCCGGAATCCCAGCATTTGGAAGGCTGAAGCAGAAGGGCTGCTGTGCCTCTGAGGCTAGTCTGCGAGGTGTCGTGGGTTCTAGGCCAGCCAGGGCTGCCAAGTGAGACGCTGTAGAGTAGCGGTAGAGGAGATGTTCTTAAATGTGGTAGTGGCTGCTGCTGGAGTGGGTGCCTTCAGTCCAAATGCAGTTGCGACCCGCATAGTTCACCACCAACGCAGACGTTAAGTTCTCTTCAGAACACTTTGCACAGCTCAGTCTTCTCCATCATGCTCCCCTTTCTAAGGGCTACATTGAAGTTCGGTACCCACAAGCTCAAGAAACCCGGAGCTTACCTGCCAACACTGTTTTTTTTCCTCTAGGGAAAAAAATGCATACACAAACACAGACACAAATGTACACACATAGGCACGCAGATACATGTCTACACACAAACACAGAGACACAAATGTACACACATATGCACGCAGATACAGGTCTACACACAAACACAGAGACACAAATGTACACACATAGGCACGCAGATACATGTCTACACACAATCATACACGCAGAATCCAGCTGTCTGAGGCATTGGATGGAGAACAGTGGCTCTGCCCAGCTTCTAGCTGGGAGAAGCGAGTGTTCTGCCACCAGAAAGTCGCACCTGCACGGAAGGCTTCATCTCCGACAGTGGATTCATATTCCCGGGGAAACGAGTTCCTCCCCAAATCCCTGATCTTAAACCTGTGCCGTTCTCCAGATGATCAAAGAGCAACAGAAAAGTCTCATCCGAAGACAGAGACTCCTACAGCACCAACTTAGAAGGCATCCCCCCGACTCGCCCTGGAGCCCCAGGCCACTGGTGCCTCCAACTCACCTTCTGAGGTCTGAAGAGCCACACACACTGCTGCAGCCATGAGGGTAAGCCTTGCCTGCTGCATTCCCGCCTGAGCCACTGAGTCTGGCAGTGACTGGAGCGAGGCTGTGGGATAAGGAAGTGAATGTAAAGGTGTCCTTGGGCGCCCAGTTGAAGTAGGCCAGGTAGCCCCGCCCCGGGAGGTTCTCAGTTTCTTTAATGCCAGATTCCAGCAGGCTGTTAATCCCCTGCCTGATGTTTGTTCACATTGCCTGGGACTAGAGAGCACCTGTGGCTGTGTGGCAGCTGATGTCCTAACAGAATCACACAGATGCCATTGAACATATAGTTGTCTACAAGAACATATCTGCCAGCTTCCATCTACACACTGGAGTTCTAGGGGAAGAGCGTCATTTGAATTTCGTAGAAGCTTCATGGATGAATCTGATGGGCGCTTCCTTTGGGAATCATTGCTTAAAAGAAAGTTATTTTTGGCCGGATGGTGATCACTCAGGAGAGAGAGATAAGCGATAAGCGGGTCTTTGTGAGTTCGAGGCCAGCCTAGTCTACAGAGTGAGTTCCAGGACAGACTCCAAAGCTACAGAGAAACACTTTTTCAAGCAAAACAAAACAAAAGTTACTTACTTTTCTATTTTTTGGGGTTTGAGATAGGGAGTTTCTGGGGATAGGTTATTATTAGCATCTTCTCTCTCCCTCACATCACTTCCTTGGGGCCCTAGAATGAAACAATGGTTGGGCAGAGTCACTAGGAGCCATGTTTCACAGCATGAAGAACCGAGAAGATTAAAACCCACTCGCGGAATGACTATGATGAGAATCACAACCTTGGGGCAGGGTTCACTTCATCATTGCGCTACACAGTAAACCTGATGTCCACTAACAGGAACCTGTAGTCCTTGCAGGGTCCAGTGCCACATCCTTCTGAACCAAGACCCAGGTGAGAGAAATACTGGGGTAAACTGGTTTTGGTTAAGGTGAAGGAAAAAGTGAATCATGAGGCTTTGTCAAGAGAAACTATGGTGTAGGCTCTGGTTATGGACTATGTGATGTGTTGAGGGGAGTTCTTACATAGTAAATCCAGCCTGTGTCCAGGAGGCCACATGTGGCCCAGGATAGCTATGAATGTGGCCCGATGGATTTGTAGATGACAGCATCAAGTTGCAAAATGCCAAAAAGTTGGACATCCCTACACGTGGGCCAGTGTTAGCTCGGAAAGACCCTAAAATGGTGGTGGATATTAGTAGGGCTCGTTATGACAGTGGATTCCCAACATGGCTGACTTATAAAGATAAAAGGCTTACTCATTTAGCTCACAGCCTGGGAGGTCCTAGAATCAGAGTGTCATCAGCTCGGAGCTCAGTTGAGCCAAAACACAATGGAGATGCCTGTGTCCAGGTGGGTCTAAGAGGCTTCTAACATCAAGGACGCCAGATGGGAAGAGGTTGGCATCCCACAATTCTTTGTGAAGGTGTACCTTTGGGTACCACTCAAAGACTCCATCACCTCCCAACAGCAACCCCCTGGGAACTAGGGTTTTAATCACAGTCCCTGGAAGAATGCTCAGCTTCAGACCACAGAAAGTGGTTTCAGAGTTTTTTTATTATTTAAGTGAAGCCATGGATGAGAAGATCAGGAATGGAGTGGTATTAGGGCACAGGACGAAGCTGGAGGGCAGAGAGTGAGAAGGTATTTGAGGGAGGACATTGAGGACATAAAATAATGTGTGTCTTTGTGCTTTCTACTGTGAAACATCCCTTAGGCTAGGAAGCTCCAGCTGTAAACTTCTACAGATTCATTTCTTAGTTAGGAAAAATCAGATAGTTCAAAGAGAAGTGAGGTGACCCGGATGGGCCAGGAGGGGGATTATGCTTTAGGAAGGAAGTCAGGAACAGAAAGGCAAAGGCCGGGAGTTCTTGTATATGGAAGCTGGGTGTGGAAATCCACAGTAACAGGTGGTCTCCAGAGTCTGAGGAGGGTTGGAGTCAGATGGAGAAGGATGGGTACCAGGCCAGGGGGTGCAGCTGAAGAGGAGAAGTAATGTTTGATGTTTCGTAGCACGAAGCATAACTAATTAACATACTTTATTTTTTTTAAGATGTATTTATTTAATATGCATACAATGTTCTGTCTGTCTGTATGTTTGCAGGCCCGAAGAGGGTACCAGATCTCATTACAGATGGTTGTGAGCCACCATGTAGTTGTTGGGAATTGAACTCAGGACCTCTGGAAGAGTCAGTGCTCCTAACCTCTGAGCCATAACATAGTTTCTGTGCGAGGATTTGGGTCTGAGCACAACTGACTGAAATGAGTATTCCTGCGTGTTTACTTGGAAGTGTCACCCCAGCCCCTGGCATCCCCATATCCAAAGAGTCTGGAATGTTTGGGTGAAAAGTTCCATCCCAGGTCCCCTCCCCTGGGAGTTGCCTTAGTCCAAACTCCACCTCAGAGAAAGCCCGCCAATCTGTGACCCCCTCCTCAGAGATGTTCAAGACCTACACTCCTACAGAGTTTTTAAACTGCCCCCCAGAGTACAAACACGTGGTTTTCCGTTCTTCCTTTCCCATCTCCTCTCTGAGGGCTTGGAAGGACACCTGGGAGCATTAGTATCCATTAAACCTGGGCTTTTTCCAATTTGGTTTAATTTGGTCTGATTTGGAGAGGTTTATTGGGACACAAAAACTTTTCATTGTGTGATTTTCTTGATTATTTTAACTGCTGAATATTCAGATCACTTGGATGTGTTCTTTTTCTGGTGTGTATTATTACTAAAACAATCTTGTTGCTGGGAAGCCAGCTGGCAGCCTTGTCCATGCTAGTCAAGCACTCCGTTACTGAGCTATACTCCCATCTCCAGTAATGCTTATTATGACCATAGCAGTGCGGTGGTGGTCACTCTTGTAATCTGTGTCCACGCATCCCAATGTTTTCTTAAGTAAGTTCTTAGGAATGATTTCTCTAGGGCATGGGAGGTGTCTAGTAAGCTAAGATGCTTTCCACACAAGGGTGAGGACTTGAGTTTGGATCTCAGAACCCAGATCCAGGCAGAATTTGACAGTACACATCTGTATTCAGAGCACTTCCACTGCGAGATGGAGGGGGAGCCAGGAAAACCCTCAGAGACTCGAGGGCCAGCTAGCCCAGTGTGCACAGGAATGAACAATATACCTGTCTCAGCCATGTGGAGGGTAGGACTAACACCCAAGGTTGTCTTCTGGCTCCATTCATGTCTGTAAACAGAAACATGAACACACACACGCAAACACTTTTTTAAAAGGCATAATATTTCTAAAAATGTATGCCCCTCTGAATCACTTTTAATATAAATCCCCACTTCTCTCATGGCCTGCAAACATCTCTGCTCAACCTTTCTTCCTGCTCAGGAAGGGAAGGGCGTGTGAACATGCTCCTCACCATACCAAATGGCTAGCTCGGTGAGCAACAAATAATGGGTTCTCATTGTTTGCTGAACGGATAATAATCTGGATAACTAAGATGAGCAGGTATTCGGTGCACGGGGAAAACCACACTAGTGGGTTTGAATGGTTTTCAGTCCGTACCTTTGACCTCTTCTCAGTACTTGCTGTTGTACTGGGAAGAATGCTTTAAAATTTGTTACTCTGCGGGGATTATCTTCTCTATTATAGTAAAACCAAAAAAAAAAAAAAATGAATTAGAGGAGGACTAAGGATCTAGAGGTTGAATCAGGGCCAGGGGGCATGGGTGTGTGCTGTGTGAGAATTCGGGACACCGTATTCTCTAGGAACAATATTGGTCCTTTTCCAGCTAAGGCGTCTCGTGGTTTATGCTTTAATGAAATGTGTGATAGGAATGGGCATATAAAATGCCAAAGCAAACAGGGAAGCACAGAGGACTAATCAGAGGACAAAGTTTGAGCCCGAAACAGTAAGAAGGGAGTTTCCCTTGGGCTGAATTCCTGGTTAACACTATAGTTCCCTGACTGGCAGGAATACTTATGTTTCCAGATCCCTGAACACTCTGAATTCATCCCTATGTCATCGTGCTCTGTTTTATTCTGATGTTGAGGCACAGGAGTCAGGTGACTCTCATGGGGTTCGCCAACAAGCCGGGAGGGAGGCAGAGGGCACAGCGGTACTGACAGCTAGCAGAAAGAAAAACAAAGCAGGAACAACCAAGTTAGTTGTTTTTATTATTGCTATTATTATTATTATTTTATTGCTTTAAAAAATTCCAATCCAAATTCCCACTCTTTTCCCTCCTCCCACTCCCTGCCCCCTCCAGTTCTAAGAGAGGACAAGGCACCCTGCCCTGTGGCAAGTCCAAGGCCCTCCCTACTACATCTAGGTTGAGCAAGGTATACATCCAAAGAGAATAGAATTCCTGAAAGCCATTATATGCAGTAGAGACAAATCCCAGTGTCACTGTCATTGGCCCCTCAGTCTGCCCCAACTGTCAACCACATTCAGAGTGACTAGTTTGATCCCATGCTCGTTCACTCCCAGTCCAGTTGGAGTTGGTGAGCTCCCATTAGCTCAGGCACATTGTCTCAGTGGGTGAACCCCTCATGGTCTCGACTTCCTTGCTCATATTCTCAATCCTTCCACTCTTCAACTGGACCTTGGGAGCTCAATCTATTGCTCCGATGTGGTTCTCTGCTTTTGTTTCCATCTGTTGTTGGGTGAAGGTTCTATGGTGATATTTAAGATAATCATCAGTCTGCCTACAAGGCAAGGCAGGTTCGGGCACCCTCTCCTCTATTGCTTAGGGTCTTAGCTGGGGTCATCCTTGTGGATTCCTGGGAATATTTCTAGGGCCAGGTTTCTTGCTAACCCCATAATGGCTCCCTCAATCAAGATATCTCTTTCCTTGCTCTCATCTCTGTCCTTCCTCCATCTCGACTATCCCATTCCCTCAAGCTCTCCTCAACCCTCCCCCAAGTTGGTTGTTAAACTATCTCGTAGACTATAACTGAAGATAGTAAAAGATGGCACACTACCTGGGATGTGAAGTGCTTGTGTGAACTTCACACGCCAGCCTGGGACCCGCAGCAGAGACGTCAGTTTTGACATCAGAGGAAATGGGCTCCTTCCTTGACTTTGAAACAGGTGGTTACTCATGTGTAAAAGGAAGAAGTCGAAGTATTAAGTTCTAATGTATTACATATTTAAAGAAGTGTGGATTTTCTTTAAAGTTGTAGAACAGAGAAACTCTTTTCACATAAAACAAGATGCAGGAGCCATTAAGGAAATAAAACATTTTACCCATTTAGCAGGGTGGAGAGACGGCTCAGTTAAGAGCACTTGCCGCTCTTGCAGAGGACCTGAGCTTGGTTTCCAGAATCCACATGGCATTGCTGAGCCATCTGTAACTCTAGGCGCAAGGGATTCTATTCCCCCTTCTAGCCTCCTCAGGCACCAGGTACATATGTAATGCTGGCCAACACTCACACATATTAAATAAAAAATTGGCTATTCAAAAATACCAAATCCCTTTGTTGGGGCTCCCTGACCCTAAAGTAAAGGAAGGTCTCAAAGTCACCTCAGCCCCTATTTCTGTTGCCTGATGCCTGCCTCATTCTCCAGTGAAACAAGCCATGGGCTCCAGAGTTGCCCTTTTCTAAGGCAGGCTGCAGAGACGAGACCCTTCCCCAAAGCCAGCCACCATACATGAAATCCCTGCCGCTCCCCACCTTCCCTCTCGGCTCCGTCAGAAGGGTCCTGTCCCACATCGGCAGTCACACAGAAGTCAAGAAGAGTCTGAAAGCCTCGCCCTTGCAGGGTTCTCCCCTGCATAGTTAGCATAGACACACTCCTTTTGTGACTCACACTCCCTTTGTATAATCACAGCTTTTCATTACCACGCTGTTTGGAAGGTAGGCATAGAAACAAATGGTTTACTCCAGGTCTGAGGTCTTCAGTGTGGACACTCTTCTGCTTCTGAAACTGTCCAATAATTGTCTTGTTTCTCTTAATGAAATGTATTTTTTTAAAAAAAAAGCAATGCAAGAGAGAAAGACACCATGCAACAGAGCTCACTCACGTGGAAGGCATTTTTATTGGAGGAATATGAATGGGAAAAGTGGGAGGAAAGGGGAGACCTCTGGGGAGAGGAGTGGTGGAAGAAAGAGAGGCAGAGAAGCAGAGAGAGAGAAAGAAAGAGTATTATCCTTAAACACACACACACACACACACACACACACACACACACACACACCTCTCCAAAGGCCTCCAGAAGGAAAACTATTCCTTCTGACTTTAGCCCAATGGGAGAATGGCGATGGATTTCTAGTATACAAAACTATGATATAATACCTTTTCTTTTTAAGAACCACCATTGGCCGGATGATGGTGGCACACGCCTTTAATTCCAGCACTTGGGAGGCAGAGGCAGGAAGATCTCTGTGAGTTCGAGGCCAGCCTGGTCTACAAGAGCTAGTTCCAGGGCAGCTAGGTCTACACAAAAAAAAAAAAAAAAAACCCTGTCTCAACAAAAACAAAAACAACCACCATTCAAGTCACTAATTAATTAGAGGCAAAGGCTATGTAGCTCATGCTGGTCTCACTCTTGTACAATCTTCCTGCCTCAGTCTCTCGAGTACTGGAATTACAGGCAGTCACCATACTCAGCTGTGTGGTTATTATAGAAGTCAAAGGACAGTAACACAGGCAACACATACACACACTCCCAACCTGCATCCCCTCGAGGATCAAGTCAACAAACTTCTCCCCCTGCTGTCATTTCTCCCTTTCTGAGATCCCAAGGTTAAATCTCCTTGAGCTCACTAGAACTGGCAGGTTAAGAAGGAAGCAGAGAGCTTGCCCAGTGATAAGCTCTGAATGTCACAACCTAGGCTGGCAGGGCTCTTTCCAAAAGAGCTGGCCTGCAGCCTGTGGCATCTTTTGTGGAAGCTGGATTGCACAAGAGCTGCTCTGCCTGTCAGGTAAAAAGTTAGAGTCCTTGTTTGCCACGGAATCAGGCTCAACACCTAGACTATTGTAAAACAAACAGACAACTAGCTGTGAAATCCAGGCAGAGTGAACCACAGGCCACTGCACAAATGGAACCTTTGCACACACGGGGCTTTTTATAGTACCTCACAAGTACTTTCCAACTGTCATCAAGGTGCTTCACACACACACACACACACACACACACACACACACACACACGTTTGTTATATAGCAACTGCCCTGCTCTTCAGGCTTCATTTAACGCCAATCAAGTGAACTTCCTTGTTCATGACTTCGCCATTTCTGATATGGGAACACAAGAAGGGCTCAGATCAAGTCAAATGAACCTGAAGAAAGGTCTGTGTTCTCTGAAAGCTTTTTCAGAGATCCAAGGAGGACACCCCCCCCCCCCGCCATGGTGGTGCTGGGCTCCATCAGACCTTCTCCTCCTGTTCAGGCAACTCTGGGGCTATGGACTGGGCTGCCAGCATTGCTAAGGGTGCTGGGCCGGGAGGAGCTTCAGTGTCCTGCAAAGTGAAGCAGCAAAGGTTTATAGGCCTTTCTTTCACTGATCATTATTCCCGAGGAGTAAAGAAATACCAGGGGAGCTGGGTGGTGGTGGCACACACACCTTTAATCCTAGCATTCAGAAGGCAGAGACAGGCAGATCTCTGTGAGTTTGAGGCCAGCCTGGTCTACAAAGCAAGTTCCAGGACAGCCAGAAACAGAAAAAAAAAAACAAACCTGTCTCGGTAAACAAAATACAAAAAAAAAAGGAAAGAAGGAAGAAAGAGAGGGAGGGAGGGAGAGAGAGAGAAAGAGAGAGAGAGGGGAAAGGAAGGCCAGCCAGGGGATAATTATGACAAGACCTTGAATTATCTGAAGTGTAGTTTACCTGTGTAAGTTGATTATTAGGAGAAATATCCTTTTAAAGAATGCTGTCAACGCTGTCATAGTTCACTCACTAGCAGGGGTCTTTGTTCCTCTTTTCTGTCCTGGTTTCAGAAACAAGTGTCATTTGAAATTAGATCTGCTAAGTTCGAGTTCTGCTGCCTAAATTCTGTGCTGGGGCCTCAAATAAATACACGTGTAGTCTTTCCTTCTGTGTGAAGAAGCAGCCACACCTCCAACAGAATAGAATGGAAATCTCTAACTATTTCAAGTTTTATCTTGAAATTTGGCCTGGAACTATGTCTACGAGGCTGGCCTTGAACTCACAGAGATCCATCTGCGTCTGTCTACCAAGTGCTGGGATTAAAGGCACATGCCTCCTTGCCTGGTCTTCAAGTTTTATCTTTCTGTATATGAAAATAAATGATAATAATAAAGGAATTTATCAGATTAATAAAATTGTCATGAACTTCCTGCCTTGGGGCACCTTGGGATATTGCTAGTGTCTGATGAAATGGTATATTAAATAATAGAGATAGAAATATGTGCACGCAGAGGCATTGAACCCAATGGTGAACAAGAGCTGATCAAAACTGTCTTCCCACTGGGACATCAGTGTCTGGGTTTGGGCAGTCAGGTGGTGGGGTCAGGTCAAACATTCATAGCCTGAAATTGCGCTTATGGTAGGAAATGGAAACGCCTTTACTGAAAATAGAATATAGAAGCATACTTGTTTATTGTTAAGCATCATATACATAGACATTCCTCATGGCCCAGGTGACTTACTAACTCCAGAGATGATCACCATCAACTCTTTGATTTAGTAATTATTTTCTACACACACATACATGCACACACACACACACACCAGGCAAGCTTTACAAAAATGATAGCATACTGTCTTACTGATTATTTTAATTTTTAAAGACTTAAGACAGACATTTTGCATAGGCTGTATTGATCTGGCTCACTATTCAAATGTGTAGGCATTTTAGTTTAAGGCTTGCATACTAACTTAGGTTAGTGATGATCTAGTTATGTAGGTTATGTAGACTGTTATGTAAGTTCCTGTTTGGTTTTTGCCTTCTCAGGTCATCAACTGCCCCCTTTCCTTTGTGCTTATGTGTGTAGCCCTGGAACTAACTCCCTAGAACTGGAACTTCTGGGTCTCTACCCAGAAGGCTTGTACTTTTAAATCTAGTAGCACGTTTCCTCTGGCAATGATGGGGAGGTCTCTGCAGCTGCCACCAACAGCGAGATCACTAATCTTTCAGAAAACTACCAGGAAAGATTCAGAAACTACCTTTTAATTTTGCATTTTTAACTAACTATATTGAATGTCTTGGGATTTCCCTTTAGATGATTATTTCTGTAACGTAATACAGTATTTGAGATAAGCCCTTCCCGGTGTAATTGATAAGTAAAAAGTATCCCAACCACACAGCATTTCTAAATTTAGTTAAATCTACATTCATATCCACCCCTTGCCACGCCTGCAGACTCCATCAGAATCAAGTTCGGCATGTGTTTCACTGTGAAACCTGTCACATCCAGGACAGTCCTAGGCGGTCCCTTCTCTCTGCCCTCCATTCATGCACACTGACATCCAGAGAGGGCACACATATGAAACAAAGGACGCTGCTCGTCAGTGCGGCACACACAATGGTGTTCAGTTCTGTACATTCCCTGTGAGCCCCTGCTGTGCCTTCAGGGAAGACCCTGGCACAGTTCTCAGGTGTTTGCCCTCTGCAGCTGAACCCCACAGCCAGGTCCTTCACCCAGCCACCAACGAGAGACCCTAGCACCAACCACCAAGTTGGAAGACATTGCTGATTTTTAATTTGTGGGCAGACTGCTTATAGTATTTCCATTTTATCAACTGATTGTAGATGCAATTATATTAAATATTGGTAGGCTGTTTCCCTTTGAGGGAGAATTTACTATGCACCACGACTTATATGATTATTCCCACTTAAAAGGTCATCACTGTAAAGTACCGCACAGTCATACCTAAAGGCTTTTACAGAACTTCATACCCAGAAGCTTGAGTATCACTTTATCATTCCAGTGTTTGCCCAGTTGCCATAAAATTTTGCAAGGTCCCAGTGAACCTTATAGCTCTGTTATAATCAGACTTTGTATATTCAGATCTTATATATATGAATAATATGGAATAAAGTGCCACTTCATTTATAATAGGATATAAAAGGCATCGAGCACTCAGATTATTCTTTAAACTTGTGTAAAAGTAGGATCAACTATCACTGGGCTTGTCTGATTTGAAAGGAGGGCGCAGGACTGAATGACTTTAGTCATTGTTTTGTAGCTTTAGGAGACAAAGTCTATCAACTGAAATTCCCAGTATAAAAAGTATGTCCAAGCCAGGCATGGCTTTGCAAGCTCATTACTCCAGCACCCAGAGGCTGAGGTAGGAGTAGTTGCTTTTCCAGTCCAGCCTGGGTTGGGGTACATGGAGAGATTGTGTGTGTGTGTGTGTGTGTTTAGTATATCCTCTCACAGATGTACATGGGCCTTGATGAAAACACCCTGGCCCTGAAGAACACCAACCGTTAAGAGTTGGGCATGTCTGTGTTCTGTGCTGCCTTCTCTCTTCTAGTCATTCTGTGGGTTCTCACCAGGTCCTGTCTGAACAATGATCTGGAGCCAGTTGCCAAGACGAGGGGATGAGTGGATGCTGCAGTGGCTGCATTTCCCTGAAGCTTCACGAGCTCAAGAGAAGCCTGGGAGGAGGGGCCAGTGAGGAGAGAAGATGTGAAGAGGATGGAGGAGATGCAGGCCAACAAGAGGCAACTCAGCCCTCAAACACAATGGTGCGCTGACATCCACTGTCAGTAGGGCCAAGAATAGAGTGGTGGTACGGAGGGGTGGTTGCAGGTTGTTAGTGCCCGAGAGGTCAGAGCCACAAACAACGCTCATTAAAGAAGGGACATTTCTGAGGACGGAGGTAAACTGTGGTAGATCATCCCAAAACTTTATTATTTAAGGAAGGAATGATGGCGAAAGTGAATTTTCTTTCTAACAATAGAAGGTGAGATGACCCCCAAGGTGACATTTTTAAGCAAGGTCTCTTTTTTGTTGCTGTTTTTTTGAAACAAGTTCTCTCTATGTAGTGCTGACTGTCCTGGAGCTTGCTATGTTCTTATGCTTAATATGAAAAGAGCGAAAAATACAAAGGGTTTTACAATTTAGAAAAATTTCCATGTTATATAGACTTAATTTTCATGAATTTAAGCCAGATGTTTAAAAATAAATTTAATTAAACTTATTCTTTATATAATACTTACTATCATATCAACCAAATTGACAGCTGCTTTTGAAAGGTAATAGTACCTAAGAGCTAGGCTGTATAAAGTAACAGATTGCAAAAAATTTAACAATAAGAAAAATACTCTCCAAAGATCATGAACCCTTCTACAATGTACAGAACTCTATAAAGGTAGAAGCCTGGTTAGGATATGACATCATGTCTAAGTCATCCACGTTTCCTCAGAGACTAGGGCACACAATTGCTAGCATTGAAAATCACAAATTAAAAAAAATCTGAAGAGCCGGGCAGTGGTGGCGCATGCCTTTAATCCCAGCACTTGGGAGGCAGAGGCCAGCGAATCTTTGTGAGTTCGAGACCAGCTTGGTCTATAAGAGCTAGTTCCAGGACAGGCTCCAAAACCACAGAGAAACCCTGTCTTGAAAAACAAAAAAACAAACAAAAAAAAATCTGAAGAAAATAGGAATCACATATGTCACAAAGAAAGAGAGGAGTCTCTGGGGCAGCATATTAAGACCACCGTCATATCAAACCACAGATGTAAATTTACAGTGATGCACTTCCTTCTCTAGTAAAGTTCATCATCTTAACAGTTGAACCCGGAAGAGCAAAAGAAAAAGCAAGATTTCCAAAAACTATTTTATTTTGAAAAATCCTTTTGTTCTCAGTAAGGAGAAGATTTAAAAAAAAAATCATTTGAACAACATTTTAGACTAGTTTGTCACAATCACACAACTCTTGCAATTTTAGTGGCCGTCACGAATCTACATCTCAGATGACACCATTGCTCAGTACTGTTTTTTTTTTTTTGATTTTTCCAAGGTTTTATTTGATCAGTGAATTTTTTTTAATTTATTTATTTATTAAGGATTTCTGCCTCCTCCCCGCAACCGCTTCCCATTTCCCTCCCCCTCCCCCGATCAAGTCCCCCTCCCTCATCTGCTCGAAGAGCAATCAGGGTTCCCTGACCTGTGGGAAGTCCAAGGACCGCCCACCTCTATCCAGGTCTCCTAAGGTGAGCATCCAAACTGCCTAGGCTCCCACAAAGCCAGTACGTGCAGTAGGATCAAAAACCCACTGCGATTGTTCTTGAGTTCTCAGTATTCCTCATTGTCCGCTATGTTCAGCTAGTCCAGATTTATCCCATGCTTTTTCAGACCTAGGCCAGCTGGCCTTGGTGAGTTCCCGATAGAACATCCCCATTGTCTCAGTGTGTGGGTGCACCCCTTGCGGTCCTGAGTTCCTTGCTTGTGCTCTCTCTCCTTCTGCTCCTGATTTGGACCTTGAGATTTCTGTCCGGTGCTCCAATGTGGGTCTCTGTCTCTGTCTCCTTTCATCGCCTGATGAAGGTTAATATTCAGGAGGATGCCTATGTGTTTTGCTTTTGGATTCACCTTCTTATTTAGCTTCTCTAGGAACATGAATTATAAGCTCAATGTCCTTTATTTATGGCTAGAAACCAAATATGAGTGAGTACATCCCATGTTCCTCTTTTTGGGTCTGGCTTACCTCACTCAGGATAGTGTTTTCTATTTCCATCCATTTGTATGCAAAATTCAAGAAGTCCTTGTTGCTCAGTACTGTTTTTATATAAGTTCAGTGGTGATCCAGGTATTGCTTTGTCAAAGCTCGTTGTTAGTAAATATTTTCTAAATATTTAGTTATGTTTTTCAAATTAGTGAAAATGCTAACATGAGATTCCTGGGCAAAGATACTACCCCCCCCCAATAATTTCAGTGAATGTAATTATAGGCAATGTGATAACAATTACTTCCTAAATTGATTTCTGAAATCGTAACTTAGATTTAATTTTATTATTTTAGTTAGATATTTGCTAATAATTACTGTCCACAAATATTTGAGATTATTACTTCAGTCAGGGTCAACATATGTGAAATGCTTGTTAGTCCTCAATAGACATCTTATCATGACCTTATTTATTTTGTCCACTTCACTGTTTCGGTGTCCCAGGAAAATGTAAATTCAAATATCATGTGAGCTTTTTATAAGTTAGCCATCCAAAATTTTGAGTTTTTTTTTTTAAATTAGGAAATGGACTGGTTTTGAAGACAGCTCAGTAGGTATCAACTTGACAAAACCAGTAATGTCAGACAAAGCAGCAGCAATATAACAGAGCATGAAATAAGGACAAACCCAATACTGCACTAGATGGTCGCGTAAGAGGGAAGGGCAAGTACTGAGCCTGCCTCCCGAGCAAGAGGGCCCGAGAATTGTAAAAACTAAATAAAGTACCTAACTGTGTTTTAAAATTTTCACTTGAGGTCTGGCAGTGATGGCCCATGCCTTTAATCCCAACACTCAGAAAGCAGAAGCAGGTGGATCTCTGAATTTGAGGCCAGCCTGGTCTATAGAGGGAGTTCCAAGACATCCAGGGCTGTACAGAGAAACCCTGTCTCAAAAACAAAAACCAAATTTCAGTTGAACACTGGCTGTCTTTCATTATTGTCATCTGAATTATTGCCTTTCCTTAGAGGCATATGGTCATCTCAGACATCAACAATCTCAGACATCAACAAGCATCCCATGTTTTGAAGATATCGTTTGTCTGGTCCCTGTTAAATACATAAGGAATGAACACAGATGTGGTAAGGACAATGTGGTTGTCACATAAAGCCAGAAGGGCAAAGGAGAAGTTTTCCCAAATGGGCATATCCACAGGCCGTGACGAATTCCATCTCGGATGTGGTGCGAAGCCCAGGAAATGAACAGCATCCACGGGAGGAAGCACCACGAGTCCCGGAGCCTGAAAAGGTGCATGGCCAGCTTCAGGCTCACAACTGCCACAGGTATCACGGTGGAACAGTGGAGGAAAGGTCTTCTCGGAAGCGTCAAAGCGGCCTGCAGCGAGAAGTAGCAGCTAGCATCATTTCCTTCTTTGCAAAATCTCACAGTTGCTCCTTACTATTTTAACACGACCAGCGTCAACTGGAAACGCCAGAAAACTATAACTCTGCAGAAGCACTGGACGCATGGTTTCCAGGCTGGTGTTCTCTTCTCACTCTATGCTATTCTACACTAAAGCTAAATTTTTAACTTAAAAAAATATGAGATGATGAAAGCATGACCATCATATCCTTTGCGTCAACAATAAAATGGAGGTCTTAGGAATGTGGAATTGGGACTGGAGAGATGGCTCAGAAGTTAAGAGCACTGGTTGATCTTCCAGAGGTCCTGAGTTCAATTCCCAGCAACCACATGGCAGCTTGTAACCATTTATAATGAGATGATGCTCTCTTCACGTGTGCAGGCAAACATGCAAACAGAACACTATATACATAATCTTTTTCATAAAAGGAATATTGTAATAATTTTACAAGCTTCCCAGTGTTTAAAAAGCTACAAACATAATTTATATCCTAAGTATAGGATTTGTGTAATTGGGGTTTAAGTAATATTTAAAACTAAAAACACTCCTATTTATTTATATATATGCTTACTTGCTGAGACGTCTTACCAGGCCTATTTTAAAGTTGTTTTCTCCCTGAGGTTGTTAAATTTTTCATATGTGTATCTGTGTGTAGGTATATGTATAAGCATGCAGTTGACCTTGAGGCCAGAGAGGTCACTGAATTCCCTGGAGCTGGAGTTATAGGCAGTTGTGGACTGCCACACGGGGACTGGAAACTAAACCAGGTCCTTGGGAAGAGCAATGGGTGCTCCTGACCACTGAGCCATCTCTCCAGCCCTATTTTAAAGCTTCTAATTGACAAATGTTTAAGAAGGACAGCGTGACATTTCCTACAAGCATATAATGTGTGCTGGTTGTTATAGAGTAAGGGGAATAGCTAAGACTTCAACAGTTATCGGTTGTTGTGTTGAGAATACAATCCCTCTTCACCAGCTGTTCTGAAGCAGAGATGAGCTGTCAACTACAGTGCTGTAGGCATTAGTAGTTTCTCCTTCTGTCCAACCTCACTCCTGAACCTGTGGCTCATCCTCGCCTTATCCCGTCCTGTTCTATAATTCGTGTTTCTAAAGAACTTCTTGGGACATCTAAGAGTACACACACACACACACACACACCACCACCACCACCACCACCACCACCACCACCAGCAGCAGCAGCAGCAGCAGCAACAACAAAATATTCCTTCATTAAAGCAGGGGAAAAGGAGAATATTTTTTATTACAACTGTTTCATAAAAGCCACAGATTCTTTCAGAATTTACTACTAACACTGAAAGATTATTTCAAGTTATTATTTTATTATTCCCTATGGTAAAGCTGAGGGAATAGATCCTTTACCTTTGTGGCCTCCACATACAGGGCAAAAAGCTAAAATTTGTCTTGAATCAGCAATCATCCCTCCTTGCTGACTGAGCTTCAGAGTCAGGTGGCCCTGCCGCACACTTTGTATGTGACAGGCAGGAGGAAGTGAGGCTTCATTCACCCCTCAGCAAGTATTTACTGAGCACCTCCTGGGTGGGCCAGGTAACCTCCCAGGCCAGTGGCTCACAAGGCAAAATCCTTGCTTTGGATCTACACTTCTTTTCTGAGATGTTTGTAAATCACATGCATACACAAAGGCAGGCAAATCTTTTGATAGTTAGAAAATATAATATCTGTTAATGTCACACATAGGAGATACACACAAACGGGAAGACATAAAGAGTAAGAGGGGAGGGGCTGGAGAGATGGCTCAGTGGTTAAGAGCATTGCCTGTTCTTCCAAAGGTCATGAGTTCAATTCCCAGCAACCACATGGTGGTTCACAACCATCTGTAACGAGATCTGCTGCCCTCTTCTGGTCTGCAGACACACAGAGATAGAATATTGTATACTAAATAAGTAAATAAATAAATATTAAAAAAAAAAAAAAAAAAAAAAAAAAAAGAGTAAGAGGGGAAAGGAAAAAAGAACACTGACCCAGGAACACTCAGAACGAAAGCCGTTCCTTTTAGCTTGCTAATGTATTCTCTGTGAGCCAGCACCGAGCTTCTCAGTACAGTTACTAGGCTAAGAGTTCTCACTTTATGTCTATATGGAACTTTGTGACAGCAAATTAAATTAGGAACAAGTCTGTGGGCATCCTTAGGGAAATAGTAGATACTCAAAAAAGTTGAATGAGTTAGCTTTCCTATTTTAAAGTAAGACATTTTCTCTAGCCTATGATGGTCAGAAAGATCAGCGTGGCCGTACTAACGACATTAAAGAAAACTATGTCGATGTCTTACCTTTAAAGACAGGGATCTAGCAAGAAAAAAATGGTCGATATCAATAACAGAGGCTAAAAACCCAGCTAAAAGAACCTCTCCAAAGTCAGCCTTCTTCTTGATTCCAATGACGACTGCCCATGACCACATGCCAATCATGCCGTGTACTATGTTATCTGAGAGGGCGCGAAGCCAATCGTTTTGATGAATTACGGAAAACCGGAGAAGTCTATCAGCTACTAGGCAAAAGACACCCAGACCGAGGCTGGAGATGAGAGACTCGGTACTGAAACACTGTTGTAAAGCCTGAGTCTTTTCAACTTTGGACGCCATCATAAACTGTGTCAGTATACAGCAACAGCCGTCATGGACCAACAGTCTACTCTTGTCTTCATCCCTGGTATCCTGAAGCAGAAACCAAAGACAAACATTAAAAAGATTATAATCTGCCACACAATATCCAAGCAAGCAACATCAGCCATAATTATAAAACCAAATTGGAAAAATTAGCATCCCTTACGTGGTATACGATGGGCTGTATGGTCAAACACTGTAAGTCTGTTTTGCAGGAAAAAAAAAAACAGTTTATGTGGTAGCAAGGAGAACTTCAGAAAGCCCATTGTATGTTACTGATTCCTGCTAGGCATTTAAATAGTTCTGTTGGAATGTGTACGGTATGACAGCGGGCATTCATCCTATCTGTAAACCCATCAACTGCTTCTATATTTTTGAAGAAAAAAAAGGTCTGCTTTCAGGACTGGAGATCTGGCTCAGTGTAACATCACTCGCTGCTCTTTCAGAGGACCTGGTATACCCACAATGGGCTACTCATAACTGCTTGTAATTCTTGCACTAGGGGACCTGATACCGTCTTCTGGCTTCTATGGATACCTGCATGCACAGAGCACATATGCATACACTTGGCACATACATATACAGATAAAATAAATACCTACATCTTTTTTTAAACAAGCAAACAAACAAACAAACAAAAAACCTGCCTGTCCCCACGGTACCTAAACTCCAGAGCTGTAGAATTAGAGTTCCCTTCTCTGCCTCTAAGGTAGTGGTAAGGGTTGCCCAAGCGAAGCCCACCAGCTTCCTTTTCCTATGCAAAACTGATGTGGAATGGTACTCTTGAAGGCTACAGGCTCCAAGACACAAAACAGCTGAGGACAAGAAAGTCCTAGAGAAGCCCTTTATCCCAGCATTCTGCTGGCAGGGACAGAAGGGTCCCTGTGAGTTCTGGACCAGCCTGGTCTACACGGAGAGACCTTGTCTCTTTTTTAAAATTTATTTATTTTTATTTTATGTGTTTTGTCATGGGTGTCGGGTCCCCTGGAGCTGGAATTACAGATAGTTGTGAGCTGCCATATGGGTGTTGGAAATTGAACCCGGATTTCTGGAAGAGCAGTCAGTGCTCTTAACCGCTGAGTCAAATCTCTAGCCCAAGAGACCTTATCTTAAAAAAAAAAAAATCTCAAAGAGACACATAGACAAAAAGCTGATAATGAAGACATCAAGTCCTTGGCTCCACACGGAAGAATTTCAAAGGTGCCCTAGTTTTTACAGCACACCCTTTACTTCTAGGAGCTTCTCTGACATCTCCCCAGCAAACACCCCCTTTACCTATGGCCTGGAATAACAGCAACAAACCCTGGAATTTCAGCTTGTGTGAAAAGGCAAGCATAAATTTGCACTGCATTCTAACCTGGCGCAGGGTACTGAAATAATCTGTCTGTCAAATGTTTCAACGCCACGTCACATCTGTTTTTTCCATTTTCTGTTTTGCTTGTGTGGGTACTTGCCTGCGTTGTGACTGTGCACCACCTGCATGTGGTACTTGCAGAGCTCAGAAGAGGGTATGGGATCCCTCACAGACCTGTGAGCTGCCATATGGGTGCCAGGAATTGAACCTGGGTCCCCTGCAAGAGCAGCGGCCGGGGCTCTTAACCAGCCTCTTGTATGGACAAAGAGACCACAGCTCCTCACACTGTCTTCTACTTTTCTGTATAGTTGACATTTTCACTTAGACATATTTTTAAAGAGAATCTAGGAAAATTTCAGAAAAACTCAACCTAACTGATATTGAGAAAAAGCAATCAGTGGCTGATGAGATGGGGGAACGCAGGGAGGGCTGAAAAGCTCTCGGATGATTCTTACAGTCAGCTTCTTGTGATAGTTTCATACATATGTCAAAATATGTTGGATTGTGTACTTTAAGTATTTAGATTTAATTACGTATCAATTATATTCCAACAAAGATGTAAGATAAAGTTAGTACATTGGTTTTAAAATTAGCAGCTTTTTGGTGGGAAAAAAACCCCGAGATTATAGAGAAGAAAAAACAGATCACCTAATTCAAATCAATAGAAGCAATACATAGAAGATGGGTGGGTGCTTCCAAAGACAAGACTAGTAAATAGGAACACTTCGAGTTTTCCCAAGGCCCTGGGAGAAAGAAAAGAACAAAAAATTGGGCACTGAAAGATAAAATAATTCCCTCAAAGAGAAAAATCCTTTTTCTTTTCTTAATCTCTCTCCCCCCTCTCTCCCCCTCCCTCTCTCTCTCATTATTTGCAATGATGAGTGTGTTAGCGCATGCCGGTAATCCCAGTGCTTGGGAGGTAGAGGCAAGTGGATCTTTGTGAGTTCAAGGCCAGCCTGATCGACATAGAAAGGTCCAGGCTAGCCATGGCTACAGAGAGAGATCCTGTCTCAATAATAAAGTTATTTGCCAAAGAACGAGAAATGGGTCTCATTCACTTTAAGAGTGTTACTATGGAGTAACACAGAGCTCCAAGGAAACAATCACAACTATAAGATTCCAAACACAGCTAAGTTATGGCACCTTGGCAACAACCCTGAATTTTAAGAGCTCTGTCTTAAAGAGACAAACACATACTGGGATTAAAAAGAAAAAAACATTTCAGCTGTGTGTTGGTGGCACATGCCTTTAATCCCAGCACTTGGGAGGTCAAAGCAGGTGAACCTCTATGAGTTTGAAGCCAGCCTGGTCTACATAGTTTGAGGCTAGCCAGGGATAGTCTGTCTTTGAAAAAAAGAAGAAAATAAACATCTGTTATATCATCCTTAATATGAGAACACTTCAGACTTATGGCTCAGTGAGAAAATGTATTTGTTGCACAAGCTTGGAGACCCAGCATTAGTATCCATGTAAAAAGTGGAAAAATGCTTTTGTTATACTACAAATTATATTTCTGATATCACACAATATTTTATTAATGTTAATTGGTATGCGTATCAAAAAGGATTGGACCCAGGACCTCAGAAAGGTCGGCAGCACTAAGTACACACCGGTTCTCAGCTGATAAACTCAGTATTCATAGAGGTGGTATTTGGGGTGACTTTTCTACCATAAGAGCCAACCATCTAATTTTTCTGTGACTTTTAGAAACCATTTTTACAATGGCCTAAGTTTGTCTCATTTCACCCTCATTACAGCAAATGTCACCAACTGTGGGGACTTCCCAGCAAGCAAAATGGTCATCTCCCTTCCCTTAGTTTCCCACATATTCGCTGGTCTTTTAAAGTATAGAATGTGAGGATTTTTTTTTTTGTTACCAATCATACATTTCTGTACAAATAAATAAGACATTCCCAACGTAACTGTCAGTTTCTTTTTCATTTCCTCCCTCTCCCTAACCTTGGCGGAAAAGTACAAAACCAAGAGCTGGGGTTGTTAGGTCTGTAGCCCCAGCACTCAGGAGGCTGAAGCAGAAAGATCCCTTGAGTTCAGGGATTCCAAGAGCAACACGGAGGACATAGTGAGACCGCGTCTCAAACACCAAACAAAGTCATCACAACAAACAAAGAAACAAAAACATGCCCTGCCCCAAACTGCCTTTATTAGGCTTTACAAATAATGCTTTCGTCACTAAACTATAGTTGCTGTAATAGTTAACACATTTAAACTCTTAAGTGCTAAAATACCAAAAGCAGATGACAACTCTAATGCTGGTAATTAATAAAGGAAATGAACACAAATCTTGTTCACTTTACCGAGACTTATCTATCTCAGGCCCTCTGATCTCTCTCTGCACATAAAATATTTAGCTCTTGTAACGACTACAAATAGAATACACAAGTATGCGTTCCAACATGTTTCTGATCTCAGCAAATTCCTGAAGTCATCCTTTTCGGGGTCCGTGTGATCTAGTAAGTTTTAGAATGTCAAACGGGGGCAGGAAGTCTTAGTACTGGAGGCTTAGCTAACTCAGGGCGCTCAGAGCTCTTCCACAGAAGTAAGGGTGGCCGTGGGCTCTTCTGCCCGGACGCCCACGGGCTCCCTGCTAGGACTGGGAAAAGCGCGGAGCCCAGGAAAGCAAACATCCACGCGATCCGGAGGGCAAGAGGGGGAGGAGGAGGTAGGTGTGCCGCTCGCAGAGACAGGGAGCCCGCCCTCCCAGCCCGCAGCCCCGACCCCGCGGCCTCGGCTCCGTCCCGCTCTGGCCTCCCTTTGAAAGCTGCGCCCTCTCCCCTCCCTCCCCGCCCGGCCTGGTGCAGCTCAGCCTACCCAGCTCGCTTCGCAGTCGGCGGGCGAGCCAACAGCGCTCCGCCCCTCGGCCGCACCATAGAGACGCAGGCGCCGGCCGGAGCGGCCGAGTCCTCTGGGTCCCTGCGGACGCCGGGATGCAGGCTCCTCTCGGAGCCGCTCCTGGCGCTCGCAGGTTAATCTGGTTGCTGCCGTGAGTTCTACACGCCTCCAAAACCCGGGAGAGATGTGGAAAACGTCCCGTCGGTTTCTTGGCTTAGCGGGCGGTCGAATCACCCACCCAAGTGGAGGCGGGCAGCCGGTTCGGAAAAGTCACCTCACCTGGTGCAGGACGCTCAATGGACAATGGGTCTGGGTCTCAAAGGCACAGAAGTTTCTAACTTCCTTCCGTGGATGCCGCAGGGCTAGCGATGCATGGAAGGTCTCAGATCTGACTCACCGCAGTGCTCCACCGCCCCCTTGGGGATTTGCTAGACACTGGTGGCAGCGGCTGAGGCTGGTCGTAGGACAGCGCAAGAACAATCATGACACTAACCTGTTGGAAACAAAAGAGTAGTACTGACTGGACTCAAATCGCCCTTCTGAAATGGTGACTATATATACCCTTATTGCCTTGCTGAGGCAGGTGCTGTTTTAGCACAAGGAAACATCTGGCGTGAACCAGCCCAAAGATGCCAGGAGAGACAGCCTTTACCTCTTACTTCCTCAAAACAAGTATCAGGATGGAAAGCGAGACTAGCAATATTCATGACAGTTGGGATCTTCAATATCAAGCAAACTCCTGGTCACCTCACACACCCTGAAAAATCGTCAACCTGAACTTTTGTACTGCTTTAGAATTAGGGACATGGCCCTTCCGGCAGTATGGTTGGTCTGTGTGCCATACAGTCTAGGCTTCCTGGAAGCCTACTGGCTGAAGGCAGCGATTCTTTCGTACAACACACACTGGATACTTTTGTTGCGCCAGGTTACAGTATAGCTTCAGATTAACTGTGCACCTTGTTCACTGGAGGGGACTGACCACAAGGAAACACACTGGACAGGTACTGATAAATGCTGTTAAGGAAATAAGCAGGATGATATATTTGATTTGGGAGGGGCTGACTTTAGTGGGGTTGTTGGGAGGACTGTAGACAGAAACTTTTGCTGAGACCAGAAAAGGGAAGGAGCCCAGAGAGTGGCTATAAAGGGAGGGCATTTTTCCACTCAGCTAATGGACATTATCACTCCTGATCCACTAGTCTCCTTCCCTTTTGTTCTTGTCTGCTGTTTCCTGCCTTCTAATGTTAAGAGTTCTGAGAGATAAGGAGGTAGATTCCCTGGGAGGCAGGCAGATAGGGAAAGGGGCCATACCTGGGTAAGAAAGGTGGCAAATTGCCAAAATGGCCAGCTTCTTCCTCAATCTCCTGACGTAAGACAAAAACCTGGGAGTTTTTGTTTCCCACCAGCATGTCCCCGGCTGATGGACTGGCCCAAATTCAAGGCTAGATGAGGCCAAGAACAGTTAGGATCAATCTACCATCCTGTCTCCAAACCGACCAAACCTAAGGAGGGGAGGGAAACTCTTCAGAGGCTTCAAAACCCCCAGCCCTCAAGAGGCTGGACTTCCAGCTTTCTCCCTGCCCCCTCGGCTTCACAGAGGGCTTTCTTAGAGTGCTCACTGCCTGTTTCCTCACCCCCAGTAAATGCTTTCCTTCAACTGCCAATGGGGCAGCAATGGCTCAGCTGCACCCTGTTGACCTTCAAATGCTCCCTGTCTTTTAACAAAGAAAACAAACCTGATCCAGACCCCATAGACTGTATCAATAGGTTGCAACAGGATTGTTTAGATTTTGAAATACAGTTTGCTTTTTTAAAATATAGTTCTGACAGAGGGGGAGTGATTCCCGGTTTTTAGCCAAGTCAGTGTGGAGTGGGTTCCTAACACCCTGGATAGGTTTTTAAAGTTATTTCTTATTTTTTTTTTTTTTGAGATAATGCCTCATTTCTCCCTTCCCTCCCCTCCCTCCAAGTCCTCTCATACACACCTGCTTGCTCTGTTTCACACTCAAGGGAAGGCTAGGCCTCAACACTACATACAGAATCACAGGCAACTAAGGAGTGCTGAGAGTCAGAGAAATAAGTCTTCCCGGGGAAGAGCAGAACAATTGGTTACCTCAAACCAGTCAGCCCAGAAACACACACACAAGTAACATTATACAAACTGCCTAGGCTGTGTTTATTTAGGGATATATATATATATATATATATATATATATATATATGCACACACATTTATATAATAACAGTTAATGGGTTGCTGCCCTCCAGACAGCTGAATCTCCGCTTCCTTACCATGGCTGTGACAATAAGGGGGATGGGACCACCAGCTAAACTGCGAACTACTCCTCTTTCAGGTTCAGCAGGCTCTCCCTTCATTGAGCCTTACTTTCCATTTTGATATATACCTAGCCAATCAGAGCCTGTTCAGAGCCTAAATCAACCCTCCAGCACCTGCCTTTTGTCGGCCATTGCCCACCCTGCAGACTTGCTCCTGCTCTTCCCCAGCAGGCTTGCCCTCAGCCCTCACTTGCTCTTGGATGGCAGGCAGCCTGTGGCTGTGGAGAGTTCTATCAAATCGTAGCTGTCCTCTCCTTGCAAGAAAATCTTCCTCCCACTTACTTCATTGTCTGTGCACGGCACTCTTTAGAGCGGTGACAAGAACCGGGACCAGAAAGAAGATGTGCTACATTAGCTCTCCAGGAGAGATTGCATAGCAAATGACCGAATGGACAGTTCTGCACATTCAAAAAGAAAACTGGAAATTAACATTACAATATTAAAAATGGCAAAACATAACTTTTCTTAAACAGCTGGATGTGAAAAATGAAAGAGTTCAAAATTTCAAAATAGTTCTTTATTTAAAAATGCATATATATAAATACATACACACTAAAATTTACACGTTAGGTAAATTACAATCAAAATTAAATCAGTTCTGCACATTGCAAAAGTAGTATTTGCAATTCCTTGGGTTACAAGCAATTTCATACCAGTAATGTGAAACAACCTGAAGATTTGCTGTTGCAATAATTCCATTTTTCACTTTCTAGAGTTTGACAGGAGATAGTCAATATCCTGAAGGATTTCAGAAGTTCTTTTCAATGCTACCGATACACTCTCTTTATTAGTTGCTTCTAGCAGGGTCTCTGAAGATTCTGACGTATGGGCATCCGAACACTGTTCATTTTTCTTGCCAGAAGTCAAGTGGAGGATACCACTGTTTTCCAGGAGCACTGAATTTCTTAGTTAAGGAGCTTTACCCCACATTTTTCATTATACAATCTGATTTTAAGAAAACCTGATTTCGGTATGAAACTATTTCTCAGTTTAAGGACTATCTACTGAATTCATTATCGCATTGGACTTCAGAGTTTATGAAGTCGATCCCTTAGAGACGGGGAACTCAGCCGTAGTGGGGGATTGCGTGTTTAGATGGAGGGTTAGTAAGAAAGAAAAGAAAATCCCAATAACATTTCTTAACCTACATTTGCTAAGCAAACAAAAAGGGTAAAAGAACAGGATGACAGGGTTAGAAACAATGCATTCTTAATGAACAAAAATCTAGAGTAAAAGGAAATTTGCCTTCTCTTGCAGAACTAGTTTATTATTTGAGTAAGACTGTATAACTATTTTCTGCCAATAGAAACAGTCCCTTCTGGAGGAGGGAGCTCACAGAACCAAGAGGATAAAATACACACTGCCCAGGAAGTATATGAATCTCACTCACAAGGTTCAGGAAGCTCCCCAAAGTTATACAATTCACCAAATCCCTTGCCAAGGCTGTCTCTGCTTGTAAGTTGTGCAGAAAAATGAAGAGAAAACAAATTTGGATGAATGACAGGGTTCATAACAGAAGTTACAGATAGATTTTTAACAGCTATCATACATATGTATATATATATATAATTATATAAGAGGAAATGTCTCCAAAAGAGATCTTAATCCTAGTTCATCATTCCTTATCCAATTCAAACATAAAAGTATAAATGTTAACATAACATTTCATGACAAGAAAATATTTTAGATATTGTCTGACTCAGCAAAACTCAGCCACATGCATGCATGAACTAACCCTCATAAAGTGCAGTCATCAAGAACAGACTGAAATGGAATACTTCTGTAGGATATTACATTCTCTTAAAGGATACAGTTAAATTTCTGTATTTTCTCAAGCTCAGAAGCAACAGACCTATGAAAGATAAAGGATGACGCTGGAACATGAGCTTTTACACACGTGACAGAAAAGCCAGGAGGCAGCATGTATGAGGGCTGACTCTAACACTCTAGCAGAGCCCCTGATGTGAACGTTCTACCTTGTCTTCCCCACCACGTCAGAACACTATACAGATACTATGATGACTACCTCTGAAAAATTAACAAGGACGTTTATCTAGAAATGGTGCTTTATTCAAGCTGCTAAGAAGTTGAACCAATAAACTAATGATGGCAAGGTAGAAAAAATACTGAACTACACTTTAGAAAGCTGTTTAATGTGTGATCTTTCTTCCTTCAGCCACCCTTTTTTTGACACGGCAGAGGATGGGGGTGAGGGGTGTCTTGGGGGTCACAGCTGTTCCTCACTGCTTTCACCACAGCTGCTATCACCAACTGCACTTTCACTTTTGATTTTTTGAGATAAGGTCTCACTATGTTGTCCTTGGCTGGCCTGGAACTCATTATGTAGACCTAGTTGGCCTCAAACTCATCAAGATCTGCTGGGTTCTGGGCTCTGCCTCTAAGTGCTGGAATTAAAGGCATTAACCACCACTGCCTGGCTTCAGACTTCATTTCTTAGAATGCCAACATAACCCTCATTCAGTTTTGATGTAAACAAAGCATTTAATAAAAAAACAAAACCAGTTATAACTTAAGCAAAGGTTAGTGACCAGTTTTATAATCATATGCAACTTCCCTCCTTCCCAGCTGCTTTGAGCCACTTTCTTGCTCTGAAACAGGCTGGAGTTGAAGGATGAGGCCTCTGCGAAGCTGGATCCTGAGAAGGTCAGCATACTAAAATCACACCTACTGTTTTCATTTGATTTATTCTAACAAGTATTCACTCAGGCACAGACCTTAAATTAGGCTGTGTGCACGCACACATTATCCTGCTACATTCTGCTAAGTCGCCTTAAACTTCCTTTTAGAAAGGTTGTACATTAGGCTCAGCTGTAGAGTCCTTCCCTAATACACACGATGCCCTGGATCTGGTCCCAGAACAGGGTTATCAGAGAAGGTTCCTGGGGTCGCAGAGACGGATCAGTGGTTAAGAACACAGACAGCTCTTGCAGAAGACCTGAGTTTGGTTCTGAGAGCTGCTGTTAGCGCTCTGGGAGATTCCAGGCCTCTGGCTTCCTCAGGCTGAGCTGCACGCACACGCACACACACACGCACACGCACACACACACGCACACGCACACGCACACGCACACACACACACACACGAAAATAAATCTGAAAAAATGCATTCCTAAATTGCATCCTTGGTATCTTTTTCCAGTACACTGAGATTTTTTTTTTTTACTCAGTGACATTAAGAGCATCAATGACCTTCCAACTAGTTTTAGATTTATGAACTTGTGTTTTCGTCCCATGTGAACTTCTTTATCTATTATAGGATCCATCTCAATTCATCAAAACATAGTATATCCTAGCAAATACTACCTGCTCCTGACAAACTGTCTTCTCACTGAGTCTTCTATACTTAATGTGTATGCTCTTTTCTTGTATGTCAGTCTGTGCACCACATGCATGCCTGGTGCAGTGGAGGCCAGAGAGGATGTCAGATCTCGTGGAACTGGAGCTAAAGAGGGCTGGGAGCTGCCACGAATGTGATGGAAATGGAACCCGCGTCCTTTGAAAGAGCAGCCAGTTGCTCTCAGTTGCTGAATTTTCTCCTGAATGCTCCTTTCTGTCTCTGCTCCTGATGACTTCCAAAGTCTGATGTCCTGAGACACTCCTGTGGAGCCCTAGCTCAGTCTCCTGAGGATCTAAAAATACTACTTGATTTACTTTATAACGCGCTTAATAATTTGGGACAAGAATTAACTGCAACAGAAATTATTTAAAAGTCAATTTTTAAAAGAAGCTTATGCTACTCAGGATTATATTTCCTTTAATAATACTGAATTCACCACAAAAATTTAATTTATCATATATAAAGAGCCACTCATTTTGATATAAATTTTTCAATGCAGAGTTTTCTGTACATCAGATTTGAAAAAGTAATTTTTTTTTTAGAAAAGGGTTTTTTTTTCCAAGCTTACAGCATGAAAAAGATTTTGTTAAATATGTTTACAACAAAAGGTTTTCTTGAGCAAAAAAGCTTCAAGGTTTTCCATTTGCTACTTAAAAAAAATATTGCTTTTAACATTTATTTATTCACTCTGTATGTGTGTATGTGTGTGTGTGTGCACAGTCAGAGGACAATTCTGGATTTACATGCAGTCGAGGACTGAATTTAGGTCATTAGCCTAAGCAGTAAACATGAACTTACTGAGCCATCTTGCCAGCCCTGTGTTAGTCACTGCCCTATTGCTGTGAAGAGACAAGGCAACTCTTGTGAAAGAATGCATTTAATCTGGGCTTACTTAAAGCTTCAGAGGCTTAGTCTACTGTCATCATGGAGGGAGCATGGCAACATGTACTGCACTGAACAGTAGTAGCTGAGAGCTACATCTTATCCCAGAGAGAAAGGCTAGGCCAGGTATGGGTTTTTAAAACTTCAAAGTCCATTCCCTAGTGACACACTTCCTCCAACAAGGCCACACGCCTCCTACTCCTTATAATTCTTTCAAATAGTGCCATTCCCTAGTGACTAAGCATTCACATATATGAACCTATGGGGGCCATTTTTATTCAAACCATCACATCTTGGTACTAATTGGCTCTTATTCAGAGATTAAGTTTACAAGAAATCTAAATACCAGTTTTCTTTGAGAACAGGTGACAGCTGTTTGGGCGCCTGTCTTACACTGGTCTGGGTTAGTCTTCTGCACCATGATGTTACTGATGTCACATATCTGGAAAAAACACATTAGAAATATTTGATAGGGAAACTCATTAATTTGTATAATTAATTTGTACAATAACAAAAATGAATTGAAGTTAAAAAAACCAAACTTCGATTCTAACTTACTATGTAGCTAAGGATTGTTGTAGGAGGCCACTTGTTTGTTCCTGGCTGCTTGGCCCCGAAATAACTATACAGAAACTATATTATTTGCAATACTGTTTGGCCAATAGCTTAAGCATATTTCTAGCTTGCTCTTATATCCTAAACTAACCCATCTCCATTAATCTGTATATCGCCATTTGGCTGTGGCTTACTGGGTAAAGTTACATCCTGTGTCTGTCTCTGGCAGGACTACATGACTTCTCCCTGACTCTGCCTTCTTTATCCCAGCATTCAGTTCAGTCTTTCCTGCCTAGCTCTGCGCTGCCCTATCACAGACCCAAAACAACTTCTTTATTAACCAATGGTATTCACAGCACACAGAGGGAAATCCCACATCAAAGGATGACCTTGAATCTCTGATCCTTATGATGAGTGTTGAAATTGTAGGGTGTGCCATCTTGTTTTAAGTTTTTTTTTTTTAATCGATTTCCCCCCCTTCTATGCTGCGAATGGAACTTAGGTCCTTGTCTATGCTGAGGACATGCTCTACTACCTTGCTACTCTCCCAATCTGAATTTGTATACTTTCTATAAATACATAAGAAAAAAATCAGTAAGACAGTTTGGAGGAAAAAAAAGATATAGAAAAATTTTAAGTGAGGCAATAAGATTTTCTAAATCCTAACACATGAGGTAACCTTTTCACATATTCAAAAAGAATAAAATAATTTTATTTGTATTCATATTATAAAGAAAACATCTAAATCAAAACAAGAAAGGAATACTTGCACTTCACTTAAAGCTCAAATTTAAATATCTAACTCTTTAGTTTTTCAAAGTAAGGCGAAATTCCTTAAGCTCGACATATGTCTTTACATAGTCTATATACGCATTTGCCTTCTAAAATTTAAACCTGGAAATGCCCATTGGAGCACATGCATGTATAAACATATATATACATGCAAATAATAAAATGTAACTTAATGAGTATCAAAAACAAGTTTAATAAATTGAATGATCTTAAGTGATGGGATAGAACAAATCATGAAAACATTTGCCAAAGGGACTATCTTTTTGAGAGAAACTGTTTAAAATAGCAATTGAATGTTGGAATATTTAGACCAAAACAAGACCACACAACAGAAAAATAGATTCAAGATGCTAAGTAAGCAGTTCTGTGGGCCCCAACAGTTAAAGCTGCTCTAAATTCAAGACTACTACCTGTGGAGTCACGACAACTAACAGTGAACTATATTAGCAGAAAAGTTGTATTGCTATAAACTAGGTTCAAGCATCCTCCCATTTAAGAATATCCACCAACCAGTTTCAATGCTTACACTTCACAGAAATGCCTACCATCTTAGCCATTTACAGTCATTTGTAGACTACCTTTCTTCTAGTCTCGTTAAGGAACTAGAAAGTTGGCTAACACAGCTGACCATACTTGCAACAGGAAATCAGACATGCTGAAAATAATTATTTAAAAAAATCTCTTGGAGACAAACACACGTTTAAAGCTGACTTGATATATTTCATTGAGTTAAATTTCAGTGTAACTGAAAACTCTGCAATCTGGAAAAACTAAGATGACACGTAACATTTAAGTTACACATACGCTCCATCGGTTGAGACATGAAAATAAAATTGCTCTTCCATACCTTTCATACGCTCCAGGATGCTCAGCTTGAATTAGCTGATCCTGCCCATCAGGAAAAGTTAATCTGCACCAACCCAAGGTCAGACCTTGATTTACCTTAAGAAGCAAAAGGAAGAGGCAAGTTTTATCATTCTAAAACTAAAATGTTAGCAACCTCCTTTTTTTTTTAAATTGATTTTTATTGAGCTCTACATTTTTCTCTGCTTCCCTCCCTGCCTCTCCCCTCCCTCTTTCAACCCTCCCCCAAGGTTTCCATGCTCCCAATTTACTCAGGAGATCTTATCTTTTTCTACTTTCTACTTCCTATGTAGATTAGATCTATCTAAGTCTCTCTTAGTGTCCTCATTGTTGTCTAAGTTCTCTGGGATTGTGGTTTGTAGGCTGGTTTTCTTTGCTTTATGTTTAAAAACTACCAGTGAGTGAGTACATGTGATAATTGTCTTTCTGTGTCTGGGTTACCTCACTCAAAATAATGTTTGCTAGTTCCATCCATTGAATTCCTGCAGAATTCAAGTTGTCATTATTTTTTCTGCTGTGTAGTACTCCATTGTGTAAATGTACCACATTTTTCTTACCCATTCTTTGATCAAGGGGCATTTAGTTTGTTTCCAGGTTCTGGCTATGACAAACAAAGCTGCTATGAACATAGTTGAGCACATGTCCTTGTGGAATGATTGAGCATCCTTTTTTTTTTTTTTAATAAAGGAATGAAATCATTACAAATTTATTTTGAGAATTGAAAGACTGGATTTGAATGGGTTGTTGGTAAAAGTCATTACCCACACAGTTATTATAAATGCCAATCCTTGCTGCAATGTGTTATTTTATATACATAAAGTGACTCTTTGTTATATTTTTCTGATTTTTTGCTAGGAAATTTATTGAGATCAATAAATCTCTCGACAAATCTCTAGCACCCAAATGGTGATCACAAACACCCATGACTGTAACTGAAGGCTTCTCCCCCCACCATCCTCTGCCAGTTCCTGAATAACCCACTCTGAGGCTTAATATTAATTACAAACTGTTTGACCTAATAGCTCAGGCTTATTATAAACTAGCTTTTTATAACTTAAATTAACCCATTTCTATTAACTATTTTACCACGAGGCTCATGGCTTGTTACTTCACATCTTGCTTCTCCAGTAGCTGCTGGCTTCTACTCTGACCCCATCTCCTTTCTCTCTGTTTCTCTGTTTGGATTTCCCACCTAGCTATATTTTGACTGGCTATTGGCCAAGTTAGTTTCTTTATTAACCAATGGTAGTAAGACATATTCACAGAATACAGAGGGGCACTCCATATCACATAACTCCAATTCTAGCGACTCAGATGCCATCTTTTGATCCCAAGAGCTCTTACATATACATGGGGTACATAAACTTACAAAGGCACAAATATATACACATAAAAAACCCAGTAACATAATTTGAGATAAAGTAATACTGTTTTCTGTAGATAAGTAACTAATCAGGATATATTTCACACTGTAGATATCACACTATTAAGGATGATTTATTATGTATTTGAAAAAACCTAGAAGATAGAATCTTGAATCACAAAGAAATGATAACTATTTAAGGAGATAATGTTTATCCTAATAGTAATATAATATATACAAGTATCTAAGATCAGAATGGCATCTCATGCGTGACAATTACAAATGCTACAGCAAATTTTACTGAGCATAACAAATAACAGCAGTTCTCAGGGCTCACATATCAGATACCCCTCAGATCAAATATTTACATTACAATTCCTAACAGTACAACAGAAGTATTTTATGACCGGGGTCACCACAACATGAGGAACTGTCATAGCATTAGGAAGGTTGAGAACCGCTGGTCCTAGGTATACTCACTTCTCTGTTTTCAGCAGAGGAGCTGAAATTCCAATTCAGTGTTAGAGTGACGCCATCTAAAAAGACAGCGTGAACTTTGTCATCAGAGTAGGCAAGAAATCTCCCCACACTGGGTATGAGAGACTCCTTCAGAAGCACGGGCAGGGGATTGTTAGCATTTACTTCAGGAACCTAAAACCAAGTAAAGAACATCACAAGGCAGGAGTTTCCTTTGAAAAAGATAAGTAATTATTAATGAACCCTGAAGCAACTCAAGATTCGTATTCAGAAGTTGAGTGCTACAGAATTATCTATACTTTAACTTTTCAAGAGTTACACATGCAAAATTGTTTGCCTAGCATGATTAAGTTCTAGTATCTCTGGAAGCTACCATCCTGCTTTGAACTTAATTTAGGCAAAAACTGTGAATTATAACAACATATAAGTTTATAATCAAATGAGTATGGATCCCAAAAATCAGTGTCTGAGAATCATTTCCTCTAAGCTAGGATTAATGGACTGACTTTTACATTCATAAAACTAAAATATGATACTCTCAGGGTCTGTAATGATAGTGCTGTGAAATAACTCAGACGCGGTAAACCCCATCTCTCCTCTGTTACAGCAAAGCAAACAATCAATCAGCTGGACATGGTGGTTTACACACATCTGTAATCTCAGCACCTGGCAGGCTGAGGCAGGAGGATGTCAAGCCTGAAGCTAGCCTGGGCTAGCTAGGGCCAGCCAGGACTACATTCTGCACCAAAATGTCGAGGAAAAACAAAAACGGCCTAGTAGAGCTTTGTGACAAGAGTGTGTGCTCGGCATGCTCTAAGCCCAGGTTTGAGTCCCAACATGGTAGGGGTGAGGGGTAGGAGTGAGAGATTACATACACTAAAACATAGGGGTGAGGAGCATCCCTAAGTGACAGGAAGTATCCGCCCAGTATGTGCAATGTCTTGAGCTTTAAAAAAAAAAAAAAAAAAAAAAAAAAAAAAAAAAGAGGCTGATTTTGCAGTCTGTCTATGGGGCAGATATTTCTAAGTTTTCTGAGACAGGGCTTGTGCTGACTGGTTTTATGTCAGAGAGGAGGAGCCTCCGTTGAGAAAATGCCTTCATAAGATCTGCATTCTCTTAATTAATGACTGATGCCCACTGTGGGCAGGTGGTCCTGCACTGTCTAAGAAAGCAGGCTGAGCAATCCATGATGAACAAGTCAGTAGGCAGCACTCTCCATGGCCTCTGCATCAGTTCCTGCCCTCACAGCTTTTGATAATGAACTGTTATAGGGAACTGTGAGTGAAATAAACCCTTTCCTCCCCAAGTTGCTTTGGGTTATGATGTTTCATCACAACAACAGAAACTCTAACTAAGACAGGGTTTCTCTGTGTAGCCCTGGTTGTTCCAGAACTCACTCTGTAAACCAGGCTGGCCTTGAACTCAGAGATCTGCTTGCCTCTGACTCCTGAGTGATAGGATTGAAGGTGTGTGCCACCACAGCCAGCTCAGGTAGGTATTCTCTTGAATAAACAAATTTGAATGTCAAAAAGAATTTCTCCCATGATTTAGCTGAAAGCAGTTTGAATGTGCAAGCATGCTTCCAAACAGCTAACAGTCTTGCTTCCCCATACCATTTTCCAGCAGCAGACATGATAGTTGTGGCTTAGTGAAAGCCTTGTCTTGGCACAGTGTTGAAGAATTCTGTGAACGTGAACATGAAAAACAGCCCCTAAGTGTTTGTAAATGATGACATTTTCTATGTTTTCAAACATCTGGAACAGTGGTGCAATGTCTCAGCAACATCCTGAATGCCATATAACAGTTCAGATGACTGTGGCAACTCACCTTCCTAGAAGATCTTTTCCCTCTGCCTTCTCTTGGCTAGCTAAAGCTACTCCTTGACCTTCTAGCAACAAAGGCACTCCATGGATATTTTAGGGGCTCCTTTACAACTGTTTAAATTAATTAGTGATTTGTGGTGTCTGTGCACTCATGTGTGCCATGGCATGTGTGTAAAAGTCAGAGGACATCTTTGCAGCTTTGGCTCTCTTTCCACCTTTACGTGGCTTAACAGGTCAAGCTCAGGCTACCTGGCCTGCATAGCAAGCGCCTTCCTCAGTTGAGCCTTCTTGCTGCTCAGATGTTCTAAAGACGTGACAGTCACATATCTAAGAGGTTTAGCATAGTCTAAAGATGGCAAGGAAAGCAGGTGTATAGAAAATCAAATAATTTCTGAGCCTGCTAATCTAGCCTGGAAATTTTTTAGGTACTTTCATAAAAACAATTATTTAATTCAACATTATGTTTTCATTTTTTCTGGATGCTCTAGATTAATTAAAACAATTTTTAATTTTTTGTTTTTTTTAAGACACAGCTTCTCTGCATATCTTTGGCTGTCCTGGAACTCACTCTGTAGACCAGGCTGGCTTCGAACCTGCAGAGATCTGCCTGCCTCTGCCTCCCTGAGTGCTGAGATTAAAGGCATGTGCCACCATTGCCCAGCAATCAAAACAATTTCTAAGAAGGTTAAATAATGAACCAATCCACACTTTAGTACACTCTCATAAAACTCTATTGCTGTAAAAATAAGAAACTAGGAAAATTTCAAATGTTTCCTCAAATCCCCAACTTGATTAAAGCAGTCATAGGGCTGCCACACTTGTCCAGAGAAACGGCACTCGAGTCCCTCTCTGGACTCGCCCCCTTCCTGTGTGGAAGCTTCTCTAGACTACTGCTCTTGTGATTACTTTCTAAATTATGAGACCAGAAAACCCGACAGATTTGTGGCTAAGACAAATCGTACCCACTGCGTCCTAACCTTAACAGAGGAAACATCGAGGTACTCAGGTACATGCTTTTCTCTCAGCTGAACATCACCAACTCACCTGGTTGCCTGTTTAATCAGAGAACGTACAGAGAAGAGACTTCCTGGTCTGTCTGGAGGAAGGTTATTTATGGAGTAAGTTTTTTCTTCTTTCTGAAAGTGTAAAACAAACAAAAATCTGGCCCTTAGTACTTAACTACTTTTTCCTTGAAGTATATATAGATATACATATATATATATATATATATATATATATATATATACATACACACATATATATACCAATAAAGCAAGCAATTATTTTAATACTCTAAAGCCCATAAAACCTACATATTTTAATGGTATTCTTAATGTGCCTTTCTGGTGGAGAGTGGGGGGATACATGCTATTGTCCACCTTTTATGTGTGCCTCGGGGATCTCAACTCAGGTTCTCATTCATGCTCATCTGGCCAACATTTCACCCACAGAACCATCTACCCAGTCCCCATACATTTCACCCATAGAACCATCTACCTAGTCCCCCATACATTTCACCCACAGAACCATCTACCTAGTCCCCCATACATTTCACCCACAGAACCATCTACCTAGTCCCCCATACATTTCACCCACAGAACCATCTACCTAGTCCCCATACATGTCTTGTACCTTGTAAATATTAATTCAAAGTAGTATAATGACTCAAAGGTAATGCTCTGGGCTTTAGTGTTTTTTTTTTTTTACTTTACCTCAGCATGCTATGATGCAGTGGTGATTTTTTTTTTTTTTTTTTTTTTTTTTGCTTTTTCGAGACAGGGTTTCTCTCTGGTTTTGGAGCCTGTCCTGGAACTAGTTGTAGACCAGGCTGGTCTCGAACTCACAGAGATCCACCTGCCTCTGCCTCCCAAGTGCTGGGATTAAAGGCGTACGCCACCACCGCCCGGCTGGCTTTAGTGTTTTTTATGGACAAATTCTACAACACAAATTTAGCTTCTGATTTAAACCAACTGTTTAGGGTGTTAATGGATAACAGTGGGCGTAACTACAGTAAAAACAAAGTGATTAATAATTCGCCAGGTGTCAATGCTGACAGTAAGATTATATTAATTTTCTATGGTGAGGAGTGAGATATTACATAACACATCAAATTTATAGTGACTTAGGAAAGAACTTTCTATCAAAACTTGAACTTCATTGTTAGTTTACCTTTTCTGATTCTTCTTGACTCGAATAATATGTAAAATAGTTACCAATATAAGGCCCTTCTGATTTGAAAACTGATCCATCTCCAGGATAAATCTCTATCGAGTTTACATTTTTATGGATAAGCCTAAAATAGAGAAATAGTCCTATGTTTTTAAATGAAGACTAATGCATCCAGGAAAGCGATCATTAAGATAACAACAAAAACAGACCCGGCAATGTTGCACCAAAGAGAAATAGGACACACAAGTGCCTTATGTGCTTATTGCAACAACTAAGCTTAGAGCTTCTAGAACTCAGAGAATCTTGTCTTTACATACCCAGTGCCAACTTAGGGATTGACACATAATGAGTCACCAAACAATGTCAGCGCAGAGAAGCTGAATACCACACTTCTAGGTCCTGAAAATGAGATCACTCTTCCACAAAAATAACTGGTGTAATCAGTACCTGATGGAAAGATGAACTATCCATGCAAGGCGTATTACACATGTAGTAGTCAGGTATGACCAAAGCATCCGGTATATACTTCATGGAAACTACTTTTATCAGAACAGATCTTTTATATGGTGTTGGGGGCAATTAGAGGTAATGGCACTTGCTGCCAAGCCTGATGCCATGAGTTCAATCCCTGGGACACATGATGGAAGAGGGGAACTGACACCGGAAGGCTGTCCTCTGACCTCCACACGCCTGCTAAAGCACACACACGTGTTGGACACATGATGGAAGAGGGGAACTGACACCGGAAGGCTGTCCTCTGACCTTCACACACCTGCTAAAGCACACACACGTGTTGGACACATGATGGAAGAGGGGAACTGACACCGGAAGGCTGTCCTCTGACCTCTACATGCCTGCTAAAGCACACACACGTGTTGCCACCCCAGGAAAAAAGAAATGCAATTTAAAATTTATGCTGTCAGAAGTGGGTGGATCTTCATACAGGAAAGGGAAAGCATTTTGGTAACCAAAAAACATCAGGTATCATTTTCTACTATTACTCATGGATGTAAAGATGGATCTGGCCAACACCATATTTCGGTCATTAGATAGTAACTCTATGGTAGGGGAGGGAAAATTCAGTGGAGAAGTGTAGGAGCAGGACAGTCACTAAAGGAACGATTTCCTTTGACGAAATCACCCTTAGGCTGATTCCATGCTCAGAAGGTAATACAACCAGACCTTCTATGACCAGAAGGATACCCTAAGTCCCTGCTACAAACATATATTCACCAGCAAGACTGACTTTCAGTGGCATTGGAGATGCCATGTAAGCCTCACCTGTACGTCACACCCTTGCACCACACCACCTTCACGAGCTCAGGATAGGAATAGTCTTCTCCATCAGACTGTCTCTGCAAAAGTGAGTCACAGAAGTTCCACCTGTGAAAGAGAAAACTGGAGCATTAATTCCGGTTGCTCAAAATAATTGCCATTGAAAGTCAACAAACAGTGCCACCATAATGCTTATTCCTTGCCTGACTATATAATGTATACGCTTATACACACACACACACACACACACACACACACGTACATTAGAGAAATTTTAAAACAAGTCATATTTTGTCAAGTTCTCAGTAACCTCATTATGGATCTCAGTATGATGTAAATTAAAATTTTTACTAATCTTTAAAATTAACCTGAATTCAAAAAACGGATCTTTACTGAAATATCTATGGTAGACTGGGCAAATGCTGTACACACTGAGAACTTAAAGTCCCCCAAAGGAGGCATGTTTCCTGTCCCCAGTGGAGATGTTCCATCCGGCAGTGTAGTCAAACAGAAATCACCAAGTCGGGGTGGTGATGCGGGAGGCAACGAACAAGGACCTAACTCAGCAACAGACTTTGAGAAACCGCTCCAAGGAAGTAAGGCTTGGGCTTGAGTACGGGAAAGTATGATGGGGAGAGGACAGTGCTCCTGCTGGAGCAAAGAGCAGGAGCTGGGGCAGGAGCGAAAGGGAGTCAGCGTGAGCACTCAAGCAATGATGAGCAAGGACACAGCGCTGGCAGGCGTGAGGACTACAGCCAAGGAAGCCACCAGACCATGAAAGCCTGCTATGCCAGGATAAGGAAATGGATTTCAACCAAATCCAGTCAAAGGCAAACTTAATTTAGAAGCATAAAACCTCTTCTGTCACATATTTAGAATCCGGGAATTTCCAGTTTAACTAGATAATTATGGCAAGTCCAAAAGCTATTCCTATGTTTTAGGTAAAAATGTGTACTCAGAGAAGACCTAGGAGCAAATTTCAATTCTACAGGTGCTAGTGATGTAACCTGCTTCAGTTCTTTACCATTTCTGGATCTTAGGTTCCTCTATGAGAGGATTATAGTGATTCTTGTAATAGGGTTCCTATACCAAATACATAAAATAGAACAGTCTCACACAAGTAATTTATAAATGTTAGTTTATAAAAAAATTACTAGAATGCTCATAAAAAGTTCACATTGCAAATTTTTAACTATTATTCATCTTTGAATGAAAATGTTTTTGACCTAGCCATAAAAAGGTCTCCATATACTGAACCTTTTTTAAAAAGGACACATTTATAGTAAGTTAACTAAAAAATGGGTAGCCATTGGGGCTGACAGCAAAGAAAGAAACTGTAACCAAAACTCTGTCAGGTTCATGGTCTAGCCTGTGGGGTCAGGGGCAAGTCCAGGGTCTATGGTCTAGCCTATGGGGTCATGGGTTCATGGGCTCCAGTGACCAGCCATGGACTCCCTTCAAGGCTTTCTCCCAAAGAGCCCTGCTGTTCTGTACTTTAATAATCCTTCTATGGACAGTGACCTTCATTAAATACCTTACATTGCTATGAATACTATCCTTTAAAATGAAAGATTTTAGCCAATCAAATGAGAGTAAGGATAGCAACAGATGTGGCTGGGTGTGGTGGCTCATACCTTTAATCCCAGCACTTTTGGGAGACAGAGACGGGGCGGGGGGTTCTCTATGAGTTAGAGTTCTGGTATACATAGAGTTCTAAGGCCAGCCCAGGTTACATAGTGAGACCTCATCTCAAAAAAACCAAAACCAAAACCAAAACCAAAACGAACCAACCAGAGCAGTATCAGCTGATCTAAAAGCTAAGATCAGGTAAGGAAGGCCTCTCCCCAACCTTTCTGAGCAACAAGCCATCCTTGCGGTACCTGTGCAGGTGCGGGGCGGGGCAGCTGAGTGACAGGGCTCTGGGAAGAACAGAAACCTCTTCTCCACTTTCTTCTGCAGCGTCAGAGGTTATGCTTCCACTTGCAGGGAAATCTGCATCAGTTCCAGACGCAACGCTAACTTTGTTATGAAAACGAAGCGCTAGAGACAGAGGATATTTCCACTGCTCTGGACAGGAGGCGACAGACCAACGCTGCTTCATCCACGCGTACACACATCTGTGCCTTGTGCTCGGGGACAGCAGCCCCTCCTTCCCCACAGTTCCATTCACACAACACATGCTTGCTGAAGCTTCTTTCGATTTCAAGACCTGGCGATGAGGTTCATTTTCTTTAGTCTTTAATCTTTGTCCTGATGAACTTCCATGTGTGCAGAATTTTGTGGTCTTTCCAACTAGTTTATCTTTTGGGACACGATCATTTGTTTCAGGGAGTACTACAGAGGAGTCTGGCTTCTGGCTCACTTTACACAGAAAATGGACTGTAAATTCATGCTGAGATCTGGGCAGGCAAAGGTATGCGTGCCCATCCAGGGACGTTATCTTCACGGCACCGCTCTCCGAATATGTGACGCTGTCGTCTCCAGCAAGACCGGGCCATTTTACTTCGGAGAAATCAATGAAGATATGCTGAATTGAGAGAAGAAAATAAAAACCCCATATTTTCTGTTAATGTTCATTTTCCCCATAGTTTTGATATTAAAAGTACTCTATAAGAATTTAATATACTGGTGCTAGGTAACTTTAAAAGCTGGACTCGCCATCTTCAGCCCCCTCTCTCTGCACACCAACTTCACCACGCCTGCACACACCTCCTCTAATAAACTCCTAAGCGGGCAAAAAAAAAAGAATTTAATATACTTGTGTTTTTACTACCTAGAAAATAAAAACTGGAGTTAATATGTGACTTTACATATAATACTGGATGCTAATAATATTTCTCTGGGAAACACACACAAACACACACACACATACAAGAGATGGGGGGGGAGAAAGAGGTAGAAACCATCTGATTAGTGCTAAACTTAGTTTGATTAAAAAAAATTCAATGATTTAGGAAGAGCTGGATGTACAGACCACTCATCCCAAAACTCTAATCTGAAAAACGACAGACATGAAAGGGACCTAGGCTGTGGCATGCTATACAAAAGCAACTGGAGCTTACATGGTATGGAACTACTGTAGAAGTCATTGAGAAAACAACACAGATAATACAGAAACAAATTCAATACTTTAAAATGTCACATGAGACAGGGGAAAGGTGAGAATTACTTTTAAAGTTGTCTCGGAATTACCAGACAGCATTTGGGAAATGCTGTATCACCAGATGAACCAAAATGTAACATGAATTCCCTGTCCTAGAAGGTGCCCAGCACAACATTAGCTAAAATTAATTCCAGGTGGCTTTTAAAATAATTTAAAACAATTCAAAAACTCAAATGTAAACTGACCCTAGCAAACAGCAGACTCAAACAGTTAACAGTCTCTATCTGCTTTCTCATACACAAGAAATCAACAGTACTGTAAATAGCAGAATTTTGATCAATTATTGCATATAGTCAACATTTCAACTTCCATCTTTATCAAATCTTGAAAGCCTACAGTCTGTGACCACATTGCAGCATCAGCAGCAAATGACACCATTTTAATGGTGCAGTTATTCAAAAGACACTGGACAAAGACCCCATGGAATAAGTTACAGCTTGCAGCTCTTTATAGCCCCCTGCCTGCTAAGGTTTGGAAATGAGGCCCCGGTGCTGAGTGTGTGGTCTCCAGCTGGCGGCACTGCTGAGAGGTGAGGAAGGCACTAACTTCTGCAAGGATTAATCCACTCATGAGTTCACAGATGAGCGGGCTATGCTAGGGCTGGAGGAAGTGGGTCTCTCCTTCCTCTTTTTCCTGGCTGCTAGGCTTTGCTTCTGCCTACATTCCCATAATGTTCTGCTTCAACATAAGCCAGCCGCGCTAGGGCCGAGTGCCCATGAGCTAGTTCCTCTGAAACAGTCACCCTTTAAGCTGTCCATCGCAGGCATCTTGGCATCAAAATGCACAGATATAAGACGACGAACACAGCCACAGCACAGTATGAGGCGAGAGAGCCTCGGGAAGCAATGAGCAGGCACAGCTGGGCTGGGTGTGGCTCGGGGGTGAAATACCTGCCTGCCTGCCACCTGTGAAGTCCTGGGCTAATGCCCTACTACCAAGAGCATTGGGACTAGGCTCAAGTCCTAACTTCCCCACTTTGAAAAATCTCACAAATTAAAAAAGAAAAACTCTCTGAAACATAGTTTTCTGTCTATACAGGAGCTGGTAATTAAAGAAATCTCAGCAGATACCCATGTCACACTGGTACCACTGACGTTTTGGTTTGTTGGAGACAGGATCTAACTACAGTGCCCACATTAGTCTTAAATTTAGGAGGTCAAGTGATCCTCATTGTTATAATTTTAAAAAATGGCAGAAAGGGAGTCATGCCATAAGGGAGGGTTATTGGAAGAGGAGGGAGGGAGGGAAGGAGGAAGACAGGCAGACACGGAACCTTTTAAAAGGAACACAGCAAATGTGCACAGGAGGCATCTTAGTGGCTACAGCTGAGGAGGTTTTCTGTCAGCGCTCCAAGGGCAAGCCAGCACAGATGCCTGAATGCGCTAACACTCTTGCCTCAGCCTTTAAGTATGTTTAAGATTGGTTTTGGGCAGTGGTGGTGCACACCTTTACTCCCAGCGTTTAGGAGGCAGAGGCAGGACTCTGAGTTTGAGGCCAGCCTGGTCTACAGAATGAGTTCCATGGAAGGCTCCAAAGCTACACAGAGAAACCCTGTTTCAGAAAAAAAAAAAAATGCTTTTAATTCCTAGTCCATATACCATTATTCCTCAAAATCAAAAAATAGATACAAGAGTAAAATTTTTATACTTATACATAATTACAAATTATACTGGCTAGGTCTTTATTTTTAATCACAAACTTGAGTCACATGGAAAGACAGAACTTCAACTGAGGAAACACCTCCATAATACGGGTCTGTGGGGCATTTTCTCGGTTACTCAATCATGCAGGAAAGCTTGTCCCACTGGAGGTGCTACCATCCCTGGGCAGGGGGGCCTGGACTATAAAACAGGGAGCTAAGCGAGCCAGGGACAGCAAGCCAGTCGGAGTGTTCCTCATGGTCTCTGGTTTAGCTGCTCCCTGGGCTTCCCCAAATGGTGGACTTACTTACTAACTGAAATAAATCCTTTGCCCTCCAAGCTGCTTTTTGTCAGTGTTTTATCGAAGCATGGGAAAAACAAACTAGGCTAATATCCTATATTACACATCGACAACCACACACAATTACTAAAGTTCATTTATGAAATTTCTTAATATTGAGGCCTATGAGAATAAAAAAGTCATGATTTGAAATGCTACAATCTGGGGTGGAGAAATGGCTCAGAGGTTAAGAGCAAGGACTTCTCTCCTAGAGGACCTGGGTTCAAGTCCCAGCACCCACAGGCAGCTCACAATTGTCTGTATACCAAGATCTAACATGGAAATATATGCAGGCAAAATACCAATGCATATAAAATAAAAATAAATAAATTATATATATATAAAAGAAATGCTATAAGAAAATGTCAAGGAGTTGAAATGTGTAACTTCTGTGGTCTGGTGCAGCACATCGGACTGTGTGTGCCCATTTCCAAGTGCTAAGCCAACTCTTTACAATTAACCTGTACTAAATAGTACTCATAAAAATATGCTTTTAAAACATCACCTTTTTTCTCTCAGGAGGTATGAGGCTTTCAGATAAAAAGGGGCATGTAGCCGAAGAGTTTCGAAAATCCAGGGCTCGCTGAAGCTGCTCCTAGAGAAAGAAACATAAAATTATCCGAAAATCAGTCCAGAATGACCAAAGTCCAGAATCGTCGTTACCTTTCCTATTCTAGCAGCTTCCCTTTGTATTAAGAAGAGTGTTTTTGTGCTATTACTTACCCGGTAGGTGCTAATGACAAAGTGTGTCCGCTGACGGATTCGCTCTGGCTGTTCTAAAGGGTGTGTAGAAAGAGCAGGCGCCTTTTCAAACAGAAACTCCGAGCCACAGGGAGAGAGCTGCAGCGTGGAGCCATCAGCATACCGCACCTGCACCGAGTCGTCCTCGTAAAGCACCATTCGTACTTCCGCTGCCATTCCTACGCGCGGCTCTGCCACACTTCGGCGCAGACCTAAGGAAATGGGGACACGGGAGCACAGGCAGTTCTCTGAGTGCTCAAGAGTTGCGCCAAGCTAAACACATGCTTGTTCCTAATAACGCAGGGACAACACACAAGGATGCCAACTGTGCACACCCCTGGTGGAAGAGCCGTGGTCTTACCTCCGTTATCTAATGATCTCCTTAAAAGCTTTGAGTAACCCCTACGGCTTCACTCCACTGTTAAGAACATAGCCTGGAAGGAGAAGACAGTTCACAGAGTTACAAATGTCCTGCTAAGTTTTCTGGCTTCACTGTTTCTCAAGTTGAGTTTTGGCTATTGTATGCTCAGGATCTCATTGCAGATAAACCAGTTACACTTGTAGCAATCTGGGCGGGTGTGACAGCTCGGCAGGTGAAGGTGCTTGCCATGCAGGCCTGAGGAACTGAGTCGCATCCCTGGAATCCACCATGGAAAGCGAGAACGAAGTTGTAGCAAGCCCGAGCATGCCTGCACTCACACATTATAACACATACAAGCAACCACAACAAATAAAAAGAAAGTAACGCAGAAAATCAGTCTAGCACATGCAAAAGACAGGCCAAAAGTAACTAGTAAGTCTAAGGAAAAAGACCTTTGAAGAAATACAAATACCACAATTTATTGCTCCCCAGTCTGGAGTTAAGGAAGCAGTTAGTTGAGTGGCTTGAATTTCTCACTTCTGAAATTCTATTTCTTACCTCCAAAACGACTGTTTTCACTGTTCTCCATACCCATGTGGGGCAAAGGGGAGGTGGGCTTCATTTATACTCCCCTATGTGCTAGGCAGATGCCAGGGATGTCTGCTCATATGTGAAAGAGAGGGTTACAGGACTGCGGTAGGTTTAAGAGACAAAATACCAATGACAGCACCCAGCACTATCCAAGCCACCACGTAAGGGCTCAATAAATCTTATGAAATGTTAATTCTTGGGGGCTGGAGAGATGGCTCAGTGGTTAAGAGCATTGCCTGCTCTTCCAAAGGTCCTGAGTTCAATTCCCAGCAACCACATGGTGGCTCACAACAATCTGTAAAGATGTCTGGCGCCCTCATCTGGCCTTCAGGCATACAGACAGAATATTGTATACATAATAAATAAATAAATATTTAAAAAAAAAAGAAATGTTAATTCTTTTCTAACACGAACCCCACCCTCTTCTATATTATCCTCTCCTTCTACTCAAGTGCTCAAGTCTCAAGTGTCAGAAACAACAAACGATTATGCAGAGTTAATACTTCCCAAGCTTATGGGCATTCCCAATCAACAAACCTCTCAAGTACATAAACCCTCATTGCCAGTATTCTCTTGCTAATCTTCATTCTATTACAACCCAACTTTCTCCTCTACTCCTCCCCCCTCCCCCACCTAGTTTCATAATGGCCGCCAACGTCTTTGCACACCCAATGTCTTCAGCCCTTTACTAGAGGCAGTCAATCTGTGACACAGTCGTACATTGTCCCCTCTGCCAAACTTCCCTCTCTCCTACCTGCGACCCCACTTTGGGACCCTAAGGGCTTCTGCCCTGCTTCTACTTCTGTTTTTACTTTCATCATTCTTATTCGTTACCTAAATCAGAGATTCAACACCTTAGCTTAATAACAGTTGCTACTTTTTAGCCTCATCTTTTGGTTTCCTTTTTACGATATGCAATGAGCTATGCACAATATAAGCTAACGTCTGATGTGGAGTATGTTTGTATGCAAGCAAATGGTTTAACTATGTGCTACCTCTTACTAAGATTCACGCGGTTTTAATTATTTTCTTTCTCTAAAGAACTTCTAAATCTACCCGACTCCTTTCAGAGATTTCGGTTAGTTAACAGCACAGACTTCTATGTCTTTGTATGACAGATAAAATGGAATCTGACCGGATTACAACAAAGGCACTCCCACCAAACACAGACTTCTGTAACATCCCCTAAACTCATTCTTTAGCTGGACCCTATCAATCCTATCCATTTGTACACAGAATGAGACCTATTCTTACACTAGAGCTTGCAGGCCACACAATGTAGCCCACCAATGTCTCCAAACGCCACTCTCTAACTCCCTGGTTCAGGTCACTTTAATAATATCGGCTTTATAAAAATGTTCTTGAAACAAGGCATTGTCCATCTCAAAATCTTTGCAATGTTCTTTCTGTCTAGCTCGTCTTCTCCTTGGCTTAATACACCACAGAGTCCTTGTGAGCATTGCCATCTCAACACAAACACCGCTGCACAGAGGCCCACGTTATCACCTGAGCTAAACTGCTTTACACATTCTTATCCTGGTTTATCTTTTGTCCTCATAGACCTTATCAGTATCGAAATTATTTGTCTGTTTCCGCCCACCAGGACAGACACTCCTGCATAATGGCCCTCACCGGCCTTACTCACAAATGTATCAATGAGATAGTATTAGGCAAAGAATGACGTCAGGCAAAAACCACTTTCAACAAATAATGAAAGAATGAATGTTTAAATTCTTCTTACCCTTAAGTTTGCAATATGAGTTAACGCCACTGACTTCTTGATGCTGTCTTCCTGTAACTAGTTTTCTATTGATTCTTTTAAAATCTTGCTTGAGGGGGCTGGAGAGATGGCTCAGAGGTTAAGAGCATTGCCTGCTCTTCCTAAGGTCCTGAGTTCAATTCCCAGCAACCACATGGTGGCTCACAACCATCTGTAATGAGATCTGGTGCCCTCTTCTGGCCTGCAGGTGTGCACACAGACAGAATATTGTATACATAATAAATAAATATAAAAAAAATTGTCAAACTTTAGATTAAAAAAAAATCTTGCTTGAATTTGGCACTTTACCTCCTTTTGTCAGAAGCTCATCTCTCAATTCCTACAGCTAAGACCTTTCTCCTGTTTTTCTCTCTCTATTCGGGTCACAGTTAACGTCCCAGAACTCAGACCGCACTCTTTTACATTACTTGTTTACATTTTTACTCAATGTCAATGAACAAATACCATGGCAACAGGTGGTGATATATATGTGCATACACGCATGTCTGGTATTTTAGGAGAAAACAGGTGCTGACGCATAGTTGAAAGAGTCTCTTTCCTGATACCAGACTGGGAAATGGAATCACTTCCTTTGTACCTTCCATATTGCAACTTTACTGAAGTTATTATTTAAATAATCGAGTATACACAATAGAGTGTAGTGTTTAAAAGTTATTGGCGCTACCACAGATTACAGATTTTTGGCCTCCTCTGCATCATTTTCTTCTGGTTTGCATTCCCATCATTCAACACACTGTGTCTGGTATAACGAACTGGAAAATCTTGTCTGTTCTGCATGTTGAAACCTCACTTTTCAAAAGAGTCTAGTTACCCGGGGAAAGAGAAAGGGGCGGATATACGCCCTCATCAAGACCGTCACCAAACCTCTGACACTCACGCGGCAGGCAGTTCTTGGCTGGGAGGTTGTTTTCCACGTCGAGGGAGGGGGAGCAGCCAAGGCCTCTGACCGACCTCTGTTTTGCTCAAATGGCAGAAACCGTGTCGTTCGCGACTGCTTCTCCGGGGTTACTTCCGTAATCTAGTAACTACCGAGTGATACTTCTTGATGAAGGAAAATAATCTCATCTGCGGAAAACATGGACACAAGAAGTGTTTCGATTGAGACTTCCGTTCAAGTCCGGGCGGCTGAGGCAGCAGCGGCGAGCCGGAGACGAAAAGGAAAAACAAAACGTCGAGCTAACAGTTTGAACCTCCCACACCGAGAAGAAAGCGCCGCCTCCGGAAAAAGTGAGATCGGAAGTCCCGCCTCTCTCTGCAAAGGGCCGGACCGAAAGAGGACGGGTATTTCCGGGTCGGACGTTGGTATCCACTTACTGAGAATTCAGTCCCCCTAAGAAAATTGAAGTTCGATTGGAATTAGGTTTGTGGACCACTCTTCTCCCATACCAGGCAACCACTAACTCAAGGATAGGTTTTAGGGGAGTGATTAAATTCTTAAAAAAGTAATGGAAAATATCGAGACTACTTGTTTTAAGTAGTGCCAGAAAGTATTTTCTAATTCCTATTTTATCGCCTTTAGACGTGTACAAACAGATTAGCCCAATTCACTGAAGTCAGGATGTGGATTGGAGAGTGACTGGGAAGACAAAATTATGATTAATTATGGGTGTTCCTAAGATTAAAAAAAACCCCACAGCACTCTATAAGCGCATATAGCAGACTGAGAAAAATATTTCCAGTGAAACCTGAAGGGTTTGTGTTTGTTGAGACAGGATTTCTTGGTGCAGCCCTGGCTATCCTGGAACGTGCTCTGTAGACCAGGCTGGCCGTGATCTCCGCCCTCCAACTCCCCACCCCTCAACAATTATAATAGTCTGGCCTCCAGATTGTAGACAGTGTCCACAACAATCCAGACACTTCTTGGTTGTAAAGCAGACCTCCGTGGGCTACCTTAAGGCCTCCAATATGACCATGAGCTCAGAGCAAAGGGGGGGGGGGCAAATCTCTCCACAGGAGCATAACCCAAATGACCACACCTCAAAGTCTGTTGTTTCAAATAGGTGCTTGCTAAGTACAAGCAGACTCTGAGCAATCCAAGGGAAAGATGATTTCCTTTACAGGCTAAAGCATGGTTAGTGAGAAAGGAGGCAGGAAGCATCGGAGCCAGGTCACTATGAATAGAGCCAGACTTGAGGGGATTTTCTGATTCTAAATTATTAATAATATATCTAGGCAACTATTTTTTTAAAAAAAGTTTTTATGGGTATACTTGTTTAATGTAAGAACTTTAAGCAAAGATGGCATCAAGGGACTGGGACAAAAATCTAACTCAACCATCATTTGAAAAAAATACTGATATGCAAATTGATTTCAATCTTATATAAAGGCATCCTTGGATAGATAAGTTTTATTTCTAATGACCTGCCACAGCACGTTGTACACTGCAGTTTTCCACCCCTGCTCATTGTCCTTCCAATGTTCGAGACCTGAGTGAAATTTCTACAAGAGATTTCATGAAATTTTGAAAGATTTCTGGAACTGCTGATGGAGAATGGAATTGTGGGCAGCAAGGATATGAAGAGCTCAGTAGAAGGCTTGTGAACAAATAATGAGAGATAGACTGTAGGTTCTCAGGACTAAGGAGACAGCAGCCTCGGCAATTATTTAGATTATATTCTGGGGAATTACTAGACCTGGAACTAGACTCTAAGATTGACCAAATTTCTGGCTTGGGAGAGTGGGAAGGTGGCAGAAATGATAAAGAATTTAGGAAAAGTTTGAGCTAAACTTAAATTTTTTGAGTTCACTTGGTGAAAATTCTAACTTTTGTCTGGAGAGCAACGGCTGTTTACACGCTAGGTGAAGACTTAAAAGAATGAAACAAAGAATGTGATATCAAAAAGTTAAGGGGACTGGAGAGATGGCTCAGTAGTTAAGAGCACTGGCTGCTCTTCTAGAGGACCTGAGTTCAATTCTCAATACTATAACTCCACTTCAGGGAATCAGACACTATTCTGGCCATGCAGGCTAAGAACCCATACATATAAAATAATTTTTTTAAATTAAAAGAAACAGGTAAAGAGTCCACAAAAGCACTGCAGAAGAGCAGAGAAAGCAAATTATTCCTGGATGTTTTTAATTTTGTTGTTAGTATTGTCAGAGAGAAAGCTGAAACAAAGATCTATTAGGCTTAGTGAGGCAGGGACCAGGGTCATTGCTGATTTCAGTGAGAATCATTGCATATAGCAGGAAAGGAAGCATAATGGATTTGAAGAACAAGTATGTGACAAGGAAATGGATAAATATGGGCCACTTGAGAAGACTATAGGACTCTGGTACAATAAAAATTAGGTAGCCAGATTTTTTATTTGGTAAGAATGGCATGGGGAGCAGCTCACAAAGCCAGAATAAAAGAAAGCAAGAAAAAAATAAGAAACCCCACCAACCATAACAATAGAATTAATGAAAGAGGCAGGAACACTTAGGATGCTTCCTGTAGAGGAAGAGAAGATAAAAGTGGACACGGACATATTTTTGTACATTTGACTTTTAATGTTTTTCCTGTAAAGCAACTAATTAGGCAATGAAAGGTTAGAGGAATGAAGCAATTAAAAACGGACAGAGGGAACACAATAATCACTAGCAGTACAGCCAGACGCAGTGACAGTGGTGACTGATTTACAATGGCACACATCCGCCAGAATCACGACTTCTGGCGGCATGATTTCTAAATGCTGTGCTGTACTCACAGGGTTCATTTTTGCTAGGCCGACATCACAGGGCAGCGGCATCTGCCAAAGGCTAAACACCACCAGGCTCAGGCCTGTTTGTTGGCAAAACTGGAAGGGTATCCTCCAAAGGGCATCATTTACTAAACTCTGAGTTCCTGATGAAAGATTCTGAAGAGGTCCTAAGGGAAGGGAGACCAGTTTGTAGGGAGAGGCTGTTTCTGCAGCAATATAAGAAACAGAATTTGAGTGCTGCCATGAAACAAGAGTTTAGGAACTGGGTCTCTCCAGTAATAGACTAGCAGAAGCAGTTCCTGGGCAGAGTGCTGGAAACAAAGCAATGGTTCCAGCCACAAGGTGAGTGTCACAGTGGTACTTCACAGCTGTTCTAAGACTTTGGATGAAAACGTGTTGTTAACTTGGCAGCTGGCTGTGTGTGCCCACCCTCAGAACCTGGTAGGAAAGGGGTTTTTCCTTTTTGTTTGAGCTGACTCTTGGCCATAACAGGTTTTCTTATAATCCTACCAAACACCCTCCTCTCACTTAAATAGGACCATCCCCTCTTTTTAATAACAAAAAAGGTCTACACTTGTGTCCTAGCTGCAGCTAAGATTCAGTGGAATGCCTACAGCATTTCCCAAAGACTAAGTCCGATTTTAAATTCTAGCACCCTCTTGTAGATAAGCCCTATGGTTCCCCAGAGTATATATTCTCCATCACGGTGACAAATCCAGGCTACTGATATATATATATATTCTTGCCTTCGAGCTAGAACTGTGCCAAAGTTGATAACTGGTTAAGACCAGTATTTGTTCTGTTGTCACAACTCATGACCGACATTACTGACACCAGTGCCCATGCTCACTGGAAAGCACTGTATTCTTATTTCTACGAGGCGTCCATACTTGTTCCTGGTGAAGACATGCAATCTACAAGACAACGTAACACAGGACCAACTCATGATATGGTTACAAACTTAGAACCAAGAAAATAAATACGGCTACATGGCTTCTTAATGCAGCTTCTTCCTGTTTTGACATGCTCAGTCTCAGAATCCAGTTAAAATGCTGTGAAGAGTTCAAAGGGAAACGAAGCAACCACCTGCAAATTGTCAACATTCTAGTCAACGCCTCAGGTCTAGACCTAGCTTAAGTCCTCATCGCCACAAATGGCTCCAATGATTATAGCCCACAGCTGCTCAAGCTACCTATCACCAGTCCACCGTTTTCATATCTAAGGTGGTTCTTACTTCTCGTTCTAGGGAGTGAACTTAAGGCCGCCTCATGCTAAGCAGATGAACTAGCACCAGACTCTGGGTAGTTTTTTTTTATGTAGAACTTACAATGCAGGTAGATTCTGTTAATAGTTACACTGAGTACAGTACTGGTGACAGTAGGCTGGTGTCAAATCCTGGATGTTTACACAATGACCACTAGATGTCTAAAACATACGCAGCCCAGTTATCTCTGGGTTATCTGTTCTAATGTGCTGTAACTATTATGTCCCAAGACTGCAGTCTGTGCTGATATGACAAATTCCAAAACACCCAACTATGTAATGTACTTGCTCTTTATAACATGGACTCTAGAAATTAATGTATTTGTTAATTTCCCAGATTCATTTATTGTTATTGAATTATTCAAGTGAGTATTGAATATCTCCATCTTACAATTTCTCTAACTTCTAAACCTTTATTTCATGTAAGCAAGCTTAACAAATTCCTTAAAATACCATTTCAAAAACTTAGAACAAAACTAAGTTTTATTTTCAAATTCTAATTTTAATACAGATGAACAAACAAGCAGAAAAGTGAGAAAACTAACTGTATAAGCAGACAGATGTACCAAATGTAAAACAGTGAGTGTTAATATTAACACAACTATTTACATGCATATTTACAAGCAACCCTTTCTTATTTTTTAGTTAGTTGGAAAAAGATTTGACATTAGGTAAAAACATTACTTAAATAGGGCCAAGGTGGTACAGTATAGTAAAAGTATTAGAAAAGTGATATTCACGGCATATCAATTATAAAGCAGATGAAAACCTGAATGACAAACACCTACTCCAGTTCTCTGGTAAAAAGTCAATGCAATCCATGCTGTGAAATAAAAATGAGAACGCCTTATAAAGAAAGCAGAGTAATGCTGTAGGATGGAGGGCGATGAAGTTAGTCAAGTCAAACAGAGAAAATGATTCTTGAATTGGAATAAATCCTCAATGAAGTCTTGGCTCCTTAGGTGGTGTTCTAAGCCCCACTCACCCCTCTCATTTAAGGACAGTTTAAAAGCCCTTGATATCAAATAGCATCTACATATGTAATAAGTTGTTTATATTCCCCAAGACTTTGGTGCTAAAGATTTTCATGATCATGATTAGTATTTGAAACTAAATTTATAGAGAAATAAATGTTAAACTAAAATAAAATCTGTAATAGTCATACCTAAAAGAGAATGCTACATTTTGGCAGTAATATGTAATTCCAGGCTAAGACTTTTCACCTCAAGAAAAAGTTGAACGATAAGCATCTAATCAGCTAGCAAAATTTTCTTTCAACATTTCATTTATTTCAAAATCGACTTTATTGCAGCCAAAACAGTAGAATTAACTGTACATAATAAAACTATTATATATATATACACATTTTTAAGTTACAGGGAATAAAGTTTATTTTGGCAGGTAGTGTTAAAACAAAATTAAAGTTGCATACATTAGTAACATAACTCAACATCCTTAATTTGGTATAAGCCTGACACAAAGTTTCTTGCTTTCCTGTGTTCTGCTAAATCACCAGACCTAAACTAAAAAAAAAAAAAAAAACAAAAAAAAAAAACAAAACAAAAACCCTGATAGCCTCAGATTTAACTTTACTGTTTTCGCTTACGCTCTGATTCTAAACAAAACTTTTCATAAGCTTCTTCAATCTCTGGGTCCATCTCATCATCAATATCGTCCAAATATCTGCAAAAGAAGCCAAAAATGATCATGTGACTTTACTATTCCTCAAAATGTTGAAATGTCTGGAGATGTTAAGCGTACTTTCCTAGACTGAATTCTGTTTTTAGATATGTGCATTTAAAAATTAATAGAAGGCTTCACATGTATAAGTTCACACCTTCTTAATAAATACTTTAACTAGAACATGATTTCAGAAATGAGTCTGCCTATAATTTTGTATTCCATTAAAAAAGTTTTACCCTTCCAGTAGTTATGTTTAATTAACATTAAACTTATTTCTGTGATTTATTTATTTCTGTTTATTTATTTATTTATTTGTATGTAAGTATCTGTGTCCATACATGTAACATGTGTACTTGTACTCACAGAGGTCAGAAGAGGGCATTGGTTCCACTTAAGCTAGAGTTGAAGGTGGTTGTGAGCCACCAGATATGGATACTGAAAATCAAACCCCAGTCCTCTAGAAGAGGAGCAAGTGCTCTTTTTATACATTGGTATATTGCCTGTATGTGTGTCTGTGTGAAGGTGTCCTTGGGTCCTCTGGAGTTGGGAGTTACAGACAGTTGTGAGCTGCCATGTGGCTGCTGGGAATTGAACCTTTGGAAGAATAGCCAGTGCTCTTAACCCCTGAGGCATCTCTCCAGCCCCGTGATGAGTATCTTAAATGTTACCATAGAACATTCATCAGCAACTGATGGAAACAGGCAGAGACACACAGCAAAGCACTAGGTTGAGCTCCCAAAGTCCAGTTGAAAAGTGGGAGGAGTGAGAATATGAACAAAGGGGTCAAGACCATGATGGGGACACCAACTAAAACAGTTTACCTGAGCTAATGGGAGCTCACCAACTCCAGCCAGACCGGGAAGGGACAAGTTAGGACCAAACTAGACCCTCTGAATGTAGGTAACAGCTGTACGGCTGGGGCAGACTGCAGGGCCACTGGCAGTGGCACCAGGATTTATCCCTACTTCTTGTACTGGCTTTTTGGGAATCCATTCTTTCTGGATGGATACCTTGCTCAGCCTAGATATAGTAGGGAGGGCCTTGGACCTTCCCCAAAGCAATGTGTCTTACCCTCTCCGAGGAATGGATGGGGACTGGGGTTGCGGGGAAGGTGGAGTGGAGGGAATGGAAGGAGGGGAGGGAGTGGGAACTGGGATTACTATATAAAATGAAAAAAGATAATTTGTTTCCTTTTTTAAAAAATAAAAAAAATACAAAAACAAAAAAACAATAACAAAAAACCTTATTTCTGCAAGGTTCTTCTCACAGAGACAGGTCACTTAGCCATGTATCTAAAATCAGACTGTGTAACAGGAAGCTACTTTTGAGATTACATAATCCAGAAAGCCCTGTCCCTCCGCTTCCAGTATCTGTAAATACACAAGCATTGCAGCATGGCAGTGCACTCCTGCAGTACAGCACTTAGCTGCCTACTGGAAGGCAGGGGACAGGCAACTCTAAAGTCGGCTTTCTGCATCCATCATTCCAAGGAGGGGTCCAGGAATCGAATGCAAGTCATGAGGCTTGTGAAGAAGTATTTCTACCAGCTGAGCCATCTTGCTGGCCCTTGAATGCCATTCTTTTTATAATTGTTCTTCTAGTTTAGTTATCTCAAAACTCGGTCACAGAAGCTTCATAAAGAATGAGTAATAAGGGGTTGAGGGGAATGGTTCAGAGTAAAGCAGTTGCTGTGGAGCACACAGTCCTGAGTTTAGCTCAGTACGCATGCAAAAAAGCTGGGTGTGCTGACTAGTGATTGTAATCTCAGATCTGGAGAGGCAGGAAAGGTGTATTCCTATAGGTCAGTCAACCTAAGTGAAATCAGTTACTTCCAGGTTTAGCAAGAGACCCGACTTAAAATCATGTGAACAGTGACTAAAGGAGACACCTGACACCAACCTTTGGCCTCCACATGCACGCACACACATGCACAGGAACACGGATATACAAAGAGTATCTATCAGTAATGAAAAGGAGAACTTACGGGTCACCAGCCCCTGATAAATCTGTTCCATTTTCTTCATAATCTGGAAAAAAGTCCTCTCTTTCAAGTAACTCCTGATACTTCTCTTGGTAATCTACAAGACAATACAGGGAAAAAAACAAGTGAATAATCCTATGAAATGAACAGTTTTGTCTCTATAGTCTCTTAATGACTTTAAGAAGACCATTGTTTAAATAGTAGTAATTACATAATATATTTTCATAAAATTTATATTCTATTCGGCTTGTTTCCTTGCATGCTCACAAACCTTAAAATATTTATACACACTATCATTTTAAATGTAAATACATTCCATAGTTGAGTAACTCAAGACTGAACCCCAGGTCTCCCATATACTATGGCAAATACTCTACAACTGAACTATAACCCCAAAATCTCGCAACTTTTTGTTTGTTTGAGAGTGTTTCTGTAGCTGACTGTCCTGGAACTCTTTAGGTAGACCAGGTGGGCCTTGAGCTCAGGAGAAACTCCAGGCTTCACCTGCCAATTGCTGGGGATAAAGGTGTGTGCTACCACACCAGGCTCTTTATACTTTTTATAGGTTTTGGTTTGTGAGTGAGTGAGTGAGTGTGTGTGTATAAGAGAGAGAAGGGGGAGGGGTCTGTTTATGTGGCCGGGGCTGCTGTGGAAACTGCCTATGCCAACCAGGCCACCATTGAACTTACAGAGATTCTCCGGCCTCTGCCTCCAAACACTGGGATCAAAGGTGTATACTATCATGCCTGGCTTAATTTTTATCTTGAACCAGGATCTTATTAAGTTGCTCAGGCCTGTGTTGTAAGCCTCCTGACTCTACCTCCAGAGTAGGCAGGATTATAGGTCTCCACCACAACAGGCTAATCTTCATTCCCATTTTGAGGGAATATTTCTGGGTGAGGGCCAAGCTTTTCCAAGACTGTCTTTATAAAACTCTAAATATCAGGCGTTGGTGACATTCCAATTTTGATAGGTTAGAGAAAATTTAAGCATAAAGATTTCTTGCTTAAGTACTTTATGTATGATATTCTTTTAGATGTATCAACGCAGGCCAACAGGAACTCCACATCATGCATATACAGTACAGCTTGGAGGCTCACGGGGGGAGTGTTCAGTCATCAGGGGGCTTGGCATTTAAAACACACAAACATTCAAAAGCAAGGCCCTAGGTCTGTGTAGAACAGGAAGATAGAACTCATGCTCTATATACCTATCTCTCATCCTTCATAAACATCTAAGGGTTGACATCTTAAAAGGATGGACCTGGAAAAGCAAATAAAACACCTCAGTGGCAAACGAAGGTTGATTATACGTTTGAGAATGGAATGAGGCCAGGCACTCTGAATAAACCGTTTACCCAGAGTTTTTAACAGCATATTTGACCTCGAATTTCTAATCTCATTAAAAAAAAAAAAAAAAAAGCCCATGAGGAAAAACAAAAAGAACCAAAACCCAACCATCCAAGTGTTCGCAAGTTAGCGATATACCTGTGGCTCAGGCAAAAGCAAATCTAAATCTATTTTGGGTAGAGGTTCCTACAGCCCAAGGGATAAGACTTTTTAAATCATAAATAAATAAATAAATGTTAAAATCACTACCCCATTCATACTAAAACAGATAATGCAAATGGTTTAAGAAAATAAAATGTGTGGAGACAGAGAAAAAGATAAGCTGAGTAAATCATTATCAAAAGAACACCTGGGAAATGGCCAAATGGATATTCTTTGTGCAATTTTTACTTCTCTGTAATTTTGAAGTAATTTCTAAAAGACAAAAATGAGCTTGCAATAAAAATTTGACACTGAAGTAATTTTCTTTTCTTTTTAAAGATTAAGATCTGTCTTACCAGAAACAGCATGATTTACATAAGACTAGTAAAGAATGGGCTACTGGTATATGAAGACAAGTATACGGACAAAGAATCCCAAGATGAATATTATTCAGCATGCCATAGGTAGCTTAATTATAACTAAGAGAGAAAGATTAAGTTAATATCTGCTGCTAAAACAGAACAGTGAAAAATATTTAAAAACTATTCTCTATGTAAAAATTAGGTAGATAAATAGGAAAACAGCAGAGTATGATTTTTAGAAGAAAATAAAATGTAAGTAAAAATCAGCACAAAAAAGACTGATAAATTAAAGCTCAAAGTATGAATATGAAAATACATTATAAATAAAATGGAAAGACAGTCACATAGCACAAAGGGATAAAACCGTTAAATGACCAAGATCATCTTTTTCTAGACTTTGTAAGGAGTCACAAATCAGTAAGACAAATAACCCCAGCAGAAATATGGGGAAAAGACAACCAAGAGGCAATTTTCAAAGAAAAAAAAAAAAAACCAAAGGTTAACACACAGAAGAAATTCAGTATTATTGTCATGAAAATAACTACATAGAATTTCATATAGTTGGGTTGACAGAAATTATACCTATTAAGTGTTGCCAAGAATAAAAAACAAAAGTCGTCTAAGCTGTGGGTCGGAAAACTAAATGGAACGACCACTGCTGAAAAGCAATTCTGGCAACACTGGCTTAGTGAAGCTGAAGATGCTCACCTTATAACTTAGTTCTACTTCCTCATCCTACAGACTCTTGTGTCAGAGGCACATGACAGTCAATGTTGTTATTTAGAGGAAAAGACTGGAAAAAAAACCCCAATTGTAGCGGGTTGTAGTTTGCAATAAATTGGAAGACTTTCTCTCTTTCAGTCTACAGTTCCACCTGTCACAACTACTGCCATTTTTCTATAAATAACCCTTTACTGCAAGGTACACAGAGACTTGAATTTTAATTTGCTCTGAATCATGGACACTAATGCAGTCTGTAATTCTTAGTAACTGCAATAACTTTAATATAAGCTGTCTTTACCGTCTATGCTAATCATCTGAAAAGTTAAGATAAAAACAAATAATAAGAAGAAGTACAAAATAAAAATGGCTGTCCTTAACTGAGGGAGGAGATCTCTGACTGGTAAAGTGACAAGACACTAAAACAAATCACCCAGAATAGTCCCAAGTAATCAACTTAAATACAACACATGACAAATTGTAGCCCTACAATCTTACAATATATGAACCCTTCCAGGCAGCGGTGGCGCACACCTTTCATTCCAGCAGAGGCAGGCGGATCTCTGTGAGTTTAGAGGCCAGCCTGGTCTACAAAGGCAGTTCTAGGACAGCTAGAGTTATTAGAGAGAAAAACAAAACAACACCCCCCCACACCGAAGAAAAAAATCAGAGTCTTTATGTAATTTACTACTTAAAAAATGGGGGAAAAGTGACTGAGACAACATACCTGGGTCAGCAGCAGTGAAAGGAACACCATCAGATGTATAAAATGTTGGTTCATTCTAGGATAAATCAAAATGATAAAAAGTAGGTGCTCAGTTTGAAATACATTGAAGTAGTATGGCTGAGATCAATCACCTGCAGTTAATACTGTACACAAACAAGCAAGCCCAACATCCTAACAGTCCCTCCAATTTACTGGGAATGCACATGGCTTTTAGGTTTCCACCTTTTAGGTTTTGCTCGCCTTCTGCGGTTCTAGGTCCTGCTGTCTAGTGTTGATCCATCCCTGGCTGAATTAGCTCTTAGCTTTGTTTTCTTATTATCCTGCCATTTTTAAGGAGTTTACAAGTTAAGGAGTTTTTAAGGGTTGTGCAGTCCTTTGTAGCTGCTACACATCTGGTGATTTCAGAAGCTACAGCGCATCACTGTCCTGGTCTTTTTCACATTACTACTACATCCATCTTGACAGTGGATAATCTTGATTTAGTCTCCTTTTCACTAGAGGATCTTTATCTATTTATATGATCTCCTTACTGGCTCCTGTGGCGATAAAAATGTTTAATTGGCACTGGATTATGAGAATAGTTTTATATAACTCAATTTCCAATACTGAATTCACCATGTGGTGTGAACAAGAAGAGCCCTTACAGGCTCATATGTTAGAATACCTGGTCTGCAGTTGGTGAATTGTTTGGGAACGATTAGATGTGGTTTTGCTGGAGGAAGTGTGTCCTGGAGGCAGGATGTGAGGTTTCAAAAAACTCTGATGTCGTTTCCCAGTGTGCTCTGACTTCTGTTTGTGGATGGAGATGTGAGCTCCCAGCTGTTCCTACCTGTGCCTTTGCCCCACCACTGTAAACTCTTAACGGTCTGCAATCCCAGGTTTGATTAAATGCTTTCTTTTCTAAGTTGCCTTGGTCATGGTGTTTTATCACAGCTATAGAAAAGTAACTAAGACAAAGCATTAAGTGAGACTTAAAACACCAACATGGCATACCATGAAGTAGTTAGGGTCATTTTCAGGGGTGGCTTCTCTGTATGTTGAAGTTGCATGGACCCTGCCCCAGTTACTTGATCGAAGTTCTACAAGTTTCAAGAGCATCTGTTTTACATCTCTATAGACAAAAATTAGAAATCAAATTAATATGTACCCACCGCCCAAGTGCTGTGAGGCTCTAAAATATTTCATTACAACTTAACAGACACCCAGTGCTTTAAACTTCTAGACATTTTCAATGACATAATTCACTGTATTATTTTTACTTTTAAAAAACAAGCTTGAAACTGGGCTTACTGGTACACACCTTTAATTCCAGCACTTGGGAGGCAGAGGCAGGCAGATCTCTATGGGTTTGAGGCCAGCCTGGTCATTAGTGAGTTAAAAGACAGCCAGCCAGAGGTACATTGTGAGAGCCTGTCTTGATAAAACAAAAAACAAAAAACTTGAAATCTGATCCACTTAACTCGGACTATATTATGGTCATGAATTACACTGGTCTTTTATATTACTTATGGTAAGGTTCACTACACAAACACTAGGTCCATGTTTAAAGTCTACATCATTTTCTTTCTCAATAGACTCATCATATCTTACCACAAAGAAAATTTTAAGTTTTTAAGTATAGCTGAACAAAACTTAGTAGTGACACATCATAGGCAAAATACTAAACTGATCCATAATCTTAATCACTTTAATGAAGTAATAATGACTCAAAATCCTAAAAAGAAGAAAAAAAACAAAAACCAGAAGAAGAAAAGTCTGACATCTACTAGCTTCTTCTTTCCTACCTGCTGCAGTTTGCATCTAGAACAACATTTTCAATTCTCTGAATTATTTCTTCCATATCAGTTTTCCCCTTTTCCTTCCAAGTATCTTCTAAAACTGATCCTGTCAACTAAAAGCACACATGTCAGTAAAATAAGAATGCAATAGAGGAGAGATTTTTAAAAGGTATTAGCAAAAGTTGAAACTTTATGATTTAAACAAGATGAATTTAATGGTTAGATATTTCCAATTATTCTCCGTTGACTGTCTCTATTTGGAGACGTCTATACCATCTCTGTTTTTGACTAATTAGAAAATAAAGCTATACAGTTTCACATTCATAATTATGTTATAGTTCCTCTATGACTAAGATTAGCTATTAAATTTTAAGGCATGTCCTTTTTTAAAAAATAATCAACGCCTTTAATCCCAGCACCTGGGATGCAGAGGCAGGCAGATCTGTGAGTTTGAGGTCAGCCTGGTCCAGAGCTAGTTTCAGGATGGCCAGATCTACATTGTGACACCTTCTTAAACCATAGGTACAGGCACACACACACACACACACGATGTTTAAAAAGAAAGAAATTAAAGATATGAACAAGATATGAACAGGCCATTCACAGAAACAAACGTGGCCAGTAACCATGAAGGAATGCTTAAATTGACTACTAATCACGTAACTTCAAATTATTGCGAGGATTTTTATTTCACCATGACAAAAGCAAACCCAAGCTGATCCTACTTTCCCTGAGGATGTAGAGAAAGTTATACTCATTCATTACTAAGAAGAGTACAGAGCTGTAGCTCAGCAAACTTGGATATTATCTGTCAATATAAAATACCTATGTTCATTGACCCTCTGAATCTGTTCAAAAATTTAATATTCAAAAGTATCTATAAAGAGATAATGGAAGACTACTAGAAGTACTACAGTTGCCAAATGCACAACAGCCCAGTGTTCATTAAAATAATAGATATTAGCAAAAGTCTGAATATAATGGAATACTAAGAAGGTACCCAATACAGAGCTAAATCTCTCCAGATTGATTTGAAACTTTCATCTGGGAGTCAAAAATAAAAAGCTAAAATAGACTAAGAACTTTTTTGTAAGGGCACACAAACGGAAAAAAAAGGGGGAATTTACAAATGGGCCGGGATGAAAGATTTCCAATAACCAGAGTTTAATTCCCAGAATCCACGATAGAAAGAAAACCCCTCAAAATGTCTTTTAACTTCCAGGTATGCACAAGCACACACAAAATAATGTTAAACAGGAATTTTAAAGAAAAACCAACCTTTAGCAATTTTACTGCACAAATTAAGTTGTCATCCATAGGATTAGCGAACAGAGCATTCAGCAGTTCCCGGAGACCAACCTGAAGAATATCTGCTCTTGTAACCTGCCCATTTGTTCCTTTGATCTTTAGGAGAAGAAACAGTAGGACACTAAAAGCAGCAATACTCAAATGTGATACAGACATATGAATAGCCTATGAAGCAGTTGCAAAATTCAGTAAAATATAAAAACAAAAGGAACACACTGTAATAACTTCACCAAACTAATTACAATTGTTCTCTATATAAATAAGACCTCTAATAAAACTGTAGATTATAGATAAATTTAATTCTTATTCATCACCCATAAAACATCATAGAAATATAAGTCTATTTCAATAGTGCTGCTTCAGTAAACACGCTGTAATTTAAGCCTCCATGAAAAAAACCCAGGTATTTCAAGTTGTACTTTATTTTATTATGTGTATGGAGTGGCTGGGCGGTGGCGGCAGCGTTCACCTTTAATCCCAGCACTCGGGAAGCAAAGGCAGGCGGATCTATGTGAAGTGGAGGCCAGTCTGGTTTGCAGAGAAAGTTCCAGGATAGCCAAGGCTACACAGAGAAACCCTGTCTCAAAATCAAAGTAAAACAAAGCAAAAGAGTGAAAAAGGAATGCACTAAGACTTACAAAAAGGCCATCCTCTATGGCTAATAGCCCAGCAACGAACCTGGCTGTGGGACTCAGGCTTAGGACCCTAGCATATGAGAGGCTAAGGCAGGAGTAACGCTACAAGCATGATGCTGGCCTGGTTGACAGGGTTGGCTTCCTGAGCATATAAGGACTTTTAAAAGCTTAGTGATGACTTATGATTTTGTTGAGCAGAACAAAAGTTATCAATGTTCCATTCAAATATAATTAGGTATAAAAAGATTTGCTTTCACCCTGGTCCCCTTTCATTTTAACTTTGACAGGATCTCACTATGTAGCCCAGGCTACCCTAAAACTCAAGATTCCCTCCAACTGCTGTGATTGAAGGCAGTTATCACCTGGTAGCGGTCATTGAACTAATTTTCTTCTATTTTATTTTTGATGTTGTAAAAATATAACGTGAACAAAAATTCCTTCCTGGAAGCATTTTTACATGTTCAGACCTTGAAGTACTAATAAGAAATGTTCTCACCTCCAGGTTCAGGTATAGTTCTCCCAGAAACAGAACAAACGCATGAAATCGTTTCCGAGTCACTTCATCTCCTTTTGCAGCTTGGTCTTTAACTTCATACTCCGTCCGGCATCTAATAAAGATGTATCTTTTAACCATTTCATACTGCTCTGACTTTTCAACAGTAAACCAAGATTTGTCAGTCTAGTTACCAATAGCAACCAAGGCAAGCACAATCACTGTCCTGACCTCAGATGCAGTTCTAAGATACTGCCAGGAATAAGAATAAAACTAGCAGATCAAATTGTAATATTAACAGTATACATTTCACAAGGTTCAGAACATTCTAGAACTAAAACAGGAAAAATTATATCATGCCTTATCGGTATTTTTGCTACTTTTATCCATCTCTAAAGTGTTCTTTATACTTGTGTATCCAGTTAAGCTGAAGAGGTGGGGAATTTTTTTGAGGTTGACTCTGGGGCCTTGTGTGCACAAGACGAGGCAACAGTGAGCTATATACCCAGCCCCCTTTTTGCATTTTGTAGGTGGGTTTTTGCTGAGTTGTCCAGTCTGGCTTAAACTACTACGTCACTTAGCCAAGCTTTCAACTCATGGCCCTCCTAGGATCTGGACCTGATTTTGCACCAACACACCCAATAAATTCTTTATTCTTATACTTCCCAGCGTATATTATCAGAGATTATACCTCTAACTCATACAGGTAATAAACAGAAATCTGGGAGTTTTATACTCACAGTTCCAAGGCATCTAAACTAATCCTAATTGTCTACCATGGAACCTAGGGAGGAATTATGGTGTTAGCCACTATTACTAAAATGGATGTTTTTAATTTTCTTCTAATTTTTTTTGAAATGTCTGGGAAAGTAATTTGTTTTATAAAACTGATGTTGACCGTTCTCTTAAAAAGAAAATAAAAGACAAACGAAGGGACTGGAAAGGTCTCTCAGCAGTTAAGAGCTTTTGGAGACCGAATGGTTTCCATATAGCCAGCTTATAATAGTTTCTTTACACAAAGAAATCCTCTCTTGCCCAAACATTTAGCGGGTGGTGTAAAGGACCACAGACTTATGTTTATTGTTCCCATGTAGCCAACTCCAATTATCATACGTTACCTAATGAGCATCATGTTTTGAGTCAAACACAGCAAGGTGCCTTACCTTCTTAAAGATATTAAAGGAATTCTCAAAGATATATATGGAAAGGGCACCAGTTAAAATAATAAAAGGGCTAACTAATTAATAGCAACTCAGCTATCCAAACCCTTTCCTACCTTCTGTTGTAACTTCAGTTAAGTTTTGATAAAATAGACTTTTTCTTTTATAAATTTCTAAAGACATAAGATAAAAGACACAAAGTATGTGCCCAAGTAAATTCTTATCCTCTATGGATAATTATCCAGATGAAAGATTCTAAGTCCTCCAGAGCTAACTATTTTCAATTATAGAAAGAACCTGTGTTTATTTCACAAAGGCGAAAATAAAGACCAGATTACTACCCCATACCACTACAACTTCATTCTGTCTTTTTCAAAGTACATACACACAAACATGCATATATATCTCTAAGGGTAGAACTGTGCTCTGTTTCCCAGTCATATTACTGATAGTCTTATATTACTGTAGAAGTTCATACAGAAATTTAATAAGGCTGCCTTTCTGGCATCATACTCTGTTTGTAATCCACTTTCTCTGTCCAGACACTACAATTTGTATGTAATTATAGTAAGGATAGTTCTTAAAATATATGTAAATTTGCCATTTTTATTTTTCCAAACTGCATTTATCCAGAACCATTTGAAATATTTTCTAAGAATTTATTATTGTATGTGTATGGTGTTTTGCCTGCATGGTCTTTGTACCATGAGCATGCACTACCCAAAGATTACAGAAGAGGGAGCCAGAACTGGAGTTAGAGATGGCTGTGAGTGGCCCTGCGGTGCTGGGAACTGAACCTAGGTCCTCTGAAGAGCAGCCAGGTACTCAACCTCTGAGCCATCTCTCCAGCCCCACTAGACATTTTCTTACTCATTCCTAGAGATCTCTTTCACGAATGCATAAAAGAGCTCATTGCTATGTATACAATTTCCAATTTTTACTTCATATAAAGTTGACTACTCCCAAATGTAATTTATATCTAACTAAATTTTCTCATCTAAGCTTATGGCCTATGGGTACAATATCTTGCTCAAAACAGCTTTGACAACCCAAGATATATTTACTTGTTAAATACTTTCCTGTTTGTCTCCCTTTAGTCTGATGTGCTTGGCATTTAATTTACTATAGGACAGGAACTCTTCTCTCCTTTTTCTTTTCTCTGAATGGCTATCCACTTGAGCTGCTAGCACAATCCATCTTTTACATGTGTATTTGGAGAACCACCTTTAAGGCCTAACTTTAAATTTTTTTTTTCAAATTTAAACATAATTACATAATTCATATCCCTTCTCTCCACCCAAATACATGGTCTCTAGTCTCTTAATTTTTAATTGTTGTTGTGTGTGTATATGTGTGTCTGCGTGTGCACACCCTGCTCAGTCCATATAATGTTACTTGTATGCATATGATTTCAGGGCTGACCACTTGGTATTGTATAACCAATGGCCTCTTCCCTTGGTGTGCTGGACAGTTTTATGTCAACTTGATACAAGCTAGAATTATCTGAAAGGAGGGAACCTCAATTGAGAAAATGGCTCCATAAGAACCAGCTATAGGGCATTTTCTTAACTACTGAATGATGTGGGAAGGTCCAGCCTATTGTGGGTGGTACCAACCCTAGGTCAGTGGTCCCAGGTTCTATAAGAAGGCTGAGCAAGCCAGTAAGTAGCATGCCTCCATGGCCTCTGCATCAGCTCCTGCTAATGGAGCTGGAGAGGTTCCTGCCCTGCTTGAGTTCCCATCCTGAATTCCTTAAGTAATAAACCATGATGTGGAAGCATAAACCAAACCAACCCTCTCCTCCCCAAGCAGCTTTGGTCACGGTGTTTCATCACAGCAACAGTAACCCTAGGACACCAGAGAAAACTTTCCCCTACACTCAGCATTCCTTAGTTGCCTGCAGTTCTTTGTCTATGGCTGGGAACCTGTGAGGTTTCCTTTTCCATGTTAGCTGGGTTCTATCTTTAGAATTCTTACTCAAATATTTTGTAATCACTAATTTTTTGGTGTGTCTGCGCACACATGCAGGCACGTACAGTGGAAACTGAACTCAGAGGTTTGCACTCTAGTCCCAAACTACACCTCAGGCCCTCTACTATACAAGTATGTTTAAAGAATTAATGGACAAATGATAATAAACTTATTAAACATGAAAATAATCTTATTGCTAAAGATCACTCAAATGATTAGATTAAAAAAAGTTTTGGTTTTTTGAGGGAGAGTCTCACTCTGTAGCCTGGGCTGGAGTGGAATTTAGTATGTATCCCAGGCTAGCCTTGAAAGTGAAGCAATCCTGTCTTCGGTGAGCTACCACACTCACTTTAAGAAAATTAAAGTTTTCCCTAATAATTCATGAATCAATGCCAACTATTAAATATGTAATATAACGACAATGCTTGTGTAATCTAAACAATAATTCTAACTGTAAAAAGGTGTAGAGCAAGAAGATTCTACAAGAACTATCTAGATAATTAAAATTTTAGAGCTCTTAACATAGCTATTATATAGCAACTAGACTATATAATAACAAGAACAAGTGACAGATGGAACATGATGAAGAATCAGATTTAAAGCTCAAGTTTAAGAATGCAGTGTGATGCAGGTGGTAGTTCAAATCAGTCAAGAAAAATGAATTACTCATTTTTATCAAATTTAAATTCTCAAACTAAAACTACCAAAGTACTTAAAAACACATCACTAGTCATTTTGATGATTCTGGGAAAGGCATTTCTAAATCCCAAACCAAAGGCAAAGGACAAACTGACATTTGACTCTAAGGTTTAAATAGTTTGGAAATCAGACTGGTCTGCCTATGTTCCCCTACAACCTATATCGTAAGGTGTTTAGAAAACATCAATGGTCAAATTCTATTATCTGTAATTTTATATTCACACTGACCTTTGAAGTAGCAATTGGCGGAAGTTGCCACTCTGTGGGCTAATTGTCAGATGATGGGACAGGTAATTACACAGGCGAGCTCCCATGTAAGAGAAATTTGGGATAGACGTGGCCTTTTAAAAAGAAAAGTTTTGTATGACACAAATACATTATTATCAATGCAAATACTTAGCAATATCTTATGGAGGAACACCATTTGGCTACTAAAATGAACTATATAGTATATGTTAAAAGGTTTTTGTTAGGCCCAAGAAAGTGAATCCTCCCACCTATCCTTATACTAAGAACCACAGTACATAGAAAACTGTAAGGGGACTTCTATCCCTCATTCACCTGAGGTTACCAGAAACAATCAGAAAATGTCTCATGATGTTAACCCAGTTTTGCAGAAAACACAGACGTGTACACGACTGCTTAGTAACAATTATGAATGATGAGGGTAGCTACAAAACTACGGATCAATGTTGTTTCTCAGGAAAAGACAGCACACACTTTGAGATCTAGCAGTCCACAAGACACCCAAATATTCTGCTTTGTGACCTTGGCCACTACTGAAACCTTCCTAGCTTCAGTTTGACACACAAAAAGGCGACTAACAGTACTTGGCTTGAACATCCCAAAACACATGGAATAAAAAGGAAATCAAAACAACTACTTAAAAATAGAAAATAAAAAGCAAAACTAAGTGAGAAAATGCTACATCTTGAATTCGTAGCAGAAGCAGCACTTAAAAAATTTAGACTTCAACTGCAGATTTTAGAGAACAGGAGGATGCAGTTTACCACCTTGTGATAGACAGAAAAACACGTGAGAGGGCTTCAGAAGCCTGACCAAGGTCACAGAGATAACCAATAAATCACAGCTTCTAGCCCCTTCTGTATCACTTCACTAGAGGAGAATGAGTTAAGCTCTCTGCTCAGATGTGCATAGTGTGGACAGAGGAGTAACACTTTCAACCACTAAGCTAGAGTAACCATTGTAGAATCTTAGCATTATCAGAAACATAGCAAACGCTTTATAATTAGACCTTTCTATTTCTAGGTTTTTTTTTTTGCTTATATTTGATTCACTTCAAAAACAAAACAAAACAAACAAACATGATTTCTCCTTATACTATAAATGCTTATCAAAAGAAAGTGAAACTTTGCTTTTCCCGCTATTGGCTGAAGGGTTTTTAGCCTCTGTAACTGTTTGTCAGTTAGTTTAAACACAATTGCCTACTTGTTTCCCCTCACTGGAAAATGAGATTTTAGCTACCACTTGCTTTAAGCAACCCTACTCTTATCTCCCATTCTCTCCACCTACAATATTTTTTACAATATGATTTTTTTTTCTTTTTTCAGACAGGGTATATTCTTCTTTCACTGAACTTTCCATGACAATGCCCCACACCCAAAGTAGAGAGGGATAGCATTCATGTGGGGCAAGAGCTCAAAGTCCACTGGAAATGCACAACTTACCGTCTCAAGTGTAAACTTGTAGATCCATCAGCAACACTAGTCAAGAAAACTCATTCCTTTCTAGACTATCTGCTTTTTCTCTTTGGTCTTATGTGGCAGAATTAACTTATACACTTAATTAAAGCAGCCTTACTAATCTTGATAGCTAAGGATGACATACCTCTTGGAAGCTGGAGTAATGCCTGTGGGTTTTATCCTTGTAATGTATGCTCTTCTCTATGTGTTAGTAACTCTTTGGGTATGGTAAAAAAGGAACCTTCTCAAACTTAAAACTGTACTGAAAACCATTTTAAAAACTAAAGTTTTTGGGGAAAAAAAGACACCATTCTAATACCCTTTATAATGGTATTAACATGCCACTGCCCAATATGTGACAACAAAAGCTGAATGTTAAATGACACAGAAATAACTGGTTAAGTCTTTTTTTTTTTTTAAACTGGTTAAGTATTTTAAGAACTTAAGATACACATCTTTAAAACCTACAGCGTTGGAGGGCTGAGACAGAATTACCTTTAGTTCAAGGCCAGTCTAGGATAGTGAGACCCAGGCCAGCCTGAAATACAGAGTGAGACCATCTCAAAAGCACATGAACAAACAAATGAAGACAAGAAATGTTGAAACTTAATACTGGACTATTTTGCAGCCTGGCTTATTTGTGTCTATCTATCTCAGTGCTAGGGCCCTGCACTTGCCTGGCCAACACTCTGCCACTGAACTTGGTCCTCAACACCACCTCATTTGTGAGGCAAGAAATTTCTCTCACATTTTTTTCTCACCTTCTCCAAGAATCCTAGAGAATTAAACACACGGAGAAAAAAAAAACCTACAACTGTTTTGTGTATATTAGCTTTAGGTGCAAAAAAATAGGGGTATGTGTGATTCTTTTGTAGATTTCCTTGTCTGAGCCTAGACCTCTTCTGTACTGCTGCTTGTGCACAGAGCCCTGGCTAAGCCATACATGCTGCTTCTACAGAGCTGGGCTGTGCAGGTCAACTGACAGTGTGGCCTGGCTCTAGCCTTGGATCTCTAACTACAGGAATTTTACCCCCAACATACTTCAAATGCTCCTCTTATCCACAAAGCATTAACAAGTACGGACAGGGACCTGGCCTTCTTCAAATAACAGTCACCGTCTATGGGCTCTGGGAAACTACCAGTCATCTCCTGCTACGAGCCTACCTACCTGCTGGTAGATGAGTTCCACAAGTTCTTGCAAAGCATCGTCTGTTGTGACCCATCCATTCAGGGTTTCTGCAAACTGTTCAATTTCTGTTTCAAAACTGCCAGGCTGCTCTGTAAGATGATTCAGAAAATCCTGAACATATTCTGACAGAGTGGGATAATCCTCACAACCATCCTCATAGGATTCCTACAGTTCAAAATTAAAACAAAACAAACGAAAATGGAATAAAACAATTTAATTCGTATAACTAGCAAAGCAAGCGTGCAGTGCTTTAAGCTGAGGTGTTTCTAGCAATGATTTTTTTAAAGGGATCTCACATAACTTTAAAGACCAAAATTGAAGAGCACTCAGCTAGCTATTCCTTTTCCTTGCCTAACACGTTTTAACAGAAGGAGCTCCATTAAGACAAAGAATTGTCTTTTCAATCCTAGCAGACTTATATTATGGCAAGGAAATAAAGTTTCACTATAATAAACAATATAAGAAGAATCTAGTTACAGATGAAATAAGACCTACTTACTAATTTTGCATTAAAACTGTAAGGAAAGGGGACTGGACAGATGGCTCAGCATTTAAGAGCAATAAGTTGCTGTTCCAGAGAACCCAGATTCAATTCCCAGCACCCACATGGCAGCTCACACCTGTCTGTAATTCCAGTTCCAGGGCTCGACACCTCACACAGATACACATGTTGGCAAAACACCAGTGAACATAAAATAAAAATAAATTAAAAAACAAAAACGTAACACTATAGGGAAAGAATGGACCAAATATAAAAACCAGAATTGCCAGCCTGGGAACTATATTATACTACTCAGTATATCTTTGTAGATGTTTGACAACATCTATAATGAAAAGAAAGAAAAAAAAACTAGTGTGCTTTGTCATCTATTTGCCAATACCCAAGGACAGGGAAGCATACTTAACTGCTTAAATACAAGATTACATCATAATCAAGATGGTGGGAGACTTTCTGGCTGCTTTATTAGGTTTCTAACCAATATGGATAGTAATAATAATCTTAAGATTCTTCTTGCTCTCATCACATGGAATACTACCCAAAACATTCTAAAGTTTATCTGTTATGTTCAAATACATACACTGCTTGATAAGATTTATCGTTCTCCAAATAAACCCAAATTACAAATCATATGAAAAAATAATGAGCAAAATAGAGAAGCAGCTTATGAAGGACTTTAAGTTCTAGAGTCAATGAGTACAAAAAAATACCATACAAGGGAGATGTTCTTTCTGGTAAGACTGTGTCTGACATCCTTTCAAGGCACATGCCAGTAGCTCCAGCCCTGGACACTGAGGTAGATGGGACCAGCAGTCCATGCCGAGAGCCTGCGTGCCAACTGTATGGGTGCTGAAAGGACGTGACACAGAAACTGCCACGAATAAAGCAGACCAAGTTCTCTCCTCAAATCTCACGATGCAAGGTACATTCAGATGCTGAGATAACTAGGGTCTTGAGAGTTCATATATCTGGGGGGGGGGGGTGGATAAGAGCACTGTTGCTCTTGCAGAGGATGTGGGTTTAGTTCCCAGCATTCACATGGTGGCTCACAACCACCTGTTAACTCCTGTTCTAGGGGATCCAATGCCTTCTTCTGACCTGTGCAGGAGCAGGCATATACACAATCCACACACATTACTAATAGGCAAAACATCCATACACATAAAACAGAACAAATGAATCTAAAAAAAAAAATTAAAGTAGGAGTTAACATCTGACCTAACGGAAAATGCATTACAAACAAAATTCCTCCCAAACCCTCAAAAACTATGGGAGATACCCTATGCAGTAGGTAGATGCAGTATGTTGGCTCCAAAGAGGGAGGGACTTGACTTAATACCTTTGAGGAAAAACGTCAATAAAACAAAACTGAGGAAGGCTGAAGGCTGTGAGGAGTCAATGAGAGAGGTAGATCGTGTATGATGAGGGCACACTAAGGAGGCTAAGTCTAAAAGCAGTGGTGGGGAAAAGGAGTTTATAGAAAGAAGGACTGCATTAGAACTAGAATAATTTGTGTACAGTCACAAAGCTGATGAAAAATTGTACCTTTATATTATACTACCCTCAAAACAACTAAGACTCAGAACACAAATATGACATAATATAAGTATGTTCATTGCCAAGAAACCTAACAATCTATAACCAAGAAATTGGTTAAATTTATTACTGTACATTCATATAATCAGCCTTAATATAGCCACTTAAGAAAACAAGACAGAATTTATGCATCTCTAATATAATTGCATCTCTAATATAATATGTATATATATTCCATCCTTCAGAAATAGCCCCTCCAAAAAATAAATAAAAAAAAGAAAAAAGAAATAGCCCCAAGATAATTTGTTAAATAAAAAGAGCATACATAATGTCCCCCCTTTAAAGAAAGGAACTTATTTGTATAGATCTAACATTTCTGCAAAGCTAAACAACTGACAACACATCTGGAGAGAAAAAATATTATTACAAGCACTGCTACTTTATTAGAAAGTTGTGAAAGCAATTAAGCATTAAAAACATATACATTATTAATATATTTAACCACCAATCTGTGTGAATTTCAGAATTAAAAAGGTTTTGGTATACATAGTTTTCTAGACTTAAAGAATCATAACATTAATATAATGACAAAGAGAAGTCTGAAGGCATCAGTTGAAGCCACTAATTTTCTATCAACTCTCTTTCACTGTGACAAAAACAGTTCAGAATGTCCAATGTCAGCTTTATATACTGTCAATAGACCCCTCAAAATAGGATTCAAGTCTGGTGAGTAAAAGCAGAGCTGCAATGAGGAGCTGGAGAGACACTCAGCAGTTAAGAGAACTGGCTGCTCTTCTGTAGGAGCCAGGTTCAATTCCCAGCACCCACAAAGCAGCTCCCAACTGCCTGTAACTCTAGTTCCAGGGGACTGACACCTTTACACAGACACACACACAAGCAAAACACCAATGCCCATTAAAAAAAAATTTAAGTCATTAAAAAAAATTCAGATGTGCTCTGTAGAGAGCAGGGGAGAGCCCTCAGGCCCATCACCTTAACAGTGCTCTCAGAGACAGGCAGCACACCATGCCTGATCAAAGTCTGTATCACTTGTATCAGCTTTTTTTCAAATAATTTATCTGTCTTCAATTTGAAGACAACTGACTTAGGCTTGCTGGACTGAAACATAAAAAGGATGGAAATGTCAACATACTAAGTTTCTGCCACAACCTTGTTAGAAAAAAGATCTAGAAAAGATAATTGTTTTATACCTGAGGATAAATGTGAGAATCCTCATCAAGAAGTAACAGGAAAGTGATTCAGATATCAGATTCTGGGAGCAGGCAGGATTCACAAAAAAGGTAATAAAATGGAAAAACAGAACCCTAGGTACTATGACCCGAGGGGAAGAAGGATGCTAGAGAAACACCCATCAGAAATGGAAGGAGAGCTAAGCGAGGAGAACTGATGCCCAGGTCAAGTGCATAGCTAAAATCTAGAAGAGAACGATGGCTGCAGTCTCGGAAGTAAAGGAGATTATACACAAGGAAAGCTTAACAAGATTAGCAATATTAAATATGCAGTTCTAATAAAATCACACAAGAGATCTTTAAAGACTACAAAAGGTAACTTTGACATCTACCACACTGGAACTTTTAAACTAAAAAGATTTTCATGTATTGTTCAGGGCCTAAGAGAAAGAAATTTTAAGAACACTACATATTTAAAAATCAGATCTTTGACAATCATAAAAATTGTATCAACTTATCTAGGGGGAAATCACACTGCAGATTTGTATTCCATACTGAAAACAGATAAAAAAAGGCAGCAGTAACTCGAAGATGCTTTTAGGAAAAAAGCTTTTTGGGTGGTGATGGGGTGGTGACACAGAAACATTTCTGCCTCTTAATGAATGCTTTAGGAGTTCCTTTTTTATTAGTAAGTAAACTTAATATTAGCCATATTAGTCTGAGAAGCAACCAGGAACAGATGGATACAGAAACCTGCTGAGACCCAGCAAGAAAAGCGGAAATTCTAGCAGCTGGATTAGTGAACCTGTGTGGAAGCCAGAGGACAGCTTTTGGGAATTGGTTCTCTCCATCATGTGGACGGGTCCCCCAGGGACTGAACTTAAGGTCATCTGCCTAGTAGTAAGTGCCTTTACCTTGCTGGGCCATCTTACTGACCCAGTAATGTATACAAGAGCAGGCTCAAAGATTTCCAGAAACAGAAGGCTGACTACTAGAAAAGGCCCTGTAAAGAGAGTTTTCTCCACTGTGCCCTACAAGACCAGTACCCCACCCACCACTGCATACAGAACCTATTTGTGGAGGGACTGGTTCTAGCTAATTCTGCATCACGGCTCCTATCAGGAAAAGTTTTCCTCATACGAGTTTATCTGAAGAGTTGGGATAAAGGAGGATGCTCCTGTTCTGTACTAAATGGACCGAAAAGCATTTAACTTGGACTTTGAATAAACTTTAGTGTTAAGTAAGGGTGACAAAATACTAGGACAAGGTAGCAAGCCCAAGTATCCACAAAATCCAGGAGAATTACCACTTAGGAAGTCAGCCAGGGAAGAAGAAATTTAATTATGCTGCCAATTTGCTTCAACCAATTTCAGTCCATTATGGCTATTTCTCATGATTTGAACAGAAACCAGTCAATATAAACTTCCCAATATCCTACTTAATTAAACGCTGGCAACTAACTAAAACATACTAGTTCATTTGTTTTGGTACAATGAACAGAGAAGTTGATGTACTAATAGATACCAAAGAATTCCTACCAAAAAAAAAAAAAAAACCCACCAAGACTGATTCAAAGTAAGTGCTGGTGGTGAGGTAGAGAACATGGCTCGGTGGTTAAGAGCGTGTATCATGGGGTTAGAGGAATGGATCAGTGTTTAAGAGTATTGCCTATTCTTCCAGAGGACCCAGGTTTGAATCTACATGACAGGTCACAGTTTTCTGTAACTCCAGTTTCAGGATCCAGCAACTTCACACAGACACACATGCAGGCCAAACACCAATGCACATAATAAAAACAAATCATTCAAAAAAGAAAGAAGGAAAAAAAAAAAGCACGTACCAGCCCTATAGAGAAGACCTTGTTCCTTTCCTAGCATCCACATGGGCCACTCACAACCATCTTGTGAATCCAGCTCCAAAGAGAGATCTAGCCTCTCTGGCCTCTCAGACAAATGCACTCACCTGCACACACCCACAGACACATTTGCTCATAAAGGGTCATTTGACTTGTATTCAGGACTTTGAAAGAAAACAACAACAATAACTATTTCTCCTATCATAAAATAGTTCACGTCAACAGGAAAGAAAACAGACAAATAGGTAACTGTTTTTGGGTGCTAAAGAATAAACCTTTTTTTCTTAATTTTTCCTTTTGAGATTTATTTTTATGTAATTAATGATTTTTACCTGCATGTATAGACATACATGTCTATGTGAGGGCACCATATCCCCTGGAATTGGAGTTACAGACAGTTGTGAGCTACCACGTGGGTGCTGGGAATTGAACTCGGGTCCTCTAGAAGAGCAGCCAGTGTTAAGCTCCAAGCTATTTCCCTAGCGCCCCAAGTAAAACATTCTTAAGAGTTGAATTATTCAACCACTCACAGAGCTTCCATGGTTCCTTTCCTCTCTGAGCCAAATACAATTTTTGGGGGAGCGACTCTTTAATTTTTACTTTTCATGACAAATGTCTTTTTTCACCAAATCAACTGCTTTTCTTGTCATACTTATACTTCCTCTTGTCTAGTCCCAAAGCATTTTTTCTAAAGGGTGCACAGAGTTTCTAGTTCCACCAAGTGCAGATTCTCTACGTGTCAAACAGGAAAGAGAACCAAATATAGATTACAGAAGCTATGAAAAACAGAAAGTAAAACTAATAGGATGGCTAAAGAGAAAACACCGAGTGCTGACAAGGAAGGACAGCAAGTAGCAATCAAACACTGAAGAACGTAGAGTGGAATGACCTCGTTAGAGAAGACAGCTGTTTCTACTAAGGTTGCTCCCGAAATTCTACTTTTACATACCAAGCAGAAATAAAGGCATATATCAATCAGGACATGGGCAGAGACAATGATCTCATTCACAATAGCCCCAAAGTAGAAGCTATCCATTGATCAGTGGACAAATGGAACCTTGATAGAGTCCAATGATGTGAATAAGTTACCTCAAACTATGTTCCAACAGAAATTTAAATGTAGAGTTAGAACAGCAACCTAGTCTACAGATCTTCATTTACATAAGCTTTGAAAAATGGTTTGTAACATGTCAGCACAGGAAAGGCTGTGAGGCAGGAGGGTATCAAGTTCAAGGATGATTAGGGATATGTATCAAAATTATCTAAGACCAAACCAAACCAAGCAACCCCCTAACGGCTAACCCTGGACATGAGGATAATTCTAAGGGGATAACTGAGGCTTAGAGGATGCTGACACTTTTCCTCTTTGGCTGTGATGCCAGCTCTAGCTGTCAGTGTGTCAACTTTGAGCTGAGTTCCTACTGTGTTGTCATTTAATAGACTGAGAGTGAGGCCTCATGCTAAGGTATACCAGTCATCTTTTCAATTCATCACTGTTATTCACTCCCCTTTTTTGAAGTTAATCTCTATTCACTGACTCATCTGAGTTTGACAAGGACAAGTGAATTTCTTCCTATAGTCCAACCATGCTTTGGGAGTCCTACTACTAAGAAAACTAAGACCAGATAAAATTTGCTACATTACTGACAAAAATAAAAGCATGAAAAGTTCTTTATGACTACATATACTTATGTAAACACTTTACCAAAATTGCTTACATACGAAACATGGTAAAGTATGCCTGTAATTCCAGATTTGGGAGGCTGAGGCAGGAGGACTGCCTTGCTTGACTCAAAACAAAAAAATAAAGACAACAAAAACTTTCACAATATTTCTGCATACAGCCAGCACCAGAAATATTATCTTAACACAATCAATGTACATCTTCTAGAAATAAAGAGCCCAGATATGCATTTCTCAACATTTATGAACTACCTACTTGCAGCAAAAAGTTATTTACTCCAAAGGCACCAGGAATATTCTGCAATCTGGCTAAAATCAAACTAAAGGAAGCTCTCCTGGCCACTCACTGTACAGGTTGTCCATAGGTTCAGAAGGAGATTTTACTTTTACAAATTGAAGATATCCTTGAAATTAGGCTTTTTATACCAGGCTTGTGATTTTACATTTACTTTCTAAGTACTAGGTACACAACAGGGAAACAAGCAGACGAGAATCCCTAGTCTCACAAGCTTACATTCAATACCATGAATATAACTACAAATTATATTCCGGAACCACGGCTTCGCTGAATAAGGTATTTCTGTGTGTAGTACAAAAAGCAGCCAGCATACTCTAGTGAAAGACTAACCACATTATTCTAATAGTATCAACACGGAGTAGTAGGAGAAATGAATGTACTCACTGTATAATTAGAATAACCTGATGGGTAAAATTCGGGGGCGTTCGCAGACAGCTTAGACATTAGTACAGGAGCCACAACCACCTGGGGCTTAGCCATTGCTGACTCCGAGTTCTGCTGTGGGATTTTATCCTGTGAACTAGGTGGAGCTCTCTGGGGCCTCGTTTGTTCTGAGAAAGAAAAAAAAAGCAGTGCTAGATGTATTCATTCCTTTGTATATAACAACTTACTACATACTGAGAAACCGTCTGAGAACTTCCGGATTTGGGGAGTTAAACACAGAATGTAAGATGGTTAAGAGTCCTACAAAGAGCTTGCAAAAGGGAACAATAGCCCTGCTTTGGCTCGCCAGTGCATATACCTGCCTCCGAAACGAACGTTCGAGAGCCTTTCCCACCCCTTCCCTCTCTCTTAAGGAGTTGGACTAAGAAGTGGCTGCTCGCCCGGGCCCGGGTTCACCAGGGACAGGTAGGTGATTTCCACTTCCTCCCGGGACGCCAGACCTCTCACCGGACCCGGGCCCCGGCCCCTCCCCCAGCCGGAGCGCACAAAGGATGGCAACCAGCACCTCCTTCCAAACCCAGTTCCTACCCCGTGCGGAGCGGGGCCCCCTCTCCCGGGGAATGCTTTCGGGGAACGGGGGGGCGGATTCGGCGCGCGGCCCTTGGCGCGGGGGGTGGGGGCGAGGCTGGCCCAGGAGCACCGGGGCCCCCTCGAGCTGCTCCGTACCTGGGAGCGCCCCAGGCCGGGGAGGCCGCGCGGAGCCGGCGGGGGCCTCGCTCTGGGCCCCTGGCGGCGGGGCGGTCCTGGGCTGGCGCAGCGGCGGCGGCTGCAGGAAGCCCGGGGCTCTGGGCTGCGGCGGCGGCTGATGCCGCGACCGCTCCGCAGGCCCCGCTCCGTTCGGGAACCCGCCGCCCTCAGGCCCGCCCCCTCCGCGGCCCAGGCCCCGGCCCCGGCTCCGCTCCCGACCAGCACCTGGAGCCCGATCGAAACTGTCCGACATGCTCCTGCTCTCCCACGGGGGCCGCCGCCGCCGCTCCGAACAGGACGCGCGGGAGGCGCCGCGGGCCGCCCTGTCACCGCCGCGCCTCACTCAGGCCTCATGAGGAGGACCGGCGGGCCCTGCTCGCTCCTCCGCGCTCCGGGCCCCAGCCGACGCGCCGCAGCCCAGCGCCCGTCTCCCCGGCTCCCTACGGCTGGGCTGGCGGACGCTCTCGTTTAAGCCCCCGCTTTCCCCGCCCTCCCGCCCGCCCTCCCGCAGTGGGGCCGAGGCGGGTCACAGCGGCCCCCCGCGGCCCGGAGGCCCCCGGCGCTGCTGCTCTCCCGCCGGCTGGCGACGGCCGCTCGCGTTCGCCGATGGCGGGGATGGCGGGGATGGCGGGGAAGGCGGGCGGCCTCGGCTCCACCCAGGCCGCTTGGACGAGCCGGGGCTCCGGGCCAGCGGGCGGCGGCTCCGCAGACGGCCGCGTTCGGCGTCTCGGCTCTCGGGATCGGGCTGAGGGAAAAGTGGGAGGACGCTTACCCGGCGCCTCCGACCTCCTCGCTAGTTCTCTGGAGGAAAAGTGCGCGACTGACGGTTGGTGGCAGGAAAATAATCCGGGGGGAGGGGGCGTGGGCGCAGCGCCAGGGTTCGCCGACGCGCACCTCGGTGGGCGCGCAGGTGTGCTCCGAGATAGCGCTCCGGCCGAACCCCGAGGCCTGGCGGCGAAGGGGGCCCGGGCTGCAGCCCTGCCGCCTGCACCGTTAGCTGCGGGGGTGGGGAGTGCAAACAAACCAAACCCAGCCCGCCTTCCACTTCCCACTGAGTATTGTCACGCTAGGTCACATCTCCCAAGCTTCCCCCGATTCCCTTCTTGCTTCCCCCTCCAGAAACTTTGTAGAAAATGCACTACCTCCCTTTGCACGACACCTTCTCCCCTCTTGCATCTTCTACCAGCGCCGTCCAATAATAATAATAATAATAATAATAATAATAATAATAATAATAATAATAATAATAAAATACGTGAGCAAAAATTGCAAGCCACTTGTGTGATTTGTAAATGTTGTAGAAGCCGCCTTAAATGAAGGATAAGTGAAATTAATTTTAATAGACTTAACCCCCATAAACTCAGATGGTATCATTACAACATGTGATTAATGTTAAATATGAATGGCATATCCTCCTCCCTTCTCTCTCTCTCTCTCTTTCTCTCTCTCTCTCTCTCTCTGATAATTAGTTGACACCTAATGTGTGTTTTACCCTTAAAGCACGTCTCATTTGGGATCAGTCATAGGATGCTCAAGAGTTACTGTAGTTACTGGCTGCTGCACTGCACAGCATAATTCTAGTAATTATGTATAAATTGTTGTTTCTGTCACGGCTGATGGTGCTAATGCCAAGTGAAAGGCAAATGCAAATACGAAAAAGAGGGAAGAATAGAAGATGCCTTACTATTGGATCGAACCATCTCCAGAATTCTGAGTTTAGCTCTGTGATTTAAGGAGGGCTTAACGTTTTCCCAATTTTCATCTCCAGGATAATTTCACATAGGGCCGAAACTTCCTTGTTAACCTTTCTTTATTAGCCACAAGAACATGCCTTCACACAAGAAAATTTGGTTTTATTGAGTGCAGCCATGAATAAATGATTTGTGCTCTTGATTAATGGTGTCCAAGATTTCAGTTTAAAAATTGGGTGGAGATGATGCTCTTGGCATTTTAAAATGTGCGTGACTGTGGGTAGTGGTTGCTTCTCAATCACTTATGTTTGTTCCTTTGGCATTCTTTTGAGACTAAAGTCTCCTGCAGTTCAGGCTGGCTTCATTGTAGCTGAGGCCGACTTTGAATGCTGGCTCCACCTGCCTCCACCTCCCAAGTGTTGTGATTACAAGCTTGTGCACCATGCCTGCCTCATTAGTGTCTTCTTGCTTGACCTTCTTTAGTACATAGAGAAGACTGCTCAAAATCTAAAAGTGGGATGGGCTTACTAAAGCAGTTGTCCCACCCCTCTGCCTGGCTTTTGAGTACTGCCCCTTTGTTCTCTTTAACAGTTTATTTTGGTGGGTACTAAAATGGAACACAAGGTCTTGTGGGCGCTAAGCTTGTGCTCTACTATCGAACTCCACTGCCAGCTTCTCCCGTTAAAGGTTCATGTGGGTAATCACCTTTTCTAACAGCTTTTACTAGGTGAGTATACGGTTAGTTAGCATCCATGGCTGCTAGCAGGGAATCTTTATAAGCTCCTTGTACCAGGGAAGTTAACTTAGAGACATCATTGGCTGTCTCCCTACTTCCCGTTATGTAATTTTAGTCCTATGCTTAGGAAATATTAGAGATGGACTTAGGGGTAACATGAGTGAATTTAATTTGTGATGTGCAAACTAGCATTTATTGAGGATTTTTTTTGTCATGTGTCTGCTACTGATTTAAGAGTCTATCATCTTATATCATCCTCATATTCTTTGCAGTCAACACTCAAATGTGCTCATTTTACAGAAAATATGCCAGGATATGACTGAGACCCAGATCCATCTGGGGACTGTTGTATAGCTAACTTCCAGAAACTAGATACTGCACAAGAGTAAGAGGTCACATGAAAAAATAAGAGTACCCCGTGGGGCTCACTGAAGATCGCTAGAAAAGCCCCCCTTCATTTATACAAGGCTTATTGATTTGTGGGAAGAGAGAAAGACTTCATTCCAAGGGGATGGCATATCTGGTGCACCCTGTCAGAGGGCGATACCTTCCCTGTGCCTGCGCTTAGACGGTGTGTTCCAGGAAGACTTGGTGAAGCTGCTAGACCCTCCCTTGAGATGGTTGTGCTCTGAGAGGGCGCTGTCATGGAGCCTTGCATGTCAGGTTGCTACAATTTTTGTTTGTTTAAAAAATTATTTCTTTACTGAACTATTCCTTTGAAGGCAGGTGGTGCCTTACTGTACGTTCAGGTCAGTGGTTGTCAATCTGTGGGTTGTGACCCCCCCGGGCTCGTATAACCCCTCCACTGGGCTCACATATCAGACATCCTGCATATCAGATATTTACCTTACGATTCATATCGGTAGCAAAATTACAGTTATGAAGTAGTGAAGAAATAATTTTGTGGTTGGGGTCACCACAACACGAGGAACTCTAATTTTGTCGTTGTTAGTTTTTCAAGACACGGTTTCTCTGTGTAACCCTAGCTGTCCTAGAACTCACTCTATAGACCAGGGTGGACTCTAACTCAAGACATCTTTCTGCCTCGGCCTCCAGAGTGCTGGTAGTAAAGATGTATGCCACCGCCTCCCAGCATGAGACGCTGCATTAGGAAGGTTGAGAACCACTGTTCTAGGTTCTAGCCCATCATGTGGTCTGCATAATCTTCAAGGTGTAATGGTATTGATTACAATAGACAGCCTTTCCTTGAGTCACCATTATAGTCACAGTAAGGAAGACTGATTTTCTTTTTTAAATTTTTTTTAAAAAAGAAAACAATCTTTTTTCATTTTACATACCAATCCCAGTTCCCACTCCCTCCTCTCCTCTCATTCCTTCTACCTACTCTCTATCCCCCCCTTCCACCTACACTCCTCAGAAAGGGTAAGGCACATTGCTTTGGGGGAAGGTCCAAGGCCCTCCCTACTATATATAGGCTGAGCAAGGTATCCATCCAAAGAGAATAGGTTCCTAAAAAGCCAGTAAAAACAGTAGGGATAAGTCCTGGTGGCAGTGGCCCCACAGTCTGCCCCAGCTATACAACTGTCACCCACATTCAGAGGGTCTAGTTTGGTTCTATGCTGGTTCCTGCCCTGTCCGGCTGGAGTTGGTGAGCTCCAATTAGCTCAGGTAAACTGTTTCAGTGGGTGTCCCCATCATGGTCTTGACCCCTTTGCTCATATTCTCACTCCTCCCATTTTTCAACTGGACTTTGGGAGCTAAGCCCAGTGCTCTGATGTGGGTCTCTGCCTCTGTTTCCATCAGCTGCTGAGTGAAGGTTCTATGGTGACATTTAAAATATTCATCAATCTGACTACAGGGCAAGTCTAGTTCAGATACCCTCTCCTCTATTGCTTAAGGTGAAGACTGAGTTTCAAAACTGATTTCAGGTTCATCATTGGACTTCATGAAATTAGAGCACCTTTCAAGTTCAGCTGATGAGAAATATTTCATAAATATGAAGAAGAAATATTTGTAGGGCACATGTCCAACAAAATACATGCATCTAGAAAATAAGAAAAACTGTCAAAACCCAACAATAAAAACAAGATGATCCAGTTAGAGAATGGGCATGTCACATTTATAGAACAAGATTTTTTTTTTCGAGACAGGGTTTCTCCGAAGCTTTTTCGGTTCCGGTCCTGGAACTAGTTCTTGTAGACCAGGCTGGCCTCGAACTCACAGAGATTTGCCTGCCTCTGCCTCCTGAGTGCTGGGATTAAAGGCGTGCGCCACCACCGCCCGGCTTAGAACAAGATTTTTAAAAAGTAAAACACTACATGAGTAGACAGTTCACTAATGAGAATATACAGAGAGCATTTAAGTTCATGAAAAATGTTCAACATAACTAGCCACTAGTTACCGGAAATTAAAGCTAGTAACATTTTATTATCCACTTACCTCAAACCACAAGCAAAACCCAGAAGCATCCCACCCCATAGCTTCTACCCATATTTCAGAGGAAGGTTGAGGAAATCAGGCAGTGTGTGGCAGGGTCAGTATTCCCACAAGTAGAACTTCAGAAGGTGATGTCAGGAGCTGTGAGTGTGGAGCCAGTGTCATGGAGATGCCCAGGAAGGTGGAGATGCCAGAAATGTAGAATGTCTAAGAAAAGCAGCAGAGAAGAAGCACAGGCAGTTACTTCCCCACCCCCACAAGAAATAATAATGCAGGGCTGGAGAGATGCCTAAGTGGTTAAGGATGCTTGGTACGCATGCATGCATGAGAATGAGAGGATTGGAATTCGGATCCTAGCATCCATGAAGCTAGTCTGGTCCCAAGCATGCCTTTAACCTCAACACTGATGGGTATGGAGACAGGAGGGTTGCTGGGGTTTGCTTACTGCAGGCTTGAACAAAAATTGTGAGCTCTAAGTTCAGGGAGAGATTCTGTCTTAACTGGCTTCTGCACACACACACACACGTCACTTTGTACACATATTTTCTCCCATATACAAAAGACAACATGGGCTACAACCATAAAGTCTATAAGGGCAAGAATGCCCAAGCAACTTTAGAGCTCAGAACATGCCACCATGTGCCCCAGGTCCCAGATATGAAACTATGAGACTTCATATTTACCCTTTGGAGTTTTGTCTTTATCATGGTCCCGTTTTCTATTCTCCAGCTCTATTCTTTTTTGAATGGGAGTATTTACTCTGCGCCATTTGATACTGGATTAATGTGATCTTTATTTCACAAGGAGATTCAGCTAAGAATTCGTTTTGAGTCTCAGAGGAGACTTTACATTTGGGTTTTTGAACAATGTTGGAACTGATGAGATTTTGGGGATTCTTGGAAATGAATTTAAAGCATTTTGCATTGATATGGAAATAAGCTTTTTGGGTGGGAACAGAAATGCAATCTGATGATTTTAATATATAATATTACCCTCCCACCCCCACATACACACCATTATGAAGCTGTGGTCCCCAGCTGGAGGAAACTATTTTGGGAGATAGTGGAATTCTTAGAAGACGAGGCTTAGAGGAATTGGGTCATTTAGGGATAGAGTCTCTGGGGGCTCTCATCTTGCCCTTCCTCCTCTTGTACCCCCTTTTTGCTTCCTTGTTGCTGTAGACAAAAGTTTCTGTCCCACCGAGTCCTGCAACTGTCCAGTCTCAAAGACACACAGAGGTTTATATTAATTATAAACTGTTTGGTTTATTAGCTCAGGCTTATTATTAACTAGCTCTTACAACTTAAATTAACCCATAATTCTTGTCTATGTTTAGCCACATGACTTTGTACCTTTTCTCAGTAAGGCATTCTTATCTTGCTTCCTCTGCTTCTGGATGATGCCTGCCTCTCCACCTCTTCTCCTCCCAGAATTCTCCTAGTCTGGTTGCCATGCATATACCTCCTCCTCCTCCTCCTCCTACTACTGGACAATTAGCATTTTATTAAACCAATATGAGTGACAAATCTTTACAGTGTACAAGAACATTATTCTATAGCAGGTTGCCATAAACGAACTAGCTTTTCTCTGCCATCCTTCTCCCATATTTCCTACTTGCTGTTAGTCTTAAAGCAATGAAACCGGCCAGTTATGAACTCTGATAATTCAGAAACTGAGCCAAAATATTTCCTCATTTAAATTGTTTCTTGGGTAATTTGTTACTGTGGTAGAAAGTTTTACTAACGCAATAAACCTTGCTTTATCTTACTCCATCACTTCTAGCTAATTCAATTCGCTCTTCTCTACACAAACCACCACAATGGCTTACATGCCATTATCAGTGAATGGAGGCATCATTAAGGAAGAGAAGAAGAATTAGCTGATCTGTCTGTTCTCATGGGTCTCATCTGTGTAAATTATCTGCCTCTCCGGGTCTCTTGGGCCCTCTGTGAAATGTAACTTCAGTCAGTTAGCTCTAGAGACCTCTGGATCTGGGAAAGCGACTCCCTGGGCCAAGAACGCTGCCGAATCTGCTGATACTTGTTTAATGTTGATTTCTTATCTGTATGGTAAATTCCATAAGATTAAAATTTTATTTATTCACTTGTTCATTCACTCAACAAATATTGCTGCATGGCGGCTTTGCACTAGACACAGTTCCAGGAGCTAATCATACTCTAATTATATGTAAGAGTATGAGATTGGTAGGTGTAAAACTTATGAGACTGAAGCTAGGAGACCTATTTGGGGGCTTATGGAAATTCATATAGAACAATATGGTGGCTACCAAGGTAGCAGCGTTTACTGGGGGAAGAAAAGGCCAAATGTGATGGATTCTTAATGAGGAATTGCCAGATCATGTATTGTGCACTAGTGTGAGGTCACAGATGAGCATAACTTCTAGAATTCTGGATTGGTGCCCCAGGCAAAGCTGGAATACCAGCAGGGTGCAGGTTCAGGGACACGTGAACTTTTATTCCATTTGGACGTTTCTCTTTGACACCTGAAGTGCCCACACAGAATTGTTCAGTGTTAGAGCTCCGAGGACTGTTGTGTGGGTGAAGGAATTGATGGCTAGAGTCACAAGAACAAATGAGATTGCATGACAAGTGTGTAAAGGAGGAAAAGAAAAGAGACGTCAAATTTAACAGCTTCTAGAAGGAGAAGATTTTGTTTTCTTTATTTACATGGAACTGGAATCAAGAGACGCTAACATAAATCAGAAGGTGAAAGAATGCCAGTTGTTGCGGAGATGGTGAATAATTGGATGATCTATGACTATGCCCCTTGCCTGGGATCGAGCACTCCAGTACCTACACTGGAGGTCTCTCACCTGACATCATTAAGCAATGGAATAAACAACTGCCTTTGAGAATCTGATGCACATGCAATTTTTCTATGATTAACTTAAAAGCAATAATTATGGCTAATATTTATATGCTTATAGAGTGCTTATGTTCCAAGTAAATACTTCGCATGGATTAGATCTCACTTAGTCTTCAAAACAACCCTATAAAATAGGCACTATATTCCATTCTATATATAAAAATACAGAATGTAAAGCTTTGAGCGTGAAATGTCCCCCCATCGGCTTGTGTGTTTGAATATTTGATCATCAGCCGGTGCCTAGCGGCGGACCTTGGGGACTAGGTTTGGACTTTGAGTGTTATATCCAGCCTACTTCTGGCACAGGGGCTCTCACCGGATTGTTGAGCTGGGTCGCATGCTCCCACTACTTGACCACTGCTATCCTTTCTCTGCTATGGTGCTTTCTCCAATCAAGGATCTAACCATATGCTAATATATACAAGATATGATTCTTCCTCCTTTAAATTGCTTCTGCCAGGTATTTGGTCACAGTGATGAGAAAATTGAATAAACACTGTTCAAGATCCATACTTAGTGATCGTTCCTATCCTAGGTGGAAGTGACGAGTCTAAATGCTACAGAAGATCTCCAGGATAAATGGACCACAGTGACACAGACATCTTAGTCTCATTGAGGCCTATTTCTCCCTATAAGTCCCTAGAAAGGAGGCAACTCAATGATATTCTAATAGCAGTCAGAATAATATAGATTTGTGAGTAATTTGGTGGCAAGTAATTTTTAGTATTAGGAAATATAGTGAACGTAGACAGGTTTTTAAATTCTTAATTAAATCAGAGGAAAGGATACAATTAAAACAAAACACAGACATGAGTATGCCAGCTAAAGACAAATGAAACAAAGGAACCCACAGGGAAAAGGGTCAGCATCAAAGAAGTGAAAGATTAGAAGGAGGTGACAGGTCTCCAGAGACCAGGCAACAAGCATAATCAGAAGGGATGGGAAGTGAACACTAAGAAACAGACCTGCATAGTGTGGGAATGGCCTCCTTATCCTCAGTAAAAAGGAGGAAACATCTGCTGAGATTGAGCATAGTAAACAGGGCGCTAGAGGAAAGTGGAAATGGCTATAACAGCTGCTCTGGGAGAGGAGGCTGCTTGGGAAGGGACATGCCTATAGGAGACCTGCCGGCTCCTGCTGAAACCAAGCCGAGACTGGGTGCTACAGAGTTAGAGAACTCTCCAAGTCATCCCCTGACTGCCTGATGAACTGAAAAGCCCGTTAGTGGGAATAGGACGCAGCTGCATTAGGCCGCTAAGGTGGAAGGAGCTGCGAACTGATCATGGTTGAGGCTAGACTGAGAAGGGTTAAGAAACAAAGGCAAGTGATAGAAGAAAAAGTGGGGACCAAAAATCAGAAATAAGGAACCTGGAAATAAAGAGGTAGACAGAGCCTGTTGGAATAACAAGGTTAGCGAAGGATAAAACAATTATATTTTATTTGTTATAAGGGGAAAAACTCACGAAACAGAAAATGAGAGATCCAAACTCAGTAATGTCCCACAGAGAGAGCACGCACATGGAGGTACACATTTTTTACCTTGGTCCCAGCGAAGCCACGCCTTAACTAAGACCCACCACTTAAAGATTATTGGTTAACAAGGCCTTCCCCATCGTCTCCCCCTTTTGTCTAAACAAGATCGATCCAAACCCAATACAAAACTATATACAATAGGAACAGATATTAAGTATAAAATTGCAAACAACATGAACAATATTAAGCAAGGAACACATGACAAGTGTGTTAATAAATGTTCTATTCCAAAGAGTCTAAATCTTGTATCAGAAATAAGTTTGGCTAAATCATAAGAGGAATGTAGCTGTGATTGTCTAATCTTCAACCCCGTCGAAGGCCTGAGAAGGGAGATAATATCACTTGAGCAGGCAGGAAGTGCAAACAAGCAGCTTCCAAAGCGAGCAATATATGACGGAGACAATTGGCTACCTGAGCAGTCACTCAAAGTCTCATCTGCAACACTGAAGCAACCAACTTTGGCTAAGCCCTAGAATAACTGACTGAACATTTTCAGAAGCAGGAAATTTTTTAGAACTGTCTTGCCCTGTCTTGGCAAGGTTTGACAGTCTTTTTCCTTGTGTCCTATTTATCCATTTCCGGATACCATGTTCTTTGTCAGTGGTTGAGGCATGGGCAGTTCCTTGCCCAAAGGCCAAATGTGCCAAGAAGAAAACAAACTCCGAGTGGAGTGTCTTTGGTGCTCAACATTCTCTTAGGAAATGAAATGATTGGTGCTGTTAGGAGCAATCATGTCTCATGTCAACAGAACCCTAAGTTCTTTCAATGTCATGTTCTACAGATCCTTGAAACAATTGAAGATTACCTATGTAGACAAAATACAATCTCTATGTATCTGAAGAATAATTAATCTGAATGTATATATAACAAACATGAACAACTATTGACTCAATACTTGTATAAATTAAAGACTAAGACTTCATGTTAGAATATTAAATAATCTGTAAACAAATGAGCAGCCAATGAGGACAATGACCTCAAAATGTAAACAATGTATAAGTATTTTGTTTAGAGGTAAGAATAATATATAATACAATACGAAAATATATCCTTTAGGTTGTATCAATATACAAAATGTCCTAAACAGAGGTAGAAACATGCATGTATACAATCTGACAAAATAACTTTGTATAGATGCACAAATATTGTAAACAGAAATAACAAATATAATTTGAATTATATCAATATACAAAAACTATACCAATGGAAATTATCCAATAATAGCTCACAAATATTCACTCTATTACCCACTATTATTATCCTTTTTTTGTTTTAGTTTTAATTTTTGTTTTTGCTTTTGTTTTAACAAATATAGTTTCCACCCCAACCCTCTACCAGATACAAGTAACAATCAACAACCCCTAAACGGTGTTCCCAACCCTGAGGTCAAACTTTTTTGGGAGAGGGGACATTGTCCTCTAGAATTGCTTTCTACTGTTATGGGGGGTGATATTTTTTTTTATGGGATCCTGCAAAAGTAAAGTGATGGTTAAGTTTTAAAATTACTTTCTAGTATAGTTGCAAACGATTTCCGAGCAGTCAATAGGGTTTTTTTTTTTTCCCCCTAAAGTTCTTATTTAGAGTTCTGGCCAGAACATCCTGAGAAGGTGCACCATTTTAGCAGCTGGTATCCAAAAAACCAGTCTACCTTAGGGTGTTTGGCACCAGATACTCTTTCTGATGTTATCACCAGAAAGGCAGGCAGAACTCTGGGGAAGCTATCCTGGGGATTTTTATGTACTAATGAAGCTAAATTTTGTCTTTGTACCTTTTGTTCCTGGTTATCAAATTCGATAAGTTCCTCAATCTTTTAAAATGTATTTACCACTGGCTTTTGTAAAGTCTGGGTCTCCTGTCCAGTGCTCTGTTCTAATGCCCTCATTGAAGATTCCAAGGTGTGAAGTCTGTCCAGTAGAGATAATGTCTCATCCCTGAACATAGTCTTTATAGCATGCTTATTATCTTCCTAGAGAGACATTCTATCAGTCAATCTGTCATATCCCTTCGACAGAGTCCAATTAATACACTCAACAGTGCGAATTCTCTCAGGTAATTTGTCAGCACCCTCTGGGTTTTATGTGTCAAATTGGCTGTATCCTTCTCCAGAGTGGTGAATTTTCCTTTTAGTAAATTACTATCAGTCTGTACCATTTCTAAAAGTACCTCATTTGACTGAGTTTTGTTAGTTAAATTGATTGTAACCTTCTTCAGATTTTCAAATTGTCCTTTCAGAAGATGGGTATCAGCCTGTAAAGACGGTATCATTTCTAAAAGTACCTCAGTTGACTGAGTTTTGTTCAGTAAATTGTTTGTATCCTTCTTCAGAGTTCTGACCTCTCCTTTTAGCCGATTGGTCTCAGTCTGTAAAGACTGTACCATTTTTAAAGGTGTCTCATTCTTGGCCCTATTATCAAACCGTATTTGTAAGGAAAAAAATATTGAGGACAAGATTAATCCCCAGAATTAAAGATAGTGATGTAGGAGGGAAATCATATAAGTCTTGAAAATCTCATACATGGTGTAAGTAAAGAGGCTATTGAAACCTTGAAAGGTTAAATTGCCCATAATCTTGCCCCTTTAAATTATATGAAATCTTACCTGTGTGGTTCAGTTAGCGGAAGTAGGTGCAATAACTGGTACCTGCCAGTAGGTGTCGCAGTGTAGTTGGAGCCATGTGGCTGGACTGAATCTGATTTTAGAGTTAAATGCTAAGAGATATGCTCAGATTAAAAAGAGTTATTTAATATAAATCACACACTGTGTGCTCCGCGGTGGGACCTGGTTGGTCATTAGCCGCACAATCAGAGGCACCTGGAAACGCCTGTGTCCTGTGTGAGTTTCCTTGGTGCATGGCGGCGCGGCACAGGCACCAGGGAGAACGCACTGGGACTTGAAGGTGCTCTGAGGCGTGCAATGTGAAAATATAAAGAACCGCGGCCAATCTGTAGCAAGAAAGACCGTTGTGCGAGAATTATATATCCAAGTGAACTGCTGGCTCTGCGCACAGGCCGCGGCTGTGACGGGCTGAGGGAGGACACATGCCGAGCCGGATGTGCACTCAGGACCAGGAATCCAATATCCAATGGTTGGGCACCACGTATTGAAATAACCAGGCTAGCTAAGGATAAAACAATTATATCTTATTTATTATAAGGGGGGAAAGTCACAAAACAGAAAATGAAAGATCCAAGCACAGCAGTGTCCCACGGGGAAACGGCACAGAGAGCACTCACACACAGGTGCATACCTTTTACCTGGGTCCCAGCGAAGCCACGTCTTAACCAAGACTCATCTCTTAAAGATTATTGGTTAACAAGGCTTTCCTTATCAAGAGCCTGAACTATAAGAGCAGAAAATTTTAGAGGACAATCCGAATGAATAATTACAATATTCAATATTCTAATTACACAGGTCAGCTAATTGAACTTAGTGCTTGCTGGCCAGCAGGAGGTAATGTAATAGCTGGGACTACTCATTAATCAGATGATGAACAGCATCCAAGTTTTGCATCAAAGGAAGTGGAGTATTAATGTTTAATACATAAATATCAACATGAGGTCCTTTGCTCCTGGGGTATTCTGTTTGCATATATCTCTAGCCCAGTCTACTCACTTAACTTTTCATTGACATGTGGTCAGTGTATTCTATTTAAATTTTTTTTTTTAAATGTGTATGGGTACCACTTGCATGCCAGTGCTGGCAGAGGCCCTAAGCTAGGTTGGGACTTCAGGAACTGGAGGGAGTAACAGACTGGTTACTGGGAATTGAGCTGTGGTCCTTTGAAAAGAGCAGCAAGTGCTCTTAACTGCTGAGACGTAAATCTAGCCCCTCTTCCTTCTATCTTAACTACTATAATATGCTCACATGTTTTCTTAGTTTTAAAAAGCATTTGCTGACTGCATAAGGAAGGCAGACATTCTTTTAGGTGTGGATAGCCTGTCAATGAGTAAGACAAAATGCAAGCCCTTGAGGAAATTATGGGTAAGTGCAGAAATCAGACAGATAGGCAATGATAATGCAGGGCAGAGTGAATGTTTATGCCCCTCCTGCACTATGTCAGAAACAATGACAGACATGTTTATATCTTACCACAGTAACATTTATTAAATAACAATAAATCCGCATGCTACGTTGTTGACTGCAATTTGCAAAACATACTTGATTTCTCTCAATGGCTGGCCATGGACCACAGCCATGTTGGAGGAGGTCAAGTGGCCTTGTTGGAGGAGGTAGAGAGCTGAGAGGGATTCAGAGAGTCTCTGCAAGGTTTAGATGTTCATAAACCCAGCTGGAGAGCTGCTGGAGGTACTGAGCAGCAGAGGATGCAGGCTCGCAGGGTTGGGTTTAGCTGCAGAGTTGAGATGAGCTACAGGTACAGGACAGTGGAAGTCATAGAGGCCAGGTACAAAGGGATGCATGGATGAACATGAATGGAGCGGTGATAAATGAAGCCGGTAATGTTCGCAGTGGGGACTGAGGTCGGAAAAGCTGCTCTGGGTAAGGAAGCTGATTAGGAAAGGAAGTGCTTATAAGAGACCTGGCTGTTGCCAAGGCCCAGCTGAGATTAGATGCTAAGGATTTATACAGATACTACCTACCTGTATTGAAATATTAACCCTCAGGGGGATAGTGTTAAAGAATGGTACTTAGGGGAGGTGATTACGTCAGAAGGGCTCATGAATGGGATTGACGCCCTTATAAAAGAGACAAAAAGAGACTTTTTGCTCCTGCCATGCGAGATTACAGCTCTCTATGAGGAAACCCACGTCCCTCATCAGGCACCAAACAAATCTACCTGTGCCTTGACCTTGGACCGCTCAGCCTGCACAGCTGTGAGACATTAATTTCCGTTGCTTATAAACCGTCCAGCTGTTATTTTGCTTTAGCAGTTGGATTGAGATAAGATAAAGAGTTAGAAACATGAAAATAATAGCGAAATTTGGATTCATGGGAAGACACCCACCTGAACCTTGAGCGGGCTTATAAAGTCTCCTGTGAGAAAGTATCATCTCAGATAAAATGATGGGTCGATACTTACAGTCCAGGCAAATGAATGAGAGAGAGGACCTGAGAGCATCTCTTCATGGGCCATTACTGGGGCCATCCTTGGTCTGCCTCTGTTTCTCTTTCTCCGAAGGCGCTTCTGTTCTCCACGTGTCTCTTAGCACGGTCAGTCACACAGGACAGTCATCTTAGCCCCACCCTGCTCTCGATGTTAGTTATTTTTGTGTTGCTGTGATAAAATACCAGGACCAGAAGTAACAGAGGAGTTTATTTTGGCTTCCAGCTAGGAGTCCACAATAGTGGGGGTGGCAAGGCAGAAGAAGCTGCAAGCTGGTGATCACAGCTTGTTTGCATATAGAAAACAATGAGAGCTGGAAGTGGGGGTGAGAGCTACCCTCCTCCAGTGAAGTACCTCTTCCAGCAAGCCTATGTCTCTTAAAGATCCTAGAACCTTCCCAAACAGCCCCAGCAAGTGCTCAAATACATTAGCTTATGAGAACCATTTCTTATTCAAACCTTAACACCCTCCTGGAGAGAGACTTGCCCACCAGGAATCATTAATTTTGGAACTAAAGACCTTCATTCAAGTCTCATCTAGTTTTAGATGCATCAGGTCAACATTTCTTCACCTTAAAGTAGAAATAGCAGCACCCATTTTATAGTCACTGAAATAATCAAATAAGGTAATTGTGGTGGGTTGAATGAGAATGGCCCCCATAGGCTCATATATTTTGAATGCTTCCTAGTTGGTGGGAATGCTTGGGAAGGATTAGGAGGTGTGATCTTGTTGGAGGAAGTGTGTCACTAGGAATGGGCTTTGAAGTTTCAAAGGCCCAGCCGTTCCCAGTGTGCTCTCTCTGCCTCCTACGTGAGGGTAAGGTTTTAAGTTCTCAGCTACTGCTCTGGCATCATGCCTTCCTGTCTGCCTGCTGCCGTGCTCCCAGCCATGATGGTCATGGACTCCCCCTATAAAACAGTAAGCCACAAAATAAAGTCTTTTATAAGTTGCCTTGGTCATGGTGTCTCTTCTAGCAAAAGAAAAGTCACTAAAATGATAATACATGTCACATTGTTTTGTAAACTTTTAAGCATCATATAGTTGTTATTTTTCTGTCCTATGGCATGCCTAAGTTGACCAGATTTTCATTACTGTCAAAGATACATGAATACATCAAAGGAGGGTAGATTTATTTTGGATTACAGTTCTAGAGGTCTCAAGCTGTGGGCTCTTGACTCTGTTGTTTCTGCACCATGATGTAGCAGAAAGGATCTTCAAGAGCAGGGCTTCATATCTCATGGCCCTTGCAAAGCAAAGAGAAAGACACAAAGGTCCCAGGGACAAGCCATAGCCTTCAAGGACATGCCTCCAAATGAGCCACCTCCTCCCAGCAGGCCTTGCCTCTTAGCAACTCATTCAGTAATGACCCATGCCTTTCAATACAGCACCTGTCTGAGGAGCAGGCCTGCAACACGCATAAGCCTTTTAAGGAGTGGTGCTTCATCTTCAAATCACAACAAAGGCATGTGCTTTTATTCTTATACACTATAGAAATTAGGAAACATAGCACTCTTAACAATCAGTATGTCTCTATACATAATTTTTCAGGTTTCTGAGGCTTAAACCTTAAAGTAGTTATTCCTACAAACTATTTGAAAATGGCTGAGTTAATGCCATAAGTCACTTTAATTGGTTGTCTCCTCAGAAGTCATCATGGGGACAATGTAGCGGCCTTCCGAGTGCTGGGATTAAAGATGTGTGCCATTACTACCTGGCAAAGATTTTTATAATTAGCATACACAAGTATGCTAAGCTAACCTAGTTTTTTATTTTAAGAGACCCAACCATGATATGTTGCTCTGGCTGGTCTCCAACTCTTAGGCTCTCCGTATTTCCTTGTCTCAGACTCCCCAGGAGCTGACGCCACAATAACCAGCAAAAGTTAGGTTTGTGGATGCTCACAGTGATTCCCAATGCAACTGCTTTTCCTTAAATAGATCAAACTGTCAGTTGGCATTGTGTTGGCTGTTTGGTGTTTCCTTCCAATTAATATTGATTTTAGCATTGATTCACTTACCTCATTAATATAGTTATTTCAGGAGAGTGATCACTCTTGATTGGTTTCCTAAAATTGAGTTAATCTCAACATATTGCCTCTTTTGGCAAGTGCTTTATCTTTGAACCACATTCCCAGCCCCAATGATGGTTCTTTTTAAAACTGTCAAGTGTGTGATTGTTAGATATCACCAACTAAGAATCTTATCTCATGGAGCCTTTCAATTAGCCAAGAAAAATAATCACTGTCTTTTTTTTTTTTTGGACAAGTCTTGCTGGCAGACTAAGTACTTACTATGTAGCCCAAGCTAACTTTGGGCAATCCTCTTGCCTCAGCCTCCCAAGTGCCTGGATTTGTAGGTGTGAACCATGGCTACCCAGTTTAACCATTATATTCATAAAAGGGAAACTTGAAATCAAACTGCTGACAAAACATAGTAACTGTGATGAAAATATATTAAACTAGCTATTTTCTGGTCTGGCTTTAACTAGAATTCAGGTCTTGATAACAAGTCATCATTGGAGTTCAGTCAGTATTTATTTATTTAAACAAATTATTATTTTTTGTTTCTAGACAGGATCTCATGCATCCCAGACTGGCCTTAGAGATCAATGTTTAATAGCACATCTTCTCAGCTTTGGGAGGTTCAAAGACTCAAACCAGGCCCAGTGTCTGACTCTTCCTGCTGCCTGCTGATCTGCCTGTAGAACTCTCAGCAACTTCTGCCTGTCTGCCGCCATGCTCCCCGCCATGATGATCATGGATTAACTCTCTGAAACTGTAAGCAAGCCCCAATTACATGCTTTCTCTTATAATGCCATGGTGACTGTTCACAGCAATAGAATCTGTCTAAGGAATCTATATCCTACTACAGGGACACCAGGGACACTTGTATGCCCATGTTCATTGTTGCACTACACTATACACAATAGTCGGGAAGTGGAATCAGCCTCCATGTTCATCAACTGATGAATAGATAATGAAAATGTGGTACGTGCCCAGAGTGTCATTTTATTCAGCTGTTAAGGAAAATGAAATCATAGAATTTGCAGTGAAATAGGTGAAATTGAAAATACGGCACTGAGCAAGGTAACCCGGGCCCAGAAAGGCAAATGATGTGTTTTCTCTCATATGCAGATCCTAGAGCCTCAAGTCTTTAGTTTCAGGTATTTAACTTGGAGAACCTCACGGAGCCAGGAAAGCAGAAAAGGGCCAGTGGGGTGGGGAGCTGCCATAGGGAGGAGGGATGATAGAAGGTTTTGTCAAAGGAAGGTGGGGAAATACTGCTTGTGAAACAGTGCCAAGAACGAGATAGGGGGATGGAGGGAGGAACAGGGCAGGGGAGTGTTACTCAAAATGATGGAAAGGAGTATGGGGGAAAAGGAAACACTAAGAAAGAGAGCATTTAAGAAAAAAAACATAAATGGGGGCATGAAGGCAGAAGCCTTTCAAGGCTAGACTTGCTGGTTGTAGCACAGCCTCGCATGTGAACACCCTACCACTCGGCTACAGTCTCCCAGTACAAAAGAGTTTTAAAGTTTTATGCTCTTGCCTCATTGTACCCGAAGTATCTCCACCCAATGACTTATGATTATTATTTTAAAACACAGGGCTGAGTCCTCTCCTGCCTTCTAGTTCTGCCATCACTGGACAAGCTGACTTTGGATTGTAGTGGGGACTCCATTAGCTCAATGACCCTTTTGTACTATATACATACATACAAGATAGTCTCTGGGGTTCAGTTATTTTTTTTATAAAAGATACCAAATACCTGTTTCTTCTGCCTGTTAAATATTTCCGTTAAATTAAAAAACAAAACAAAACACCACACAGACTGACATTTCCTGTCGATTCAGCGTTGAATAAGTTTAATAGGAATGCACCTGCAGAACAAGTAACAGAACCTAATCACTAACTACTGACTAGGTCATTATATTTTGAATTTTCTTAATTAGGAACGTGGAGAGAGTCAACTACGGGTACACTCCAGTCACTACCTATGTTAACAAGTGACACAGGGTTTCCTTTTGGCTGGCTTCACTGCTGCAAGCCAAATACGAACATGTGTGTTCATTTTCAGGCCTTGACTTCGCTTGTGAGGAATTTAACCCCACCTCCCGTCCAGAAGGGAAAAACAACGCCCCCATTCCCGCCCTCCGCTACCTCCCTCTTAAGTCCTCTCCAGTTACAGAAGTTCGGATTTTTTTTTTTTTTTTTTTTTCCTAGAGAGCTAGCCGAAAGTCCGGGACCAAGAGAGAAGTTTTAGGATCCGCTTATTTGTTCTGCTGGGACCCGGGTGAGGAAATCACAGTTTGTAACTTAGTCTCCAGGGGAAGAAGAGGAAAGAATTCCTAAAAACTTGAATTGCAGTGCTTGGCACCAGGTTTGATTGACAGAGACCGACTGAGCAAGAGCAAGGAGGCGGAGCTGCGGGCCGGGGGCCCCGGTTGAGACAAAGGGGCGTCAGCGGTCACCCGGAGAGGAAGGACCCTTACCGGCTGCTGCGCTCTAAGGGTGCATTTGGTGGAGTCTCTGTCTCCTTTGCAGAGCGGGAGGGCGATCCGGAGAAGCGGGCTTGGCAGGAGGCAGTGGGAGGTGGAGAGTGGGTGCGGAAAGGGGGCACGGGTCCGGGTGGGGGCAGTGCCATGTCACGTGGTCGTCGCTGCAGCCTCAGGGTTGGGGCTGTTCTTCCGGGTTGGAGGCGCAGCGCCGCGGGCCGAGCCCGGGTCTGCCAGCGCGGCGGCGTGGCGTTTGCTAGCAGCCCAGGGTCGCCAGCTGTCCCGCCTGCCAGCCCGGGTGAGCCAACCGGCCCCGCGGCTCCTGGGGGCTGCAGGAGAAGGCGGGCAGCCAGCGCTAACCCCAAGGTCCTGCGGCGAGGGGGACCTGTCAGTGAGCAGAAGTGGGGCGGGGTCGGCAGTGTCTAGCAAATGAGGTGCAAAGGCTCCTGCAGGAGACAAGCGGAGAATACTGTGCCTGGGGGTGCCCTTTTACGTGCACGTATTTGGTTAGAGTGGCGTGAAAGGCAATGGGAAGGTGGATGTAGGAACAGGGTCCCGGTGGAGGACAAGGAACGAAGTGACAGCTGTGCAGGTGCAGATCTTGAAGCCTGAGGTGGGGGTGGAGGCAAGATCTGCAAAAGTTGTGCCTGTTTGTTTTGGCCCTAAGAGGGTTCTGAAGAGAGGTCGTAGAGGACTTTCGATGGGTGGCGGACTTAGAAGGATGGCAGCTGGACTCCCCTAAGTTGTATTTGAACCTCGAGAGTGTTCACGCAGGGTGTACAGAGGAAAAGGTGTGAGTAGGTCAGGGCTTAAAGGTGGTAGTGGGTGCCCGTTTCTCCAAGACTGAGGAGAGGAGCTTGGACTGGCGAGGCAGGAGAGTGGGGTGGGGGGTGCAGGCCTGGGCAGAGCTGGTTCAAACTTGAGAGGCACAATGACTACTGTGTAGCCAGAGCCAATGGGCTTCCACAGGAGGCTATAAATAGCCGGCCAGTTGCACGTGCCAGCGGGTGGCAGTTTGGTTGCTGAGGGAGGGGCAGCACCTGTGACAGGGGCTATGGCACCAGTGGCTTTGGGCGAGGTCATGCTGCCTGCCAGGGTAGGGTATTGTGTCCTTGTTGGTATGCCTAGCTTTTAAAAGCATGACTTTGTTTATGCTTGCAGGTGTCCTTTATTCGTCCTGCGGTGGTGTGCAGTCATTAGGAAACTGGCTAGAGGAATGGGGCCTATGTGCCCACTGCACCCCATTGTTTGGGCCAATTTCAGTTATTTTTTCATTCTTAGCTTAGTATTCTTAATATATTTTTTAAATTTGAGACGAGGACGATCTCAGTCTGTAGGTTTGATTGGCTTAAAACTCTATGTCTAGCCCAAGGCTGGCTTTGAACTTGAGTTGATCCTTCTGCCTTCGCTTCCCCAGTGATGGCATTTACAACTATGAGCCACCACCCCCGTTCCACCCATCTTCTTTCTTTTTTATTTATTGAAAGGACAGTTTAGAATTATTCTAGTATCAGCAAGTAGTTTGTCTTCGCTTATAGGATCAGTTTTTTACAAGTCTACACAAACAATTTTCTTTTCAAAGGAAAAAGTTCGGAAACTTTTGTTTCAGAAATCTGTTGCAAAATGGCTCCAGGATACTCAGCCCTAGTTACTTAAGTGCTCAGTCAAAAATATTAGTTGACTTACTCTGTTTAGTGCAAGGCACTGGACCAAGGAGTATAACAGTGAGAGGAACAGCCAATCAGGATCTTGGGTTCTTTAAGTCCTCTCCACGACCCTATGATCAGGGCATTTTGCTTTAATCCTCACAACTCTATGAGGTAGGTTTTTACTATTGTTCTGAACTTAAAATGAGGACATCAGGTAGAGAGAAACTGGGTGATTCGAGAAGGTCATACCTCTAATAAATTGCAGAAGGGGCTTCCAACCCAGAGTTCATATTTGTATTCTTGATGCTGTCTTCTTTTGCTAGGTCAGGTGCTTGCCCTAGACTCTAGAGGGTTTTAACATCTGTTTGGTGAAGGCTGAGGATGTAGCTCAGTGGAGGAGTACCTTCATAAAGAGTGTGAGGTCCTGGGTTCTGTCCTCGGCACCACGCAGGCACACACGCAGGCACCTGCACACACACGCACACATGCACGCACATACACATTCATGCACGCAAAGACACTTGCACACATGTACACACACATGCACGCACGCAAACACACACGCACACATGCACTCACACACACACAAACACACACACGCACACACACACGCACACATGCACGCACATACACATACACATGTATGCACGCAAACACACACGCACACATGTACACACACATGCACGCACGCAAACACACGCACACATGCACACATACACATGAACGCGCACACACACACATGCATGTACGCAAACACACACGCACACAAACACACGCACACATGCACACATACACATGAACGCACACACACACATGCATGTACGCAAACACACACGCACACAAACACACACACACATGCACACACACAAATACGCACACACACACCCTCCCCCCACATCTACTGGGGAGGCAGTTTTCCTCCGTTAGGAAGCTTCATGAATGCCTTAGGAAAGCAGGTATTTTATTATCCTAAACTTTGAGTTGCAAAATTATGCCAATATTGAGTCAAGGCGTGAGACATACATGGAAGATCAGGTAATCAAGAATTTTGAAGTGAAGAAAAGGGGAAGATATGACTCTTTTGGAGTAAACGTGGCCTAGCCAATGCTAAGATGGTTCAGATATTTTCTGAATCGCTTTCAGAACTGTCTGTATTTAAATTAGGGCAAGTGTAGCGGACTTTTCTTGCCAATAGACAACCTCCTGATCATTGCTTTAAATGTTTAAGACCTGAATAAAGTGTTTTTCCCCCCCCCTCAGAGATTGGGTTCCTGGCTAGGTAATGGTGGCACACACCTTTAATCTCAGCACTCGGGAGGCAGAGACAGGTGGATCTCTGTGAGTTCGAGGCTATCCTGGTCTCTAGAGCTAGTTCTAGAACAGCTAGGGCTATTATTACACAGAGAAGCCCTGTCTTGAAACCCTCCCCCCCCCAAAAAGGTATCCCATTAGGAATCTGTTCAATACCAAATTATTATTTTCCAAGTAGGCAAGATAATCATGGATTTTCTAGAGTTAAAAGGACCTTAGGAAACTGCCATTTTTATTGGTTAGTGGACGAAGTAGTTCAGGTTAAAGAATCAGGAAGTGGCAGACTTGGGCAATGCAGGGCTAGTTTCATTGATTTGCTGATGAAGTCTGGGGAAGTTAGGCCAACGCACCAAGGACAGTGGTTGCAGGGAGATGGGATGACACAGGATGAGAATGGGAGAAAGGGCCTCTGAGAGTCTGTCCCTGGGCCACATTTGTTGAATTAAAGGGCATTGACTTAATAAGCAACCTTGGGACTGATAATTTCTGTCACCAGGGTTCCGTCTCGGTATTTTAAAGACGTTTATTTAGGACGTTGTGGTAAAAGCTCTGAAATGTAAAACAAGCTAAATACTTCTCTGATGCGTGGGAGAGTGCGCATAGAGCCGAGAGCCGGCTTGGGTTGGATGCTCGGCTCCGTGAGAGTCCATGGCACGGATCAGCATAGTGGGTAAGGTTAGCCAGGTTTGACTGATAGACTTTAGACCCTCTGCTTCTTATTCTCGAAGCAAAGGGAAATGGAGAGGCACGTGGTGAATGCCTTCTGTGTGAGCCCTGGGATCTGCCAAACAGGGCAAAGGTGGCTGAAGGTACAACCAAGAGAAACTTCAGCTAGCGCTGTTAGGATTGGTAATAAACAAGTGGCCACGTTTTGGTTCAATAAACTTTATTATAAGAAACCTGTGAAACAAAAAAGTGGCCACTGTTGAGAACCCTTTTCAAAAGAATCCACAGCTACATGTACATCTGTAGGTACAGCCTGAGGTAGTAAAGATATTGTGGACTTTTTCTTTTCTTTTGAGTCTTATCCGTGCATATTTATTTTCTTGGGTGGGAAACATGAATCTCATGTTCATGTAGGCATGGATCAGGAATTCCACTGGCAAGAGTTAAGCATTTTACTGCAGTAGATAGGATGGTGATGTGTTTTGTATGATTATTAGTGCCTGGCAGTTTTTTTTTTTTAGATAATTTAAGGGAAATTCAAATATAAGTTTGATTATATGTAACTTTTGGGAAAATATGTTGACTTACAAGGTAACTTTGGTGTAAGATGTGGCTTAGCTCTTTAGGTGTGCATATATACAAACTCTCCATCACACACACACACACACACACACACACACACACACTTGTGTGACTCAGGCCTGGAATTTGATGCTGAGATTATAATCCCAATTTTAAGTAGAACATAGATTTCAAATTTTAAATGCTGAATTTGAAACAACTTTTGAATTGTTGTCTACAAGTAAAAGACTTGACAACCAAATTCTTTGTTGATGTCAACATACACGTGTTCTGATGCAGACCCTTTAGATGAACAACTTATACGTTTTTTTTTTTTTTCTGCTCAAATGACAAGGCAGCTTTCTTCTTGGCATATAAACATTTTCTTTTCTCCCCTTTTAGTAATTCACCTTCAAGGAATCAGGGGCTCGGAAAGCTGGGAGCACAAAGCAGCATGGCACACCTGCTGAAAAGGGCAGCGACTGGCGCCTCATGTCCCTTCCTTAGCAACTTGGGGCCCCGAAAGGGTCTACCTGGGAAGAAAGACCTTTTGCGAGCACTTCATACTCATCGGGCACTGTGGTGTCAGTCACACGGAAAGCCAGGTAAAAATCTATTTCTCATTGTGCTTCAAGCCCTTGGTGATACATGCAAGAAAACTCATGAAATTTCATGACCCTATATTTGTGAGTGATGGTCATAAACAAAACAAAATGAGCATTTTTTTTCTTCTTATTTCCCACTTATAGAATTTCCAGACTGCCACTGTTAACAGAAGAGATAAAAATAATAGGAAGAGAAAAGATTAGCTGGTTGTATTTGGGAGCCTTTTTTCTTGTAAGAACTGTTTCTCCTGGCAGCCTTCCTTTGTTCCTACAAGGTACTGGGATGAAGTCTATTAACTGATTCTACAATAATGTTCCTTGATTTAGTAAAAAGCAACGTCTTTCTTCAAAATCGCTGCTGTCTTTTCAGCGCTTCCAGAACGATAGTGAAGGCTTCCCTTGGCCTGTCAGGTCTTCTTTGATAGGAGAAGTCTCACTTGCTTCTGTTCTAGGTACAGGCCAGGAGGAGAAGAGACTCAAGGGGTCACCTTCTCAGCGGAGTCCCCCCTCTTTTAGCACCTTCCCAAGGACCATCCAGGCACAGGGTCACTCACTGTCCAGCCCTAAGCACGTGGACATTTGTCAGGAAGACTTAGACATTTAGTTTTTATTCCAGATGGCGTTATGCCCTGCTAAAAATGGCATTTGGTTCCGAAGGTGAAAGAACAGCAGGAACATTTCTTCTCTCTCTTAAGACTTGCTGGACTGATTTCTAGTCACCGAGCAGCTCTGTTTCCTTGAATGGATTTCATGGCCACTTTCCATGTTCTTGGGTGACAAATCACTGTTGGCATCGTACCTTTCCCCAAGTTTATCTTTGGTCTGCTCTGGAAAGCCAGATCACCTAGTGGTAAAGTTGAAAAGATAGAAGCAAATGACCATGTTCAGGACATGAGGGTTGTCCTTGTAAGTAAATCTATAGACATTAAAATCTCTGCATTACAATGTTTAACTTTTAAATTTTATTTTTTTCCCAGCTATTTAAAAAAATATTCTTTTTCTATAATAAAATATTAATTCTAGGCTCCAAAGCTACAGAGAAACCCTGTCTCGAAAAACAGCAACAACAACAACAAATTAATTTAATTACCACACGGAAACGCATGAAAAGTAATCCCAGTCAGTATTCCTTTTCTTTCTTACCCTTCCCTTTTTGAGGTAGGGTATCTCTCAATGTAATCCTGGCTCTCCTGGGACTCTGTGTAGACCAGGCTGTTCTGGCTCTGCCTCTCTAGTACTTGGATTAAAGGTGTGTGCCACCGTACTTAGCTTCTATTTTTTCTTATTTAGAATATTTTTAATTTTAATACTAGCCCCAGTTCCTCCCCTCTCCTTTTCATGGCTCTCCCACCTCCACCCATCCCACCTCCCACCCACTCCTCAGAGGAGGTAAGGCCTCCCTTGGGAGTCAACAAAGTCCCTGCTTCTATTTTTAGCAGTAGGCTTGTTCAAAGAATGGTCCAGAGTTCATGCGCTACATTTGCTTGGTGTTTTTCTTAGGGCTTTTTTTTTTTTGACATATAAGAGACTTTTTCATTACTGGAGATCAGACCTAGGCCTTCAAACAGGCTGGCCAGGCACGTGACCATTTGGCTATATCTTCAGCCCCTCTTCCCTACTTCTCTCTCTCTCTCTCTCTCTCTCTCTCTCTCTCTCTCTCTCTCTCTCTCTCTCTTTTATTTTCGAGACAGGGTTTCTCTGTAGCTTTTTGGTTCCTGTCCTGGAACTAGCTCTTCTAGACCAGGTTGGCCTCGAACTCCCAGAGATCCGCCTGCCTCTGCCTCCCGAGTGCTGGGATTAAAGGCGTGTGCCACCACCACCCGGCTACTTTTCTTCTCTTTACTTGTTGAAGAATGCCGTTCTTATTCGGTAGAATCCCCAGTGCTCTAAATTTGACAGATGGCGTTCCCTTGATTGGTTTGACTGAGTCGGTTTCTTTTCCTCATATTTTTTTGGTAACATTTAACTAGACCCAGAGGCTCTGTCAACTTAAGGATACATTTCTGACAGAATACTGGTAGTATTATATATTATTGTTTTTCATCAGGAAGACCCCTTGGTCAGTGTAGGTGCTGTCCTTGTGATCTGTCTGATATGAAGTTCCCATCAGCTTTCTTTCCTTCAGATACTTTCAGATGCTTTGATTGATGGTCCTTAGCTAAATTTGTGATTTTATTAGGACTTTAGAAATGGTGAGACTCCATCATTCTTTATTTATCATTTAGAATTTTTCGATAAAGGAAGCACAGTTTCTTGCCATCCCCATGAATAAACGCTCCTTCCCATGCCTTATTAGTTCTGCTAACAATCAGTTGGTTCTCTTGTGTATTGATTTTCTATTCTTGCTGTAACAAATGATCATGAGCCTACTGGCTTTTTAACCTCTGGGAGACAAAGTCCAAAGGAGTTGTCACTGGGCCTCTGTCCAAATATTGGCGATTCTGCCCGCGTCCTGGGAACCGTTGGGGAGAACTGTCTCCTATACTCTTCCAGCTTCTGAGGAGCTCCTGTGTTGATCAGGCTGTGGCCCTGTCTCATCTTGATACCCTCAGTGTGGCATCTTCTCATCATTCCTTGACTAGGACTCTTTGGCTTCCCTCCTCCACATGTAAGGACTCTGTGATTACATCATAGCGCTCCAGAATATTCTTCCTGCTGTAGGCCAAATGATCAGCAATCTTAAATTCATCTGGCATCATAATTCTCCTGTGTCATGGATAATGTATTCAGGGGTGGTAGGGGTCAGGATGTGGATATTCTTGGGAAGCTGTTATTCTGCCCATCCCTTGTATATTCTAAGTTGAGCAATACCATTTAAAATTCTAAGTACTTTTTTGATAATCAACGTGACCTCATGGATTATAATACCTTTAGAAGTGCACCACACCATTATTCTTTAAGAATTTTCCTTTTATTTTATGGTTGTTTTCGCTGACATGTATAGCTACGCACACATGTGTTTCTGGTGCTTAGGGAGGCTAGAAGAAAACCTCCTGGAACTGGAGTTATAGACAGCTGTGATCCACCATGTAGATGTTGGGTACTGAACCCTGGTCATCTAGGAGAGCAGCCCGTGTACCTTTCCAGTCCCCATTAATTCCTTTTGATTCTCAAGTTACCACATTTGCTAATGGAAGCCATTTCAGGTTGGCTCTTGTACGATTTTTTTCTTTTTTGAGACAGGTTCTCACTATGTAGCCCTGGCTGGTTTTGAACTTGCTATGTAGATCAAGCTGGTCTTGAACTCATAAAGGTCTACCTACCTCTGCCTCGGAGTGCTGAATTAGAGGTGCACACCATCACATCGCTCTCCTAAATACTTCTAGTTCAACTCTGCTATCTTTAGTAGCTACCTTGGCTTTCCAAATGTGGAGCTTAGATTTGAGGCGATCAGATGAGAAGTAAACTCCAGAGAAGTACATATTTGACTTAATTTTACACATGGATCTAAATATTTGCCATCCTTCTATGCTTATCCCTTTTCAGGTAGGAAATACATATTTATCTGCCTCTACTATACTGTAAATTATTAGAGTATAAATAGTATGGGAATATAAGACTATGCTCAAATGCGGGTATTTTCAGGGTGCCTTAATCTGTCAAAAGTCTCAATAAGTTATTCTTACTTATAAGAGTATTATTTATAGTTTGATTCAGTTTTTAATTATATATTTAGTGGCAAGAATGGAATTTTTGAACTATAGTAAAGTCTATATAGAAACATACTATTAAAAAATGTGTTACTGACCAGGCATGGTGGCACATGCCTTTAATCTCAGCACTTAGGAGGCAGGGACAGAAGGATTTCTGTGAGTTTGAAGCCAGCCTGGCTTACAGGGTGAGTTCCAGGACAGCCAGGGTTACACAAAGAAATCCTGTCTTACCCCTTTCCTGCCAAAGTGTTAATGGTTTCATATTGATTAGAGCATGAGAAGATACAAATGTCCTATAGGTAAAGCTACCCTGAACTCTTCACAAAGATGTTTGTATTACATGCTTTCTTTTAGGCTGTATGGAACAGAATCACAATCAGCTTCTATTTTGTGTTGAGGGTTTACTTGATGGATTTTCAGATAAAAGGCGGCCCAAGATACCTCTCACCATCTTGGAGAAGTAGAATGCATTCTGGGTTTCCCAGTTATGGCTTGTCATTCTTTAAATAGTCACGATTACTATGTCTGCCAGTATTACCTGGGCTTCTCTTTGATGTTTGTTTCATGTCTGCATTGACAAATAACCAGCATACATCCACTCTCCTAGTCTCTCTCTGTAACTTCTCTGTTTAAACCTCCCTAGGAGAGAGCATGATTGGGTAGAAACTTTAGTTCCTTTTTGGTTTCTGGGATAAAACACCACATCCAAGAGCAGCTTGGGGAGGAAAGGGTTTATTTCAGCTTACAACGTTCAGGCCACATTCCATTACTGAGAGAAGTCAGGGTAAGGACCTGGAGGCAGGAGCTGAAGCAAGAGAGGTCATGGTTGAACGCTGCTTATTGGCTGCTCTGCCTGCCTTTTCATACTATGTAGGACGACCTGCTCAGGGGTGGTACTGCCCCCAGTGAGCTGGGCCCATCCACATCAATCATTAATCAAGAAAATGCTCTGCAGCCTTGTGCACAGGCAAATCTTACGGAGCCATTTTCTCCAATTTTTCTTCCCAAACATTCTATCTTGTGTCAAGTTGACATAAAACTAGCCAACATAGTAGGTTAATCACTGGCCAACAATAGACTGTCCTGAGCCCATAATTCCTCTGTAAGTCTTGTCATAGGCAGAGGCTGCTTGGCTTCTCTCATGCCTGGCTTGTAGATGTTTATCTTTGACTTGGTTGCTGGCCTCTTGCCTAATCAGTTGCTGCTAGAGTCTCAAGATCCAGCGCTTGGAAATCTATGGAAGTTTCCTCTGGCCAAATTGCCAGGAAAGGGACTTGAGACATGGTAGCTTCTAAAGGATCGGTTGTAGAGCTATTCTTCAACAATTTCTTTCTGTCTTTACTAAAGGTCAGGAGAGGAAGACTGTAACCCCACAGGGCAGAGGGAGGCAGGCATGCTGTGTGATTCCTCAACTCAGGGATTTTTCTCTTAGGACTAGAGCAAGCTTATCCTGTGCCTTTAGAGAGAGGCATTCAATTAAATGAAATATCTCATGCATTCAGGATGGCTTGTACAAAAATTTATCACTCTCAAAAAAAGGCAAATGGATCATGATTGTGAATCGTTATTTTCAGTAACAACTTGTGCAAGGTGTGTTTTGATGAACAGACTTCCCATTTCCTTGTACTGATGTCCCCTCTTCCGCTTTTTCTAAACTTTGGCTTTGTTTGTTTCTAGGAATTCCATATAAGCAGCTGACAGTTGGGGTCCCCAAGGAGATTTTCCAGAATGAGAAGCGAGTAGCCTTGTCTCCTGCCGGTGTTCAGGCCTTGGTCAAGCAGGGCTTTAACGTCGTGGTGGAGTCAGGAGCAGGCGAAGCTTCCAGGTTCCCAGACGATCTCTACAGAGCCGCGGGGGCCCAAATCCAAGGGACGAAGGAAGTTCTGGCTTCTGATCTGGTGGTCAAAGTAATCACTCCTTTCTCTCTTCCGTTTCTAGTTTTATTTTCCTTTTTGAGACAGGGTCTCATTGTGTAGCCCTGGCTGGCCTGGGACCCATAGATAGGCTGCCTCCCCGGTGTTGGGATTAGAGCTACCACACCTGGCTTTTCCAGTTTTCTTAGTGCTCTTCTTTTTGTTTTTAATTGGCGTATAATAATTGTCCATATTCATGCACTGTGATATTGACATGCATATGCAATGACCAAATCAGAACAGTTTGCATATCTACTATAGTAAGCATTACCCATTTCAGCTTTTCCTATTTTAAAGTCATGCTCTTTTTCTCAATGAAATGATTGTATATTGTGAATATTCTTTATGTACCAGGAAATGTAACCATTTTTTTTTTAACCCTGGAAGGGAAATGGAGATCTTCATTTTTATATTCCCTGGGTGGAACTTTCTTTTAACTGACTAGGGAAAATTTCGCTATATGATCCCTGTGTATGTAGACTTCCTGCTGGTTGCTATGTACTGCTAGGATGAAAAGAAGATATTGAATCCAGCCCGGGATACCATGTGCAGCATCTGATGCCTGAAGGCAGTTCGTTATTTACACGGACATAGTGCTGTTCTAGAAACAGCATGGCCATCCTGGACAAGGTAGCGTTAGGCTGAGTGTTGAGCAGGCTAACTGACTTTTAAAGATCTTGAGCTGGCCTGGAGAGATGGCTCAGAGGTGAAGAGCACCGTTGCTCTTCCAGAGGACCCAGCTTCAATTCCCAGCACCCACGTGGCAACTGTCTGGAATGTACAGTTTCTGACCCCTTACATAAGCGCACACACCGGCAAAACACCAGCGCACATAAGAACAAATTAAGAAAGAAAGGTCCTGAGATACCAGACGGCAGAAATTTCTTTCTTTTGTTCTTTGCTTTTTTTCACTATGTAGCCCTTGCCGGCTTCTGGATTTGTAGACTAGGCCGCTCTTTCATTCATAGAGATCTGCTTGTCTCTGCCTCTGCAGTGCTGGGATTAAGTATGCCCACTACCACTCAGTTCTAGGATTGAGTCTGAACACAAAACAAATGTTTTTTTTTTTTGGTCCTTTCCCCCTAATATCTCTTAATTTTTAACAGAGTAGTAAGTTTGAGGAGACCAGGTTCATTGTAAAATCTTTTGAGATAGAGTTTCTTTGAGTAACAGCTCTAACTGTCCTGGAACTAGCTCTGTAGACCAGATCGGCTCACAGAGATTTGCCTGCCTCTGCCTCCCAAGTGCTGGGATTAATGGTGTGCTCCACCACTGCCAGCAGGCTAATATTTCAGTGTTCTGCAGTTGTCACCCCTGATCTGGTGCTCTGCCCAGAGTCTGTGCTTTTTCCTCAGAACAGTTCACACAGGTCTCTAGTCACAGGGTAGGTAGGACACATCTTCAGGCAGACATTTATTGATGGAAGATATACCTCAGAAGTATTATTTAGACAATAGTGCCTTACAAAAATTGTCCTGTTTATTTAAAAGACACGATGAAGGTGCCGACGGTTTTAATCTGTGGTTTGTTTGACTTTCATTTCAGGTGAGAGCACCCATGGTTAATCCAGCGTTAGGCGCTCATGAAGCTGACTTCTTGAAGCCATCAGGAACTCTCATTAGCTTCATTTACCCCGCCCAGAATCCAGACTTGCTAAATAAACTTTCCGAAAGAAAGACCACAGTTCTGGCAATGGATCAGGTTCCAAGAGTCACAATTGCTCAGGGGTATGACGCTCTCAGCTCCATGGCCAACATTTCTGGGTAGGTATATTCTTTCTCCTTTCAGTTGAACAAAAGCACAGGGAGGGCGTTCATGCTGCAGGTCTCCTAGAGTTTTACCTTGTCAGAGCTGCTGAGGGCTGAGCTTTTTATATGTATGTTAGCTTTTATGATTCATTTTATTTGTCACAATAATCACAGTGATATGTGTTACACGTCTTATCTTTGTAGTTAGAAGCAAATATTTGTACCAAAGGAAATAGCTGCCTGTGTTTGCACGAGGAAGCTGTATTTATTTATAGGTTGTATATACACTCATTAGATTGAAATGGTTGCTTTTATAGGTTACACATAGTTGGATACTAGCTCTTTTACATGTTTTAAGGTAATACAGTTTGAAAATCCCTGAGAATTTAGGACCAGAAGCTTATCAGATTTCAGGCTTTTTACAGATTTGGAATATTTATATAATGAATTATCTTGTGTATGTGATCCAAGTATGCACATAGAATTTATTTATATTTCACATGTATTTTATACACACAGGTAGTTTGTAAATACGTTTTGGAATTTTTGTACATGAAATGGTGCATTTCAGAGGGTTTTTCAGATTTTTTTTTTGTTTTTGATTTTTGAGACAGGATTTCTCTGTAGCTTTGGAGCCTGTCCTGGAATTAGCTCTTGTAGACCAGGCTGGCCTTGAATTCACAGAGATCTCCCTGCCTCTGCCTCCAGAGTGTTGGGATTAAAGGCGTGCGCCACCCGGTCAGTTTTTGGGATAGCCTCAGTCTTGATGTATGCTTAAGATTGGTTTTGGGTAGTGGTGGCGCAAGCCTTTAATCCCAGCACTTGGAAGGCAGAGGCAGGTGGATCTCTGTGAGTTTGAGGCCAGCCTGGTCCATAAAAGCTAGTTCCAGGACAGCTAGAACTGTTTCACATAGAAACACTATCTTGAAACTATACACCCCCCAAAAAAGTAGTAGATTTCCATATGGCTTTCCCAAACATCCTTAGCAATTAAAACATTGTTGGAGGCATCACCATTCTTGATTTCAAATTATACTATAGATCCATGGCAAAACTACATGGTGCCGGGACAAATATAGGCATACTGATCAATAGAATAGAGTCAAGAGCCCTGATTCCATATACCTACAGTCAACTGGTTTTTCACAAAGATGGGAAAATGAGAGCATCTTTTACAAAACAGAACAAAACAACAACAACAACAACAACAACAACAAGAAAACTGGATATCTACTGGTAGAAGAAACTTGATCCTTAACCTCTTACCCTGAACTCAAATCAGTTCCAAGCGGACCAAAGACCTCACTGTTAGATCTGAATCTCTAAGAGTTAAGAGGAAGTACAATCAGGGTCTGAGGAAGGACTTTACAAATAGGATCTCAGTCACTCAGGAAATAGGACCCACAATCAACAAGTGGAACTCCATGAAATGAGAAAGCTTCTGTACTGGAAAGGAAGCTGTTAATCAAAGGAAGAGGCAATGGGAACAGAATGGGAACGATTCCAAGTGTCTTCTGCGGCATGTTACACAGAAAAGCTTTCTAAGATCCACTTTGCTTGCAGGAGTACGCCCATAATTAAGCCTGCCGTGTCATGAGGGACAGGAATGAGCACCCACTTCCTGTAAGGGTAGCAACAATCCGGAGCCAGGGTAATGCTTAGGAAAACAGCTTCTCAAAGAAACTAATTAAATTAAATTTTAAACTAATGTGAATGAGGCACCAATAAAAGTATTAGAAGGGAAAACGGAGCGTGTAAAAAAAACCCAATATAAATAAAGCCTTTTACAGAATCTTGCGTGAACTGGAAGGTTTTTAAGTTTTTCTTTTTTTAAGTCTCTCATTCTCTCTGTGTGTGGATGGTAAGTATGGGCTTGCATACATGGTGGTCAGAGGACAGCTTTCAGGAATATACTTTTCTGCCTTATTAGGAAGGATCTCTTGTTTGTACTGAGCCGTACGCTCCAGGCTTGCAGGCTTGCAGGCCCGCAGGCTCGCAGCCCCGCAGCCCCGCAGGCCCGCAGGCTCGCATCATCTTCAAGGTGATTCTCCCATCTTCACCTCCCCTCATGCTAGAGTCGTGCTAGGATTACACATCTGTGCCCCCATTCAGCTTTGAAAACGTGGGTTCCTGGGACCCAGCTCAGTCTGTCAGGCTCGCATGGCAAGCTATCTTCTGAGTCATCTCACTGGCCCAAGTTTTATGTTTTAGATGTGACATTTAAACTGTGCCACGGATCAAATACGCCGCAGAATCTACTTTGTGTTTCAGCCGTTCACCCCATTCGTATGGTTTGCCATACGAATGGATGTTAAAACAAGTTAGCAGTATTTTAGGGGCTGCGGCTGTAGCTCAGTCAATATAATGCATGGTGCACAAGCTTGAAGAACCGGAGTTCCATCTCTAGTACCCATGTGGTCTAGGGGAGGTGGCACAAGTTCGTACTGCCAGTGTTGGCCAGATGGATCTTACTAGCCAGCCTAGTCTAATTACCAAACTCAAGGTCCCAATGAGAGATCATCTCCCCCCTCCCCCTTTTGGTTCCTCAAGATAGGGTTTCTCTGTGTAACCAGGCTGACTTAGAAAGCAGTGTTGGGATGGAAGGCATGCACCACCACTGCCCAGTGAGACCCTGTCTTAGAAAAAAAAAAAGGTTCAAGGCTCCTAAGGAGCAACACCTGAGATTGGCTTCTGATTGCCACAAGTTTTGTCCCCCAACATGTGTACCACCACCAAGAATACATACGCCAGCACCCACCCAAATAATAAATAGAAATGCTTTTTTTTTTTTTTTTTTGGTTTTTCAAGACAGGGTTTCTCTGTAGCTTTGGTGCCTGTCCCCGAACTAGCTCTTGTAGACCAGGCTGGCCTCGAACTCCCAGAGATCCGCCTGCCTGTGCCTCCCGAGTGCTGGGTTTAAAGGCGTGCGCCACCACCGCCCGGCTTAGAAATGCATTTTTGCTGTCCTTAATATAAGGTAGCAAATGATTTATTGAAAAAATTGTTTGTGGAATAAAGACTGCCAGGGGCCAAAAGGAATTGCTGCCATATTTAGTGGCTGGGAGAGTGATTGTTACACAATGTGGGGCTTAAAATGTCCCATGCAGAGTTTTAAAGATTCTGTCATGTAAGACACATGTTGGTGGCGGAGTATCAAAATCAGCTCTGGAACAGTGTGTTTAGCTGCAGAATCTTTGGAGCAAACAAAGTATTATGAGACAATGTAAATAGGTCTAATTGGTGCTGAGGACTCTAGGTTACATTTAGACGGGGCAGAGTGTTCAGAAACACCCAGTCTCTATCTTGAAAATATTCTTCCTGTTCCAGTGTGCTTGAGTTACAATAATAGCAGTGATGACAGCATGCTTTTGTACTAATTGTTTTTACTAAGTAATATTAAACTATGAGGGAGAGGGCTTGCTGCAAGTCAGCGCGTGAGTCTTAGTATTAAATAGTTGCATTTCATTAAGTAAAGCTAGCACGGGAATGAGATTGGTGTAGTGCATCCCAAACATCCTAGTAAGAAAAGACGAGGCTCGCTGTTAGTTTTTATTGGGTAACTTGCTTCTATAGCTGAATTATATTTACTGTGCGTTGTCATATGACAAGAATCACACTTAGTATTTTGCATGCATTAACATATTTAGTCCTCACAATGACTCTCAAGAAATTGATGCTCTTTTTGACTCTATTATATAGATATATTGTTTATATGGGAAATATATTGCATACATACTTTGTCTAATATATATTGTTTCTTTATATTTATTTGGATATATAGTGTATGCATATTGTATATTGTATAAATAGATACAACATATTGTATATATAGGAAAGTAAGGACTGACTTTGCTCAGGGTCTTAAATCTGATCAATTGGTCTGTCCCAGGAGCCCACGCTTTCTTCCACTGTAGAGCAAAGGTAGTTTTCTTTTCCCCTCATGCGTCACAGATAATCTAAGCCTCCCCTTAGTGTGATATAAGTACTCATAGCCATTAAAGAAAATTTGAACAACATACTAAAATTGAAAGCATGGTTTGAAGATGTGGAGCCTCTACCCGGGAACTCTCGAACTTCTTTCTATCTTGTCAAGTCTGCAGGATTTGTTAAGAAGGGCCTGGCTTGGGGGCTGGAGAGATGGCTCAGCGGTTAAGAGCATTGCTTGTTCTTCCAAAGGTCCTGAGTTCAAATCCCAGCAACCACATGGTGGCTCACAACCATCTGTAATGAGGTCCGGTGCCCTCTTCTGGCCTGCAGACAGAATATTGTATACATAATAAATAAATAAATATTTAAAAAAAAAAAAAGAAGGGCCTGGCTGGCTCCTTGGATGAGGGTCTGCATCCACAGCTATGTTGCTCAGCTCAGACTTGTTCTGCCGACTAGCTGGGGGCCCATGGGCAAGTGTTTCCACCTTTGTGTCTGTGTCTATGAAGTAGATGTAGTAATCGTACGTGTTCAGAGGCTGATTGTGAAGGCTAGAGGGGTAAGTATATACACATTGCTTAGAAATAATCTTGGCATAGCGTAACATACAAACACGATGTTTCTGCATTTATGTAACTGTCAGGTTATAATAATGTATGGTCCCTTGCCTTTTAGCTTATAGAGTTCTCTGTTTACTTTTTCAGCTATAAGGCTGTTGTTTTAGCAGCGAATCATTTTGGAAGGTTTTTCACCGGTCAGATCACAGCTGCTGGAAAAGTACCCCCAGCTAAGGTGCGTACAGCTTCCAGTGTCTCTTCATGAGGTGAATCGAAGGTGTCATAAAAGAGTTATTTTCAAAGGTGTCGCTGTGTGTTAGAGTCACTGATGCTTTTGCGCTTAGAAATCTAAAGTAAAATCGTGGGGCTGAACATTTAACACTGCTTGAAAGAGGAACTTTGAGTGTTTTGCTTGTTTTAGAAGCGCTAGTCTTTTTTTTTCTTTTTCTTTTTCTTTTTTTTTTTCCAGTTTTTGGTTATTTTAATTCGTAAATGGATTTTGGCTAGGTTGCCCTGTGGGCCAATTTCCTACAACCTTTTAAAACGCTTCAAGGTTTTAGTCAGTAAATCTGTGATTCTTGATTACTGAAACACCGTTTGTAGAAAACACTTTGATGTCTTTACTCTTGCCATTCGTGCGGAGGGCGTCAAGAGGAAATAATGGAAGATGATGTAACAATCAAAGCACCGTGGAAGGGTGCTTCTCCCTGAATCCAGACTGGTAATGCAGAGAGAAGGAGAGTGGCTAATGGCAAGCAGGATGTGGGGTACAAGCACAGGAGATTATGCTGTGATCCTTTTATAGAGTCCACTAAATAAAAACCCTGAGTTGAGGAATAAGAAACAGGACTTGGAAATGTTGTAATCCATCTGGCTTCTTTCTGTTCTTAAAACTTGTTTTACAAACTCAGAATTGTTCTACTAATAAATCTATGAAGAAAAAAAAAACAAAGAAGCAAAACACCAAGCACCCTTGAGAAAATAGATCATGGAAAGAAAAGCAAGTCCATGAGGCCGGGGTGTTTAGGAAGAATGTATACGTGAACGCCATAGATGTATGGTACACGAGACACTAGGCTTTCTATATCTGTAGTATGAAACTTTATCTTATTGCATAAGATCACAAGGAAATGTCTGGCATTCAAGCTGGCCAGAAACTCGATGCTGTTCTTAAGCTGGCTGAATGCATCAAAGTGCATGCCAGCAACTTAGTTTTTATTAGAATCTTTGTAGAAAGGTGTGGAAGTTTAGAGGAAACTTGGAAGAAGGGATTAAAACTGTGAGACAAAACCCAGGAGGCTTAACAGAAGAGCTAGTAAGTTATTACAAGGTAGAAAGGTAACTGTGTCTACTAGTGTTTGAATTCAGTGACCCAGCGGTAAAGGCTTCTGCCTGCAAGCCTGTTGACCTGAGTTCAATTCCTGGGACCCACTGGTAGATGGAAAAAAAAATCAACAACTGTGAGTTATCCTCTGACCTTCACGTGTGTACTGTGGTATGCTTTCCCCCTTCCCCACCCCTTGCACACAAATAAATAAACCGTCACTAAGAAATAAATTCAGCTTAAGTAACTTTGGTTTGATGTACGAAGTAATTTTCTAAAATTGAAGGGTTAGATCCTGTGAGGCATATCATGTTGAATATTTTAAATTTAATTTTAAACATAGAGTTTTTTTTTTAACTTGTCTAGAAGGAACTAAAATCACTTTGATGCATCTGATGTGTTGAGTACTCAGTTTAGGTGTGAGGGACAAGCTTGAACAAGATAAACGCCGTCCCTACCGCATGAACATTGCATTCCAGTTCAGGGCACGATGAGGATGGGAAAACCCAGATAAACATTTAATAGAAATAGAGTTATAAAAAGGAACCAGATGATGGGATGATGTGTAATGAGAACATGCTAACTTCCTAAGCTAGGGGATAGGAAAGCCTCCCCTGTGTTCTGAAACTAGGGATTTAAGATGCTGGCCAAAGGAAACACCATATAAAAGATACTGAAATGGAGAAGAATTTTGCATGTTCTAGGGAAAGAAGGCTTTGGAGGGTGATGATGAGCAAGGTGGAACGTGATCCAAGAAGATGTGGCAAACACAGTTCTGATTGGGTGATGCCTGGATACCCTACAGGCTCTCTTATTGCAGGCCAGACAGATGTGCCTCCCTGTGCCTGGCTCTTTACATGGGAGCTGCAGATCTGAACTCAGGTCCTTGTGTTTGTACAGACAGTACCGAGCCATCTTCTAGCCTCACCATTAGTTATCTTGCTGTACAATAAATCTCTTGATTTCTCCCCCCTAACTATAATCATGTGTCTTTTTAATTCTTTTCAGTTTTGATGGATTGTTTTGTTCTGTAGCTCATGCTGGCCTTCAACCCCTCCCATTTTTTAAGAATATGGTTAGAGTGATTTCATGCATCTGAACTATTTCTTGACGGGAGAATTGGTCTACTCCTGTACTTTTTAAATTCTCGTTTGGCACTAATATTTTCTTTTAAGTGTTTTTGGAACTTTTGTGTAGAACAGGGATGGGGCTTTGGAGCTTAGACCCTGATGTTTTTTTTTTTTTTTAACAGCATTTTTTTTTTTTTAAGATTTTTTTATTTATTATGTACACAATGTTCAGCCTCCATGCCTGCAGGCCAGAAGAGGGCACCAGATCTCATTACAGATGGTTGAGAGCCACCATGTGGTTGCTGGGAATTGAACTCAGGACCTCTGGAAGAGCAGTCAGTGCTCTTAACCTCTGAGCCATCTCTCCAACCCCTAGACCCTGATGTTTGTTTGCTGAGGTGGACTTTCTCTTCTTCTGAACAAACCACCATCATCAACATCCGTTGGTATGGCTTCTGAGGCACTGCCTAGGAGGTCACTGGAGCACACAGTTTTGCCTGCATTGACTTCTTAAAAAGCAGAAGGAGCCGTGGGCCTGATGGGAGGGTGAGAATTTACAGACTTCCCTATTTCTCTGGGTGACTTTTTTTGTTACTACAGGAACAGGGAGTTGCCTTCATCTAGCCATTTATGGGATACACAAGCCTTCTTTTCTCAGGAAAGCCCAGTCAAGGCTAGAAGCAACACAGTTTTCATTGTGTTTCTGTGCAGGTCAGGGATTCTTGGGTTCTCTCAGCTCTAATCCTCCTGTGGTTAGGGAGATTCACTTATATCACATCAGATTTCAGATATGGGTCATTAAAGATGTTTGTCAGTTCTGTATTTTGTTACCAAGCATTCAGAAGCATGGACATTGGCATGGACATTTTGTCAAAACTGTGCGCATCATTGACATTTTATTCACTGTTTTATGAACCCAGGAAAGTCTTGACTTTGGAGAGGGAGAGGGAGTTGGAATACCATCCTGGCATTCTGGTGGTAGCTTCTGTACAATGAGAATGAACTTGTTAGTCTTCAACATGTGTGGCATTGATTGTGCTTGCTCTGAGGTTCTGACTGCCAGGACATTTTTAGGGAAGGTTATTGGCTGCTGGAAAAGGCTGTTTCTTTGATCAATATAAAAACCCCAATGATTTAGCTGAAGGATAGACGCTTTACTCCATCCATGTGGTGACCAGCACCACCGTTCACACCACTGATTGAGTGGCACCAGGAGTTGCCAGCTGGTGATCTTCCACCGTCATCTGGTAACAAGTTTTAAAACATTCCATCACAAGCCCTGGTGATGTACACCTTTAGTCCCAGCACTTGGGAGGCAGAGGCAGGTGGATCTTTGTGAGTTTGAGGCCAGCCTGGTCTACCCAGCAAGGTCCAGGAGAGCTAGGACTACACAGAAAAGCCCTGTCTTGAAAAAAACAAAACAAAACAACCAAACAGCAGCAGCAACAACAACAGCAGTGACAACAACAACAGCAACAAAACCCAAGGCAAATCAAAAGGAAAAGCATTCCTTGTTCTTTTTTCTCAGATCCTGATAGTTGGCGGTGGCGTTGCTGGGCTGGCTTCTGCAGGTGCAGCAAAGGCAATGGGCGCAGTTGTCCGAGGATTTGATACAAGGTGAGCACTCAACTAGTAACTAATGTTTAACTAAAAACACTTGTTTCAAATGGGGCCCATTCCATTAGAGATAAGAATAGCTCACGGAAGCTTTTCTAGTTCCTCTTTCCAATTGAATTTTCTTTTTGACTTTTAAAAGTGGGCTCGATGAAAAATTTATTATTTACTGGAAAAAATTGGACGTGCTTTGCCTCAGTAGAGCAGAAATAATAAAGTGATAAAGTTCTTTGTGTGCATTGGCAATGGGGCCAGAGTTGTCTCTGGTGAGCTTGCAGCTTGTGGCGTGCGCAAAGCTAATGTGTATATTGGGAGGAGACTATGCTTAGTGTTGACTCCATGGAAGTAGCTAGAATTGACTGGTGACAACCTCCAAATGCTTTTATATTTGGTGAGACTGGGTATTGTACCCAGTCCTCATACATGCTGGGTAAATGCTCTGCCACTGAGCTATAGACTGGGCCTTCAAAGCACTTCTTACCTAGGAATAGCGACACATGAACTGTAGTTGTAGTATTTAGGCTAAGGTATCTGCTTTGGATATAAAGAGAGAGCTGACTATTTTTCTCTGTAGATTATAGAACATCTTGGAGAAACTACTTTTCTGTGTATACTGTATTTCTTGAAAACAGTCCATAAAACCTTTTCCTAGATTGTTTGCAAAGGGAAGTTTAATGATAATTATTCTTCATAGCGAAAGATGCCAGATACCCAGCATTTATTAAATGCTTATTAAGTCCAATGATCATTTTGTTGTTCCATTTTTGGGGGTGCAGTTCAAAACACATAGGTATGTATCATCAATGAGGGCACGGGCGTAGTAACACTACTGCCAATCTTATTTGTTTGTCTTTCAGTGCCGGAGATCAGGCCTTGTGTATGCTCAGGTGGTTTGAATGTGAATGATTCTTCTAGGCTCATATGTTTGAATACTTGATCCCCAGTTGGTGGACATGTTTGGGAAGGATTAGGAGGCATGGCCTTTTGGAGGAGGTGTGTTCCTCGGGCATGTTCTGAGGTTTGAAAGGCCCACACCGTTCCCGGTTAGCATTCTCTCTGCACCATGCATGTAATAAAAACATGCACCTAGATTAATGTTGGCACCTAAGTAAACACTTACCCCCGTCACAAACTCCATTCATCTCACTGAATTTTTATACAATCAGAATGGCCATTCTGGAGCTGTGCAATTTTATTATCAATTACGTTTTCCTGTGCATGATAAAAAAGAAACCATGATTGAGTTAAGCCTAGAAACAATCAGCTTTGCTTTCTTTTTCATGTGTGTGTCCTTTGCCTGCTTCCTACCTTTCCTCATCACCCAGTACTGCTCATTCCTGTTCTCTTTTCTAAGCGTGACTCTATACCCATGTGTCCATTTGTTTGCGGATATTCATTTTCATGTGTACATTATAGGCTACGGTCTGAATGTGAGGGAGAACATAAGGTTATTCATTTTTTTCTTTTTTCTTTTTTTCTTTTTTTTAATATTTATTTATTTAGTATACAATGTTCTGTCTGTGTGTATGACTGTAGGCCAGAAGAGGGCACCAGACCTCATTACAGATGGTTGTGAGCCACCATGTGGTTGCTGGGAATTGAACTCAGGACCTTTGGAAGAGCAGGCACTGCTCTTAACCTCTGAGCCATCTCTCCAGCCCCCTCATTTTTTTCTTCATGAGATTCGCTGTCCTTACTTAATAGTATACATCCCAAGTTTGTCTGTTTTCCTGCAGATTTAATGATTTCAGTTTTTAATTGAGAACGAATGTTTTTCATACATATATTCAGATTGTGGTTTCCCTCCTTCATCTCTTTTCAGATCCTCTCCAACTACCCATCCTATCAACTTCATGCCTTCTCTCCCTCTCCCTCTCTCTCTCTTAAGAAAACAAACAGGCAAATCAAAATGACAAACAAACAAGAATAAATCAAACTGAACAACTCCTCCTACACAAAAGAAAATAATAAAAAAGAAACAAAGAAAGAGCATGAGAAATGCACACACAGACAGACACACAGACAGACACACAGACACACAGACAGACACACACATACACCACAAAAACACAAAATCAGAAGCCATAATACACATGCAAAAGACTAATAAGGTAGGAAATGCCCAAACAAAACAATATGAGCCAAAACATCTCAAAAATACCTTTGAGTTCATTTTGTTTTAGCATCCACTGCCTGCCCTTGAGTGTGGTCTGTATGCCCACTGAGGCTTCACTGTGAGGGTTCCTTAATTAGAGAGAACTTCTTAGTGGGGGATGAGAGCTCTTGCCTACTTCTCGGTCTCAGTGCTGGGACCCTGTCTGGTTTGGAACTGCTGCAGGTTCAGGGCAGGCTGCCACAGTCTGTACGAGTTCATTGTGCATCAGCGTGTCGTGTGTGTGTGTGTGTGTGTGTACCACCAGTACGAGTGTCTTAGGTATTGTTGCTGTGCTAAAACACCATGACCAAAGTAACTTGGGAAAGGAAGAGTTTAATTGGGCTGACGGTTCCATAGGGATGAGAGTCCTTTAGGACAGAGTGGTGGCATGGTGGTCGAACAGGAAACTGAGCATTATGGGGGACATTTTCCTTCAAACCACCACACCTGGTTAATAGATTTCTTTATATAAAATATTTTAATGATTGTATTTGTAGTTATAGTAAGCACCTCTGGTGATTGCTGCTATGAGAGAGGTGTGAGATTTATTGTGGTTGATTTCCACCACTGAAATCTTCACTTTCATTTTCTAACCAGAATGTAGTGAAAGCATGGTATTTATTTATTTTAATTTGAATATATTTTGCAAAATTTAAATATGTTGGCTCTTCACATTTTACCATTAATAATTTCCTTTTGAGACACCGTCTCATTCCTATGGTTTAGACTTCCTTTTGAGACACCATCTCATTCCTATGGTTTAGACTTCCTTTGAGGCCCTAATCCTCCTCCTACTTCCTCCTTCTAATTCTGGAATTACAGACATGCACCTCTACATCTGTTTGCTTTTAAAAAATAAGTTTATGAATTTATGAGGACTGAGACCCACAAAATCACATTGTAAAGTATTTCTAATAAAAATCATTTATGTGGGACAATCTCACAATGAGAACAAACTCAGGACATTTGTAAACAAAAAACCTCAACTTGTATGATATGAGTGATGCCAAATCTCAATGTATATCAAATATCATATCATTGTCAATACTGGGACCAAAAGGACCATAACATATAACATAACTGATATTAACAATACTGACATTCTTCTTTTAGTTTAAATAGAAGTTGGGATTCTTCTTTTTCCCCCTAAGAAAAAGTATGTAAGAATTGCCTATGTCTCATTGATGGAGCTAATAGTATTATTAGAAGTCACGGAAGCTAGGAAGGAGGTCCAGCTTAGCTGAAGATCCCTGGGTGTCTATACATGTCGATGTACCTTGTCCCTACACACCCACATAAAGTGGGTGACTCTACTCCTCTATGCCCTCTTTGCCATGATGCTCTGCCTTGTTACACCCCCAGAGCAAGAGAGCTGAGCAACCATGGACCATGCTGCCACAATAAATAAGCCAAAAATAAACCTTCCTCCCTTTAGATCAGTTTCCTCATAGATTTTTATAACAGCAACAAAATATCATTTAACTCTGTGTTAAGTTTCTCAGTGTCACTGTGCAAATACTAGAGGCTTTCTTCATTTTTCTTCAACATTTGCTTTTGGTTCTTCAAACATGTCTCTCCCAATAAGTTCTCCAGTGTCAAAAATTGCTATCATTCTGTGTCTTTTAAAAACAGTAATAGAAATAAATGCATTTGTTAACTTAAAAAAAAAAAGAATTGCCTGTGTCTAAAAAGTCATTGAAACAGTCAAGCCAGAGATAGCAAAATAAACTTTTGACAATGTAGGGTTTACTTAAAGCACTGGTTTTCAACTTGCAGGTCATGACTCCCTTGGCAAAACTCTTATTTCCAAAAACATTTACATTATGAATTATAACAATAGTAAAATTAAAGTTATGATGTAGCAATGAAATAATTTTATAGTTGTGGGTCACCACAGGAGGAACTGTATTAGAGAATTGCAGCATTAGGAAGGTTGAGAACCACTGACTTAAAGTGTCTATGTAAAGATGTATGAATCAGGGTCTGATTAATTGCTGTTTCCCCTTCAACACTCCAGAGCTGCAGCTCTGGAACAGTTCAAGTCTCTTGGTGCTGAACCCTTGGAGGTGGACTTGAAGGAATCTGGTGAGGGCCAAGGAGGCTATGCGAAAGAGATGTCCAAAGAGTTCATTGAAGCCGAAATGAAGCTCTTTGCTCAGCAGTGCAAGGAAGTGGACATCCTTATCAGCACAGCGCTGATCCCAGGTACGCTGCTGGTAAATGGCTGTCTGTAAGGTGCTTTTACAAATGCTATTTTGAAAATTAAAATGAGGGCTGTTAGGTTTCTATTGCTGTGTCTGTAAGGTGCTTTTACAAATGCTAATTTGAAAATTAAAATGAGGGCTGTTAGGTTTCTATTGCTGTGATGAAATGCCATGACCAAAAGCAACTTGGGGAGGAAAGGGTTTAAGGCGATACAGATTGAATTCAGGGTAGGAACCCACAGGCAGGCACTGAAGCAGAGGCCACTGAGGAGTTCTGCTTACTGGCTTGTTCAAGATTGCTAGCCTGCTTTTGTGTGAAACACAGGACCACATTCTCAGGGCTCAGGGGTGGCACCACCCACAATCAGCTGGGTCCTCCCACACAAATCACTTTTTTTTTTTAAACTTTTGAGACAGGGCTTCTCTGTGTAACAGCAGAACTCACTATGTAGACCAGGTTGACCTCGAACTCACAGAAATCTGCCTTCCTCTGCCTCCCAAGTGGTGGGATTAAAGGCATGCGCCACCATCTCATGGAGGCATTTTCTCAATTATGGTTCCCTCTTCTCAGATTACTCCAGCTTGTATCAAGTTGATAAAACACACCATACCCACATACACATGCACACAAACAAAATCAACCAGTTCAAGGATGAATAAATGTTTAGCGTTTGAATTTTTTTCTTTTCATTTTTAAAAATATTTTTTTAGATGGAAGATAACTTTGTAATAATGTTTATGAACAGAAAACTCAGCAGTGAACATTTAACCTAGTTTAGTGGTGAGGTCTTTGGCCTTTGCCTCTTCCAGCTTGGCAATGCGAGTCACAGATTTAGTACCTGCAGTAGTACTTTCTTGTTGAGACCGCCAGCCTGCAAATATTGACTCAGAGACTTATTATTAATTATGAAAGCTTGACCATAGCTTAGGCTTTTCCCCAGCTAGCTTTTATAACTTATATTAACCTGTCTCTATTAATCTACATTTTGCCATATGGCACAGTTACCTCTGCTCTTTACCATTTGCTCAACTTCTTCAAGGAAATCTTGCTGGCGTCTCGTCTTTCTTCTTCCCAGAGTCCTCTCTGCCCGGACATCCCGCCTAGTCTCTCCTGCCTAGGTTTTGGCCATTAGACATTTTACATCCCGCCTAGTCTCTCCTGCCTAGGTTTTGGCCATTAGACATTTTACTAACCCAATCACAATGACACATCTTCAGTGTACAAAAAGATTTTCCCACAACAAGGACCCAGGATGTTGCCTCCCCAGTGGCAGTGGGTCTCATCCCATCTGTTGTTGTAATTGGACCTAATAGCTTCCACCAGCTTAGCCAGAGAACCCTTGTCTTCCAAGTCAACCTGAGTGAAGGAAACAGTGGTGCATGTCCATGTCTTCTTATGGATCAGCCTCCACAGCCCCATCTTGCCTTTGATGATGCAGTAGGAGATCAACATCTTGCAACACAGGGTACCAACTCAATAGGGTCTATGTTGTGGTCAGTCGCTACCAACTGAGCCTTCTTGTTCTCCGCCAAGGTGGGAACTGTATTGGCCCCCTTGGAACATACAGCAGCCACTAAGAAGCAGTTACAGAAACTGTGACTCAGGGGTAAAGAGGTCAATTTCACTGTTTACAGTGATTTCAGGTGGAGAAAGTCACACACCGTTGCGCGCATTTGGCTTTAAGGGAAGATTTTCTTTTCTTTCTTTTTTGTGTGTAATAAAAGTACTAGATAAACGAAAAAGCACATACAAAACTCATGGTAGCCCTTAGGTACAGAAGTCATTAATAACATCACATGATTTCTTCCAGTGTATTCTCATATAATTGTGTTCATATCATAGGTTATTTTCTATGTACAGCATTCTATTTTTAAGTTGTGTCTTTACTAAGTTTTTGATAACGTGTTAATTTGTTTCTGTTCTCTTTAAGACATGTTTTTGTTGTCAAAAAGCACTAAAAAATCAAAAGAATTAAAAACAAGTCAGAAATTCCATCAGAGATCATCATGAATAATATTTTGATAATAATGTTTCCATATGAGAAGGTGTTTATGTGTATACATGTTGGGGACTGTGGACCCCCAGACCCTGAATGTCCTGTGACCCCTTGCCTGCCAATGTAAACAGCTTGTTTTTCTATGCTTGTGCTGCTCTGAGCAAACAACTTGTTTTGCAGCTGCTCTGAGCACGAGAGCCTCAGGCATGCCTGATGGCAGGGGAGTGGTTTCTGGTGGGCTTGCAGCTGAGAGGGTATGGCCATTAGTCAAGGAGACCCTATATAAGCTGCACTGGACCGTCTGTGCTGAATTCATAATGCCAAACCAATGAGCACTTATTGGCCAGTAAATAGTAGTTTGGTATGGGTAGATTATAGAGTGAAGCTCTTTTTCATCTTGTGTTTTCTTACATCTTTCCCCATACTTTGTTTTTGCTCTTGAACAATAAATACCATGTTGCCTTTAATTTTTTTTCTGCCTCCCAAAGGAAAATGTACCAAAGAGAACTTAAAGAATACAAAGTTGCTAGTGTTTGATTCTACTCAGGGACCTCTCTTATTTATATCAACACTTAAATTTTTCTCCTAACGGACCTAGGTATATAAGTATACGGATCAAACATTTACTGGTAATAGAGCAGAAAGAAATTTATTTTTAAGCAATTTTTGCATCTATGTAATTTTAGCGTTTTTTTTAAAGATGAAGGCAAGTTTACATACTAATGAGCTGGATATGCTCGTTCATTTTACATATTGAATGCTATTTGGGCGGAATATTCCACACTATGGAGCCTAGAGCATTTTCAGTAGTTTTTCATAGTTGATTGATATTTTCATTTCGTGATCATCAGTTCTGAGAATATGGCTTTGCATACATAGTGCATAGTGGAAAATGGCAAAAGTTTGTTTAGGATTATTGAGAAACTGCTGGAAGTTCTGTTCTTGTCCCAAGCCAAAACTCATTTATATTATTATTTTTTAATGACTTCTGTTTATACAAAGGATAGGTGAGGTGGTTTCTCCAGATGCTACCATCCCACCAGAGTGCTGTTATGTGAGCAGATAGGCAGGAATGGCCTCAGCCCATGGGCGCATCTGAGTGTAGAAATGAGGCTGATGTTTGAGTATGCGTCACAGATGCAGATCAGAAGCCATCAGGATAACGTATGTGGAATCTGTCATCTAGGATGGGAGTCACACACAAGCAGTGTCAGGAGAGCACCTCAGGATCCCCTCTTTGTGACGGTGACTCCTAAGACGAAATTAGAGGACCTATCCTGTGGCCCTTATCTGTCTTAGGAGCCCCTGCACTCTGGAGAAAGAAGGAACCGACGAGTATATAACAAGTGGCCAGTAGAGGGCGCTGAAACATTTACTCATTGAGTGAATGATTTAGACAGGAAGCTAGCTAGCATTAATCAACTCAAACTCCTAATAAAGAAACGACTGTAATTTTGACATAGCGCGTAGCCTTGTTATTGATTATAAAACTATGAGTGATACAACTCAGGACCTCTTAGGTAAGCATACTGATCTTCAGGCCTACCTGCCCAGCTTGTTTTGAGATAGATAGGCCTTGAATTTGTGATCCTCCTGCTTCAGCCTCCTAAATGCTGGGACAAGATTATTGACAGCCATTGTTTATTTACCAGTGGCTTCTACAGTGTATTTGAGTATGAGGTCAATTGTGTGATAATCTTGAATACTAGCTAAGGAGGTGTTGCTACTCTGTTTCATTGCTTTTTTTTTTTTTTGACAGGGTTTCTCTGTAGCTTTGGGAGCCTGTCCTGGAACTAGCTCTTGTAGATCAGGCTGGCCTCGAACTCACAGAGATCCGCTTGCGTCTGCCGCCCAAGTGCTGGGATTAAAGGCGTGCGCCACCACCGCCCGGCTCATTGCATTTCCTATTGCATTTCTGAAGCCATGAAACTTGTAGGAAGTTTGTGGTCAGTACATTGTCCCAGAACCTACCCTCAAAGAGCTGGTGGTTTTAATTCCTGCAAATGAGAGAGAGAGAGAGAGAGAGAGAAAGAGAGAGAGAGAGCGAGCACATAATTAGTATTTATTGTTTATAGACTGAAATAGTTGTGGAATGAGGTAATTGTTGTGCTGCCTCTACTGGGGAAGGTGATGGGATAAAAGTGTGAGTTTTACTTAATGCTAATAGCTTTGGGATAGGCTACTTACAGTGTCAGCGGTGCTGAGTGCACAGGAGAAAGTAGCCAAGTTCCTCGTCTAGCCCTTGCCAGGTTTACTGTAGCAGAAACTACTTTTACATTGAAAATCATTCCTGATGATAACCCAATTAAAAGTTTGTGACCGGGGCTGTGGAGATTGCTTAGCAGGAGAAATGTCTCCCATGCAGGTGTGAGAACCTGAGTCTAGATTCCGGACACTGGCGTGCAAGCCAGGCGTGGTGACATATTCACGTATTTTCAGCACTGAAGCGGAAGGTCAGACAGAGGTGTATCCTGGAGGGTTACTGGCAAATTAGTCCAGCTAAATGAGGCTCCAGATAGTGAGAGACCCTGTCTCAAAAGATTAAAGTGAGGTGGAGAGCAGTAGAGGAAGACACCCGATGTTGACCCCTGCTCTCCATGTACGGCCTCCTCCCATGCCTGCGTGCATGCATCTACAGGTGCACATTCATATGTTTGTATACAACACATATGTACATGAACATGCAAATACCACACACACACACACACACACACACACACACACACACAATAATAAAAATTCACGAAGACTGTGATTATACAGCTTTCCTGCTCTGCATTCCCTGTATTAGGTCTTGCTTTTTTCAATTTGATGGCTCATAGCTCCCGGAAAGTTTAAGATTTTATTTAATAATGGTGACTGTGTCTTGGTCTACTCAAGTTCCCCGCACTGTTAGGCATCTAGATGGGTCAAGGTTAGAACGTAGCTCCCTGCTCCCAGTTACCCATGTTCTAAAGTTTATATCCTTGGTGACGTGCATCTTGCCTTCCATTTACGTATTTTTTTTTTTGTCCAAATTTAGCTTTTGGGTTTCATGCTAGACTTATGTCTAACTTGTGTCTGCTCTCAGTCCCTTTGGCCGGTTATCACCTCTAATAATCTAAGATACTTTCATGACTTGTCACGCATTGCTTTGTCACTTGGACGCACCATCCCTGTTCTTTCTTGCCTTCGGAAGCCCCACCTCATTCAGTTGCCACCTCCCCCACAGTGCCTGCCACAACTTACTGAGGAGTAGATACTAACTTCTCTGAACTCGTGGCACCTTGCCGGTACTTCGTGTCATGGCAGTGTTTAGTCCCATCTGCCCTTCATTGTCCTGTCTTCCTGTGAGCAGAGGACAAGTGTCCCCATTGTCTCTGTCATGGCCAGCACTTGGCCCAGTGCTTCATACACAATAGTGGCTCATCAAATATTGCTCAGCTCATAATTCTGGATATCTTCGTTAGGTCTTGATTGGCATGGTCACTTTTCAAGCTACCTGAAGCAAGCTGGACAGAACACTGTTGGCTCATTTTTTTTTTTTGTAGGAACATTGTGGAAGTTAATTTAAGACTGGAAACTTAGCTTTTTAGAATTATTCAAAACTAAGACACATGCCCAGTCTGCAATTTGAAGTGGCTAGCTAGACCTTTCAGGCACTGGAACCAGGAAGTAGTGGAGGGTATGTTTAGGATTGTGAAGTGTCTTGTCAGGAAGGAAGATGTCACTGATTATAGATTGTAATGTCTTAGGCCATGTATGCTTAGATTTGTTCTTAGACTTAATCCCAATTAGGTAGTAGTATTTTTTTGTGTTTACATTGGGTAGGGTCTATAAAATGCCCTTGTCACAGGACCTACATCCTTCACAACTGGAGAAGAGTTGGGAAGGAGTTGTTCTCCTCTGATGGGACTCAACCTAAAATGTTGCAGCCTTTTGGAAAGTCTACATCCATTCTGCATCTGATTGCTGCCCATATATATATATTTAAAGCATCATTCATAGACCCAAATAGTCCAACGAGATGACTTTCGGACCTGGGATTTTAGGCAGGAGAATATTACAACAATAACTGACACTTGCCATGGAATTCCACTGAGATAATTTTCATTTTGACAACTGTACCTTTTTCAAATGTTAGAAGAGTTTATCGTTCAGCATGTCTTCTTCTCAGTGCACACTATGATTTTAGGAGTCAAAACCACACCGTGTAGGTCAGTGACTCCCAACGTTTTGGAGAGCATATTACTTCTTCCTGACTGTCTGATTCATATTTCATGCTCCCCTCCCTTCCATGTATTTTAGGACTCTATGGAATTTTAAAATATTGCTTCCACACTACCACTCATTTTTGGGAATTTTGAAAGACAGAGGGGAATACTTTTATGTTACAACATCAAGGATTAGTAACCACAGGCTGTCTACATACCTCTGGGTAGCTTTCAACACAGATAGGGTCACTTGTCATCAGATGGAGGCTGCCAGAATTCTGGAGTTTTCTGTTGCTGTTTGTCAGTCTTGATTTCTTAGGGTGTGTATGACACACTTCATGAATTGCTGAACCACGTTCGACAAATGTTCTGTTAGGAAATTTTTTTTTTAATTTATTTATTTATTAAGGATTTCTGCCTCGTCCCCACAACCGCTTCCCATTTCCCTTCCCCTCCCCCGATCAAGTCCCCCCCCCCCTCATCTGCTCGAAGAGCAATCAGGGTTCCCTGACCTGTGGGAAGCCCAAGGACTGCCCACCTCTATCCAGGTCTCTAAGGTGAGCATTCAAACTGCCTAGGCTCCCACAAAGCCAGTACGTGCAGTAGGATCAAAAACCCACTGCGATTGTTCTTGAATTCTCAGTATTCCTCATTGTCCGCTATGTTCAGCTAGTCCGGATTTATCCCATGCTTTTTCAGACCTAGGCCAGCTGGCCTTGGTGAGATCCCAATAGAACATCCCCATTGTCTCAGTGTGTGGGTGCACCCCTCGTGGTCCTGAGTTCCTTGCTCGTGCTCCGTCTCCTTCTGCTCCTGATTTGGACCTTGAGATTTCTGTCCAGTGCTCCCGTGTGGGTCTCTGTCTCTGTCTCCTTTCATCGCCTGATGAAGGTTAATATTCCTGAGGATGCCTATGTGTTTGTCTTTGGATTCACCTTATTTAGCTTCTCTAGGAACATGAATTATAGGCTCAATGTCCTTTATTTATGGCTAGAAACCAAATATGAGTGAGTACATCCCATGTTCCTGGCTAAAATAAAAAACACCAATGATAGCCTTTGCTGGAGAGGTTGTGGAGAAAGGGGTACACTCACCCATTGCTGGTGGGAATGCAAACTTGTGCAACCACTCTGGAAAGCAGTGTTTCGGTTTCTCAGGAAATTCGGGATCAACCTACCCCTGGATCCAGCAATACCACTCTTGGGAATATACCCAAGAGAGGCCCTATCATACAACAAAAGTATATGCTCAACTATGTTCATGGCAGCATTGTTTGTAATAGCCAGAACCTGGAAACAACCTAGATGCCCTTCAACGGAAGAATGGATGAAGAAAGTATGGAATATATACATATTAGAGTATTACTCAGCAGTAAAAAACAAGGACTTCTTGAATTTTGCATACAAATGGATGGAAATAGAAAACACTATCCTGAGTGAGGTAAGCCAGACCCAAAAAGAGGAACATGGGATGTACTCACTCATATTTGGTTTCTGTTAGGAAAATTTATGCCACAAAGTTATCTTCTGGTTTGTCCTGTTGTTTCTCTAACAGTGTATTGCAAGATGGAGAAGTCTTTCTTTCCTCTCCCTGCCTGTCCCTGAAACTGAGGCTTGGGAAGTGAGTCTGCTCCGAGGATAGGGCGACTATTAACATCTTATCCTATGACCAGCAGTTCTGAATCCCCAGTCTCTTCTGTCTGCCCCATTATTTCTTGTTAGGGGTCTGGCCCTCAATCTGCAATTATTGCTGTAACACATTAGTCCAAGTGCGTAAAACTGGTTATTGTAGAAATCGACTTTCTGCCTACTTAACATTGACGGGTGGTAGCTCTGGTCCCCACCTTGTGGGAATTCAGACTAAGGGTCACTTACACCACAATGAAACTCTGAAGGTCACTCTGGACACTGTCTCTATTTTGAGGAGTGTGTACGGGAGGTGTTACACATCAAATGTATGCTGTGTCACTGCGAGGGTCACATATCACTCTTATTTCCACTTTTTTATATTTATTTATTTATTATATATACAATATTCTGTCTGTGTGTATGTCTGCAGGCCAGAAGAGGGCACCAGACGTCATTACAGATGGTTGTGAGCCACCATGTGGTTGCCCGGAATTGAACTCAGAACCTTTGGAAGAGCAGGCAATGCTCTTAATCACTGAGCCATCTCTCCAGCCCCCCCCCCCTTTTTTTTTGCTAAGACCAGTCACATGGTCAGAGCCATCTGTGAAGGAAGCTAGGAGTTCATGTCTAGCCGTGTGCCCAGGAATAAGGTCACATTATATTAGTTTGTTAAAGCTTCCAAAGCAAAGTACAACTGACGGGGCAACGTAAACAACAGAAACTTATCTTCTCACCTTTTGGGGGTCTATAAATTTATAATCAAGTTGTTGGCAGCATTGGTCTCTCCGAGACTGCTTTCCTTGGTTGAAGATGGCCATCTTTCTCAGGCCTCTGTTCTCTGTGCGTATGCTTCCCTGGTATTACTTTTGACATTTAATTTCTTCCCCTTTAAGGATACCAATAAAGTTAGGCTCAGGCCCACAGTTAATTCAATTACATCTTTAACAACCCCATCTCCAAATTCAGTCAGTTGCATGCTGGGGCTTAGGAATCAACATACAAATTCTAAAAGAAGATACTAATGCATACCTCAGCGACTGTGGCATCTTAGGTCATGATGGGCAGAAAGGCGGTGAGGAGGACAGAAGTGAGGGAAGTGAGATGGAGGATGCTCTCTCTGCAGAGGGAGGATGCTCTCTCTGCAGACGGAGGATGCTATCTCTGTAGATGGAGGATGCTATCTCTGCAGGCTTGTCCTCGTAATCTCTTTTCTCCAAGAAGTCCACCCATCTCTTGTTCTTTCCAAATTTCCAAAAATGTCATCATAGTGTGACTCTCCCAAGGGATTGATCTATTTATTGGATCAGTGCCCTCAGGATCCAGTCATTTTCCCAAATCCCATTAGCAATCAAACCCCAACTATGCAAGGCTATGGGGGAGATAGTTCATATTCAAACCATAACGGTGCAAAATTCTTGTTATACTGGGTCTTTCTTCCTCCTCCTCTGCGGATGGGGTCTCGTATACTGCAGGCTGCCCTTGACCTTACTCCCTAGCAGGTGACTAGGTTGAATTCCTGATCCTCCTGCCTTTGCTCTCTCAAGTGCTAAGATTCCAAGCATATGCTACCACACCCGATTAACAATAAAATTCTTCATATGTAAGACACTGATTGATGTTCGAACTATTTTCTTTACTGCTTTCCAGTTATACATCCAGTATCGCATTGTATTTAAGACTGTCCTTTGTAGTACTTGTTGGTGAGAGATACGTTTTGGTTTTAGGCAAACAGGTTCTGTGATTTCAATTATGCATCTCTGAGTATGGAATTAAATTTATCATGCTGTGTGAAGGCAGAAGTTTTTCTTGAGCCTCTAATTTGATGCTTTACAGGCCAGGAAGTCAGGAATTTCCCCATGATTACATGTCATTGAGTAATTCCAGTAAATAATTCTCTCTGCTTTTTGGAATCATTATAAAAACTTGTGGTTAATCCATTTCATCTTGGTGTTTTTTTGTTCTTAGTAGTTTTAGTGGCTTCTTTTTAATTTCTCTCCTCTCCCCTTCCCTCTTCTTCCCCCCTCCCTTCTCCTCCCCTCTCCCCTTTCCTCCTTTCTCCTCTCTTCCTCTATATTATCCCTTCCCCTTTCCCACCTTTCTTCCCTCCCGCTTCTCCCTTGATCAGAGTTGCCTGTGAGGATTGGCTTCTTTTCTCAATGACAGACTCTGAGAATTTATTGATTTCAGATGACCATGTTAGTCTTGATTTATTGCGAGAGGTACATTACAAGATTTTCCTGGAAATAGTTATTCTTTGTTACTTAGTTTAACTGAAGCCACTCTTTTTGAATTTAGTACTGCCGAGGAGCCAAGGATGTATTCCTTTGTTTGCTATATGTCAGTAAGCTGTTGGAGCTGTTTTCAGAAATGAGCAACTTTTCTGGTAGCTTCTAATTCCAGTGCTTTTAAACTGCATGCCCAGTGTAAATTTATTGAGGACATCATGATTATGAAAATATTCTGTAAGTTCATTAATATTCCAGAGTAAATCTAAGATGAGCATAGTCTTATAGTCTCATGTCTGCAAACCCCAGCACTCAGAGAACAGAGGCAGGAGGATTGCCAGTTCAATGTCATCGTTGACTGCATAATAAGTTTGAGTCCAGCCTGAGCACCACGAGACGGTGACTCGAGCACAGTTGAGATGAGTGACAACCACACATGCTTACAACAGAATACAGGTTACATTTACGGTGCCGCACAGGGATTCCAGGAAGCTGTGCACTAACCCGACACGCTCTCGTTTATCTCACGCAACAGTTGATTCAACAGAAAATGACATAGTTAGAATTTTCCGAGAATTATTTATTTGTATGGGCACTAGGGACTGAGGATCGAATCCAGGGCCTCATGCATTATAGGCAACTGCTCTGCCTCTGAGCTACAGTCTGTCCGTTCCCCCCATCCCCATCTCCTCCTCACCGCACCCCAGGTGGGAGACTTTAGAACCCTGCTGCTTTTCTTTTCTTTTCTTTTTTTTTTTTTGATTTTTGAGACAGGGTTTCTCTGTAGCTTTTGGTTCCTGTCCTGGAACTAGCTCTTGTAGACCAGGCTGGCCTCGAACTCCCAGAGATCCGCCTGCCTCTGCCTCCCGAGTGCTGGGATTAAAGGCGTGCGCCACCACCGCCCGGCCTCTGCTGCTTTTCTAACAGAGAAAGAGCTGTGGAGGAAAGGTGAGTGGTGGCCGTGAGTGCCCCTGTCTTACCATTGCCTCGGCCGAAGAATAGAAATCACTCCCAAATGGGGAGGAACTCAGTAACTTAGAGTAACAGAGGAACTCAGTGTCCATGAACCAGGAAGGGCCAAAAAACAAATTGCATGCAGCTTATGTCAAATCTTTCACTCAGTTCATATCTTGCCAGGAAATATGTAAATGATTTTCTCTTTTTGTTCATTTTTTTATATTTGTTTATTTATTTCTAGATGGGTGGTGTATGGAAATGTAACAGTCCTAGCCTGTCTGTAAATGCTACTTCCTTTCTTTAAAGATAAAGGACTAATTTTTTTTTATTTTATTGTTTTTCTCTACTCCCCTCCCTTTTTGTCCCCTTCCCATGGTTCCCATGCTCCCAATTTACTCAGGAGATCTTGTCTTTTTCTACTTCCAATGTCGATTACATCCATGTATGTCTCTCTTAGTGTTTTTTTTTTCTAAGTTCTCTGGGATTGTGAATTGTAGGCTGGTTTTTCTTTGCTTTATGTCTAAAAGCCTCTTATGAGTGAGTACATATGATATTGTCTTTCTGGGTCTGGATTACCTCACTCAATATGATAGATCCATCCATTTGCCTGCAGATTTCAAGATGTCATTATTTTTTTCTGCTGTGTAGTACTCCTTTGTGTAAATGACTAAATTATTAACACTGGGCTTTAGAGCAGGAAAGCCCAACTGTACCTTGAAAAGCAAGAGCCCCCACACCCTCCCCCAGACCTCTTACCCATGTCAGGCCCTCTGCTTTCTTCTGCATTTGCATCAGAGAAAATACGAAATTCTCCTTTTGCCTTTTATCCTCATTTTGTTTTATCTTTACATTGGAGAGACTTTGCAGTGGATGTTGGACGACACCGTGACACAGTGTGAAAAGTCTATGTATTTTTCCCATTCTCTGTCATTGTCTTTTTTGTCAGGTTGTCCTAAGTACAGCTCGGTAGGTCAGGCCGCAGTTTTTGAGTTGGTAACGTAAGTAAATAGGTCACTCCATAAGTTATTCTAATATTTCTAGTAATAAATATCAAACCGTGTTCTTAACTTACAGGAAGAATTGTCTGTGATTATACCTTACTTTTATTTTTTAAAACAAGAATAGTATGTGGCATTGGAGAGATAACACAAGTAAGCATAAAGACTAGAGAGTTCAGATCCTCAACACTCATGCAAAGAGAGAGCCTGGTAGCATGTGCAGGTACAACCCCAGTGCTGGTGGGGAGGAAATGGGGTATTGGTTTCCAGGGCCTGTTGACGAGTCAGCATACCCAGTCAATGAGCTCCAGGTTCAATGAGTGACCCTATCTTTTAAAAAAAAGTGGAGATCAATATGGGAAGACATCGAATGTTGACCTCTGCCATCTGCATGCAAGCTTGTCCAACACCCTACTCCATATGTATCCATGAGCACATACACATGCATAGATCACACACAATAAAAAGGCTATATGACTCTTGCTAGACATGAAATAAAACACATAGTAGGAAGTAAAAATAAGAGGTGGCTTCTTGGTTTGGCTAGAAATACTATTTACATTTTTATTCCTTTCTTTCTGCCTCTGTTCAATACATCTTAACAATGCTGGGATCAAGAGGTTGCACACTTTTTCACCATTCAGTAGTCTGTAGGTATTTGATGCAATGTGATGGTCATTAAGAACCCTGTCAATAGCCAGGCGGTGGTGGCGTACGCCTTTAATCCCAGCACTCAGGAGGTAGAGGCAGGCAGATCTCTGTGAGTTCGAGGCCAGCCTGGTCTACAAGAGCTAGTTCCAGGATAGGAACCAAAAAGCTACGGAGAAACCTTGTCTCGAAAAAAAAAAAGAAAAAAAAAAGAACCCTGTCAGTATACCTTAATGGTTTTATGGAATTTTCTTTTTCAAATTCATATGATTTTGCTGTTTACCCAGAGTCGAAACTTTATTTTTGCTCTTTGTTAGTTAGAAACAATATTCTGCTAACTTTTTCTGCATTATTCCTGTGTCTGCGTTTTCATTTACTTCTCCAAAGTAAAAGGGGAAACTAATAGAGGGGCCGACTTCCTGGCTTCTTTCTGCCAATTTACAAACACCCAACAAACGACTTTCCTGAAAGATTTTGTTGTGCATAATCTCATGGAGAGATTGTCCAGTTAGTTGTTTCATTTAAACATAAAGTATAATAATTTTCCTTTATTTATTAGCTTGTAAAAGCTGTGCATTTCAATAAGTGCATATAATGTATTTTGATCACATTCTCCTCTTCATTGGATCCTTTGGTACTAAAGTTACAGGCAGTTGTGAGCTACCTGATGTGGGTGCTGGGAATCAAACTCAGGTCCTCTGCAAGAATAGTATGTGCTCTTAAGCACCGAGTCATCTCTTCAGTCTTCTAGTAAGATCTTAATATTTTTGCTTTTTTAATTTTAATTTCTGTGAATTAAAATATTTTTTATTTTTTGGTTTTCTCCAAAGATTTTTTTATCTGAGACAGGATCTCACTGTATACACCTTGCTCACCTGGAATTCTCTGTGTGGACCAGTCTGGCTTTTAAAACTGTGTGTGTGTGTGTGTGTGTGTGTGTGTGTGTGTGTGTATACAGGCATCCAGATGCTCACAGAAGCCAGAGAGGGAGTTTGATCTCCTGGAGTTGGAATTATTTAAGTCACCTTGTGTTTATTTTGTATTTTTTCTTATTGTTTAAATTTAGGATTTTTTTTTAAGTTCACAAACTAGAGAAAGATTCTAAAGTGTTTTGCTTCCCTCTTTCTCTGTCTGGGCCAGTTCTCTTACAATTATATATAATTTACGTGGATCTTAGTTAAAAATAGGATGTTCAGTTTGAATAGAAAACTTCCCCCAAACCTAGACCTCTTGTTGTCCCTTCTTTCCTTTATTTTGGATACCGTGTTTATCATGCAGTTACATTTCCATCCCATTGGACTGTTACTGATACTCTGTTGCAATAGCTGTCGGAGTCTTTCTCCCTCCTGACCTATTATTTTGAGGATCTGCTCATTTGGAACGCTGTTCATGATCCTGCTTCTCTTTTGGCTATATTTTCCCCTTCTGTTTTCAATTTTCATTTTTTTCAGTTTCCAGAATAAAAAAAAGTTAATCCACATGTGAGTGCTTGCAGGCAGCTGCTGTATTCTGTCCTTCGTTGTGACCCTCCCTCCCCGCAGACCTTATTGAGATTTCTTCATTTTAAAATTAGGACATTTGGGAGATAAGCGAAAGTACAGAGAAGAAAATAAATTAGTCTAACCACTCAAGTATGCTCTGATATTGGTGAATGCTATGATGGAACTTATTGCGAGTTATATAGACTATGGGTGACTTACACATGCACATGTAAGTAGGTATATGGAGTTTATGTGCTTTAAAGATACAATTAGTGAGCAAACTTGAAAGCTACCACTGAGCAAGACATCATGTGGTGTAAACTTTAGGACTCCTTAGAAAACATGAAGGGTACAATCTGTCATCTCTAATTTTATTTAGTCACTCTTTGCATATTAAATTTGGCAATAGCTGACACAGCCTTAAAAAACACCTTTGCACATTGGTGTCTTGATATAACTTACATTGTATGGTTTATATTATTATTCTGAGATTCAATAACTTTTGAGACAATAGTGTATTATTTCCCACTGAATACTTACTTAGTGTAAAGACCATAGAGTATCACTAGAACCATTTGAAAGTCTGGATAGGAATGGAGACACAGGCCTGAAATCCAAGTACTGTGAAGTAGAGGTGTCAGGACCAGAGGTTTAAGGCCAGCTCTAGTCACATAGTGCCTTTTAGGTCAGTCTGGGCTATAGGAGACCCTCTCCCAGATCACGTCCTCCAAAATATAACAGGGGTATATTTTTAAAACGCGCAATTTGTATTAGAAGTATAGATACAGAGGTCAATCAGTTGTTTAGTATGCCTGAGGCCATGGATTCAGCTCAAGCATCCAAAACCAACCAACCAACCAACCAACCAACCAACCAACCAACCATCCAGCCAACCAACCAACAAAAAAACCAAATAAAAGACAATAAATACTTGAAAGTCAAAAGCACGTAGCAGAATTGGTCAGATCTCTCAAGGGGTTAAGACCACTTGCCACCCAATCGGGTGACCTAAGTTTGACTCCTGGGACTTACACAATTGAAAGAGAGATCTGACTTCCATGGTTGTCCTCAGACCCCCACTTGTATATTTTGGCACTCAAATACTCCCCACCACCATACACATAAACACTTAATTTTTCATCAGATATAGACGAACATTACTATAGCAAAACAAATTAGTTAGATGCCAAATAAGATTTGTGGCATCAGTAGCCACAGCTTGCGTTAGTCAGAAGCCAGACAGGATCATTCTGCATCTGAAATGGTTGTTTTAGGCCTGTGAGCCCAAGTCTGGAGGGCATAAATAAGGTGGGAGTTAAAGCTGTAACAAGAAGGTGGCCGCTTTAAACAGCAGCCCTGCATACGAGGGTGGGATGGCGATGAGAGTAAAACATCTGGAAAGTCTAGGCCAGCACTTTAGATTGTGTGGATGCAGCTACCACGGCTTGGTGACCAGTCTCTGGGGAGCTGAGAAGCATGGGCTTTCTTAGGGGAAAAGTCTTGGATATATATGTGTTGCTTTCTCCGATTCTCAAGGCTCAGGAAAATATTCAATTTTCTACTTGGGAAGAGAAGGGGAAAGGAATACTGTCGAGGAGTTTGGAAAACTTCTGTAGCTACCAGCCTGGGAGAAAATGCCTTTTGATTCTTGTTCGTTTACGGGAACTCAGAAAAGAGAACCCTGCCATTAAGGGATCTTTTGGTAGCTAGTCCAGCATTGCTGTAGTGGATGGCCCAGAAGGAAAGCAAGTGGGGATGCTAGAAAGAACTGTTCACCCAGGGGGAAAAAGCCTTCAGGAGTAAGGATTTGGACTTTACCTTGTATGAAGTTTGTACCAAAAAGATTGAGGTAACCCTGAACACTCAGATATATCTTTATAATTGTTTTCATATGTCCTACAGCTAAATTATTCTAGTTTACATTTATATTATTTTTCCTTTTGGAATCGTATGTATCTCTGTCAAGTGATTTGATAATGGGTTGATTTTAATACAAATGTAATGATGTTTAATCGATGTCAGTTTATAAAAGTGTTTTTACTTAGAGCCTGTAAATATAAAATTAAAAAAAGGGATAGAAATGAGGCTATCGGTGCTCAGCTTTCTTTCTACCAATCATACAAGTCTGTTTGCTTTCTCTCTTGGCTCAGGTATTTGTTGGGGACTTATCCTGTATAGGAACTAGTGAGCCTTCTAAAACACCTTGTGATTTAGACTGTGGATTAGCACATAAGCAGAATGTATCCCATGAGAACAGGGAACACTGCTGTTTGTCTCCTTCTGCACTCCCAGGACCAGGTAGAGATAGGATTGACTTCGTAGGCAGGATCCATAGTTGGGAATACAAGCACACGAGTGCTTCCTGGCCCTTTGGAGCTGTGCAGTGCTGCGGTGTTTATTTCATGGCACTTTCCAGTCTCTTCTAGTTGTTATCCTCTGTTTGATTAAGGTGGGTAATGAATCGGAAAATCTGGTGACATTTGCTAAAAGGAATGGAACTATTCTATTTCGTAATTCATAAATTAGCACTGAATGTACTCTTGACATGTGTGACCTTTGTGAATTGTTCAGTTTGGGTGAACATAGTTTCCATAATGGCTTATTTTACGTCTTCTTTTTAAACAAATAAAAGCTCTCCGTAAATGGTCCTAGATGTAAGCCAGCTGGGGAGAGCATGGCCGAGATCGCACAGGCCAACCATATGGTGAGGCTTGCTTGCTGGCTGAATGGTGGCCCACTCTGCAGCCCAGACACCTCTTTGCCCGAAGTGAATGGCTGGTCTCGTTTATGCCCTTGTCTTCGGAATATCTGATAAAGAATTGACTTTTCACATCGTGAAGCCTTGAATGCAGACAGCCCACTGTACCAATTAGAAGAATATCCTAATTTGTTCTGTGTTTTGATTTTATCAGGTAAAAAAGCTCCTGTTTTATTTAGTAAGGAAATGATTGAATCAATGAAGGAAGGTTCGGTTGTTGTGGATTTAGCTGCTGAGGCTGGCGGAAACTTTGAAACCACTAAGCCGGGAGAACTTTACGTTCATAAGGTATACCAAGAAAGTGTCTTCTTGCCTCCATCTCCTGTGATATCCAGTGACTTGTGTGGTTTAAAAAATAATTTTACTAATTCTTTGAGAACTTAATACATAAATACAGTAGATTGAATTGGCCTTCCTGAGTCCTATCCCCAGGTCCCAACTGAGGGCTTTACTTTCCCCTCTTTTAAATTTCTTTATGGTGCTGGGGATCAAACCCAGGGCCTAACACAAGTAAAACACACTAGGCACACTGTTAGCTCTTCCCCAGAGCGGTAGCCCAAGTCCTCCCTAAGAGCTATTGATCCCTTTGAAGTATTTGTAGAAACTGAAGATGGAAAGTTAAAAAACAATCCATGAAAGCTTGGAAAAAGATTTAGAAAATGGACATAAAGCTCACTTTGAAATGTGTATTTATGTTTATAAGTGTATATATATATATACGTATATCTACAAAGATATATACTCACTAAACTGAGCTTCAGCCATGCATGAGAACTGTCCAAGAGAATGCAGGGGTAGGGGCCTGACTTTTGTGACAATATGCTTTTTCCTTTAGGGAATTACTCATATTGGCTACACGGACCTCCCCAGCCGCATGGCCACGCAGGCCAGTACGCTGTACTCCAACAACATCACCAAACTCCTGAAGGCCATCAGCCCTGACAAGGATAACTTTCATTTTGAAGTGAAGGATGATTTTGATTTTGGTACCATGAGTCACGTCATCCGGGGAACTGTGGTGATGAAGGTAGGTGCTCCTCTCCTCCTATGCTCCTAGCGTCACAGAAGAGCCCCCTTTTGGAATAAAGATATATTGTAATAAAGCATTGACATGCAATGGAAATTGTTTAAAAATAGAGAATGATTTAAAGAAAGTATATCATAAATTCAACTATGAGCACTAAAAATATACAACTCTTTTGAAAGCCAAAAGTAGAAATTTAATCAGGAAAAATGAATTATTCTCTCTTGTACTTACTTTTCAGGGTTCAATTAGTATTCTTAGATATATGCCCCAGACATATAAAAATTATATATGTATAGCACTAATGCTATACACTTATATACTCACTTTGTAAAGTATATGAATTTACATTAAAATTAAATATATACACATTCATTAATATATATTACAGTTATATTTGCACCAAAGTTTTTCAACGTGAACTGTCTTCTGTAAGTCATTTTGAACTTCCAACTTGACTTTAAAAATGCTATTTTCTGATATTTGTTAGGATGGCAATGTGATTTTTCCAGCCCCCACACCAAAAAATACCCCCCAAGAAGCCCCAGTAAAACAGAAGACGGTGGCTGAACTGGAAGCAGAGAAAGCAGGCACCGTTTCAATGTACACGAAGACACTAACCACAGCCTCCGTGTATGCGGCCGGTGAGAATAACATTCATTACGACTGAGCACTGATTGAGTTTTTTATGTACTATGTTCATTGTCATGATTAATAAATGGAATACTGTTGTTATTCTTTGGATTCCATTATACTGGAATCCCTGATACATCTGACTTTACCATATGTTGCCCGTCCCTGCTCTCTGGGCTTGGAGAGTATATTGATTACCCAAAGTAACACAGTCACTTTGTTAAGTACTGGAGTGAAGGCAAGCGAAATCACATATGAGGTATTAATACATTTTACAGAAAACGTATTCAATATGGGCACCGATATTGCCTGTATCAAAGCTGCTGAGTAAGAGTGTCAGAGTGTGCTGATGCTGAACGTATGCAAACCAAGATCTTTTTGTAAGACACTGGTTGTGGCGATCTGTATAACTGGGTAAGACCGAGCAACCGAAAACTTGTTTGAATAATAAATAGTTTGAGGTAAGGGATAGCCTTGAATATTAGACTAGCATTCTAAGTTACCTAAGAAACTTTAATATTTTAATTTTGATTTTTTTCTTTATAACGGGTCACAAGTTCTTTGGTTTTGTTTTAGAGTCATCTTTTTGAAATTACTAAAGAATTACTGTAAAATAGTGAGACCTATTCTTTCTGGCTCTGTATCGTGAGAAGCTAAAATGTGGGCATTTGATTGGAAATTGCTTTCTTCCTCATTGAAGGAATGAAACAAGTTTAGATCTGCTTAGTGTCAAAGCAAAAACAAAACCAAAGCATACTATAACGAATTAAGAGAGCAGCAGCAGGCAGCATTCCTGTAGGCTCAGCATTCCCCGAATTCCCATGTGAGGCCAGATGTTTTAAAGCTAAGTGTGGAACTCTCCTTGAATAAAGAGCAAGGCTCAGCAAGGCGACCGAGAGGCTTCTGCTGGTGCGCGCTGTGAGGAGATGGGGCCGCGTCCCTGCTGCTGGTGCGCGCGCTGCGAGGAGATGGGGCCGCGTCCCTGCTGCTGGTGCGCGCTGTGAGGAGATGGGGCCGCGTCCCTGCTGCTGGTGCGCGCTGTGAGGAGATGGGGCCTCGTCCCTACTGCTGGTGCGAGCTGCGAGGAGATGGGGCCGCGTCCCTGCTTGCACTCGCTTGCTAAAGAAAAAAAAAGGAAATAAGATGATTTCAGATGATCGCATTGCTCTTGCGGTGTTTCCTAAGCAGGACCGTGAATTTCCATCTCTCTTTGAGGTGTAGAAGAAAATGGAGCAGGGCCTATGGGATAATTGAGTTTTTGAGATTTCCGTCATATTTATCGAGGCAAGGCATTTCTGCTAGATAATTGGAGCGTTGATAAGAAAACCTTCCTATATGTGATATCATTTGTGTCTTTGTCCATTGGGAGGCACTGTGGGTTTTGCTGAGTTAGTCCTTTCTGGCTAATATGATTGGAATAGAGGCGAGTATTTAATAAACACCAGGCACTGTGCTCTGTCCTTCATATATATTAGCTCATCTGTCACTTATAACAACTCAGTGACTTGGGAATATTCCCATATTCCTTTTAAAGATAAAGACACCAGGGTTAGTAATGTTATGAATGAGGACACTGAAACACACAGAGGTACATAACATGTCTAAGATCAGTCACTAGCAAGCAGCAGGATGAAGATTTGAATGAGACAGTCTGGCTTAAGACAACATGACTAATCATAACCCTATATAGTGTCTTATCAGTCACTGGAAAGCCAAAACATTTATCTGACTCTCTCCCAGAGATTTAGCAAGCCGTGTGTTAGAACTTCTGAAATACTGCATATGAGGAGGAAAATCTTCATTAAGAATAGTCAACTTCAGCCAGGCGGTGGTGGCGTATGCCTTTAATCCCAGTACTCGGGAGGCAGAGGCGGGCTGGTCTCTGTGAGTTCGAGGCCAGCCTAGTCTACAAGAGCTAGTTCCAGGACAGGCTCCAAAACCACAGAGAAACCCTGTCTCGAAAAACCAAAAAAATAAAAAAAAAAAATAAAAAAAAGAATAGTCAACTTCAAGGTAAATTAACGTCCACAGCTGTTTCTTCAGCTACGCCACTGACAAAGCAATAGCTCCTGCTGAACTCAAGGACCCTTATTCAGGAAAGGGTGCTTCCAGCTCCCCCATGGCCCAGTGTCTCTGTTTTTACTGACCACTAGGTAACCCTTTCTTCTGTTGCAGAACAGCTATCCACATGGTTGTTATTAAGGAAGGCGATAATTAAAAATGTATGTTCAGAGCTGGCTGCTTGTTTCTGCACATTCTTAATTTAATTTGTAGTTATTTTTTTTTCTTCTCTTTATAAAACTCTGTTTGCTGACTTGATGTTGAGGCTGGAGCTGACTGCCCTGGCCAGCAGTCCAGTCCAGACTCAGGAGCAATTGCAAAATTTCTGTCCTGGGTGGGTGGAAGCCATATGTTTCGGGGAGGTGCTGGAGTGAATGAAATCCTTCCTGGTCTTGGAAGCCTCTGTTACTCAGCCACAGCTGAGAATGACATAAAATTGGCCTCATAAAAGTCCTGTCTTGTAAAGGTTATATCCTGCCTGAGTAGAGTGTGTTGCTGCTCTTCTGCAGGCTTGTATAAACACATGGGACACTGTCAGTAAATGTTAAAACAAAAGGGGACAAAGTTAGGCACAGGGAATTGTGTAAATTGTTCTGAAGGTGGCTCATAAATATTACTAGATCTTTGCATTTCATTTGGGGGAAGTGGTCAGTTAAGGTAGATTTCGTCTATAATCTCCCTTACATCTTAATGGTCAAATGTCTTAATAATCTACTGGTTATTATCAGGGGAACAGAATGAAAGACATGGACTATTCTATAGTGTGTGTGTGTGTGTGTGTGTGTGTGTGTGTGTGTGTGTGTGTGTGCATATATGTGTGTGTGCATGAGCATGTACATTTAAGGTTGCTGAGGTCATTGCAGGCCATCTCACTTTCTCTTTCTTCCTCTAGGTCTCACTGGGATGCTGGGTTTGGGCATGGTGGCCCCCAACCTCGCCTTTTCTCAGATGGTGACCACTTTTGGCCTGGCTGGCATTATTGGTTACCACACTGTCTGGGGAGTAACCCCTGCTCTCCACTCACCACTGATGTCTGTTACTAATGCCATCTCAGGTTTGTTCTTTTGTTCTTTGCTCTTAGTCTGTCATAGGAGGTTTTGGTGAAGTCTATAAAGTCCATTTTCAGATCATGACTCCTGGTGTTTTGTTGCACGAGGAGGGTGGCCCTTTGTTCCCTCCTGGCTGCCCGGCTAGCTTACACCTGAAATAATCACACAAACTGTATTCATTTAAACACTGCTTGGCCCATTAACTGTAGCCTCTTACTGGCTAATTCTCACATCTTGATTTAACCCATTTCTCATAATCTGAGTTCACCATGAGGTCGTGGCTTACTGGGAAAGATTTAGCATGTCTGACCTGGCGTCTCCGTGGCGGCTTTTTCTCTCTGCTTTCTTCCAGAATTCAGTTCTGTTTTCTTCGTCTACCTATCAGGCCAAGCAGTTTTTTTTTTATTGATTAACCAATGAAAGCAACACATAAACAGAAGGACTTCCTCCACTAGTGTCTAGGGCAGCTTTATAGTGACTTGGGTGTTCCCAAGGGTGAGTGGGCTTGTCAAACTGGATGCTATAGAATGTGCCAGCCCTTCCTGTGTCCCCATTTCCAGCAGTGTGGATCCATTAATATTTTTTTTCCAATTATCAGGTACTTTAAGGAAAGGATTCCACTGATGAAATTTAAAAAACCAGAGGGTGTTTCACAGAATCAGTTGCCACACCCTTTAGGGTATTTTCTTAGACTCAATTAAGCAATCTACCAAGTTTGTGTAAGCTGTGTATGACTTTGGTTGATCATGTTGTTTACACATAAGTAATCTGTAGACAGAAGTTTCTGTCCCACCCAGTCCCACAGCCATAAATTCCCAAATAAGCACACAGATGCTTATGTTAATTATAAACTATTTGGCTAGTTGTTCAGGCTTATTAGTAACTACCTCTTACAACTTAAATTAACCCATAATTCTTATCTATGTTTAGCTATATGGCTTGGTACCTTTTCTCAGTAAGGCATTTTCATCTTGCTTCTTCTGTGTCTGGCTGGTGATTACATCTCTGCCTTTCCTCTTCCCAGAATTCTCTTAGTCTGGTCACCCTGCCTATACTTCCTGCCTGGTTACTGGCCAATCAGTGTCTTTTTAAACCAACACAAGTGGCAAATCTTTGCAGGGCACAAGAGCATTATTCCATGACAGGAGCCCCCTTGCTAGGGAATGGTACCATCAAACATATTTCTTTGGTGAGAGCTTTTACAGCAGTGCATGTGACTTCAAGGAGCTGTTCTCTTCAACCTCCAACATTGGCTTAGATGTGAGGGAATGAGACCCAGCTGAGTAGCCAGCATGGTGGAGCACACGATTATCTCTTGGAATGTCCTAGGCATAGCTCCTAGGATTTCTGTAGGGAGCACATCCAGTTTTAAAAAGTGCTGCATACAGGAAAGCTCAAATTGGTGGCAACCTGATCAATGCCTACAGATCATGATTAATTCCTTGTAGTTTGGTTGTCACATTTCCCTATAAGCCAGGCTCTAGTGACAGTGATGACTTACCATGATGAGATCACTGGTAGAAAATTGAAGGTCATATCCTCAAGACAATGGATGCGAGGCTTGTTAACTTTTTACCCACAATGGTACTTCAGGTAAGAAAGGTGCATAGGCATATTGTCAACAGTTTTGATCAGGAAGATTGCACTTATCATTTTGATGAAGATGTAAGAAGGCTGTCTTGTCTTTTGATAGGATTCTGATATGACAAGCATTTCGGTTATTCCATTGAATGTGGAGAGGTTCCTGTACTTATTCACCATGTTGATATTTTCTTTCTAGGTTTGACTGCGGTCGGTGGTTTGGCATTGATGGGAGGACATTTTTATCCTTCCACGACTTCCCAGGGTCTTGCTGCTCTTGCTACATTCATATCGTCGGTCAACATTGCAGGTAGGAGGAAGAAGAAAGAGCCCAGGCAGGCTGTTTTGGGTGACATAGGAAGCAAATACCAAGCCATGTAAAATAGACTTTCTGAATTTAAGCATTTGACTTTACCTTTAAAGATGGCTTCTCAGGCCACAAATGTTCCTTTGGGAGGAAGATAAAATATTTTGCCTCTCTGTATTGGTTAGAAACTGCACTGATAAAGAACCAATCCATCCATACCTTCAGCCACTTAAGGATGTCATGCTAGAAGCTAACGGGAAAACTGTGGAATGCATAGCTTTGCATTATGTTGACTTCTGCTATCACCGTGACATCTCTGAATAAGTACAACTGCAGATAGGATTTTAGTCTTTTGCCTTATCACGACTCTGTTTGTTCCTGATAACTGAAAGGCTAGCACACCACTCATGTATGACACTCATTTGATGCTGTTTTAGAGCTAAGAATTCCTTATTCTGTCCAAGAAACCTGGAGTCTTTTGATGCAGTGTTTTTCCCTTTATCATTTGCTACAGAGTCTGACAAGCAGAGTAGCCTATCAGAGAAAAACACTGACTTTTACTCCTTTGTATTTTCAAGCTTTTAAATGGCCATTTGCTTCTAGTCATGCGGAAACAGTTGGCCCTGCTTTGATAGCGAGTTTTCTTCTTAACTGGATTGAGGGTTCCCCATTCTTCATCCACCTTAAGGGAACTGGTTTTAATAATAGAATGACTGTTTTCTGAGGGTCAAAAAATATTACTTGGAATAATAGTTGTCACTCTGGATAGCTGGCAATACAGATATGTTTAATAAAGATATTCTAGCATATGAAAAAGGGTCATGCTGTCCTATGTGATACCTCTTGCCATTTTTCTTTCTCTTGATTCGGTAAGGTGGCTTTCTGGTGACTCAGAGAATGCTGGACATGTTCAAGCGACCCACGGATCCTCCAGAATACAATTACCTGTATCTCCTCCCTGGTGGCACTTTCGTGGGTGGATATTTAGCTGCCCTCTACAGTGGTTATAACATTGAAGAGGTAAGAGACCTTTGAGTGCTTTCGTTTTTACCACCGTATCGTTCTCCCTTCTGTGATTATTTCGCTTACAGAATTTAAACTATCGAGAACATTCAGCCCTGTCAGCAGATACAGTTGTAACCTGGAAATGCCCTGTTCCAACAGAGCATTCTGATCTCCTGAGGACCAGGAGTTGGTGTGGGCTGACTTACTTGTTTTAAGGTTTCACGTGTAGAAACTGCTGAGAAGACAGTCGTACTTTCCTCGTGAGCCTGTGGATTGTTGTGAGGGTACAGTGAAGTGACCAGTGGTCAGTCTGGAAACGTTTGCACTTCTCTCCTCCACAAATACATCACAGTTTTTATAACGAAAAATGTTTATAACAAAAGACATTATACAATGCATTTAAGAAAATATAGTAATTAAACATTTTTTTAAAGATGCATTTTGTCTTTTAATTATTATTTTGTGTATATGGGTATTTTACTTGCATACATGTTTCTGCAAATGCATTCCTGGTGCCCCAAGAGGTCAGAAGAAGGGGCTGGAGCCACTTTTATTAGAATTACAGACTGCTTTAAAGCCAGTGTGTGGGTGCTAGGAATTGATCCCAGGTCCTCTGTAAGGGCCGCCAGTGCTCTTAATCACTGAGTCATCACTCCAGACCCCTAGAATTTAATTTTTTTTATGTTGTAGGGTCGTGATGCTCAACCTTCCTAATGCTGCAACCCTTTCATACAGTTTCTCATGTTGTGGTGACTCCCAACCATAAGATGATTTCCGTTGCTACTTCATAACTGTATTTTTGGTAGCTATGAATTATAATGTGTTTTGGTGGTGTGAAAGGGCCATTCAACCCCAGGGCATTGCGACCAGCATACTGAGAACCACTGTTGTAGGGCTGGGGTGGTGGCTTGGCTGGTGAAGTGCTTGTTGTACAAGTACAAAGACATGAGTTTGATCCCCAAAACCTGTGTGGATAAAAACTGGGTGTGGTACTGTACATACTTGTAATCTTAGCACTGCAGAGGGGGAGACAGGCAGATCCTGGGAGGAATAGATTCCACAGTGAACTCCAGGGAGTTGAGAGACTCGAGTCTGAAGTCTAAGCTTGCAGCTTACTTCACTTCCCATGGATAAGTCATGTAAACCCCAGAAGCTTTTTTTCCCTTTTTATAAAGTGAAGATAATGGTTCTTTTCTCCCGTGGCTGCCATGAGAATGTTATTGTATATATAATTAAGGCATAGCTCATGGTACCAATGACATGGGTTGGCTATTTTGTAGCATTTGGACACTTTTAGTGTTTTAAAATCTAACAACCCCATTTAAGTTCAGGTGCTTTTGTATATTTGTATATACTATCAAATCCAACTTGTATATATGGCATAATTATAATTTAAAGTATGTAGTATATTTACATTCCTAGTGGATAGGAAAATATTTTGAAGTGCTATCAAAAGAGTTCATATTTATCTGTTGACTGTCTGAATTTACATTTTAGGGAATCGCGGTCCACAAGAGAGGTCTTCGCTGTGCTGACAGACTGAAGTTTTTAATAGCCTCTTTTCTTTCCTCTGATCAGATCATGTACCTGGGCTCAGGCCTGTGCTGTGTTGGCGCCCTGGGCGGCCTCTCCACTCAGGGAACAGCTCGACTTGGCAATGCGTTAGGCATGATTGGGGTTGCAGGAGGCCTGGCAGCCACACTTGGAGGTCTGAAGCCAGATCCACAACTGTTAGCTCAGATGTCTGGAGCGATGGCCATGGGTGGTACCATAGGTAAGCGCTGGTGGACTTTGGTGTGATGGCCATGGGTGGTACCATAGGTAAGCGCTGGTGGACTTTGGTGTGATGGCCATGGGTGGTACCATCGGTAAGCACTGTTGGACTTCTGCCTTCAGATACATTCATGTCCTTCATATATCTGAAGAAAGTTAGGTTCAGAGATTTAAAATTTAAAAAAAACTTTTTAATATTGGGAATATGGTTTGAGGACTGCATGGTTAGGAACATTGCTCCTTGGATAAAAACCACATAGCTTATTTTTATTCAAATTCTTATTCAAATACCGACATTTAAAAACATGGGAAAGTGTCCCAACTGAGCTAAAGAGCGGGATTAAAGACTATCCCATGCGGTATGAAGTTCTTATTTTCCCTTACTGACTATGTCCACTTACTGCTTACAGGATCGGGGACTGGGACACTTATATGTAGGCTCATCTTTTGTTCTGCCGATTATAGACAGCAGTAGACTCTGTTCATAAATGCTGAACACTCAAATAACACGTGACTGGGTAGAACAACCACTGTTTTAATTTTCTCTAGTAGTATGCTGGAACTCTTGTCAGATTTTCAGAATTTTGTGAGCTGGTTTTTAAAATAAAGCCATTATTAAAAATTAAATAGGGGATGGAGAGACAGCTCAGTGGTTAAGAGCACCGGCTGTTCTCCCAGAGAACTGGGTTCAGTTCCCATTATCTACATGGTGGCTCACAGCCATCTATAACAACAGTTTCAGGGGACCAACTACCTCGGCTGGCCTCCGAAGGTACTAGGCACTCACACAATGTGTAGACATACATGCAGGTAAAACACTCATATACATAAAGAAAAAATAAGTAAAAAATAAAATAAACTTAAAATACTTCAGAAACAAAGGTACCACTAATACAGTATACCCCTTTGTAATTAATGTACTAGACTTTTAAATGATGCTCTTAGGTTATTTGTGTTGGCTTACAGTAGAGACACTATGTAACAGCAGACTGTTATAATTTCTTCCCCATTTCCTGTTTGATGACAAGGCCTTGACAGGTTAAAAGTATTCTTGGCGAAAGTATTGACAAAATACAAATCCATTGTTTTTTGTCTAGACCTAACAAAATGATAGAAAAATTTAATATAACTTAAGTTTAAAATGAGACTATGGCGTTTACATTGTGATTAGCCCAAAATAAGCAAATATTCTTCCTGTGTTTGATAACTGTTACATCTTTAGTGAAGAAGTCTCTCCATATTTGTTACAGGGGCCAAGTTTTCTCTTGCATCTTACGTTTCATACCACAAACAGAAGTTTTTCTCGAATTACCCTTTTAAATGTAAAGAAAATGTTTACTGATATGTATGTGGGAAATGTGCTTATGAGTTGAAAATTCTAGGTTTGCTACAGGTACAAGAGCTTGGCAGAATCGACACAGTCATTCTATGAAATCAATAACTTTTTAGAACTTGGGATAAAGAAGGCTGCATTTGCTGGGGCATCAGAGCCGCTGTAGTGGTCAAGAGCACTTGCTGCTCTTCCAGAGGACCCGAGTTCACTTCCCAGCACCCATGTTAAGCACCTCACAACTATCTGTACTCCAGGTCCAGGATATCTGATGCTCTCCTAAGTCCCTACACACACACACACACACACACACACACACACACACACACTCACACTTGCATATTTTATTACTTGAAGGTTGTGCATTTACCTTTATATAAACTCGTACATGCATCTTGTGAGCAGGCTGGTAAATCTTTCCCAGCAGAGCGTTAGCTTTAGGCTGCCTTCCATACTTCCTCAGGAAAGCTGGTCCTTTTGTGCCAATAAAGACACTGGAAGGAAAATGGTTGTTCATACTAGGAATCAGGCAACGCTCATCTGCGACAGTGATGCAAACCCTGTCCTTCCGGTTGCCGTTCTCCGAAGGTCTGTCAGATTTAAATTCCTCCCTGGCCTTGGTGTCCCCGACAGGCTTGGCGATTGCGAAGCGCATCCAGATTTCTGACTTGCCTCAGCTGGTCGCTGCTTTCCACAGTTTAGTGGGCTTGGCGGCAGTGCTTACTTGCATGGCTGAGTACATTGTAGAATATCCACATTTTGCAATGGACGCGACATCAAATTTCACCAAGATTGTGGCCTACCTTGGCACTTACATCGGTGGAGTCACCTTCAGTGGGTCTCTTATTGCCTATGGAAAATTACAGGGTAAGTGATTTGACGTAACTTTGAGGTAAATATTCATCATTTAGGGCCAGGGTGTCCGTGAGTTTGTATAGCGCTCAGACACATGTAAAAGATTTTCCCTCAGAAAGATAATACATTTTAATTCTTAGGAGCTCTAAGCTTGCATAGAGCCATTTCTTCTGCACACAGCTAATAGTAGAAATTAGTACACAGACGTTTGTAGACACTAAGGGATATTTCTTAATACATATGATCAAAATAGCACCTCTCTGGCCTTTGCTTAGGGATGTCTGTATATGTTCTGCAGAAATGAACTTGTGTTTCCTAGAGTAGAGAGATTCTTATTATCCAGTAAGTTTGGTTAACGGAACTCATTCTGAAAAACAACACGTCTTAGCACTGTGCCAAGGCAAATTCTACTATTGCGATGTTGAATCACAAAAATGGAAGCAGAAGGAAAAATCCAGAGAGCCTCTGTGCAGCACGGTCACAAACAAGTCCCTGGAGAAAGTTGTTTGTGATGTAAAAATATGGTTTTTGCCTCTGAATAATAAAGTTATTAAATGGGGAAACTTCCATGAAACTTAAAAAAAAAAATCACAAGCGAACCTCAAGTCTTGCCCATTCTTGTCTCAGGCTGTTTCTTTAGAAATAGCTAACAGGGGTTCTTCTCCCTTGGGCCCAGTTGATAGCATTGGACATGCTAATGTCCTAGAATTCTGTATTGAAGTTGTAAATAAACAAAACCACACTTAATAACTTCTGTGTTGGTCATACAGAAAAAAAATCAATTTTTAAGATTCCATGACCTAGTAAAGAAATTATGTGGTCAAAAAGTAGGGAAAAGAACAGTTAAGTTGAACCATATTTTCTTGTCTCTGCTAATGTGTGTTATATATATATATAGAACTTTTAACATGTCTTATGTTTCTTATCTGGTGCTATAAAGTGATGTCTGAAGTACCACATTATCATTCTGATAGTAAGTTTTGGTAACTTAGGATTAAGTGACGTATGGGGTTTCCCACAGCACACTCTGGGTTCTGAGTAACCTCTGCTTTGGCCCAGGTGTCCTGAAGTCAGCTCCTCTGCTGCTCCCTGGAAGGCACGCGCTCAATGCAGGCTTGCTGGCTGCTAGTGCGGGTGGACTCATCCCATTTATGGCCGACCCCAGCTTTACCACTGGCATTACCTGTCTGGGCTCCGTGTCTGCCCTTTCTACTATCATGGTAAGCTGCTGGAGATGGAGAAGCAAATACTTGGAGGAGAGTCAGGGATATATCATTAGATTACAGTCTGATCATGTTTCTGTCTCTTCAAGATCCCCAACAGTTACATGCCCATCATTTTAGAATATAGAACTTTTTTTTTTTAAAATTTATTTATTAAAGATTTCTGCCTCCTCCCCTCCATGGCCTCCCAAATCCCTCCCCCTCCCCCAATCAAGTCTCCCTCCCTCATCAGCCCAAAGAGCAGTCCTGGTTCCCTGCCTTGTGGGAAGTTCAAGGACCTCCCACCTCCTTCCAGGTCTAGTAAGGTGAGCATCCAAACTGTCTAGGCTCCCCCAAAGCCAGTACGTGCAGTAGGATCAAAACCCAGTGTCATTGTTCTTGACTTCTCAGCAGTCCTCATTGTCTGCTATGTTCAGCAAGTCCGGTTTTATCCCATGCTTTTTCAGACCCGGGTCAGCTGGCCTTGTTGAGTTCCCGATAGATCATCCCCAATGTTTCAGTATGTACCCCTCGCGGTCCTGAGTTCCTTGCTCATGCTCCCTCTCCTTCTGCTCCTGATTTGGACCTTGGGATTTCAGTCCGGTGTTCCAATTTGGGTCTCTGATTCTGTCTGCTTTCATCGCCTGATGAAGGTTAATATTCAGGAGGATGCCTATATGTCTTTCTTTGGGTTCACCTTCTTATTTAGCTTCTCTAGGATCATGGATTATAGGCTCAATGTCCTTTATTTATGGCTAGAAACCAAATATGAGTGAGTACATCCCATGTTCCTCTTTTTGGGTCTGGCTTACCTCACTCAGGATAGTGTTTTCTATTTCCATCCATTTGTATGCAAAATTCAAGAAGTCTTTGTTTTTTACTGCTGAGTAGTACTCTAATGTGTATATATTCCATACTTTCTTGAACGTTTTAAAAGTACGAGAAGAAAATGATGTTCCCTTAACTGGCGATTTAAAGTTGTCACATCAGACACCTTTAGTGCTCTGAAATTTTCGTTGTGCCAATGTGCTGGTGAACGGGAATTTTAAAAGCCAAGGACTTAAACTCTGTTTTAACACTTACCATATCACAAGTTCTACAAATAGTGCTTCTGAGTTTGTATAATGTGTGTAAGGCGGCCACAGCTTGTAAGTTGCTCTCATGGTCCCTGGAAGATGTGATGTGGGATCCACTAATTATGTGTGATGGGTTACAGTTAATAAATCCAGTGTATTCACCGGCAGAGTTCATCCGTCCATGGGTGTTCTCTCCCTATCTTGTGTGGCTTTTGCATCTAATATATTGAGATAAACAGAGATTCTGTCTTTGTTGCAGTTTGGCATTTTATTAGTAGAGGATGCTATTACATGGAATTCTGTCACGCTCCTCTAGACTGGCTATACTCTGTAGATGGCCTTTACATTATAAGTTGAGAAAATATTCACAACACCTAGTAAGGCTATCTTGTGATTTCTTTTTAAATACCGACTCTGTGATTCAGAAACATGGGACATATTCACGAGTGATCATAGAGTTAAGGCATGGATCAGCACACACACTTTAGAACAATAAAAGGGACTTGAAATTCTGTCTTTGTGTCTTTTAAAATCCAGTTTTCTTCTGTCTTATCTGGTGGTGATTTTTTTGTTTTATTTTAAATAAAATCAAATAATTCTTATATTTTTAATCTAATCAAGCAGAAGTTTTCAAAAGTTCCTGTCATCAAACCTATAATATAGAAATTAAAATTTTAAATAATTGCTATTTTTGAGAAATGATGAATATATTTAAGAGGAACTTATTGCCAGTATGAAAATTTCCCTGTTACACAAAGGATATTTTTTTTAAATTTATTTATTTATTTATTAAAGATTTCTGTCTCTTCCCCTCCACTGCCTCCCATTTCCCTCCCCCTCCCCTAATCAAGACCCCCTCCCTCGTCAGCTCAAAGAGCAATCAGGGTTCCCTGTCCTGTGGGAAGTCCAAGGACCACCCACCTCCATCCAGGTCTAGTAAGTTGAGCATCCAAACTGCCTAGGCTCCCACAAAGCCAGTACGTGCAGTAGGATCAGAAACCCATTGCCATTGTTCTTGGGTTCTCAGTAGTCCTCATTGTCTGCTATGTTCAGCGAGTCCGGTTTTATCCCAGGCTTTTTCAGACCCAGGCCAGCTGGCCTTGGTGAGTTCCCGATAGAACATCCCCATTGTCTCAGTGTGTGGGTGCGCCCCTCGCGGTCCTGAGTTCCTTGCTCATGCTCCGTCTCCTTCTGCTCCTGATTTGGACCTTGAGATTTCTGTCCGGTGCTCCAATGTGGGTTTCTGTCTCTGTCTCCTTTCATTGCCTGATGAAGGTTAATATTTAGGAGGATGCCTATATGTTTTTCTTTGGGTTCTCCTTCTTATTTAGCTTCTCTAGGATCTCTAATTATAGGCTCAATGTCCTTTGTTTATGGCTAGAAACCAAATATGAGTGAGTACATCCCATGTTCCTCTTTTTGGGTCTGGCTTACCTCACTCAGGATAGTGTTTTCTATTTCCATCCATTTGTATGCAAAATTCAAGAAGTCCTTGTTTTTTACTGCTGAGTAGTACTCTAATATGTATATATTCCATACTTCATCCATTCTTCCATTGAAGGGCATCTAGGTTGTTTCCAGGTTCTGGCTATTACAAACAATGGTGCTATGAACATAGTAGAGCATATGCTTTTGTTGTATGATAAGGCCTCTCTTGGGTATATTCCCAAGAGTGGTATTGCTGGATCCAGGGGTAGGTTGATCCCGAATTTCCTGAGACACCACCACACTGCTTTCCAAAGTGGTTGCACAAGTTTGCATTCCCACCAGCAATGGATGAGTGCACCCCTTTCTCCGCAACCTCTCCAGCAAAGGCTATCATTGGTGTTTTTATTTTAGCCATTCTGACAGGCATAAGATGGTATCTTAAAGTTGTCTTGATTTGCATTTCCCTGATCACTAAGGAAGTTGAGCATGACCTTAAGTGTCTTTTGGCCATTTGAACTTCTTCTGTTGAGAATTCTCTGTTCAGCTCAGTGCCCCATTTTATAATTGGGTTGATTAGCCTCTCAAAGGGTATTTTTAATTACCTTTGGCTTATATACCCTCATAGAAACAAAACACAGAAATGGAGGGGTTTATGGAATGAATAGTAAAAAAGTCTGCTCCCCGTAGGCCTTTTTACTTCCTTATATTTAATAACTTTGAATTGCATCATGGACATTGTTAATGAATTTTTTAGACACATTGGATTCTGTTGTATTCATGTAGAGTTATCAATGACCATTCACAATTTAATTTACATTTTTTTGGTATTACTTTTGTTTTGGGGCAGCTAATTTGGTTAGACTGAAGTTTCAACTTCTGACTCTTTTGGGACAGTGTCTGAAACCTGTTGTTATTTTTGTCCTTAGCAGAATTGCCTGGAGTCTGACCCAGAGTTTTGCATATCAGCTAGAGATTTGGGTCGTGTTTCTTCACAGTATTTGTGTAGAAATCCTTCGAGCCTGCTCCTTTGTAGGATTTTCTTTTTCACTTTCCAGATGTCTTTGTCACCAAAACCATGTCCTCTGGATCGCCAGCCAGTCAGACTGTGGATTGCTGACCTTAGTTTTATCTCCTCCCCTTGATACCAGCAGGGGCCATCAAGAGCTGGGACATGAACCTGGTATCATTTAATTTTCCCTAGTGGAGACTCCTTTCCAGTTTCTGCCAATTTTTATCACTACTTCTGTGTGTGGGATTTTGGGGTGGTGGTGACAGATGTTCACGGTTGCTATGTCTATGAGAGAGTTGGTCATATGGCAGACTTGGTCATCGCCAGAAGCAGAACTTCTTCGGAAATGTGTTAGTTAGACAATTGGAGTGATTACGAAGATGTTGCATGTTAGAGAATTGATTGTGTATGTTCACTTGGGACTTTGCTTTGGTTTTCTCACTAGGGTGTGACATTGACAGCTGCTATTGGGGGCGCTGACATGCCTGTTGTCATCACCGTGCTGAACAGCTACTCAGGCTGGGCCTTGTGTGCCGAGGGCTTCCTGCTCAACAACAACCTGCTGACCATCGTGGGAGCGCTTATCGGCTCCTCTGGTGCCATCTTGTCATACATCATGTGTGTGGTAAGAGACGCATGTGGAAGAGAGTGGAAATGATCTCCTGGAGGCATGGATGTGCTTGATCCTTATTCTGTTTACAGTAAAAATAGATCTATTGGTTTTAATTATTTTCAGCAGGAATATGAGGGTTTTCAGAGCAAATTTCTGAGACTGATTTAAAGATATTCAACTACAAAGACTTAGGAAAACTTAAAGTCAAACCCTTTGAATACCTTTCTCTGCCTGGAGGGAAATACATAATGTTTACTTTTGGTTATTTTTTACCATTTTTTTTGTTTGTATAGTATTGTGTATTCACTTGTCTGACCTTATTGTATTTGTCAATTCTTTTTTTCCCTCTGTAGACAGGTTCCTGGTACAGAGCCCTGGCTGGCCTTGAGATTCTCCTGCCTCAGTCTCCCAAGTGCTAGGATTGCAGGAATTTGTGATAACACGCTGTGCCTAGCTTTCACTTAAGTTTTAAAATGTTACAAAGCTACATAGTCTTGCCTTTTTAATCATGAAAGATGCCTTTAAAATATATTTAGGGGGCTTTATAGTAATCTATCATATGGTTATACAAAGTTTATTTAATTTTCCCCAGTACTTCACAACTTAGGTTATTTGATTTTTTATTTATGTAGTACATCTTCATGTGTTTTATTGTTTGAAAATTTCATCTCTCTCTCTCTCTCTCTCTCTCTCTTTCTTTCTCTCTCTCTCCCTATCTATTTCTCCTTTTTCTCCCTATCTCTCTGTGTTTTGGTCAAATCCAACCCCCCTGTTGGGTATGGTAGCACATGCCTTTAATCCAACTTCTTGGGAGGAGGCAGAGGTAGGCAGATCTCACTTTGAGACCGGTTTGGCCAGGGTTACACAGTGAGACCTTGTCTCAAAACGAAACAATAATCCATCCCCCATTTCCTTCTCCCCTTCATGTCCTCCTCACCTCCAACCACTGTTCCTTCTCAACTTCCCCCCTGTTGTGACTAAGTCCACTTAATGTGCATGGTGTAGGATGACATGCCAGAGTATGGGTAGACTCTCTGGGACCACATCTCCCCCAGAGCATGGGTAAACTCTCTGGGATCACATCTCCCCCAGAGCATGGGCAGACTCTCTAGGACCACATCTCCCCCAGAGCATGGATAGACTCTCTGGGACCACATCTCCCCCAGAGCATGGGTAGACTCTCTGGGACCACATCTCCCCCCTGAGGCCCTGAGTTCCTCAGCTAGGGGTGGGGCTTCATGACTCCCTCTCATAGCTTTCCATTTTCACTCCTAAGACACAGTTCTTAGAAATAATGTACTCAATGTTAGAGACTTTTTTTTTTTAAATTTTCACGTGTTTCTAGACAGCTTGTTCTGACCACGCTCCTCCTGGTTCTCTATTAGAATGCTTATCATGAAGGTTTATGGTCAATGTGATTTTTTTTTTTTTTAAGAAACCAGAACAGAAAAGTAGCTATATAAATACTTCCCATCTTCCTTTTTTTCTAATTAATTCTCTCCTTAATGGCAAAAGGTATCTTTTTATAATTAACTATAAATTTGACAAGAAGTAACTTGCTTAAATTATAGTTATTATTTTCTACAGAATAGTTTTGGATTGCTGTTGAAGCCCATTTGCATTACTTTATAACAAACACGCTTAAAAAAACAAACTTGTATTTTTTCAATGTCTATATCTTTATCAAGTCTATGTAAGGTATAACTCTAAATATTTAAATTAAAAAAAAGGTCCCTTCCTGGGTTCAATTCCCAGCACCCACATGGCAGCTTATAATAGACCATAACTCCGTATCCAGGGGATCTGGCACTCTCACACAGACATACATGCAGGCTACATATCAATGCACATAAAATAAAAATAAATACATCATTAAAAGAAAGATCATTTAAAAAAACCTACCCCAAGGCTTACAAAGACATCTCGGGTTTACAGATAACCTTAATAATATATTTACGACAATTTTATACCTCTGGCTTAATTAAATTTTAACAAAAAAGATTATTTATGTGCTGTGGGTGTTTTGTCCGCATGAATGTCAGTGTGCCACTTTCATGTCTGGTACCTGCAGAGGCCAGACAAGGGCTGGAACTGAAGTGACATGGTTGTAAGCCATGTGCTTGGACTCAAATCTGGGTCCCTCCAGAAGCAACCAGTGCCCTTAACTGCTAAGCCATTACTCCAGCCAATTAGTTTTTTAAAAAATTTACTAGTTTTGAGAATTTTATACATGAACACTATATCTGTCACTCACAGTTCCGTCCCCTCTCCAACTTCTCCCATGCCATCCCCACAACTTAAGATCTTTTCTTCTGTAGTGTAGGTATGCATATGTATAGCTAGCATACTGAGTCTCCTTAGTGTTGCTTATATATACATATGTCCAGGACTGACCATTTAGGATTCCTTGGAGGAACTGGATTCACTCTTTCTCAGTAGCCATTGACTCCCTGTAGCTCTCCACCGAGGGTGGGAGCTTGTGGAACTTCCCCCAGCCACATTGGTGCTCAACTCACGATGTCATTATGCCAGTCTTGTTCAGGCGACCTTCTCGCTGAGCTTTCAAGGTTGGCTTCCCCTTGTCACATCTAGGGGACTGTCCAGCAGCAGGCCCATCCTCTTCCAATGTCCTTCTCAAGCGTCATCCTCTGGCTGTTACAACGTTTCCATCTCCTCCTCCTGTTTCCCCTGAGTCTTAGGTGTGCGGTCTGCACTGCAAACACCATCATTTGGGGTTGGGCACCCCTCGGTCACTTAGTCTCTGTGTCTCGGCCACTTGTGGATCTTTCTAATCGTCTCCATGTGTTACACAAAAGAGCTTTCAGGATAGGAGGGGAGAGCTACACTTACCTTGCTTCTTTGGTTACATCGGGTTACAGAATACCTTCATTTTAACATTTGAGCATCTTATTTTCCTTGAGAGATATCAGGTTAATTAAAATACTGAAGTTACCTTTTTGTAATAAAAGTATTTTTTTTGTGTTTTTGCTCATCTTGTAAAACAGGGCTCGGCAGCCAGGTTTTTTTTTTTTTATTTAAATTTATTTATTTATTAAGGATTTCTGCTTCGTCCCCGCAACCGCTTCCCATTTCCCTCCCCCTCCCCTGATCAAGTCCCCCTCCCTCATCTGCTCGAAGAGCAATCAGGGTTCCCTGACCTGTGGGAAGCCCAAGGACTGCCCACCTCCATCCAGGTCTAGTAAGGTGAGCATCCAAACTGCCTAGGCTCCCACAAAGCCAGTACGTGCAGTAGGATCAAAAACCCATTGCCATTGTTCTTGTGTTCTCCGTAGTCCTCATTGTCCGCTATGTTCAGCTAGTCCGGATTTATCCCATGCTTTTTCAGACCTAGGCCAGCTGGCCTTGGTGAGATCCCAATAGAACATCCCCATTGTCTTAGTGTGTGGGTGCACCCCTCGCGGTCCTGAGTTCCTTGCTCATGCTCCGTCTCCTTCTGCTCCTGATTTGGACCTTGAGATTTCTGTCCGGTGCTCCAATGTGGGTCTCTGTCTCTGTCTCCTTTCATCGCCTGATGAAGGTTAATATTCATGAGGATGCCCATGTGTTTGCCTTTGGATTCACCTTCTTATTTAGCTTCTCTAGGAACATGAATTATAAGCTCAATGTCCTTTATTTATGGCTAGAAACCAAATATGAGGCAGCCAGGTTTAATACAGCCTGACTATTATGCTTGTAGCAGTTCCCAAGTAGTTCGGAAGATTTGGGATGTGGAAACTTTATATCCTGTTGAGAACTTAACTTCCAGGCTCTGTGGTGTTTCAGTTACAAGTACCTTTAAAGGAAAGTTGCTTTTAGTTCTTTAGAAACAGTTTCCTTCCAAAGTGGGCTTCTAAACCATCTTACTGTGTTTCAGTTGGAAAATTCAAGTGAACAGCAGGGGGCAGCAGATCTTCACAATTACTTAAAGGCCATTTGTCAGAAATATGAGTTTTGAAATCAAATTGCAAGATTTGAGTTATTTTATCTTTTTTTTTGGCCTGATTGTTTTAGACAGTATATCACCACATAGCTAAGACTGCCTCAAATTAAGGATCCACCTGCATCAGTCTCCTGTGTGCTGGGATTATGGGCATGTGCCACCACGCCTGGCAAAAGACTTGAATTCTGTCAGTGCTCGTGGCCTTTCAGTACAGGAGGATGGAGGAAGGACTTAAATGTAGCTCTTGAGAGGGCATCCTGAGTACCCTTCCCATTTTCACCCGTGTTTCTCTCATGGTTTTCTTTAGATTATTATTGTTATCATTATTTTAGCAGTTTATATTCCAAGTTTCTAAACTGTGTCTCTAACTTCTTGCCTTCTCCTCCCTGTCCAGTCTCTTTTTGCTTTTGTGGTCACAGTTGCACAGTAACTTCCCCAGTAACTCAGATGTTGTAACTATAGTAACCCAGGAAAAGGTGCTGGTCACACACACGCTCTTCTGTATGCTCGTGTAAAACGACCTCCTCTTTCTCCCTTTGTTCTGTCCTTTCATATTTTAGATGCTTTATTAGTCCTGTGCGTCTTCTTTTTTCACTGCCTCAGTTGGACCATAAGACAATAAGTGTTCTAGTTTTGTGAAGAACAGCTGGAGGGCGGGCTGTAAAAGGACAGAAACTAAATATTTTAGGGAAGAGAACAGATTTTAAGAATTCAAATGGCCTCCTGTTTTAGTTAGGGTTCTGTTGCTGTCATAAAACACCCATGACTAAAAACAATTTGGGGAGGAAAGGGTTTATTTTGCTTACATGTCCACATCACAGTCCATCACTTAGGAAGTTCAGGACAGGAACTCAAGGCAGGAGCTGATGCAGAGGCCATAGACGGAAACTACTTACTGGCTTGCTCCTGATGGCTTGCTCAGTCTGCTTTGTTATGGCACCCAGGACCACCAGCACTGGGGTAGCACCACCCAGAGTGAGCTGGGCCCTCCCACACCAATTGTCATAATCATCAAAAAAAAAAAAAGTGCACCACTGACCAGTCTGGCGGGGGCATTCTCTCAATTGAGATTCCCTCTTTCACAACGACTCTTGCTTAAATCAAACTAACACAAAACTAATCAGCACACACCCTATGAATCAAAGCGTTTTGCATGATGAATACTTCATGGGGAGAAAAAAACTCAAAAACCATTTAAAATCTATTCTAATGGTTGTAGTCAATTCATTACAGCACTTAAAAGCTTACAGTTATTAATCTATTACTTTTTTTGAAAGACAGAGCCCTATTTAAAAAGTTAATAAAAGTATTTAAAATCTTCAATGAAACCACATCAAAAAAAAAAAAAAGTCCAGTATCATCCATACAACAATACAACAATTACTAGGCCAGGGACAACCTTACAGAGACAGTTATACAGCCTGGGAGGTCTAGCAATACGAAAGGGCGGAGAAGGAATGTGGAAAAGAGCCACACTTTAATAAATTTAATAAACGTAAATTTCAAAGATGATGGATAAGGGGATAAGAGAAAGTTTGATGTTTTGAGATCTTATACTAATATGTTCTTATAGCTTTCTGGTATCAAAAATATATGAGATCAGATTAATACTATTAATAATAATAATAATTGTGTGTATGTGTGTTTATTTGGATTTAAGGACAGCTGAAGCCTTAATTAAAAAGACTACTCCACGGCCAGATGTGGTGGTGCACACCTTTGATCTCAGCACACGGGAGGCAGAGGCAGGTAGATTTCTGTGAGTTTTGGCTAATGTGGTCTATATAGTGTGTACCTAGCCAGCCAAGGCTACACAGTTTAAAAACAAACCAACAAAATCCAAAAAAACCTCCTACAAAAGAAGCATAGCAGCACACATTTGGGAAGCTGAAGTAGGAAGATCCTTGAGCTTTGCAGGCAACTGGGATTCCATGGAGACTTCAAGGTCAGCTTGTACCTGTGAAGATTCTGTTTCAGAGAGAAGGTTATAGAAGTACAAAATATCGGGAATTTGGTTGGGTAGAAAAGGTTAAGGGGAAATAAAATGACATAATTCCTAGTCATCATTTAACTGTTAACATTTGATATTCTAGTTCCAGATCGTCGTGTTCATGCTCACCCTCTCTTTAATGTATTATGCTATTCTAATATTTAATTTTATAACTAATACATTTTATGCATCTACACATTAGTATATAAATATGGCTCTATCATTATATATCCAAACTTCTAGTACGAAATGTCTTGAACTTTGTTATGGTTGCAGTGTTCCTCTATGCATCAGTACAGGGAAATGGCCCGAGGGCGTGGGGCCTTTTTTGTTGGCTTCTGCTGATGCTGAGAGGATCCAGGGAACCTTCACAGCCCAAGCTCTTATTGGTGATGGGCACTGTGCACTTCCACTGCTCCCTGCACTCCCACACGCAATGATAGCCCAGTGAGAAACAAATAAAAAACAAATTGAAAACAAGTCTGCCATATTTTAAGGCATTAAAAGTAGATGTTTTTTCTTCTCCCTAAATTTCTCTTGTAGCTGTCATTTTCCTTCTAGTGTCATGGATTTGTTAAAGGGCATTAAAGGGCAATTTTGTTAGTTTACCTATTATTTTGGTGCCGTCTATGGGTATACTAGCAGATGCTATTAGAGTCCATATGGTACCAGTGCATTGACCTTCTGTAGTGTTTACTGAAGCAAACATGTCAGTCCAAACCAAAGCAGGGTGGTTTTATTATGTGGGAACAAAAGGAATGCTCCCCAAGTGACTAACCACAATCTCGAAAATCACATTTTTCTTCTGACAGTGAATTCCTCTGGGTAGCCTCTGAACCCAGTGCTGTGGTTACACAACAAACCATATAATAAAAACTGAAAAGACATTGACATTGTCCAAACAGCAAACTCATATCCATGATTTGCTTTATGCCGTGCCATAATAATCAACCTCTTTATGATTCCGTAGTCCCTCTGCTTATATTATCACCTGGGAGATGGAGCTCTTAGCAAACTGGAAAAGCATTTTTTTTTCAGACAAAAACCAACCAAACAAACAAAAAACTCTCTTTCTTTTCAAATGGATATAGAACAGAATGAAGGAAGTCAAAAGTCAAGCCAAACAGAATTTTATTTTATTTTTTTCTTTGTGATTGACTAATCAGTATCTACAGAACATTGAGACGAGAGACAGTACTGAATGGTATATATGCTATTGCTTTGGTTTTTGGCTATTTTATAACCTTTCTTTTGTCTTCAGATGAATTTCTTTCAGTGTAGCTAGAATTATGTGAGTTAATGATCTCTTTAATGGAGAACACAGCCTTCATTATGGGACTAATTAGCTCAAAAGGAACAGACTCGGACAGTGTGGCAATTTTTTTTCTTTCTTGGTCTTGGAATCTGAGAACCCCTCAATCTGTGAATAAATGGCCACAGGATGGTCTCATGAATCACTTAAGGAAGCAAATAAAATAAGGGAGGAAAAAAAGAGCAACACAAAGCTGTAAACCCTAAACATTTGTTGTGAACACAATGTTGCAATGGTAAATTAAGAGATGAAAAGTAATGTAATTTTTAAGAGACCACATGGAATTCACATAATGGTGATATAATTTTGCTTTGCGTTTAACGAGTAGACCTTGATTGTTCAGCCACTATTTTTTTCTCCATTCCAAGTGAGTGAGTGCACTTTCATTAAATGTCCTCAGAGATTCTTTCTTCCTCTCTCGGTCCGTTTCATAGGAGAAACAATGCTTCTTCTTAGGCCAAGGCAGAATGGTGGGCTCCTGTCCTCCCACATCTCTCTCCACGCCATGTGCTTCTGTGATCTGTTGGCGTGGTCATAAATTGATGAAGACTCGTTGTCCATTGGAGAAAAGTTCTCTCTAACAGGAACCTCGATGTCTAAATAGTTCTGTTTTGTGTGTGCATGAATGAGGTGTATGCATGTATGTCTATGCACATGTGTGTGTTGGATCACATAGGTCTGTATGGATGGAGAACAGAGGGGACACTGAGGGTCTTCCTTTCTCACTATATGCCTTGATCCTTCCAGGTAGGGTTTCACACTGAGGCTGGAGCTCACGGTTTTGCCTAGGCTAGCAACCCACCTCAGGGCTGCTTCTCAGTGCAGAGGTTGCTGTTGTATGTGGGACCGTGCCCAGCTTTTGGGGTAGGGGGTGAGCGTGGTAACTAGGATCTAAACTCCTGTCTTCATGCTTGCTCAGCAACCACTCTTAACCACAGAGCCTTCTCTCCGGCCCCCAAAATAGATTTTAAAAATTAATTTTTAATGGCAAGAGTTTAGTAACATAGTTTTCGATAATTGAATCTCTGAATGTTTTAATCAAAACTGGGAAAGATTTATAGACAGCAAAATCTGAATGTTTGGGGAGTCCCGGTTATGACTATTTCAGCTTTAATTCAGGAGTTTATAAACTTCCTGCCAGGCTGGGATTAGGATGTTAATTCAAAACATCAAACTTTCTCTTATCCCCTTATCCATCATCTTTGAAATTTACGTTATTTATTAAAGTGTGGCTCTTTTCCACATTCCTTCTCCCCTCTTTCGTATTGCTAGACCTCCCAGGCTGTATAACTGTCTCTGTAAGGTTGTCCCTGGCATAGTTATTGTTGTATGGATGGCCTAAATTTTTTCTGATGTGGTATTATTGAAGATTTCTAAATACTTTTTTTTAACTTTTTAAATAGAGTATTTCCATTGAAACAAAGTAATAGATTAATAACTGTAAGCTTTTAAGTGATATAGTGGGTGAACTATAACCATTGAAATAGGTTTTAAATGGTTTTGAGTTTTTTTTCTCCCCATGTAAAACACTTTGATTCATGAATAGTGTGTGTGCTGGCTAGTTTTGTGTTAACCTGATATAAGCAAGAGTCATTTTGAAAGAGGAACTCTCAATTGAGAGAATGCCCCTGCCCGATTAGTCAGTGGGCAAACCTGTGGTGTGTTGTTCTTGATTGATGATTGGTGTGGGAAGGCCCAGCTCACTCTGGGTGGTGCCACCCCAGAACTGGTGGTCCTGGATGCCATAAGAAAGCAGTCCTGGCCTGAGTTCCTGTCCTGAACTTTCTCAGAGATGGACTGTGACATGGACGTGTAAGCAAAATAAACTCTTTCCTCCCCAAGTTGCTTTCAGTCATGAGTGTTTTATGACAACAACAGAACCCTAACCAAAACAGGAGGCCATTTGAATTCTTAAAATCTGTTCTCTTCCCTAAAACATTTAGTTTCTCTCCTTTTACTGCCTGCCTTCCAGCTGTTCTTCACAAAACGAGACCTGTTATTATCTTTTGGTTCAGTTGGGGCATTTGTAAGGGTCGTTCTTGGATGGTTATAAGTAAGCACACTTGGAATAATAATCCTCCTGAGGTTATCTTACTAGTGAAAAGGGTGAGCCCAAACTGAAAGCAAACCACCTGCTCAGCCACCACTTTGTAGGTGGAGCCTGTAGGAGCACGTAGAATGGTGGATCATCTGCTTTAAGATGACCAGGTGCAGGATTCCATGAGCTGTAATAGGTTTGGAAATGAGAGTGTCCACACTCACGTTCCCCCCCTTGAGTGGAGTTTTAACGAAATGTGTCATTACCACTGGAATCCCTTCCGGTTGTCTTCTGACATATTGTATGCAGTAGCAGAATCTACTGAAGAGACAGATGAGGTCATTTTGTGGACAGTTTTCTTCTTACTAATAAATATCTCTGGTTCTCTTTCACTCCAGTGAAATACATTTAAATATGGAGAGAGAAGTTGCTCATTCAGTGTCTAGATGATAATAGCTCATCTAAAATTTTCATTAATTTTTATATTTTGCACTTAGTTTCTATTAAAATATTTGTTTGACATCTTTTGAAAACATATTCGCATGCAATCGACCTGTTTAAAATTGATATGGTCCTCAGATGTCTCTGTTATTTAAGTTTTGAACTGATTTTTGAAGCCAGTCTGGCTAAAATTTTTTAAATAATTGAATAAATCCCTTTGAAATGATGTTGAATTTCATGTACATACACTTCATGGTATTCTGGAAGAATAGCCACACTCTCATAGGTGACTGTTTTTGCCCCTTAGGCAATGAATCGCTCCCTGGCTAATGTGATTCTTGGAGGTTATGGTACATCTTCAACAGCTGGTGGAAAACCGATGGAAATTTCTGGCACACATACAGAAATCAACCTAGACAATGCAGTTGAGATGATCCGGGAAGCTAATAGCATTGTTATTACTCCAGGTAAAAAAGTAAAATTTACGCTGCATGGGTGTTGCAGTTGATTACATTGAGTAATATGGGAAAGAGAAATTGAAACCTCATTAAAAATTGTATTAGTTCTTTGAGACTTTCTCACAGGTTTGGGCACATTCATCCCCATCTCGTCCCAGATCCATCTTCCTTCTCTACTCACCCAACTCTTTGCTTTGTTTTGTTTTTCTCTTACGTGATTACCCAAGTTCTAAGTGGATGTGCGGTCCTTCCTCTGGAGCATGGCTAACTCCCCAGGAGCCCTGTCTTTCGCAACTCCCAGCTGCCAATAACTCCATTGCTACGAGTGGGGTTTCACGCTCAGCCCCCATCTTTATGTCGGGATGTGGTCTGGATAGGCATTCGCAGTGCCGTGACAACCACCGTGAATTTGTGTGTGCAGCTTGCCCGGCTGTGCCCAGAAGAGGATGTTTCCTTTGTAGCCATCCACCACTGCCAGCTCTGACTGAGGCTTCCTGTCCCTTCTGCCATGATCCCCAGGAGCCTTGGGAAGAGTGGCTATAGGAAACAAGTCCCACTTAACTGAGCACTCTGCAGTCTTACGCTCTGCACCTTGACCATCTGTGAGTCACTGTGTTCTTCACAGTGCGAGGAGAGGCTTCCCAGCTGAGGGCTGAGGGATGCATTGATCTACGGGAACAACAATAAATCTGCAGGAGTCAATTTAATTCTGTGTCCAGTTAGCAGCATGATAGTAGATTTTCTTCTAGGGCCTGTGGCCTGTGTAGCCATAGGAACCTTCTTCTTTTTGAAAACATAATGGAAACTGTAGCAACTTAATGGCCATTGAGTGAGAATATAGAGAACTCGCAGTTTGGGCTAATTAATATTGACGTAGCATGTAGCCATCTTTTTGGACTCTGTGCACATGTGAAGTTATTGTTGAGTCTTGTTTCTGGTCAATGTTAGGGTCTGTAAGATTACATCAGGTATAACATGTGGAAGTGTCGGGCTCATTCATCAGACTCAGTTAAGCGTTTGTCTCTTCAAAAGTGATTTGTTTAAAAGCTACATCGCAGATCTTTGTGGTTTTCTGCAGTGGTCTCCTTCTATTGCAAAGTGAAGTTTCTGTGATGAGGGATGAGACCCGCAGTCATATGTGGGCATGAGGACAAATGTTTAGATCGTTGCTAGGGTTACCCTGGGCAAAAAAGAATGCCAAGTGCGTTACGACAGCGGCTAAACTGAACTGTGTAATAAGTGGTTTCTGATCAGACCAAACAGTGTGATTTAGGAGAAAGAGCTCCTCTTGGAGCTGTCGTCCTGGAAGTGATAGACTAGAAGGGACTTGTCATGGGGGTCCCACTATGCCACCTTTGTACTTACTTACTTTTGCCTCTAACAGTCTGCACGATGCAGGCCAAGCCGTTTACTCTCTCTTGGTTTCAGTTTTTAACCTGTAAGCCTTAGCTCAGTTCTTCATGCTTGTCAGAGAATGTCAGATGAAGATTTTAGCTCTGTCATGCCATTAGAGGAGGTTTTCCTGAAGGAAGACTGCTGGCTTGACATATGGGCAATTTACTGGTTGAGAACATACTATGACAAAAACAGCAAATGTCAGGCAAATTTGATATTTCCATGCCAATGCAATGCATTACTTTTCAAGACATCTGAGTAGTGGATCTTGGTTGTGACAGAGCTGAGTTAGTGTGTGGAAATGCAATGTAGTGTATGGGACACACCCGCATAGTGGATCGTCCTAACTAAAAGGCAACGGCGTGCCCTGTGAAGAAGCTGTGCTTTTGTGCAGAGGCATGAAGACATGGAGGGCATAGGCTCTTCCCTCTCGGCACTGGCTATCCCAGTGCGCAAGTCGGATGGGGAGATAAAAAATGCCAAGCGTGTTAGGACAGTGGCGAAACCGAACCGTGTAGAATTCTTTCTTCTCATGAGGAACCTAAGAAGGGTTGAAGGGAAGTTAGGATTTGTGTTGAGCCTTAGAGGGTAGATGGTGTTGTGGGTAGGAGAAGGCAGATGTGATAGCGAGAGTAAAGGATGGCAATCGGAAACAAGGGATAGAAAAGAAGGAAGAGAAATGGGTCACTCTAGGTGGTATGGGCATAATCTTAGAGTTAAAGGTAAAGAGAGATGGCAGACTGACATTCTTGATTATACTTACATAAACCACAGGAAGGAAGGACTGTTTTTTATTTATTTGAATATGAGAGTAGAGTTGGAGGAGAAGGATTTTCAGTTCTCCTCCTCCTTTGACATTAAGTTTGTACTGGGATACTGCTAGAGCTCCACTGGCAGGTTGAGCCAACAGGACTCAGCACAATGGCTGAAGTCCTTGGGTGAGCTAAGATTTACGCTGAGGAAAGGGACAAATTGAAAGCTTCATGGAAAGACTTGGCTGTTTAAGGAGGATAACAGGGGAAAAACTAGTCAAGGCATTGGAAGAATAGTAATAAAGCCAGGAAGAATCCATAGGACTACAATGTCATTAAAGACACATTCAGAGTTTAAAATCATATGAGAGTGGGCATAGACTAGCATGTGCATGGATTGCAGCAGGGACATAGACTAGTGTGTGCATGGATTGCAGCAGGGGCATAGACTAGCATGTGCATGGATTGCAGCAGGGACATAGACTAGCGTGTGCATGGATTGCAGCAGGGACATAGACTAGCGTGTGCATGGATTGCAGCAGGGACATAGACTAGCGTGTGCATGGATTGCAGCAGGGACATAGACTAGTGTGTGCATGGATTGCAGCAGGGGTATAGACTAGTGTGTGCATGGATTGCATCAGGGGTATAGACTAGTGTGGGCATGGATTGCAGCAGGGACATAGACTAGCATGGGCATGGATTGCAGCAGGGGCATAGACTAGTGTGTGCATGGATTGCAGAAAGGGCACAGACTAGCGTGTGCATGGATTGCAGCAGGGACATAGACTGGTGTGTGCATGGATTGCAGCAGGGACATAGACTAGTGTGTGCATGGATTGCAGCAGGGAATAGACTAGTGTGTGCATGGATTGCAGCAGGGACATAGACTAGCATGGGCATGGATTGCAGCAGGGGAATAGACTAGCGTGTGCATGGATTGCAGCAGGGGCATAGACTAGTGTGTGCATGGATTGCAGAAAGGGCACAGACTAGCGTGTGCATGGATTGCAGCAGGGACATAGACTGGTGTGTGCATGGATTGCAGCAGGGACATAGACTAGTGTGTGCATGGATTGCAGCAGGGAATAGACTAGTGTGTGCATGGATTGCAGCAGGGACATAGACTGGTGTGTGCATGGATTGCAGAAAGGGCACAGACTAGCGTGTGCATGGATTGCAGAAAGGGCACAGACTAGCGTGTGCATGGATTGCAGCAGGGGCATTCTGTAGCATGAGACTTATGAGGAGATTGAGGAGGTGGTCATTAGTTTCAAATTCAGTATTATATGTTTTTCTCCTGAATAAATAAGCTTTATTTAAACTTTAGGAAATAACTTTAAATAATTGTTGAAAATCTATGGGAAGGTGCAATGAATGACTGTATTTTCTTGAACAGATTCCCTAGATATTATAAAACTAGGATTTTTGTTTTCTGTCCTACGTTTGATTTCTTTTATTGAGAAGTTTTTCATACCCCGTATCTTGATTAGTTTTTCCTTTCCCTACTCACCCCAGTTGTTCTATGCCTCCCCTCCCATCTGGATCCACCGGGGTTCTGTCTCTCATTAGACAAAAAAGGCATATAAGGGATAATAATAAAATATAAAATATAAGCATAAAGTATACACTAATGAAATTTTTAATTTTTTAAAGACTTATTTATAATAAAGATGCTTTCATTTAGTCTAGTTTACTGCCTATGTTGGCATAGAAATACGTTTTTATCAAGATAGAGGTTTTAATTCATAACATTTCAAAGATAAGCCACATTCTTTTTTGTTCTTAATATTGCCTCGCAGGTTATGGCCTCTGTGCAGCCAAAGCCCAGTACCCCATTGCTGATTTGGTGAAGATGCTTACGGAGCAAGGCAAGAAAGTCAGGTGAGAGCATTGTGTGTAAGTATTTGGGTGTGAAGAAAAGGGAGTTGACGGCTCTTTAAAAAGATGACTGTTTCTCAAAATGACTTTTAAGACAAGTAGCCTAAGGTGATGAAGTCCTCAGAGCACCACCAAACTTCTCTGCTTAGGTTTTGCTGCTTCCATCTGGCCAACTCATTTTAGAAGGAGAAACTAATTTGTTCTGTTCCAAATTCCAGGGCATTTATGGACGGGAATAGCCAGAAATTGTGTTTCTTTGTGCTTTGATTGGGGGCAAGGTTGTGCTAAGAGTGTGAGTTGCACTAATTTGTGTTTTTTTTTTCATGTCAGGCCTCCAAAGGAGGGTTTTGGTTTGTTTGTTTGAAGAAGCCTGTAGGCTGCTTATTGCTGACCTAGCTTTGAAGCTCTTGCTTGGGTGGGAAGGATTGTTGGAATGCTCTTCCGAAGCGTGTGGACTTTTTGAAAACTGTACTCAATTGCCTTATGAGTGTCGGATGCTCTTGGGAGCTTGCTAAGCAGAGGAGTGGAGGACTGGTGTGCCTAGATCCTTCCCCGTTGGTCTCAAGAAGCACAAAACCAGGGCTTTTGTATGAAGAACTCCATGACTGTTGAATGATGTGCTTATGTTCTTCTCCTCTCGGAGTGCCCATTAAGGGGCATTGTTCGCATCTAGCAAAGACAGTGTGAGCTCTTGGGGGTCTTCCCTCATGGGAGCACTGCTGTTCATTTTGTGGGTTCACTAGCAGTTGCACTGACTTGGTACCATAAATCAGAGACACACGATAATTCATTGCATGGAGTTAGTTCAGTAGGATGTTAATGTCTGTTGACCGGATTGATAATGTCTGTTAACGATAATTCCTTTCAGATGTCAACCTTTCGCTTTTGTCTTTGGGCAGACGGTAAGAAAATAAACCCAATAGGGGACCTAAAACAACCTAGAACTTGTCAGAGTATGTGTTCCAAACTGGATGGAGACTCCATCTTGCTCTTTGACTGTCTTAACCATTATAATTATCCATTATAATTATGATTATAGAAGAGGCATAGAGCGTAAGATCAGAGGTTGCTTAGTTGGTCTTAATGTCAGCTGAATTTTACTTTTCCTTTCCTTTTTTTCTCCACCCTTTTCTCTATCACTCCTGCCCCATCACTTCCTAAAATCTATAGTTGTGTTTTTTTTTAAAATACAGAAAGAGCTAAAGTGCTATTTTATGATGAGAGGGACCAGCACTGTTTGTAACGTGGAGAATTTTCATATTTGGTGCTGATCTAAAGTAATTGAAGATGAGAAAAGTCATTGACATTAGTTTTTCATCGAAGTATAAAGAAAGAGCTCAGTTTTGGTTACTCATTCTTATTTTCACATCAGTTATTAAGCTGTGCCTTCTTTTTGACGACGTAGTCTTGCCATTTAAATGCACTTGCAAGCCTGCAAGAGAAAAGGATGTGTTAAAGAGCCTCGTATGATTCTCCTCTGGACGAAACTACTTTCTTTATTCAGCCCACATGTGAAAAAGTCTAATATATTAGTAACGCCTCCCATCACCATGTGAACGTTTAGGGGGTGCATGGCAATCATAATAAAAGAGCACATGGAAGATGGCTTTCGTGTTTTGGCTCTCCTCAGCCCAGCCAGGGGAGTCCTTAATCTGGCATTCTTCTCTGGCTGCTCACTGATCAGCCCAGGTGAACAAGACAGCTTAGCAAACCAGCTCTGTGTTAGAGGGGGTGGGTGCAGAGTGGAAAGTTGTAATCCGAGGACCGAGGAGGTAGCTTAGCGTGCACTGTGCCTGTTGCACTAGTGTGAGGACCTGAGTTTGATTTTCAGCACCTGTGTAAAAAGGCGTGCGTGGTGGCGTGCGCTTGTGAGCCTAGCATTGAGGAGGTAGAGACTGCTGGATCCCTAGTGCTCACTGGCCGGCCAGCTTAGCTGAGTAGGGAATCCCTGTTCCTGTGAGGTGAGTTTCTGATGCTTGAGTTTGACTTTTGACCTATGTGCACCCACAGGACCACGTGCACACGCACACACCCCTCCCCGCTGAGAAAAAATCCTCGCGATTGTCGAGTGACTTGAAAGAAGTTAGGGAAATGGATGAGAGAGATGAGCAAGTCTGAGATGATATCAGGCACATGAACTTTTAGTTTTTGATCAGGTTAAAATGAGAGTCTTATCCATGGTGGCATATATGAACTACTGCTGTATAGAATGGTTTCAGCATAGGCTTTGGATAGGACATTTTGAATTTTGTGTTTAGAATGAAATGGTGATGGTGGTTTGTCAGACTTTTCCAGTTTAATTTCTGTGTGGATTTCTTTAATTAAAGGAAATCAGGTAAACTTTGATTTTGCTTTATGTGCGTGTTAGAATCTTTTTGTAGGCGAAATGAAAGTTTTATTGACAAGGTGTACACACACACACACACACACACGCACACGCTGTAGCTTTTTTTTTTTTGTTATAGAGAGGCACATGTCTGTCCGAATGGGAGGTGGCTGCAGCAGTTACCTCGTATTTTAATAAAATAAATCTGTATTTACAGTTTGTGGTAATTTAACCCTTCCATCCCTCCATAGCTCCCACAGGGCTCCTCAAGTGCAGCTGCGGGCCTCTGGCTTTAGCCTCTGTGCCTCAGGACCCCAACGTGCCGAGCATCCAGCCGCGGCGGCGATATATTCACACGCATCCCCCGTGGAGGCGTGCCAGTATGGACGTACGATTGCCATCAATTAGTTACGCCCACGTGGTGCCAAGAGAAACTGCATCTGTCATACGGTCTGTCTGGCTTCACGGCCCATGATTGGCTCAGAGACACTGCTGGTTTCCTTTCCTTTGGCCGCAGTCATAACATGTCCACAAAGGCTCGAGATTGTAACGAAGCACGTGACGTTGCAGGACGGGCGCTCACGTTTGGTCACCAGTCTCGTGGGAATTTAGTGCTTAAGGGTATCATTTGATTCTCGGTTGTCTAGTCAGCGTAGAAAACTCGTGCTGGTTTTTAAAAGATAAAAACCTTACAGGACAAGAGCACAGGTATTCCTTTTTGCTTTACTTCCCAAACGTTGGGTTGATTATATGACGGGAATCACATTTTCTAATGAGTAAATCTTAGAAAGTTGCATACTTTTTATTTGTAGTTAATAAATACTTGACTTTCCCTAAAGTGTTACCACGTGCATTGTTGTAGAAGCCCTTTTGAATTTGTGGAAATACTTTTCGATTTCTTTGATTGACTAATGGATGTTATATGTTACTTTTAAGTTTAATTTAATTCTATTTCATTTGAATTAGCGTTTTGCCTGCATGCATATTTAAGCACTACATGCATGCCTGATGCTTGTGGAGGTCAGAAGAGGGCATCAGATACCCTGGAAATGGAGTGCAGATGGTTGTGGGTCCTGGGAATCAAACCCTGGTCCTCTGGAAGAGCAGCAGCTGCTCTTAACTGCTAAGCCATCTCTCCAATTTTTTTTAAAAAAACATTTATGTTAATATTAAGCAGTTTCTATCAACAGCTTATCAATAACATTTTATTTGCTAGGTATTGATAATATAAAACTATAAAGCTCAGCTCCCAGTCTCATAAGCTAAGAAGAAAAAAAGTATAAATATTTGAATAAATTTCCTTTAGTATGTGATGGGAAAACGAATAGATCCAGGCATATAAAGCAGGATGCTGCTCAGGGAACATTTTCGGTTATCTGTACTAATAACATGGACTGTTTTTGTTTTCAGGTTTAAAATAAATGTGTGTGTGTGTGTGTGTGTGTGTGTGTGTGCATCTGCATGTGTGTGTGTGTACTACTTCATCTAACACATCAAGTTGCCTACGGTACTTGCAGTTTATCAGTGTTTTATAATTTTATGTAGTGTGGCTGTAGGTTTAAATGTGTGTTCTTTTTTCTGAGAAATTGATTTCTCAACATACTTAAAGGTGGACTAGCTTGGATTTCTGACCTAGCATCAAACAGGCAGTGTCCAGCTTCCTATGCTGTGTCATGTTTAGGGTCCAGGAAGAGCTGCCACATCTAGGTTTGCAGTGTCACAAAGGCGCATGCTTCTGAAGGGAAAGGAAGCGGACCAGGCGGATGACCTAGCAGAGCAACGTTATCTGCTGCGTTCTTTTCTTAAAGGCATGACTATTCATATTTATGACCAATAACTGAACAAACAATCTTGTAGTACTGTGCTCTAGGCTCTATTCTGGTCTGGGGTGAGATCAGTGAATAAATCATCTAATTTTGTAGTGCTTGACTTAGTTACTGTTCTTTTGCTGTGAAGAACCACCACAGCCAAGGCAACTCTTACAAAAATAAGCATTTGGTTGGGGGATCCTTACAGTTTTAGAAGGTTAGTTCATGACCATAATGGCAGGGAATAGATAGGCATGATGCTGGAACAGTAGCTAGGAGCCCTAAATCCTGATCTACAGGCAGGAGAGAGAGAGAAAGAGAGAGAGAGAGAGAGAGAGAGAGAGAGAGAGAGGGGGCTGGTATGGGTTTTTGAAAATATTCCCAGCTGCATACTTCCTCAAGAAGGCTACACCTCCTAATGCTTCCCAAACAGTTCCACTAACTGGGGACTAAGCATTCAAACATACAAGCCCTCTGGGGGCCATTGTCATTCAAACTACCACAGTGCTGCAGGGCTTTGCATTCACCAAGAGGTTGGGACATAGATTACAGAATTCAGTTCTGACGTGGGGGACATTTATAACTCGCAAATCCAAATGCTAACTGAAAAGAGGAAGAAGCGTGTTATCATAGCCCACCGGCTCAGTTCTAGCTACAGCTGGTAGTGATAAATTAGCTAGTACTTCTGCTACTTGGCTTGCCTTCTTGAAAAACACAGTAGGAAGAGGGTGGGAGGGAGGTTATTTGTGCAGTTGTGCCAATGGGGAAACTTTTGGCGTCAGAGAGGAAGGAGAAGCAAAGCAAGTGCATGCGTTCATGTAGACCTGAGCCGTTTGCATAGGATCGTCAGCCATCCCCCAGATTAGGGGTGCCAGGGAAGAGTTTTGGAAGTCGCAGCCCTTTCTCTAGATCATTTGATGGTTTACTGTCCTCCGCCCTCTCCAGATCGGTGTTGCGAAGACTGTCTGTGGTAACAGTTAGAATTTCAGGCACTTTGTAATGTCTTCTCCAGGACTTATTCCTTCAACCCACCACCCCACCCCACTCCTCCTGCAGGCATGCCACCAGTTTGAAAAAGAGCACTTTCGTCGGATGAAGTCAGTGTTTCTGACCATGGGGTGATTTTTGACTTCTAGTTCAAGATTAGTTATAATAAACTCAGTACATTCTAATTCTTCAATGAGATTCGTGTGGACAGAGGCATGTGAATAAAAGTCCTCTTCTTATTTCATCTCCAGATTCCTCTGAATCTCGCTTCCAATTGTCATTTCACGGTGCTCGTTAGCTAATGCATTCATTCCAAGAGCATTCAACAGGATTATTATCCAGGCAAATGGATGAAATTACGTATAATTTTTAACTAAACCACTACAGTATGCCAGAATGTAATGTTCTAGAACACTGGTCAGAAAGGGAAGTTTAATTTTCACTCTGATATGGTCATTCATGGTCCTGTTAATTATTTTTGGGAACAGAAGTAGGGTCAGTAGTTGCAAGGTTGTCACTCCGAGCTAGATAACTGGATTTAGCTCAGTTATAGAAAGTCCAGGCTGTATCTTGGTGTGAGAAAGACAGAGGACAGTGTTATCATTCAGATGGGATTGTCATACCTGGTCCACTCGGAGGACTTGTTATCTCTTTGAGTAGCCCAATGCTGTCTGCGACATGGCGAGCCGGAAAGCTTGTCTGTAGACTGTCAAGCATCTCTTCACTCACATTGGCAGAACAGGGTCCATTATTCTATGTTAGAAAAATTGTGCCCCTGAGACACTTTCGTAAGCTCTATGACTTGCATAACATATTTTCCTCCCCAAGGAAGGAAAGAATATGGATGAATACCAGATTTCAGAACCAGAGTAGCAGTTTAGCTCTTAATTGCCCTCAAACGAAGAAAGGAAGGCACAAAGCATTATCCGCATGCTGGCAAGCCATAGGAAATTAAATGAAGTGTTTCTTTTCATTTGGAATTGTATGAGTGACTTTGTCTGAACTTCTAATAATGCTCGGCATTTTAGAAGTGCAGTATCTGTGCTTAGCCTGAGAGGCCTCACCAGAGAGAGTGACTGCGTGGTCTTTTACAGTGATTGATTTTTATGGACAGCAGCTGCCTTGTCATGGAGATTTTTTTTTTTTAAATCTCATTACCATGATTCTCTTGAGATGAAAAGACTGGCCCCGCACAGTTGGTGGTGACTGAAGATGATTTGAGTAACATTTACTATGCTGACCTCATATTTTAGAAGGTTTTTGTTTTAAAGCAATTTACTAAAATTACTCCTAAACAACTCCTTCTCCTGGTGTTTTTAAAAGACTTATGACTGCCAGTCAAAAGTTCTGACAAGTATTTGATAGACCACAAGGCCTTTTCTTTTCGTTCACCTGCCATGTTGTCCACAGGAGAAATGTACAAGTAACATTTAAACTCTAGTAACAAATTCTTTTATTACTTCCACGCATCCTCCTCAGAACAGGTTATTGTCACATGCAAATATGGAATTTGGAGATCCTTGAAGGGCTATCTCTTACATTTAAGGCGGGGTTTCTAACATATTCCATGACAGATCACTATGTCTATATAACGGTGTAACTCCTAATAACTGTTTCCTCTCCTAGAATGGCTTGAAGGTCCTAGGAGGATCTTTAAGGTCTAATTTCACTCTTAAGGTGTGATGTTCCTCTAATTTGGCTTAGTGTCCTGGCAGGGCTCCTGAGTAGGCGACACTCAGTTTATAGTTTATGGTTGTTTATAGTGTGACTTTCATATGACATTGTTTCCTGATGGATGATCTGATGCCCGAGTGCCTAGTCTGTGACCGTGGTTCATAACAGGTTGCTTGCCCTTGTGTCTCTTGATTGATATATACCCAGTAAATGCCTATCACGGTGAGCAGTCCCTAGGAGAAGCCTACCGTGAAGAGGGCCTGTTGGTTGGGTCACACAAAGGAGGAAGTCTAATGAATTCTGTGACATCACAGAAACGGTTCATTACGTAAAAATTCCAGAGAGAAGAAGGCCATAGATTAAGGCCACCTGGGAAGATTAGAGGGAAACCATCATGTTCAGTCAGCAGCCGAGGAGAGAGAGAGAGGAGAGAGAAAGAGAGAGAGAGAGAGAGAGAGAGAGAGAGAGAACACGAGCATTAACCCCAGGTCTGTGCTGGGTCCAAGGCAGTATCCAAACAGTCTCTCTGTGAGGAGTTCTGCCTGTTTCATGAGTTTAGACAAAGTGGACAGGAATCTATGGGCCGCAGCGAGACTGCAGCATAGCTTCAGATGTACAGAGCCGAACCTGGATCAGCCTCAGGGAGGGGTAAACAGGAAGATGGAGAATGTCAGGGATGACTAAGCTGTGTGTCTTAGGGTTTCCAGTGCTGTGGGGAGACACCGTGACCATGGCAGCTCTTCTAAAGGGAAACATTTGGTGGAAACTGGCTTACAGTTTCCGTCTCCATTTAATCACGGCCGACATGGCAGCACGCAGGCAGGTGTGGCGGTGGTGAGGGAATTGAGAGTTCTACATCTTGATCTGCTGGCAACAGGAAGTGAACTGTAACACTGAGCTTTGCTTGAGGATAGGAGATTTCAAAGGCCACCCCCACAGTGACACACTTCCTCCAACAAGGTCATACCTATTGCAACAAGCCACACCTCCTAATAGTGCCACTCTGTATGAGATTATGGGGCCAGTCGCATTCAAACAACCACACTGTTTCTTGAACGTAATAGCCCTGTTTTCCAAATGGATACAGGGGCGACATAAAACTACAAGTATTTATGACAACAGTTCATTCATTCATTCGTTCATTCTTCTCTCATATATTTCATTCTGACGGCAGTTTCCTCTCCCTCCACTTCTTCTGGTCCCCTTCTCCCCTCTACCCTATCTGCTCCTTTCCCCTCTCCCTTCAGAAAAGAACAGGCCTCCCAGGGATGTCAACCAAACTTGGCTTAACAAGTTACAAAAAGACTAGGCACATACCCTCATATCAAGGCTGAAAGAAGCAACCAAGTAGGAGGAAAAGGTTCCCAAAAGCAAGCAAAAGAGTCAGAGGTAGTCCCCACTCCTACTGTTAGGAACCATGACAACAGTTTTAATGATTTAGAGGTATCTGTGGTTTTAAAATAGAAATAGGTCTTCAGCAAATGAATCCTCTTTTTACTTTTCTTTCTGTCTTATTACTAATCTACCAGTCCCCAAAATACTTAGAAAATTGTGAGGCAATGGCTTTGGGAAGGCAGAATTCCAAAATATTGTCATCTGCATTGCCCTCATTTTACAATTTGTTTTTAAGATGAAAATTCCATAACGTAAAGGAAGTTAACCCTTCAAAGACGCTAAATATAGAAATTATTTTGCACAGTGAATATAAGGAGTTAAAACTGAGTGGTTGAAGGTTATAAAGTACATCTTAAAAAAAAAAAGAGGCAAAGAACAAAGCAAACAAAACCGCCCATGGAGCCTTTTAGTATTTGAAATTTTGAGTCTACAAGCTGGAGAAAATTCTAGAAGCACTAGGAAGGGGCCCCACTGGACTTAGTTTCTTTGTCTAGTTGTTGAATTAGAATGCTCAATTCAATAATCCATTCTTCGTGTTTCATAGCTGACCTAGACAGACATTTCCATAATGTCAAAAGGAAAATAGGATTTATTTGAACAGTTGTGGTAGGACCCATGTGGGAGAATGTTTTATAATCTTTAATAGCTCCACATGTCCAAGACCAACTGCTACAGTGAACCCTGGTTAGGACATATTGTCTTCAAAGCCTGTGATCATGGGAATTCATGTTGTTGTGTGAAGATGGAGTTTTGTCTCCTTTAAAACGTGTAGTATTTGAAATCTAATGTAGAGTTGCAAAAAGCTGTAAGAACGGGGTTTATATTATTGTTGACTACAAAAGAAGCTTTAAAAAAAATGATACTTTTAAATTGCTCCCTTCCCAGATTTTATCCAGTTACTAGATGTCCGTGAATAGTTCTGTGTACATTCTTACTTGTTTTTATTCTTTCTTGACTAATTAAAACCCAACAGATTGGATTGTTTCATTAGAGTAGATTGCCCCAATCCCCCTCCAAAGGACTTGAGCCTATTTTTAATTGCTAACTGAGTACTAAGCTTCTTTGTTATATAAGTTTCCACTAAAGACTATAATTCTCATAGTTGAAAGACAAAAAGGATAAAAAGTGTGGAAGATACTTTCAGAGATTATTCTGACTTTGGTGATGTTGTTTGCTGTGTCTTTTCTGCCTACTGGTATCTATTGAATGGTTAACTGCGGACTTCTGAAATTTGACATGCCTCTGAATATTAGTTATTACAAAGTTCTCAGTGAGTCTAATGTTCATTATTATTCGATTTTAATTTATATTGATTGTATCATTTCTCTGTTTTTTTTTTTGTTGTTGTTGCAAGTACAAAGAACTTCTGGCTTTTGGGAGACCATATCAGTATTTACTATATATAGTAATGTAGGATACTACATTAGCATTTCAAGGTAAAAATTGGAAAAGCAACCTAGAATGTTACTTAAAAAAAAAAACCCTAACATTTGTTGAAGGTAAAAATGCATGTTGGTTTGGAATATGTGTGCATAGAGAATATACACTTAATTGTTGAGTACAATGAGCATTTCTATTTCTAAGGTGTATTTGAGCAGACTAGTGCAATTGATTGCTGTGCTGGGTTATTGTCATAGCCGGTATTCTATTGCTGTGAGGAGACATCATGAGCACAGAAACTCGTATAAAAGAGAGCAGTTTCTCTAGGATCACAAATTATAGGCTCAATGGCCTTTATTTATGGCTAGAAACCAATTATGAGTGAATACATCCCATGTTCATCTTTTTGGGTCTGGGTTACCTCACTCAGGACTGTGAGGGGTGCACCCAACCACTGAGACAGTGGGGCTGATCTATTGGGAGCTCTCCAAGGCCAGCTGGACTGGGACTGAAAAAGCATGGGATAAAACTGGACTCTCTGAACATGGTGGATAATGAGGGCTGATGAGAAGCCAAGGACAATGGCACTGGGTTTTGATCCTACTGCATGAACTGGCTTTGTGGGAGCCTAGCCTGTTTGGATGCTCACCTTCCTAGACCTGGATGGAGAGGGGAGGACCTTGGACTTCTCACAGGGCAGGGAACCCTGACTGCTCTTCAGATTGGAGAGGGAGGGGGAAAGGAGTGGTGGGAGGGGGAAAGGAGTGGAGGGAGGGGGAGGGAAATAGGAGGCGGGGAGGAGGCGGAAATTTTTTCAATAAAAAAATTTAAAAAATTAGCATTTAGAAAAAAGAGCAGTTAATTGGGGTTTGCTTAAAATTTCAGATGTTTAGTCTATGGTAGGGAGCATGGTGGCATACAGGCAGACATGGTGCTGAAGAAACAGTTGAGAGTTCTACATCTGAATCCAAAAATCCACAGGCAGCAGGAAAAGAGAGAGAGACTGGGCCTGGTTTGGGCTTTTGAAACCTCAGAGTCCACTCTCAGTGACACTTCCTCCAGTAAGGCCACACCTCCTAATCCCTCTCAAGTAGCTCCACTCCCTAACAACCAAGCACTCAAATATATGAGTCTATAGGGGCTAGGGGCCATTCTTTTTTTTTTTTTTTGTAAGACATGGTTTCTCAGTGTGTAGTTCTGGCTGTCATGGAGTTCACTCTGTAGACAAGACTGGTCTCAAACTCACAGAGCTCTACCTTCCTCTGCCTCCTGAGTGCTGGGATTAAAGGCATGCACCACCTCTGCCTGGCTTGGGGGCCATTGTTTGGTGCTGGTGAAAAGCACTTTGTAGGTAAAGTTCTTTGTTAGCTGTCTTATTTAAATCCCACAATCCCCTGTAGAAGCTTTCCTTTCGCTTTCATCATCCTCATGAGAAAACTGAGGGGTGTAGAAGTCAATTGTCCAAATGCTTGTGCAAATGAAAATTTCTGACTGCCACCCGAACCCCAAATTCTTTTTTTTTTAAGATTTATTTATTAATTATGTATACAGCATCTGCCTGCACATATCCCTGCAGGCCAGAAGAGGGCACCAGATCTTATTACAGATGGTTGTAAATCATGTGGTTGCTGGGAATTGAACTCAGGACCTCTGGAAGAACAGTCAGTGCTCTTAACCTCTGAGCCATCTCTCTGCCCCCCAAATTCTTTCATTAGAAAGAGATTTAAAGTTTTATCAGTCAGTGTATATTCTTGGGATATGCTGTCTGAAACCCTCTTCTTTTCATGGAGGGCCTGAAATAGAGTGCCAGGGACCTCGGGGACTGCAGGGACCTTGGGGACTGCTTAGTAAGACATGGCTCTTGTGCTCAAGGAGCCCCCGGTGGGAAGAGCACAGTGATACCGTCTTGTAATGATGGTGCAGGAGGAGATGGAGGGGATGAAGAAAGTTATGGGTACACGGGTGACTACTCTGTGATTCCATTAGCAGTGGTTTTCCTTTGTAGAATCCTGCTGTGGTCAGGGATAGCTGACTTAGTGTTTAAAATATGTGCATAATAAAGGATCGTTTTAATGGCCCAAAGAGAAGAACTAAAAGACTGGTAGTCTTTCTATGTTAGGATTCGGGATCTGGATATTCCTTATGTGGTGACGGAGCATTGATGAGCTTTGGCTGGTCCGTTCATGGAAATTGCTGGTTATGGCCAACCGGTGTCTAATACAATTAATTTTAATACGTGCTTTGGAGAGTAGCCAGCTCCATGGGCCAGAATTGTTATAAATTCATGTTGACTCATCAGCATGCATATATATTTCTACAAATTTGAATGTGTTCTGTTATTTCTCTCAAAACATTGGCATTCTCTTTTAATAATCTTAACATGAAGTTTGCTCCAAACATAGAGCCCTAAAGCTCAGTGTAATAAATTATTATGCAAACAGATATATAAAGTGATCCCCCTTTGGGGTAGCCATTGTAACATGATGGCTGGCTTTGTGCTTATTTACCCTCCACAGCTAGCCAAACAGAAATATTGTCTTTATGCAGTCTGTAGCTAATCAAGATGTTAGAACAAGAGCTAATATATATCAAGAGTCTTGATTTTTTTTAACTTGGTCCAAGATATCACTATTAAAGCATAAAAATGATAGACAGAGAAATTTAAAGACAACAAAGACAGTATTAAAAATAAAACAAAACTAAATTAAAATTAAATAAAAAATTGGAACCAAAGAGTTTCTAAGCATTGAGTTCTAAAAGAAAAACACAGAGTGTGTATATTGGGTTGTCAGCTAAAATAGAACCCTAGTTCATGGACTTTTAATATTACTGTGGTTGACTAAACAATACATTCCCTCCATACATTCATGTCCTAATCCTAAAAGTCTTAGATGCTATCTTTTTTTTTGATTTTTAAAATCCTTTAATGTTTCCACAGACTTGACCTTGGCATTCAGAATATAAATATTTCCAAACTTGTTCTTGAGGTACTGAGGGCTGCCCAGGCACATGAGCTTCCCTTTCACCATTATGGAGAGCCTTGTGCAGAGGGCTTCACATTCTTCCACGCTGTGGGACGTTATAATGACGGCCTTTCCATTTTCCCGGATCTTTATCACTGTGTTCCAGAGAAGGCGCCGCGCTTTTGGGTCCATGCCAGTAGATGGCTCATCCAGTAAGATAACGGAAGGCTTTCCCATTGTGGCGATAGCAGTGCTCAGCCGACGTTTGTTTCCTCCACTGTAGTTGCTGATGACGTAGTTGGCATGGGGCTCTAGATCCAAGGCGTTCAAGTGCTTGCCCACATGGGACTGAATCTGATGCTCAGGGACTCCCCATATTCTTGCATACATGACCATTATTTCCCAACCGGTCATGAATTCCAGCAAAGCATCAAATTGAGGACAATAGCCGATTTTTGACCTCACCTTTAGGATGCTATCTTATAATTATCCTAGGTTATTTGTGTTGGTTCAAGGTAAGCATTAAGGTCTTGTGGGAATAGGAACACATGAGTGCAATATGTACGGAGGCCAGAAGAGGGCAGCAGATCCCCTGGAGCTGGAGCTATATATAGGTGGTTGTTAGCAACCTTGGCTCCTGGGAGCTGTGCCTCCAGTCCTTGGGAAGAGCAGTAAGTGCTCTTGACTGCAGAGCCATCTCTCTTGACTCTCTCTCTGCTTCACTGAGTGGGATGATAGGGAGGCTCTGGTAATCATTTGGATAGGATTTTAATCTGGTAAAATATACATGTAGGTGACAAAGGTTGCATAAGGGGGTGCTATTAAACGTTATTATGAATAGGGGTTCCCGCGACATTTCTAAGAAAATTGTAGGTTTGTGTCTAGGAAAAGAGTAAGGCCGTATATGTGTATGTTTCTCCCCCCGGTGTTGTAGTCTATTCACTGAGGATTTCATACAATGTATAGATTGTATTCTTCCCCTTCTCCAGTGTCCTTCCCCACCTTCCTACTGACCCAACTTCATGTTCTTTCTTTCTCCTAGGCAAAGAGAGACAAAATAAAACAACAACAACTACTAAATAACCGTGTGGAGTTCAGTTTGAGTTGGCCAACTATTCCTGAGCATGAGGCCTGCTAAGAAATGTGACTGATAGACTCAACATCAGTCCTTTAGAGAAAACTGACATTCCCTCTCCAAGAGCTCTCAATTGCGAATAGCTTCTTGTGCCTGGAAAATGCTGCTTCCTTGAAGTCATTCACTACCTCCAACTCTTATACTCTTTCTTCCCCCCTCTTCCACATACATTCCTGAGCCTTGAGGAGAGTGGTGTGATGTAGATAGCCCACTTAGGGCTGAATACTTCAAAGTCTCTCATTCCCTATGTGTTGTTGAGTTGTGGGTCTCTGTATTAACCACTGCTGCAAGAAGAAGCTTCTCTGATGAGGGTTGATCCATAAGCTTAGGTCTTAATATATAGCAATGAGTCATTGCTACTTTAATATTATTATTAGAAATGTTTACACACAAAAGGAATATTGTCTCTAGGCAACCATCACAGCAAATGTTAGGTGTGCTGGAATTCCTGCCTCTGGGCTGATGAGGAGCTCCAACCAAACCTTGGAATGGGGGATGTTTTCCCTTCTCGTGTCCTCTTTCCCATCTCTCTATCCTTTCTCAACTGTGTTAAAGCTGAGGTTTGATGGATACCTACCAAGAGATTCTGCAAATGACATTTCTTCTCTGAATTAATTCATTCACTTTTTGTGAACTCTTCCTATGTGCCAGGTGTTGGAAGATAAATATGGTGGCCAAGACAGGATTACTATACAAAGAACAATGTGTCTGGTTGGAGGAAACCACTTGATGCTTCAGCCTCTTTGCTTTAACTACAGACCTCCATGTGTTATGTACTCCATCCTTTAAATACTTCAGTGTGTCACTATCTCATTTCTTGTGTGATGTTTAGTATCATTCTCTGAAAAACAGAACCTTCAACACTATGAATATAGTATTTTTTCTCTACCTTTTATCATAGGGGCTAAAATTGAACATGGTGGCCATGTTTGATAGACTAATGTTGACTTTTAAATTGGAAACAATTCCAGACCAATTTGCTGTTTTAAGAGATTAGGATCTATCAGAAAGTACCATGGGAGAATATGATGCCCTTAAATGCGAAGGGATATTATTTATTAATACTGTCGAATGGTCGTGGTACCAAAGACATATGTGGAAGAATAAGGTTTCAAAGTTACTGTGTTGTTTTAAGAAGCTATAGTTTATAAGTCTAAGACACTGAATTTCCAACTTCAGCATTTGTAGAATGACCATATTTCTCACCAAATCCCCCTTCTGCTTGCAGAAATCAGATAGGGCTAGGAGAAAGCAGAGGTGCCAAGAACAAGGCGTGCAGATTCAGAGGGGATGCTGGAACCTCTGCACACTTGGCCTATCAAGTTAGGCCAGCTGTTCATTTGTTTCATGTCCAGGTTTGGAATTCACCCAGTTGCGGGCCGAATGCCTGGTCAGCTTAACGTGCTTCTTGCTGAGGCGGGAGTGCCCTATGATATTGTGCTGGAAATGGATGAGATCAACAATGATTTCCCAGGTAAGCAGTGGAGAAAGATGATGGCATGCTTTAAACACCCTTAGATATTAGGCATGAAGTGGTACTACATTTAGAATAGGATTGTGGGGTTAGTGAAGACCGAGAAATTCAAGAGTAATGTGAATATAATAGACATGAGGCCACAGTTAGATGAGCGAAGGCTTTTATTCAATGAGTTGCAATGAATTTATCAAACACACAGTTGAATGTATTCTTTCACGAGAACTGAAGGATGCTGAAAGTCCTGGGGCATAGTGCACAGGTGAATCTGGAACCTGGATAGACCTGGCTATTGAATCCAGGTCCCTACTCTGGTAGCCTTGAACTACACACTCACCACAGACTCCTCATTTACAGAAGTGCTTCTGCGGATGAGTGCTTGGTGTCTGAAATGCTAGTTTTTCTATTGTACCAAGTCTTGATCAGTGAAGTAGCTCCTGTGTTCTTTCTCTCCTCTCCTCTCTTCTCCTCCCCTCTTCATTTATAAGTACTGGGACTTCATAAGATAAGACACTGTACTTTATAGCTGTCATTGTGTTGATGTGGAATGATGATGTTTGGCCCAAGATCATGTTTGTTAAAATTAGACCAGTTCCCTCTGGCAAGAATCCACTGTAAACTACACACACACACACACACACACACACACACACACACACACACACTGTTTATTAGAGGAAAAACAACAACGAAACTGTGTGTATGTCTAGACGCACATGGCATTATGGCAGCATCCTTAGGTAATTTAAATTATAGTCCTTAAAGAGAGAATTTAGGTCATTTTAATTTTATGCTCCTTTTTAAATTTAACTGTTGTTAAATTATGTGTAAAACCAACCAGTTCCAGGAATTATGGACACAGCTTTAATACAGCACAGACTTTTAGACATTGTTTTTTTTTTTTTTTGACATTAGATTGCATCTTAATTGATCATTTTAAGAGTTGAAAATGGATTCAGATCTTATAAAATCATGTGAATAGCAAGATAATTTGGAGACAATAAACGAATTATAAAGTCAGATTAGGTAGCTCTGATGGGAGGGTAAGCATCATAGAGCAAGTTTTGGTCAGGATGCGAAAGCTCTGTGCAGGTCCTACTGCTGGCTTCTAGCTCGGTGCCGTTTTCTGGTAAAGCTGTGTGTAGCATAAGTGAGCCTCTTACAAGTATTTAGTTTTGTTTTTGTTAATAAATCACTATAATTTGCCTAGAAAGAAGTGCAATGCCCCACCGTGTTTTATAATTTCTGTCTCTTCTCTCTCTTCAAATATAGACACTGATTTGGTTCTTGTCATTGGAGCTAATGACACTGTGAATTCAGCAGCTCAAGAGGATCCCAACTCGATTATTGCAGGCATGCCAGTTCTCGAGGTCTGGAAGTCTAAACAGGTACATCTTTAGACTTACGTTCATTCTCACGATCAAATGCCACTTGAAATCTATACACGCAAAACGTTCTTAGGTTGTTAATGAGAACTGGGGATGCCCTTCAGGAGTCTCAGGATTGCGAGCCTATGGGGGGGCCAGGTCTCCATGTCTCTAGCCACCATAGAACCCGAGTGAGTGCTGCATCGTGAGTAGAACCAGATGAGATTATGTGGCTGGATTAGCAAAAATCTGTTAGCACAGCTGAAGAAAGGGCTGTAAGCAATTGGAATGTGTCTGGCCGAAGTCCAGATTGAGTCCAGTGAAGCAGATGGCTTCCCTCTGGGACAGTGATTCAGTATCATCGCCTTTCTATACCAAGACGAGCACATTTTTTTCCAATTTATTTTTTATGGGGTATTTGTATGTTGTTATGGACTGTCTAACAGGGAGGTGATTTAAAAATCCCAACAATAACATGGCACGAGAAAGGACACTTCGCTTATGCACACGGCTCCTGAGCAAAGCTCGCTGCTAGATTTTAGAGAATTCAAACACTCTTAAATGCTCTTCTGACCCAGAAGAGGGACATTGCTTTACTGCTCCGAAGCCATGCTTATATTGTAAGAATTACAGCAAGGCCGGGGCCAGAGGGTGCTTGGCAGTTAAGAGTGTTTACTGCTCTTGCGGAGGGCCAAAGTTCAGCTCCCAGTATCCACACTGGGAGGCTCACCACCACCTGTGACTAGGGGTCCAGCACCTTCCAGACCCTAAAGTTTGCATTTGCACACTCCACCACATACATATAATTAAAATAAAATAAAATATAATCTAAAATGAAACTATAGTAACAATGTATATTACCCATTAATTTTGTTTCTTTTGTTGCGAATACATGAGTTTAAAATGTACTGTTTGAGATGAGTGAGTAGATTCAAAATGTCCTTGCTCATGTAAGTATGGCATATATATATATATATATATATATATATATATATATGTAATCGTATAGTAGTCAATACTTGAAAGACTTCAAAATCGCATTATTGTACCTTAGTCATATAATGTGTGAGCACATTTTCACTGCTTCCAGTTTTGAGTAGATTGTATGTTCCAGAAGACCATTCAGAGGCTTTTAATTTCTTAAGAGCCAATTTGACATTTGCATGATATAAAAATCTGTACTAAATGTCAGTATGTATATCTGTGTTATGTCAGTGTTTCTCCGTCAACCAAGCCCATCATGGTCCTTGGCTGATTTCCTCTATTGTATTAGTTCCATCCTCGAGAAAAATGACTCTGACATGTCTTTGCCCAAGAACTTTCTGATTTACGCTAAAGTGATAGACAAGAATCATACCGTTTTCCCCACTCAATTATATCTATGTTAGAATTTGCATATGGAAGCTTATGTGCTAAGCTTGTTTTCATTAGCTTATTCATAGAAAAATGGATGACCTCACTGTCTTGTTTTTCTGATTAGAAAATGTTATTCATAGACTTTGTAGAGAAAAGAGCAAGGATGAAAAAAATCACTGTAATCTTATCACTTACAGATAAACTTTTAGTAAGAACTGTCTTCTAATGGGCATAAGAGTATGATTAAATATGAGCATTAATGTAACATAAACATCCATTTAAAAATAATCGGTGCTGAACAATTAATAGTGGGACAGGTCTTTTTTACACCTGGGAAAGAAATTCTGTGTGCTATTGCACAACTGGATTCTATGAGTAATGTCTTGTATATTTCACAGAGCTGAAATGGAGTAGTTTGATTGTTCCCACCATAAATAAATACATGACAAACGTCAGAGGAGGTAGACATGGTTTACCTGACTTAAGTATTGAATCATACCCACATGCATTGAGATACCTGCACTCTATAACTGTGGATTTATATTTTCCTATGCATATAAATAAATAAAAGTAAAAAAGTAACGTACACTTAAGTACAACAACAAAACCAGGGAAAGGCAATACTTTGCACCTATCATGTCCTGTTGAATAGAATCTCTTCTCTCTTTGGTTCATAGGTCATTGTCATGAAGAGGTCCCTGGGTGTTGGCTATGCTGCAGTAGACAATCCGATCTTCTACAAACCCAACACAGCTATGCTTCTGGGTGATGCCAAGAAGACATGCGATGCTCTGCAGGCCAAAGTCCGAGAATCCTATCAGAAGTGAATGTTAAAGAAGACCAAGCTGCTGTTTCCAGTTGCAGGAACAGATAAATAAAGCACCAGTGGATGGCAAAGGGCTCAAGGCCCCAAAGATGCCCCGCAAACCAACAGATTTTCAGGACCAGAAACCCTGATCCTCAAGAAGCATCAAAAATCCTCAACATCTGCCTATTTCAACATCTGCCTATTTCTAGTTTCCATTGCTAAAAGGCAAAAGTATTTTATAAGGAACGAAAGACCAGCCTCATTTAATACAACCCCTTTGGATTTTAAAATCTCTTTTCAGTCACTAGAAATGAGTTCAGAAGTTGAATGTTGAGGATTTCAGGATGTATTTTGGTCTGAAAAATATTAGACAGTGTGAACATCACAGCCACCTGTGTTTAGTTTTTTTTCTTTCACCAAATGTGACTAATTTGAAACTTTTTTTTTTTTTATCAACTCCTGGCCTGTCCTTTTGCGTTTTATCCACAGTCTAAACAGTCATACCAAATCTGCTTCAGGTTACCAGGCTGTACTTTAGAGTCTAGATTCCAAAGATCTATTTTCTCACTTCTATTTTAATATGTGAAAGGACTATATAACTTTCAGAGATGCTGGAAATGATCTGCTTGATGTGTTTAGTAAAATGTAAACTTAAAATTAGTTGTATTTTTAAAAAACCACATTGTCAACTGGAGATTGCTCCAATTTCAATCAATTTATAATGCGTGATACTGTATTAAGTGCTCTTGAATGGAATGCAGCCATTTGACTAATAAATAAGTTCATCATGTTTTTCAAGTGCTGTAGACTTCTCTCTGGTGACAAAGAGTGGAAAGTGAATAGTTCTACTCATGATAAACACAAAAGGAAGCCCTAATAGGTAGAATTAATCTCTCTTCATTGTTGAGAAGACTCAATGGTTCTCAAAACCATAGAGATTTTTGAGGTCATATATCATGTGATTGTACTCAAAAGTGGCAACTGTTGCAAAGAGAGGGGGTCATTTGTTTGTCCCGGCCGCCTTTCTAGCTTACACCTGAAATAATCACACAGAAACTGCATTCATTTAAACACTGCCCATCAGCTCTAACTTCTTATTGGCTAATTCTTACATCTTAATTTAACCCATTTCTGTTAATCTGTGTATCGCCACATGATTGTGGCTTACTGGTAAGATTTTAACCAGCGTCCGTCTCAGGCAGGAGACCCATGGCGTCTGCCACTCTGCCCATCTTCCCAGCATTCAGTTCTGTCTACTCTGCCTACCTAAGTTCTGTCCTATCAACTAGGCCAAGGCAGTTTCTTTATTTATTACCCAATGAAAGCAACAAATAAACAGAAGGACCTCCTACACCAGGCAACAGTATCTTTAAGATATCTTTAAGCCATTATCTTTAAGAACCTGTAAAAATCATGTCTTTTATAGAAGTCTTTGTGGCTTTATCTTTATTTCAAAAGTTCTTAAGTAGAGACAAATGTGGAACGTTACTGGGTTCTGTCTCTCTGTGTACTCCGTTTGGTACCAAGTCTCTCAAAGCAATCATTAACCTATACAAGTCCCAGGGACTTGTTGAGTTGAGTGCTTGCCTTGTGTGTCTGAGGTCCTCAGCACAATCCCTAGGCTTGAAAAAACAAAACAAGCAAAAAAAATTTATTGACTCATACAAAACCATCTCTAAATCTGAAGATTACAGGTGCAAAATTTTCTCATCTTTATCAAGTTTATCAAGCATGTGATCTGTTAAGCATGTTGTTTTGCTGTGCCTGAGATAAGGCTCCAAAGCCACAGAGAAACCTTGTCTCGAAACCCACCCCCCAAAAAAAAAGAATGAGTGAGTGAGTGTTGGGGGGGAAGATATTAGAGCAGCAAAGATTCCTTTTAAATGTCTAAGAAATAAATTCAATTTACTAATGGATCTGAGATCACTAGTAACTCCAGGGTTGGGGCTTATCATAAAAGTTCTATCAGATGAAATTAAACAGTATCTTTATTCATACCCCCTTCTTTCTTTTAAAGTAGCTGTAGGTGTTTCTAGAAAGTAGCAAGTTAATTTTTGAAAAGCAGTTCTCAAATCCAATTTAAATTTAAAAATAATTGAGGGAGGAGGTTCTTGTTTCCCCAGATGCCTCTTGATGGTATCTATCCAGAGACATTTTTGGTTTTCAGTACTGGCGGATCCTACTGTCATCCAATGGGGAACAGGTCAGGAACACTGCAGAGTAACCACCCTAAATGCACAGGACCCCTTCCGCAACTGGGTACTACATGGTGTGATCTGCTTCTCAAATGTCAATAGTGCCAAGATTGAGAAACCCTGGTTTGCTCTACTCTGATGTCTTTCTTGGTGTTTTAAGTACTACTTCCAATACCTAAAGCATGGCTGTTTTAGTTTATGGCAAATAGTATTTATATGAGGGAAAAAGGGGTGATATTTGCCTAATTTAAGGCTGAGACTTTTGTTTTTCTGAAGCTGGGGTAAATGAGGAGCTGTAATTCAGAAGTGATCCCTCGATTTTCACCTGAATCTGTCAATGGTTAGTGGACCTCTTCAGGGAAAACAGAGGGCCCCTGAGGGACTATGTGAGACACAGGACAGGGCTTTGCTATTGTAGATAACGCAGACTCCTTCAGCGAACCATGAGTCAGGAAAGCAAAACTGACTCATGGTATACACTCCTGGGTTATTATTGCTGGCTCTTGATGTTCAGGAGGAAGGGGTGAATCACTGGAGTGAAGAGGATTCCTTTGGGCAAAGCCCCTTTAGTTGTAGAACGGGGAAAGGGAGGCATAGTCAAAGGCAGCATCTGGCATTCATCCTAAAGCCAAGCACTGGGCCCTAAGACTGCACTTGGTTGCTGCAGCAGCTCTTAGGAAGCCTTCCAATGAAGAAAGCAAGTGCCAACAAAACAGTAGCAGGCTGCGTGTTTGCTTGTGCCCGTAATAGCAGCAATTAGGAGACTGCGCAGTAGGACTGCAAGCTCTAGGGTATCCTGAGATACCTAGTAACCAGTCTCAAAATGTGAAAAAACACCAAATAAACAAACACATTAAGATTTATTTACTCTTGTTATTTATAGTAAACACACACACACATGTCTGCCAATCCTTAGCCATCCAGTTCATGATCCAGTTGGTTTTACTTAACATTATTGCACAAGATATTTAAAAGATTTTCAAGTATTTAACTCCTTAAGTCAATCCCCCAAAAGGAGTAGTGGCTCATGTCTGCAGCTTTAGTACTGGGGAGGATCAGGAGTTGAAGGCCAGGCTCAGCCATCTAGCAAGTTTGAAATGAGCCCAGCCTATGTAAGACTCTATCTCAAAAACCAAACTAAAGCAACTCCCCAAATAACAAAAATACCTCCAAAAGGTTGATGGTCTTGGATTATGATTTGTGGCGAAATCTAAAAGCCACAAAAGTGACTTTTATAAAACCTCGCTTCATTTCTCCATTCCTGATCAGTCGTACATCTGATAGTTATGACTCAGTTTGTATTATACTTTTACATAACTTTTTATTCAACTCTCTGAGATCTATTTTGTGAGCAAAATACTTTAGCAAGATACTCATGAATGAATTCTTTATAAAGGACAAAGGGTATTTAGCTCAGGAACTGGTGGCCAGAAAGTTCGAACAATTTGACTGGCATCTAATGGCCGAGAAGCACAATGACTGACCTTAGGCAGGAACCCAATGGGAGGTAGGAAGCTAGGGAATGGGGAAAAGTCAGGCTTATAGTTTTATAAGACCCTAACCTTAGGAAACTTGATACACTCCCTAGGCCAGCAACAATCCATTTCTTAGAGTGGACTTAGTCACATTCACTAGGTATCCATCCTAGAAGGACTTAGTGTACCTTGAGACTGAGCCTTTAAAAGATAAATCACATCCAAGCCACACTAACAATGTGTGTGTGTCTTTGTGTGTGTGTGTGTGTGTGAGTGTGTAATAATGCATTGCCCATTGTATCTAACCATCTGTTCTACTCTCCAGATAACTGAAAAATACCATTGATTTGTTTGTCTTATTGATCATCTTTAGTTTTTTTCATATCTGTTTTCATTTGGGCATTTGTTTTAAAATTACTTTTCTAGGTAAAAATTGTATAAGCTTTTACCCATGTACGTGTTTATGTCTTTGCACATGTAGACAATTTCTACGTTTAGATACTCTTTACCATTCCATAGACTTTTCTCTTCTGGGTATTAGAATAGAGAGGACAAGTAGTGCTAATTCCTCTATGTCGCAAGTGTCAGAGTTTCACAGAGCCAGGGGATATCAGTAAGCATTTGATACTGACTAGAAAAGGAGTCTGCAGTCTTCTGATTCCACCCAAGTCATGACCCTGCGTTTCATAGCTCAGCGTATTCTCTCATCCAACACAAATGTGGAATATATTATGGTATCAGTCGGCTTTAGGGTTTGTTCAGTTTCCCTGATCTCAGAGCTTTATCTTGTAATTAGTAACTCATAACTCATATATTCATCTAAACGAGAGGCAAATTTTGTAGTCCCCCAAGGCATAAGCTGCATGAATTAAAACATTTTAGTGTTGGAAAGCTGGGTAGGTTTTTTTTTTTTTTTAGCATAGCTAGGGAGAGTAGTTCAAGTGCCTAGTTTAGAGCTCTTGCCAATTTTTGAGTGCGTTGCCAGCAAATATTGTGTCAGAATATAAGAAATGGTAAGAAACGCATGTACCCCCTCCACACACAAGAATCCCAAACCAAAGTCCTTCACTCCGGTGGTAGCAGCTTGTACAGCCCAGCTGCTCACTGGATTCCCAAAAGAGGGATCAGCTAATGGGCAAGGAGAAAACAAAAACTCTCCTAGCAAAGCTTTTCAAAACACTAGTAGATCAACAAGGCAGCAAGAATGGTCTCAAGTGAATCTCAAAACCCTCAAAATTTTTGTTCTTTAACTTCCTCTTTAAAGAAATCGTGTCTTGAGCTAAAGACCTGTCTCTCTTCGCTATCTAAACCAGCTTAGCTATTTATACTGGCAAGATAGTGATGAAGGAGACAGTGATTGAAGTAACTATTATTTGAAACTTTCAAATATAAGGTGGTTGAAGAAAATAGATAGGATAGGTATTGGATAAATGATTATGATAGAGGTAGGAAAATAAGCATGGGGTAGTAGGGTTGCTTAGAAGAACAGACCTGGCAGAGTGAATATCTATTTCGAAGGGGTTCAGCTTATGTCAGTCGGACTGGGGAGTGCAAAATGGCTGTCTACACGCTGGAGAGGCCTAGAAGCTGCTCAGTCTGGGTGAATGAATCAGTGGTTCCAGCCCAGTGCTGAAAGCCTTGAGAATTTCCTGAAAAGCCACAATGCCTTCAGCCCAAATAAAAGGCCGAAGAAGCTGGGTTCTGAAGCACAGGGTGGCAGTGGCAGTTGCGTATTTTCTACATAATGAACCACTTCCGGCCATGGTTTCGTTTCTAGAGTGTTAGCCTCTTGATAAAGTCAGCATGAGAGCATTTGTATCTAAGTTTATATAAATATCAGCACGTGTGTATCTAAAACCATATAAGGAAGAGAAAGGGTACTTTAGTTTTTATTGTAACTTGACGCAGCTTAATGTCATCTGAGAGGAGAACCTCACTTGAGGAATTGCCAAGATCCAATTGGCCTGTGAGCATGGCTCTGGGGCATTGTCTTGGTTATTAATTAAGAATCAGGGCTAGCCCACTCTAGGCAGTACCAACCACAGGCAGGTGGTAGAGGGCTGTATAAGAACACTAGCCAAGCAAGAGCCCATGAGTAAGTTAGAGTGAGCCAGCAAGCTCCTTCATGGTTACTGCCTCCAGATTCCTGCCTTACTTTCTTGCCCAATGTTCCTCAGTAATGGATGATGACCTAGATGTATAAGTCAAAGAGATCCTCTCTTCCCCTAAGTTGCTTTAGGTCAGTGTCTTATTCTCAGCATCAGGAAGGAAGCCAAAGCAGAAGGATGATACAGTGACTCCTGTTTCCCATTCACTCCTGTTGAGGGCCCACGAGCTGAAGTCTCATCTTATTGTTCTTTTTGATTCTGGATAAGAAAGACTCTGCTCATCCTCTCATCAAGGAAGAATAGCTGCTGCTGGCTAATGAATACTTACTCAGTGCTGGCCAGCATCCTTTGGGTTCCTTCCTCCTCTGGGTTCCAGAACATCTGTCACTGAACATGGCCACAGGACTCCAGAGCTGGCTCACGGTAAAGCCCATTTAACCATTCTGTTGACATCTGTGAAACAAAAATAAAGGATGATGTTCATGAAAGGGAAGAATCATGCCACCCAAAACTATTTAAAAACATATTTTAAACCCAAGTCATGTTTTTGGCAAAAGATGTCATATACTCTCAAAGTGATGAGAAAATATTGCTCTCCACTCTTTTCTCTCACGTGACGAAGGTTATTGGTAGTAAGGCCATTATTTGTGCTCTCATCCATTCTTGTCAAGACTATACTACTATCACTTTAAAACTCTTAAGAAAACCCTTTTAAAGGCATAGTGGTGCACACTTTAACCCCAGCACTTGTGAGGCAGAGGCAGGCTGATCTCTGTGAGTTCCAGGCCAGCCTGGTCTACAGACTGAATTCCAGGAAAGCTGGAGCTATGGAGAGAGAGATCCTGTCTTGAAAAATCAAACCCAAACCCAAACCAAAAAAATCAAAGACAAAATATAGATTTTTTTATTTTTAAAGGCAATTAATTTTGTGTGTGTGTGTGTGTTTGTGTGTGTGTGCATGCACACACATGCACATGCGTATACAGGTCATAGGACAACTTTCAGGAGGTGCTTCTTTTCAGGGAAACTCAAGATGTCAGGCTTGGTGACGTGTGCCTTTACTCACTGATCTGTCACACCTCCCCAGCTGCTACCATTTTGCCTCCTACCCCAAAGCCTGAACCCTGAGAACACTTCATCTTTAAGAGCAGAACCTCCTCCTTTCCGGGTTTCCTATCACATGACCCCCCTATGACACCTCCTGGCTCGACTTGACCTGTATAGTTTTCTGGATCAACTATTCCAGCCCAGCTTTTTGCTGAAGATGTTTGACCCTCACAGCCCAGAAACTCAGATGCACCAAAATATGCTTTTATTCTCCTACAACTGAACTTAACTCCTTTTTTTTTTTTTTTTTTTTTTTTTTTTTTTTTTTTTAGTTTTTCGAGACAGGGTTTCTCTGTAGCTTTGGAGCCTGTCCTGGCACTAACTCTTGTAGACCAGGCTGGCCTCGAACTCACAGAGATCCGCCTGCCTCTGCCTCCCGAGTGCTGGGATTAAAGGCGTGCGCCACCACCGCCTCTTTTGAGTCACGAATTTTCCATAGAGATAGAAATTTGACTTTAAGCTGGGGTCTTTCCTCGTCCGTGTCTCATGTCTTCTGAATGCACATTGGAGGCAAAGTGGGATGGAAAAGCCAGTGACATGTTGCCACTGTTCAGGTAGAGTGAGAGAGGTCCTGGTCCTTCATCTGTCCAGCTTGAGATATATTCTGTCATTTCTCATGTTATGACCTCTTCCCTCTATTTGTCTTTGGTTTAAATAATGAAATTATATGATACTAAAATAAGTTTGGGTTGGGGTAGAGAGACTACACAAGGCAGAGGCATGGTAAATTCAAAATATTCTGAATTTTTTCATATTCAATTTATATTTAGGGCAAAAAATTTAATGGCCTTCATATGAGACTGTTACTAGCACTATTCCCATGAGGAAAATACTAAGCACTCTTTAAATAATTTGGCCTGAAATTCATCCAGTTGTTTTAAGCAAAGGGATTTTAATGAAGACCCGTTTAATTCATCGGCTGAGATGAACAGAATTGCTTCAGAAGTTCATATTTTAGGAACTGTAGTGAGATGTTGAACTGGTTTGGGAAGGGTTTTTCCTTCGTCCTCTGAGGATTAAAAAGGGCCTCATCATCTAATTTCAAGTCATTTATCAGCAATGATTTGGTATTACATCTACAGCCAAAATTCGAGAAGAATCATTAATTTGTAGTTGGAGCACACATGAAACAAAGACAGAAAGGTCAAAACACAGCTCTACTGATAATTATTCTTGTTTTAAGAACACAAGTTAGCATTTCTAGGCCATCCAACTTTTCTGTGCTGATGTATTACTCATGAGATAGTTTTAAAAAAGCTATTTCTCTGTATGTTACCAGTTACAATTTTCACAAGAGAAATTGGAGCAAAACATGCCACAAACATCCTGTAATTACTCTGTGGCAGATAGAAAAGCAAAAGTCGCATCTTTCCCTTAAATTGTAAGTGATTGGTCATTTCTGTAAATGTCAAGGCTCCAATATTATGCACAAGCCTTTTGATCCTCTGGAATAATACCAGCCCCCTCACCAGAATTGAGGGAGTTGAGAAAATAAAACAATGATACACATATTTACAGTTGACATGATTTAATCTTGTGAGTATGGCCTTAGAAGACAGGCTGAAAGGGGGATACAGGGAAGTAGCATGGTAGGTATTCTGCATGTGAGGAGGCCTTATTCTTGAACCTATGTTGGGAGAGTGAAGTGGCCATTGATAAACATAAAGGACCTTACTTGCATCATGAGTTAGGGAGGAAAATAAGAGGAGAAACTAAGGGAACATCTGTGAGATGGAGCAGAACATAAAACATCATAGTTCTTCTGAATTGAAGATGAGGATGGAGGATGTCAAAGGGGGTATCATTTTTGGAAGAGATGTAGCAGGCTTCTATTCAAACTAGAAGCTGGGGCTGGGGATATGGGTTGGTTAGTAGAATGCTTACCTAGTGTGGATGCACACAGTGCTAAGTAAGACCACTGATGTCTTTTCTCCCCAGAAGGCTGCATAGCACCTCCCAGCAGAGTAAGAGATTCTTGATCAGTTTGTGATTGATTTTTGGTGTCCTGCAAACAAAGTGTGTGGCGTGTTTGGCAATAGGGTCTTACGGTGACCAACCAAGAGAAATGGCACTAGCTGTGCTGTTTTGGGACCTCCTTGAGTAATAACTTAAAGGAAGGTATTCCGTGTCTGGCAATTAGGTTTTCTTTAAATAATGTCTTCTGGGAGTAATATTGCCCACCCATGCAAGGTACCATGATCAATCAAACTCTATGTGTGTGTGTTTATGTGGGAGTGTAGGACTCTTGGAGTCCAAAATAGAACACTGGAACCCCAGGAGCTGTAGTTCCAGGTGGCTGTGAGCCACTTGAGATGGGTGCTGGGTACCAAATTTGTGTCTTTTTCAAGAACAAGATCTGTATTCACTTATAACTGCTAAGTTTTCTTTCCAGCACCAGTATTTTATATTTTAAAAATTAGTTCGTAAACTAGTAGATGCCCTTAAGGCTTATTAAAATCTTTTCATTTATTTACTTACTTGTTTGGCTATATTTTTAGTGTGTGTGCATGCATGTGTGAGTGTGTGTGCATGCATGTGTATGCTAGAATGCATGTGTGGAGGACAGAGGGACAACCCATGGGAGCTGATTCTTTCCTTTCACCCAGAGGTTCCAGGGATAAATCTCAGGTTTTCAGGCTAGTTGGCCAAGTACCTTTATCTGCTCAAGGTGTTTTACATGCCTTCGTTTGTTGTTTTGACACTGACTGACCTCCTGTTTTAAAACTCTGTTTTCAGGCAAGATTTAAGAAAAAAATCCCAGGATGTCTTGAAATCTCTTCTTTACTCAACCTTTGTCAGGGCATAAGTGAAGGAAGAACATCATGTTCCTTGCCTTCCAGACTGCTCAATTTACCAAGAAAACACGGAGTCAATTGAAACCAGGCATCAGCAATTCAGTGGTACCAGCTTGTGTATCTTCTGGGGTCTTGTTTGCCTGCTTGCTTTGAGCTCAGAAGATCAGCCTATTAGGCAACAAGCAGCCTCATTTCTGATTGCCAGTGGGCCTCGTTATGCAGTTTGGGGTTGGTTTGGTCAGAATTTTCCTTCCTCGTTCAATTTTAGCTGAATTCCAACAGAAATTGTATGAGATCTGAGCATGAGGTGAAGCAGTTACCAATTTGTCACGAAGGTTTTCTCAAGTTCTGTCTGGGCATGCCTAGAGCTCTGGACAGGGTGACTCATCTCAAGGCTTATGGGTTTGCCTGCTGTAGCCTCTGGGGCCATAGTTTCCAAAGTCTCTGCTGTATATCTTTGTTTAGCTCTCTTTTCTATGCCAAAGGCTACTGACAGTTGCCCAAGGAAGGCAAGCAGCCTCTGAGAGTTCCCTGGGTCTGTCCCAGGAAGGTAGAGAAACAGACAAGAGTTCCAGTTTGTCCTTGCTTCTCTGAATTAATATCCATCTGACGGTCTTGCCCTACGGCAGTCACTTCAGAGCCAGCACCAGGAACAGCTGAGAACTTTCCATAGATACTTAAACCAATACTCACAATTGTGTTCATTCTCATTCTTAGTAAATATCTTCATTCCTATTACTTATAATTCTTGGCTCAAGCCTTATTTTGATTAGAACAGATTAAGAGTGGGAATCCAGCTGATTTATAGTTATTCGTATGATAAGCTATTGAGATGGCACAGGTCATTGACATTACAGATAATCAAAACACCACATTTAATAATCTCAACCACTTCTAATGAAGTAATTGGATCTTTTCAGAGAACAATTCAACACCAAGGGGCACTTAAACACTTACAGCACCTACTCTCTCTCTGGCAGAGCACAGGAGTGCATGTTTAAAGATATGAGAAAAGGAGAATGCATGTTTTTTTTAAAAAATATTTATTTATTTATTATGTATACAATATTCTGTGTGTATGCCTGCAGGCCAGAAGAGGGCACCAGACCCCATTACAGATGGTTGTGAGCCACCATGTGGTTGCTGGGAATTGAACTCAGGACCTTTGGAAGAGCAGGCAATACTCCTAACCTCTGAGCCATCTCTCCAGCCCCCGAGAATGCATGTTTTTAATGGCACTTTAGTGACAGTATATATATTTTAAGAACACTTGTTTTTACAAATGGTGATCCCTCATTTTTGATTCTGGGCTTGTCTATATGGCTTGTGTTGGCCTATGAGGTATTGACAAAAAAAAAAAAGAAATTTGATTACTGTTTGTGTATTGAGACTAGATCTTTAGGAAAGTCTGTTCTTGGGAGCAGTGATTGTTTCCTAATTTTCTGAGAAATCGCCATACTGATATCCAAAGGGGCTGTACCAGTTTGCACTCTCACCAGCAATGCAGGAGTGTTCCCTTTATCCTACAACCTCTCCAGCATAAGTTGTCATCAGTGTTTTTGATCTTGGCCATTCTTGCAGGTGTAGGATGGAGTCTCAGAATTGTTTTGATTTGCATTTCTCTGATGGTTAGATCACTTCCTAAATATAACCCTAGTAGCACAGACACTGAGAACAACAATTAATAAATGGGACCTCCTGAAACTGAGAAGCATCTGTAAAACAAAGGAGACGGTCAACAAGACAACATGGCAGCCTACAGAATGAGAAAAGATCTTCACCAACCCCACATCAGACAGAGAACCGATCTCCAAAATACGCAAAGAACTCAAGAAACATCACAGTAAAAAAACAAATAATCAAATAAAAAATGGGGTACAGACCTAAACAGAGAACTCTCAACAGATGAATCTCAAATGGCTGAAAGACACCCAAGGAAATGCAGAATACTACTCTTTGTCAGGCATTTTTGAGTCATAGTTGGTCACTCTCTTTTCCCAGGAAACAACTGAGAGTAGCCACCTACCCAGGACCCCATTGACGTGAAGTGTGTTGTCTGTATATTGACTTCTCACTGCCAGGCTCTTCTGTTTTTTGTTTTGTTTTTATTTAGTTACTTTTAGCTTTTCTTTCTTTTTTTAAATACTAATTTCTAAAATTCATATTATTATTATTTTTACATCCCAACTGCAGTTTCCCCTCCTTCCTTCCCCCCCCAGAGACACAAATACATATATTTTCCCTGTCCTATACCATATATACATATATACACATATATGTATGATAAAATTAAATTTATATGTCAGGTATGGTAAGCTATTAACAAAAGCTAATAATAAAATGCAATAATTAAAATGATGTGTTGTATTAAAAGTTATGTATTCATGCTCCCTCTATTGGAAGAGTCAAAACAAGCCCAATTTGGTAGTGTACACCTGTTTCTGCAGCCCCTGGGTAGCAGGGGAGAGAAGATGAGAAATTCAAGGCTACCATGGGCTTCTTAGCAAGTTTGAGACAAATTTAGGTTACAGGACACTGTCCTACATGAAACAAAACAATCCCCAATTAATAACAGCAGAAGAAGTAGAAACATTAGGACATATACTAATAACTTTGGACTGTGCCTAAGTCTGTGTAACTGAAACCATGGGGAATGAAGTGCTAAGGGGGAGCCTACTCCTTTAGGTTGGGTACACTCACCATGGACTTGTCCAGAATTAGTTAAAGGAGTAAGTGAAGGCTTGAACAAAAATTATGAACAACTAAATCCTTCCTTTGCCTTCCTATTTTAGAAATCATTTTATATTCATAAATTTTGTTTTTTCTCCCAATTTCTTACATAAACACAAAAATTTCAGAAACTCTCATACTGAACCGGCTGCTTCACTGCGGGTAAGAAAGCTTGCTGTTCTAAAGTACTATGATGTTTGAAGAAGTGAAATTGCAGCTGAAGTACCAACGTGAAGACTTGTTGGGATCATGCGGGCTTTCCTACAGTGTCTCTTCTGTTGAGATTCTAGCCCATGAGCAGTTCTTCCCAGAAGCAGAGGTAACAAGAGTTAGCCTGCATTGTACTGGCATGCATTGTAAAAACATCACTGGGATACCATAAATATTACCCCCATTTTCCATGCAATAATAGTTAAAAGCTTCCCTTTCTTTTACAATTAAATAATTTCAGCTTTGTGAAGGAAGAGCTAAAGTGCTTTAATACATTCTGCAGTTCTCAAATTAATCTTCATTAAAGTCAGTACTAATTTGCTTAAATGCAAAATTATTTATAGTGGGTTTACTAATATAAGCTGGAAAAAGGAGGCGATGGAGCTTTGGATTTTATTTTAACTTCGCTATTCTGACTTTGAATGGATTGGGTAAGAATGTATGACAACCGTGGCTTAACCAATATTCAAATTGTGAATAGCATTTCTATAATTTCCTGAGCAGTGTGAATCAAAACCCGCTGCTTTTACTGGCCTAGGGATGGTTTCTGTTTGTTCTTCAGTTCAGAACATCTGGGGAGTGACTTATCTAAAGAAGACCCCCCCCCCCACACACACAATGTGATATTAATGGCAGGTAAGAGAAAAAGAATGGCCTCTATGAGTAACTGAAGTTTTGAAAATGTTGGGTTTAAGTGGTGTGCTTTCCTTTTTACAGTCACTTGGTTGATGATCAGACTGTGAGTCACCAAGAAGGAAATACATGTTGACCTGAGTTTCCTGTTCTCATCTCATCATGGGGCTTTGAAGTTAATGAAGTCGTTTCTTTTTTCTTTTTCCTTTTTTTTTTTTTTTTTTTACTATTTTGATTTGGTTTAGTGAGTCCTTTGGCATTCCAGTGGTTTTGAAGTAACTTGGAGGAGTTTCCTCTTATTCACTAGAGAGGTGTGTGTGTGATCTGATCCCCAGGGACGTGCTATTTCTGTTCAGACCTATGATCTCACTCACCTTCTGTCTTCCAGCCTGGATGCTGATGAACACAGCAGCGAACAATCATGGGGCATTCACTTAAGCATTGGCCATAGTTTGGGAGAGTTTCCACGTTACAGCTCGTTAACTGCAGCATCACAATCCTTCTGTAGGTGTCCCAATTTTCAGATAAGAGTCCAATTAATTAAGCGGATGATGGAATCAGGTTTTGAATCCAGGCCATCTGGCTGCATTTGAAACCACGGCACTACGGTGTCAGAACGGATTCTCTATGGAAACAGTTTCTTGCTAAGATGGGAGCTACTTGTAATGTGTGAAGTCTCTAGGATACTAAACAAAGAGACAAATCACAGACCATTTGACATTTGCTTAACTTCATGCACGCCCGTGGCTGAACCAGCATCCCCAAAGATTCTTCATAACTCAGAGAAATACAGTCTATCTTTGTCAAAAGGCCTGCATGCTTCTTTTCTGGGATCTATCTGAGCTACTCATTTTGAAATGTAGGTAGCTCTTGGGTTTTTGAGTCTCTCTCTCTCGCCTCTTTATCCTTCTCCCCTTTTCTTTTATGCTAATTCTTCACCTTATTATGTAATTAGTATGTACAGCGCTGCAACGAGTTACAAACGCTTCAACTACAAAAGCACTTTGTTGTTTTTGAGCTAACCTCTGAGCTTACTAGGAAATTGAAAAGCCTATAGTATTACCTGGCTTGGCTAAGATCTCTTTCTTCTCTGCCCAGTTCTTCCTCTTCAGGTCTCTAGGTATTTCATCATTCTTTGATCTTCTCTGCTTCACGCTGTCCCATGCTCCCTACATAGGATGTTTCTTTAATGCAGAAATGATAAAAATTTTTATGCAAAACTTTGTCTGATAGGTTTTTACATAAAATCAGAATAAGTTCCAAATATTATTGACTATTAGAAGCACAGCATAGTGGAACCTGGATGATAATCTAGGGGTAGTAAGCATGTAGTGCTTGAGATTAATTATATATTTTCCTATAAACGATGGTATTCTCAGTTCTTAAGTCAGCAGAATATAACATTAATCTAATTCTAGTTTACATTCTGCACTCAAAGTTATTTTATCTTTTTAAAACTATTGATTTTTGATTTATGTGAACATACGTAATTTTTTTGTGTGTATGTGTGTACGTGTGCGCGTGCGTGTGCTTGCATGTGCCTGTGGAAGCCAGAAGAGGCCTCAGATCCCACTGGAGTTACAGGTGGCTGTGAGTTACCCAGCCTGAATGGTGGGAGCAGAATGAGGGTCAACAAGTGCTCATAACTGCTGAGCCATCTTTCCATTTCTCTATTTTATTTTGTTTGTGAATCAAAACTATGAAGAGCCGGTTTGCTTTTTGCTCATGTTATCTTAAGCCCTTGAATACTTTCACTGTTGACTTTCACCTTAATTATTTAAAGGAAATCACTATTACAGGCCATCATGACCCTCTTTTTCCTAAATGTGAATGTAAGAATGATTTCTTCTTGGACATTCCTATAAGAATTACCAGTGACCAAACACTCTGGAAAACAGCTCCGAATTAGGAATTACTTCTTTATAGATACAGTCTGTAGGCACATTAACTCTTTTGATAATTTTTTTCTCATTTTGAACTTAAACCATAAACTATTTTCCACAGGTGTTGCTGGCAATCTATTTTGCTTCTATTGATAGTTGTGTAATTTTCGAAATCTTGAGTGTTTGGGCCAATTTTCTATTTTTTCGAGATCAGGTCCCTGTGTTTGACATCCACTGAGTTGATTGTCCTTTTAGTTTTATGTCCACTGCAGGGGTAAAGTCAGTCATCTTGTTGCATTCGCTGAGGCTAAAAAGACAACCTCCATTGTGTAGCAATTGGAGCAAAAGTGAACAATGTTCGGCAGAAGCTGTTTCCTAGCATGCCTTCAATGTGTTGAGACAATGAGGTAGAAACAGTAATAAATGAATAAACGAAGTATACTGAACTCTCATTTCTTTACTTTTTTTCAAGTGGATACATTTTCAAAAATTAGTATATATTGACTGTAAATAACAATGGATTTCATTATGACCTTTTACACACATATATGTGCATTTTAAACATATTCAAGATCCTTACCCCTCTTGTCTCTCCTCCTCCCACTGCTCCTCCTCTTCCCAACTAGTCCCCCAGGTAGATATCTTTAGTATCCCTCCGAATGTCTTCTAAATGTATACAGATGTAGAAAAGTAACTTACACTATAGCCATACCAAACCGAAGTGACTTAGTTTTGGAAGTCTCTTTTTTCTTATGAACTAAATGTGATCCACAGTAAGCAGGCTTCTCCCTTTCATATTTCATAGTCTGAGCTTTTAATAATCTGCTCAGAATTGGAGCTAAGCATGACCATCACTGTGCCATCTCTTCTTTAGTATTATTGGTGAGGAATATGTTTTCCCATCTCCATCGCTGTGGCAATCCTCTTGTTCTTCCCAGTGCCCCAGCAGAGGCTGATTACAGACTCAGAATGTTCTGAGCACATTTTGGAGGTGAGCAGGTCTTTTGCAAAATCCCGTGTTTTATTTTTTTCCATCCAAAGTCTTCTATTTTAGAGTAGCTTTTAAAGTGATATTTAAAATAAACAAAGAAATATGGGATTGGAACACTTTTCTACTTTATTCTTATTTTTATGGCCTTGTCTCCAAAGATGTATATCTCACACACTCTCATTTTTTTTCTAAGTACAAATTAAAGAACCAAGTTTATTGTTTTTATTTTTCCACAATGTTGAGCTCATTTTGTATTTTTGCTTTAAGAAATTCAGTTTATATGGCCCCATATCACTTAAAAAAATATGGGCCGGGCGGTGGTGGCGCACGCCTTTAATCCCAGCACTCGGGAGGCAGAGGCAGGCGGATCTCTGTGAGTTCGAGACCAGTTTGGTCTACAGAGATAGTTCCAGGACAGGCTCCAAAAGCCACAGAGAAACCCTGTCTTGAAAAACCAAAAAAAAAAAAAAAAGTTTGAGGTCTTAGAAATGTTGTAGTCTCTTTTAATGTATTTGTAAGTATTAGCAAAGTTTTCAGGCAAATTTGTAAATTATAGCAAAACGTAAAAGATTCCTTAACTTAGTTTGAATGCAGAATTATTTTTGATTTTTCCCTTTCATTTTTTTTTTACAGTTGTTTAATTTCTGCTTGACTTAACATCAATTCTTGCACATTTTTGGTTGACGTCTTAGTTACTTCTATTGTGCAATTAATATAGACATGGCATGATTATATTTAGAAAGAAAATCCAAATGACTCTTCTCTCTTGTTTTGATCTTTGCAACGCTGATGGTTGGACACAGAGCCGTACACATGCTATGAAAGTGCTTTACCACTGAAGCAGATACCGCTATCCCCACTCCTCAGCTGTCTCTTGTTAGGTGTTTATGTCAGGTAGTAGGGACGGTGATTCTTGGGTATTCAGATTAGCTGTGGACACTCAGTATGCAGTCGGCACAAATCAATGTATTTTGCAGATACAGTGGACATCATCAGTGAATGTGGCAAGGTGGGTAGCAGAATTAGCTAAGATGTCTACTCTAGGATGAGACGTCTTCATCATCTCTTGTCAAAGCTACAAAGTAGCATCCCATTCCATTTGTGCCTCCCGACCACAGATGATTAATTCTACCTAAAGCCTAGCATTACACATAACATAATCTATTTCCCCAAAGTCTCCATCGAGGAGACTTGAGGGAGATCTTATCATCAGTAAATGATGAGTTGAGTGTATAGGGCCTAAGAGAAGACAGAGGAGGGGAGTGAACATCATCGAAACATACTGTATGGAATCCTAAAAGAGGTGGTAAAAATATCACAGTGTGATAAACAAGGAAAAGGGGGGGGGGAGTAGACATAGGACCAAAATGGATCATCAGAAACCGTCCTGAGATGTTGGCACTGCACAGTCAGTGAGTATCTGTAGTCACGGAGACTAGAAAGACCAGTCATGATTATTTTAATAATAAGCTGGCATTTTCAGACTTATACCAGTTCCACAGCCTTAAAACAATGAAAATCCAAAACATATAGTACTCTTGCCTTCAGACTGGCCTGCCACGGATGGTAAAATGGCCCTGCATTAAGCTTTGTTAACACAAGACCTGTGCCCGGAACTGTCCTGCAGTTATCCCGTTTCGCCACTAGATGGTGGTTGTGGGCTAAGAGAAGAAAAATTAAGTTTGGTTCACTGAAGAGGAAATGATAAATTTGTGAATTAAATAAAACAAGGCAATGAAAATTAGGACAATTTAAGAGAGCCCTTTATAGTTAAGTTCAACTACTTGGACATAACCTTATTGTCTTTCCTGGTACGAATGTCAAGCTCTTGGAAGAAAGAAATTACTCATTAAGACAATTGCTATCGTCAGATTCTGGATGTGGCTGCCTAACGCAGCGAATTAAAAGATTTCTTTGCTCTTTCCTCTCCTTACAATACAACATTGATATTCACTGGAAGCAAATACGTTTAAATAGTTACTACCAGAGAGCCACCCATTACCTAAGATGGTTCGTGAACTGGGTTGTTGTCCAGATTCTTCATGCTGTCTGCTAGGCAATGTGTTTTCCCTTGTATCCAGGGGCCCCAAATTGTAGAGGAAGTTTCTGAACCCACACCGCTTGAGTTTAAACTCCAGACCTGTTTCCGAATCTCTGCATCAACTCACTGTGTGGAGTTGGTACTTGGCCTATGTATGTTTTCTTTTTCTTATCTGCACAATGAGGGTGTCCTTGGTTTCTGCCTCACACAATCACTACAATGTAATGTAGTGACACAATGGTGGTAAGAAGCATGTGAGGGAAAAAGCAGCATTTCAACAGATTTATCAAACTAAAGGATTCTTAGGACCATTTCGGAGGATCACAAGTTGTTGTAGAAGGCTGCTTGTTTGTTCCCGGCAGCTCAGCCCCGAAATAATCACACAGAAGCTGTATTAATTAAATCACTGCTTGGCCCATTAGCTCTAGCTTCTTATAGGCTAGCTCTTACATCTTAATTTAACCCATTTCTAGTCATCTTTGTATCGCTACGTGACTGTGGCCTACCAGCAAGGTTCTGTCCCGTGTCTGTTTCTGGCAGGGCTACATGGCTTCTCCCTGACTCTGTCTTCTTTCTCCCAGCATTTAGTTTAGTTTTCCCCACCTAGCTCTGTTCTGCCCTGCTATAGGCTCAAAGCAGTTTGTTTATTCACTAACCAGTAAAAGCAACACATATACAGAAGGACCTCCCATATGAACAAGTAATTCATGTACCACAGTTTTTGCTCAGAGTGAGCCTTTGCACCCCACCTTCCTGTGATCATGTGATACGATTGACAGGACCTATGGTCTATTGCTTTCAAATAAGAGAGGATGATATATGAAAGTAAAATAAATTAATTCTTTTCTGAGCACCAATGACAATCACTCTGCCTGTATTAACCCAACACTACTTTGATGCAAGATGTGGCGGTGGGAATTCCACCTGAATCTTCTCCTTTAATTCTTACACAGCTTAACAAAGTGACATCTAACATGCTATTGTCAAAATATGGAAATTGGGGTTTAGAGAAGTTCAAAAGCTTTTCCTAGACCAAAGAGCCCATGCGTGGTAAAACTAGTGTTGAACCACAATCCTGTCTCACTCCAGCATTTGTCTATTTTCCTGAGATGTCACCAGTTCGAGCAAGAAAATTGAGTGGATTCTGGAAATATAGGTAGCATCCTAAATGACACATTTTCTAGTTGGCTTGCCTTACTTAGACATTAACTTATCAACATAGGTTATTATCCTTCTTTGGTGTTCTGCATGTCTGGGTAGTTATAGAACCAAGTTGTTCTTCATATTTAAAGATGATACCATCACATATGAGCCTGTGGCTGGGAAACACCAGTGTCTGACAAATGGTTCTTTCCACATTGTGTATACATGCCGATTGCTCACTGGTCTGTGGCACAGACTTCTGTTGGCGGAGTCTTGCTTCTGTGTTTTGTTCTGCCAAAGTGTGGTTGACTGAAGCTTCCTTTGAACAAGACTAAGCTACCAGTGATTCTGTAGACACACCGAGGTACCCTGGGTTCTTGTCCCCAGCAATTCTTGACTTTGTCAGACTGTCTTTTGGATTACAGGCTCTTCTGGGGGTTCTCCCCACTACTATCAAATTTTTAGTGTACTGTGGTCTTCCCTTCTTCTCTCCTTCTTTCTCTACCTTTCTTCCTCCTCCTTCCCTGCTTCCTTACTTGTTCTCTCCCTTTCCTTCTTTCATCCCTCCCTCCCTTTTTTCTTTTATCCCTTTCTTTCCTTCATTTCCCCTTTCCTTCCTTCTTCCTTTTCTCCCTCTGGTCTTCTGTCCTTCTTTCCCTTTTCTTATTTCCCCCTCCCCACTCTCTCCCTCTTTCTTTTCTCTCCCTTCAACCTCCTCCTTTTTTCCCTCTTGAAACAAGGTCTTTATATATATCTGATTTTTGACATGTGAAATCCCAGATTCCTGATTGTTGAGATTATAGGTATATGATGCTCCCCTCTTTAAAAAAGATTTATTTATTTATGTATTTATTTATTTACTCTGTATACAGTTTTCTGCCTGCAAGTATGCCTGCACTGCATGCCAGAAGAAAGCCCTGGAACACATTATAGATGGCTGTGAGCCACCATTTGGTTGCTGGAAATTGAACTCAGGACCTCTGGGAGAGCGGTTAGTGCTCTTAATTTCTGAACCATCTCTCCAACTCCCCCTCCCCTTTTAAAAGATGGTGGCCCATTTTTAACACATACCTGGTTCATTAGATTCAAGATATATGTACTCCCAGTCTTCATGCGTAGATATTATATTTCTCCATGGATTATTACCACCACATCTAAGATAGTTGTGGAAAAGGACAGAGTGGACACACACTACAGTTAGAAGACAATTTGGTGACTCACCCCTCCTATCTTTAGAAGACTTCAGTTTGGTTGGATGTTCAACTTCCCATCTGGAGCCTCCTAGTTTGTGATTATTTTCTAGTTTCTTAGCAACTAATTTTTATGTAGAAGGACAGGAAGTGTCTGCAAGTGAGGGTACAGCCTGGTGTGGCATCTCAGCCTTCACAGGAGCAAAAAGCAGCTGAGGGAAGCTCATGACTTCTGGATGTGTAGCGTCCTTCTTCTCTTTCTACTTCTCTCACTTTTTTTCTTCTTCTTTTCTCCCCCTCACCTTCTTCTCGGACAGAATTTTTCAACTTCATGCTCTAGAACAGAAATTAAGTTTGGGCTTCACAGCCTCAAGACTCTTCCTATTTTGGTCCAAAAGTTTTTTTTTTTTTGGTTCAGAAAGTTGTCCTGAGCATAATAGTATATGAAGACCACCCCTAATTTTTATCTACCAAATCAACAGTGACCTTCCTGTCTCTATAGTCAAGACAATGAGAAATATTTTTCAACATTATTAAATCTCCTTGAAGGATGCAATTACCTTTGATTATAAACCACTGATCAAATAATGTGATCTAATTTAATTCTCATAATGACTTTTGAAATATATCAGATCACCTACTTCTTATTTTAGGGATGGTGAAATGGAGGCTTACAATAGTAAGTGTTTGCTCAGAGCAGTGTGAATAGAGATTTCTGAACCAGATAGAATAGTGAAAATCTAACCACAGAATTGAATGTCATACTGTAAATCAAGTTCACCACTACTACAAACTTTGGTCCTGAATTTCTGTCTTATAATGTTCTTCTCTTGAAAGTATCCTGTTAGACTCACTGAAGTACTTTCAGTCCCTAAATCATGTTTGTGTAACAAATTCCCTCCCTCTGCAATGCTGTTGCTTCAGCCTAGATTACCTTTGCTCCCCATTTCTGTATATGGGACACGAGTTAATGATCTTTATTGTCTGAGCAGCAGTGTCCCTCCATTTCTGACCTAGGTGTGGTCATGCTTCCATACCTACCTGATCCCATTCCGACACATTAACACGCACAGATTACACAGCGCAGATTCACTGGATGGAAGGTGTCTTGAGGTCCTTCATATACTAGTTTGTGTTGACTTTTGCACTTTCTCATTTCTGCACTTGGCCTCTTACTGAATGGATAGACTGTAGTGTCTAGACAGTAATGAAAATACAGGCATATTTTTACTTCAGATGTGCTAGGCTGTGATCTGTGTGCTTGGCTATACTCTTTTGAGGAATCTTCTACCTTTTTGACTTCTTGTGTTTCATGATCCATTTAACACACACACACACACACACACACACACACACACACACACACACTCACACAATGCTTTACTTACCTTCTACAGACCACTCATTGAATAGATGTCCTTCGTTGACATGTCTTGGTTTTCACCCCTCATGCTGAATTTTCTCTCACATTGGATTTCCCTTTTCTGTGCTTGGGCTGTGATTCTCATCTTGGGTCATCTTTCTCTATGGATGCTCTTTTAACTCATCCTCTTCCGTAAATATTTAACTTCCAATGTTTGGTGCAAGAGACATAATCCAGAAGAAAAATTGGGACTGGAGATCGTGAAACTATACATGGAACTCAAAAGCCTTGAGCTCACTCAGGGAGAGTATAGATAGAGGCCAGCAGAGTCCCTTTGCGCTTACATTTAAAGTGGTGGAGAATAAAGAAAAAACAGTAAGGGTGGTGGAATAGAACAATCTCCCAGTCTAGAAAGGACCATGGTTATGTCATCATTTGTAGTAGGCAGAAAGGCAGAATACAGAGTGGTAGAAGTGGTGTGGGGAACATATAGACATGAATGTTGTGATAGATTCTGTTCTTGGTGAGAAGAAGGGAGCAGAGGAGGTTTTTATTATTGTTTTTACTGAGCTATGCATTTTTCTTTTCTCCCCTTGCTCTCTCCTTGTTCCCTTCTACCCTCTCCCATGACCCTCACACCTCCAATGAACTCGGAGCTCTTGTCCTTTTTTTCCTATGTAGATCCATGTATGCCTCTCTTAGGGTTCTCTTTGTTGTCTAGGTTCTCTGGGATTGTGAATTGTAGGCTGCTGGTTTTTCTTTGCATTATGCTAAAAGTCACTTATGAGTGAGTACATATGATATTTGTCTTTCTGAGTCTGGGTTACCTTACTCAATATGTTTTTTCTAGATCTATTTATTTGCACGCAACTCTCAAGATGTCATTATTTATTTATTTGTTTGTTTTTTTATTTAGTTATTTATTTTTTTACTGCTGTGTAGTACTCCATTGTGTAAATGTACCACATTTTCTTTATCCATTCTTCAGTTGAGGGACATCTAAGTTGTTTCCAGGTTTCTGGCTATTACAAATAATGCTGCTATGAACATAGTTAAACACATGTCCTTGTGATATGATTGAGCATCCTTTGGGTATATGCCCAACAGTGGTATTGCTGGGTCTTGAGGTAGATTTTTTTCTAATTTTCTGAGAAATCATCATACTGATTTCCAAAATGGCTGTACAAGTTTGCACTTCCACCAGCAATGGAGGAGCATTCTCCTTACCCTACCCAAGGAGGTGTTTTCGAAGTGAGAATTGTTCTAAAAGCATTACTTAGTGCATGGAGTAGCTAAAATAAGACTTACTATATGGTATCAAGAGCTTTTTTTTTTTAAAAAAAAGATTATTAAAAATAAGTGTGAAGATTTTTACTGCTCGGACGCGGAGCGAGAAGCTGAGAGTCGGAGACGCTATCCGCTTCCATCCGTCGCGCAGACCCTGCCGGAGCCGCTGCCGCTATGGATGATCGGGAGGATCTGGTGTACCAGGCGAAGCTGGCAGAGCAGGCCGAGCGATACGACGAAATGGTGGAATCAATGAAGAAAGTAGCAGGAATGGATGTGGAGCTGACAGTTGAAGAACGAAACCTTTTATCTGTTGCATATAAAAATGTGATTGGAGCCAGAAGAGCATCCTGGAGAATAATCAGCAGCATTGAACAGAAGGAAGAAAACAAGGGAGGAGAGGACAAACTAAAGATGATTCGGGAGTACCGGCAAATGGTTGAAACTGAGCTCAAATTAATCTGTTGTGACATTCTGGATGTACTGGACAAACACCTCATTCCAGCAGCTAACACTGGCGAGTCCAAGGTTTTCTATTATAAAATGAAAGGGGACTACCACAGGTATCTGGCTGAGTTTGCCACAGGAAATGACAGGAAGGAGGCCGCAGAAAACAGCCTCGTGGCTTACAAAGCTGCTAGTGACATTGCCATGACAGAACTTCCTCCAACGCACCCCATTCGTTTAGGTCTTGCTCTCAACTTTTCCGTATTCTACTATGAAATTCTTAATTCCCCTGACCGTGCCTGCAGGTTGGCAAAAGCAGCTTTTGATGACGCTATTGCAGAACTGGACACGCTGAGTGAAGAAAGCTATAAGGACTCTACGCTTATCATGCAGCTGCTACGTGATAACCTGACGCTTTGGACCTCAGACATGCAGGGCGATGGTGAAGAGCAGAATAAAGAAGCGCTGCAGGATGTGGAAGATGAAAATCAGTGAGACGTACTAAAGCCAACAAGAGAACACATCTCTGATCACCCTCCCTCCCCACCCTCCCCTTGGAAGTTCCCCATTGTCACTGAGAACCACCAAATTTGACTTTCACATTTGGTCTCAGAATTTAGGTTCCTGCCCTGTTGTTTTTCTTTCTTCCTCTTTTTTTTCTCCCCTCCCCCCTTTTTTTTAAACAAACAAACAAACAAACAAACAGTTTTCAGAAGTTCTTAAAGGCAAGAGTGAATTTCTGTGGATTTTACTGGTCCCAGCTTTTAGGTTCTTTACGACACTAACAGGACTGCATAGAGGCTTTTTCAGCATTACTGTATTGTCTCCAGCCACACGGGCAAGATCATCAATAGAAATGGAAATGACATTTGAAAGCCATTAGACTTCTAGGTGATGCATCTAAGAAAGATTAATCACATGATAGAGGCGCATATGTGCTGTCATTTTTCCTTTTTTAATTGTTTAAATTGAATTTTATACCAATGTTTAAACTTAATTGGATATTAGCTTGAGATGTTTTGGGGGAGTTTGTTATAATGGTTTTGCTGTCAAATGTGTTTGGAACTCTGCTGAAGTGTTGCTGAAAGGCATGGTGCTGGTAACAGTTCAACAATCCGTGGCTGCTCATTCTTGCCGACTCCTCCCCCTCTGAAGCAGGTTAGCATTGAAGGTGGTATGGAAGCCTGCATGCGTGTTCAACTCTCTTCCTTTCCCCTCGCTCCTTAGCCTCCTTCCCTCTTCCTCCTCTTCCGCTCGCTCAACCTCTTTTGTTCAGTATGTGTAACTTGAAGCTAATTTGTACTACTGGATGTCTGACTGGAGCCACAGATGCAGCATCTGTATTGTTCTTACTGAAACACAGCATGGAATTAACATTAAACTTAAATAAAACAAACCTAAATTAAAAATGCCAAATAAAAAAAAATAAGTGTGAAATGAGATTTGTTGCAAGGTGCCTTACTTTTCTCTATCCAAAATGAACTACTCAGACGCTGTACAGGATATGTGGGAAGTTGCATTTGTATAGAATTAGAGTTTCACTAGGAATCCACAGGAAGAGGAGCAAACGGCATTTTCAAGCATATGTGTCAGTATACGCTCATCTTTTCCCATCATCCATTGCTCTTCTTGTGCCCTCTCCACTTCCACTGCATGCTCTTCCTTTCTCTAGTTAGTCCTTCCTCCTTTTATTATCGTGTTACATGTTTTCCATTTCCCTCTTTATTTCCCATTTCCCTTAGGATATTTCCCTCAGGATCTTTCCCTCTCTTCTCATAATTCCTTTTCTAGTTTTGTAAATTCCAAACACACGCATATATATACAAACACACACATTCTAGCACACCGTGGATACACAAATACACATGCACTTATATGTAATTAAGGTTCCACAATGGGAGAGAACGTGAGGTATTTATTTTTCTGAGCCTGGCTTATTTCACTTAACATAATGATTTCCAGTTGCCTCCATCTTCCTACAGATGCTATGATTTAATTTTTATTGCAGTCACATAAAATTCCATTGTGTATATATGCCATATATTTTATTTTTTAAGACACAGACTTTATTTTTTGAAAATTGTGTGTGTGCATAAGGTATTTTGATTGCTGTCTTCACCATCCTCCCTTGTCCCCCCACTCAACTCCTGTTAACTCTCCTGCCCTACAAAGCTCTTTTCCTTCACCAACTGAGTTTAACCATGACTGTCTGTATGCCCATGGATTTGGAACTGTCGGTTGGAACTTGGTGGACTCACTGTGGGTCCAGAGTATGTCACTTCAACAGTAAGGATTGGGGTTCTTTAGGCCCCTCATAGATCCATGGCTAACTGTCAACAAAGCCAGTTTTGTGTTTTATTTATTCATTCATCTGTTCATTGATATCCAGGCCGGTGCAATTTCCTGGTTGTTATGAGTAGTACTACTATAAACATGGAAACAGAATTATCTCTGTAGTGTGTTGATCTAGAGTCCTTTGTGTATATACCTAAGAATTGTGTAGCTGGAACCTATGGTAGTTCTAATTTCAGTTTTTTGATGATCTGCTGTAGTGATTTCCATAGTGGCTACACAAGTTTGCATACCCTCACAGTTACTAAGGGGTCCTCATTCACCACATCCTTGTCAGCATTTGTTACTATTTTTTACTTGATGATAACTATTTTAACTTGGGTGAGGTGGTATCTCAAAGCAATTTACATTTCCCTGATGGCTAAAGATATTGAAAACATTCTCAAGTTTTTATTTCTTATTTTATAAAATCATTTATTTTTATTTTGTGTGTGTGCATGTTTGCCTGCGTATATACCATGTGTATGCCTGGCACCTGCAGAAACCAGAAGTGGGTTTTGAATCCTTTAAAACTGCAGTTACAGGTGGTTGTGCACCATAATGTAGGTTTTGAAAACAGAACCCAGCTCTTCTGTAAGAGCAGTGAGTGCCATTAACAACTGAGCCACCTCTACACCCCCAATTTTCCTTTTTGAAAACTATTGCTTTAACTAATTTGTTCATTTGATCATTGAATGATTTGGAATTTTTAATGCTTAATTATCAAAGTTTTTTTAAAAATATCCTAGATATTAATCACCTATCTGTATATAGTTGATAAAGCATTTTCTTCAATCTGTAGGTTGTCTCTTCATGCTTGTCTTTTTTTTTTTTTTTTTTTTGAGACAGCTTTTCGTTGTGTAACCTTGGCTGTCCTAGAACTCGCTCTGTAGACCAGGCTGGCCTTGAAGTCACAGAGATCTGCCTGCCTCTGTCTCCAGAGTGATGGGATTAAAGGTGTTTGCCACTACTGTTCTGCCTCACTCTTGTCTGTCAGTGCTTTATTATTGTGAAGAGACACCATGACCACAGTAACTCTTATAAGGAAATCATTTAATTGGGACTTGCTAAAAGTTTCAGATATTTAGTCCCATTGGTAGCTCAGAGATCTACATTCAGATCCACAAGCAGCAGAAAGAGAGAGCCACTGGGCCTGGGTTGGGCTTTTGAAACTTCAAAGCCTACCCCTAGTGATACACTTCCTCTAGCAAGGCCACACCTAATCCAACGTGGCTAATCCTTTCAAATAGTGCTACTCCCTAAGTATTCAAATATGAACCTGCATAGACCCTTTTTATTCAAACCACCACAACTCTGAGGACTGTTTCCTTTGTTGGGGAAATAATTCTTAACTTCATATTATCCTAATTGTCAATTCTTGCAATTATTTATTGTGCTATTAAAGCTAAATTCAGAAAATCCTTTCCTATGCTATATCTTAAAGTATTCCTTCTATATTTTCCTTTACCAGTTTCTTTCAGGTCCAGCTGAAGAGTGGGAGGAGTGAGAATATGAGCAAAGAGGTCAAGACCATGATGGGGACACCCACTGAACAGCCTACCTGAGCTAATGGGAGCCCACCAACTCCAGCTGGACAGAGAAGGAACAAGCATAGGACCAAGCCAGACCTCTGAATGTGGGTAACAGTTGTATGCCTGGGGCAGACTGAGGGGCCAATGGCAGTAGCACCAGGATTTATCCCTACTACTTGTACTAGCTTTTTGGGAACCTATTGTCTTTGGATGGATACCTTGTTCAGCCTAGATATAGTAGGGAGGGCCTTGGACCTTCCCCAAAGCAATGTGGTTTACCCTCTCTGAGAAGTGGAATGAGGGGTGGGGTGGGAAGAAAAGTGAAGGGAAGGGAGTGGGAACTGGAATTGGTACGTAAAATGTAAAAAGATTGCTTTCTTTAAAAAAAAAATAAGAAAAATAAAAAGACTGGGTGTGCCAGGGTCTAAACTGAAGGTATTCACAGATGCACTTTTAGATTTTGAGATATGATTTTCACAGATGTGGGCTTGTAGTTTTACTATTTTATAAGTGAATGAAAAGCTTATATAGTAATTATGATACAGATACAAATATGACTAGGATAGAGAATCATTGTTAAGAGAAAACATTCTGGGATGGGTGTATAGCTCAGTGGTAAATTATTTGTCTACCAGCGTCACAAAATTAGGAGAGAAAAGTTTCCACGACATAGAGTTTTTATCCTAATTCTTGTAATTAATCACAGCTGTGTGATTCAGGCACCAGGGAGACTTGAACCTTTCCGTCTCAGTTTCTGTGTTATACAATGGAGAGAGTGACGATGTTTTCTTTATCACGTTGTTATTTGGCCCACATTGATTAGTATAGTTTAGTCGGCATTATTTGCACACGTAAGAACTTCATGCCACATCGGTTGTTATTTGTGCTGCTAATTTTGGCTCACACGATCTCACCTGAGACCGTCAATGAAAGTTTGTCTACACTGTTAGCTTGCTCCGTGAACGGCAAGTTTACAGTGTAATTGATGAAAGCTAAACTATCGGAATTATCACATCTGTAGTGGTTTGAACGAGAGTGGCCCCCATAGGCTCATACGTTTGGATGGTTAGCCACCAGGGAGTAAAACTCTAATAGGGTTAGAAGGATTAGGAGGTGGGGCCGTGTTGGAGGAAGTGTGTCACTAGGGGTGGGCTTTGAGGTTTCAAAAGCCCACGCCTGTGGATTAGGATATAGTCTCTCAGCTACTGCTTTAGCACCTGCCTTTCTGTCACCATGCTCCCCACCATGGTGAAAATTTACAACCCCTCAATTAAAGGCTTTCTCTTCTAAGAGTTGCCTTGGTTGTGGTGTCTCTTCACAGCAATAGGCCAGTGACTAAGGCAACATATTAAAAAGGAGGATTTTAATGCATGAAAATGGAACCCTTGCATACGGTTGGTGTGAATACAAATTAGTACAACCACTGTGCAAAAACAGTTTCTCAAAAATTTAAAAACAGAACTATTTATATGATCCAGAAATACCACTTCAGGTTATTCATATTCAAAGGAAATAAAATCAACACGTCAGCAAAACATCTGCATTTCTATGCTTATTTCAGTACAATTAAAAAGAAAAGAAAACAATTTAGGTGTCTGTCCACTGATAAATGGATAAAGAAAATGTATATAAATATACACAATAGAATACCAGTCCACTGTGAAAAGGAAGAAATTCTCTTATTTGTGACTATATGGATGAAATTAGAAATCATTATGTTAAATAAAACAAGCCAGGCATAGAACCAGAACCAAGTACTAAAAACATTGATGTCACAGATGTTGAGAGAATAGTGGTTTGTATAAGGCAGGAGGTAGTAAGAGGGAGGTAGGGTTAGGAGAGGTTGATTAGAGAGTATAAGTTACAGTTTGAAGTAAGAAGTTCTGGTGTTGGGTGACTATAGCTAGAAATTAGGTACCATATATTTAAACATAAACTGGAGGAAAGGATTCTGAATTATGCATGTTTGTCCCCTACAAATGATAACTTTTGCAGAGTTATGTATGTTAACCTGACTTGAACATTGAGACATCACGTCATAGGTACCATATTAATATGTGTCATTTGGTGTTTTATGTAACAGCTAAAATAAAATTTGAAATGTGAATCTTTTCTATAGCAAGTTCTCTGATCATTCATTATGAGCAGTATGAAAGTTTTATGAATGACATTAAAATACCAAAAATGTTCAAAGTTTTATTCTCAGTTATGGGAAAAATCATTTGAATATTGGGATATTTTAATTTGGTAATCAACAGTGGAAAAATACAGAAATTTTATTACTGCTATTGTAATTTATGAGCACAAATGATCTGAAGAGGGAAATGGGAAACTGTGTTCGTGGATTAACTAAGGAGAGTGAAGGGAGGTAAACACAGAAAAAAGAAGAGGTTAAAATAACAGTAAGGATGTCTAAACAAGTCGTAAAGAATCATCTTATTAACTATCTACCTAAAATACCTATAATAGATATAAATCAGCACATTAGCATGTATACATTGTTTAAATGAAATTCTCCATATAGTTTTTCCATTTAACAAAAGCCCAGCACTAGGCATGATAAATCCTCTTTCAAGTAGTTGATCAGGGTTGTCCCAGAGACTCCACAAAGGCTATAGATACCACGTTTGGATACTCCCATAGTTGAAAAATATGTCCTATTGTTGAAGATACTATGAACTTTGGACATAAGAGCCACAGGCCCTGAGATGGATCTGACTTGAAAGCCTCCTCCCTGTGGGCTAGCTTTTATGGAACCAGAAGGTGCCACACAAACTTCCGAAGGAGGTGAGCAAGCAACAGTCGCATTCAGCTGGGACACCAATCAACTGTAACAGCTAGAGTGGCACAATAGCCCCAACGATGCAGCAGTGGCATCAATACTTCGGTGGTAACCAACAGTTCTCTAATTGAACTTAATATTTGCGTAAACAGAGGGAAATCATGCCTGGTACCAGAACCCAGCCAACTACCCAGGGCTAGTGAAGTCATGAATGTTGGAGAAGAGTCTACAACTGCAACACTAATAAACCAGTAAGCCATAAATACATCTTAAATATGTGTCCTCATACCCATAGATATTTTTGTTATCATTTCTTGTTTTAGTTAGAGTTTCTATTACTGTGATAAAACACCATGGCCATAAACAACTTGGGGAAGAATGGGCTTATTTGTATTATGCTCACATCAGAGTTCATCATTGAAGAAAATCAGGATAGGAATGCAAGCAAGGCAAGAACTTGGAGGCAGGAGTTGATGTGGAGACCATGGAGGAGTGTGCTTACTAGCTTTCTCCTCATCATTTGCTCAGTTTGATTTCTTATAGCACCCAGGATCACCAGCTAGGGGTGGCATATTCACAGTTGGCGCCCCACGTGATGGACTAAACCCACTTAAAAAACCTGAGAAGGCTTAAAAATAAGGGAGAGAGAGTTTAACACAGATTTTTGCTGTTTGTTGGTGGCATGCTGTAGAGAGATTTCCTGATTCGGCAATAGTAGCAGAAAAAACGCTGTGTCATTTTAAAGCGCGACTTCCCGGGGCTGTGCCTCCATTGTGATCTCTGTCTGGCTCCTGCGGGAGACAGAGCTTTTGAATAGAGCATTTGGAGTAAAGTGCTACGATTTGTTTGATGGCAACTAGACTCGCTGTGTTCTCGGGTCTACTCTGCTTGCCAGAGGCAAGTAAGCGCCTCATCTAAGAGAGGCTTCCCGACTCAGCTTTAGCTGCAAAGTCTGCAGCTCATTAAGAGGTCCTGCCACGAAACACTTAAATGGTGTTGAGGAAAAGCTGAACGCATGCTTTTCAGTTTTCAGCCATAGCAGGAAAAAAGCTGCGCCGTTTAAAAATGCCAGCTTTCTGGGCTGTCCTGCTAGGGCAAACTCTGACTCTTTTACACAGGCGGTTTGTGCAGTTTGCAAGCACAGGCTGCTGAAGCTCGCTTGCTGGCTACAGCCAGTACCTCAGCCATGAGGCTGGAAAGCTAAGGAATGAACTGGATCTAGCTGGCAAAGGCACGCCTTTAATCCTACTGATATTGCTTGGTAAATTAAAGACTCATGTGGTCAGAAAAAGAGAGATATACAGTAAAGAGAGATTCAAAGACAGAGAAATTTTCTGAATGGTTTAAAGTGTGTTAAAAATATATGCAGACTAAAAGTTGAAGTTCTTAAAGTAAAAAACAAAAAAAAAAGGAAGAGAGTTGTTGTGTGTGGTAGTACACACCTTTAATCCCAACACTTGGTAGGTAGAGGGAGATAGACCTCTGTGACTTCAAGGTGTGGTAGCACACGCCTTTAATCCTAATGCCTGGGAGGCAGAGACAGGCAGATCTCTGAGAGTTCAAAGACAGCCTGGTCTACAGAGTTACTTCAGGTCAAAGATACAGAGAACCTGTCTCAAAAAGCAAAGAGTTAAAAGTAAAAATAAACAAAATAGAGGTTAAAACAAAGCTGCACAAAGATGGAAAATACACAGAGAATCTTGATACTGTATGCTATTATGCTCTCTTTGAATTATTTGAATGCTGAGGAAGGAGCAACAGCTGCTAAAAGATATTTATTTATAAATGCTGCTGAACTAATCCAACATAGATATTTTGAATTTGGATCTAAGGATATGATACTTTGGAAAAGAGATTCTTCTTTTGTTTTCACAGAGGATCAGATCTTGTGGATTGCATTTATCCCGATATGGTATGATGGACCACGCCCTCCTGAAGGGTTGTTGTGAACATCTCCAGAAAATTGCTTCGCTCAGCTGCCAACTGAGATGAAACTAGCACACAGGTTATACCGTGAAAGACCTAATTAACAATCCCCCATTCAGCAGGAAGCAGTTTAGAGAGAAAAAACTGCGCCCATGTTCCCAAATATGGTTTATAAACGTCCTTTTACATTTAAAGGGGGATATGATATAGATATGAATAATTCGCATTAGTATAGATTTTGCTTTATTGATAGAGATTTAAGGTCAATTTTGTTATATGTATAAGTGTTTCTGATTTTGATTAGGGTATTGTGATTGTGTAGTTCATTTAAATATGTACTGTATAATTAAGAAATATAGGTTGTTAATGGATAATCATCGATAATAGTAAAGCTTGTAGTCATGTTAGTTAGATTTTCTAGATATATAGAGATATATTTTAGATAGACATTCTTCATGTCTTTCAAAGATTACAGAATAGGACATTTAATGTTTTAATAACTGAGGACTTTTCATGACAATGAGACACTCTGCTCCTGGCAGCACCAATCTACTTCAAGAGGAAGATGGGCATCGAAGAGGCACCTTATGGAGTTTGATAGCCATTTGGGCAAGAAACTGCTCTTGCCTGGACTATTGCATAAACTGGACACAGAGAACCCGCAGAGAGAGGACTACTGAACTTGCCTAAGTTGAGATGATCTTTCGGGGTTCCTGATTCATGAAAGAGTCTGCGAGACATTCTTCAGGACAAGTAGATAGTGACTGCCTTTGGAATTTCCTGCTTGATGAAAATGTCTGCTGGATACTATGGGCCTGAAGGCTAAAGATGGATGCCCCAAGGGTACAAAAGAACTTTGGGTGACTGTCCAGGCAGCGAGATGTCTTTGTCATTTCTAGAGTTTGAAGTTTCTTAGTTCTTGTTTACTTAGGTAATATTGTATCTTTCTGGAGTCTTTGATGGAGTTAAGAATAGTTAGTTATAGTTTTCCTTAGTTATGATAAAGATTATTGTAACTTTTACTTGATAACTGTTTTGTTATATGTAATTTTGCTATGTTAAAGTTAAAGCCTTTTTATTTTTTATTTTTTTGTTTAAACCGAAAAAGGGGAAATGATGGAGGAAGGTCATTGGCTAATAAAGGAACTGCCTTGGCCCATTTTATTGGTTAGAAGATAGGTGGGTGGAGTAAACAGAACAGGATACTGGGAGGAAGAGGAAGTGAGCTCAGAGTCTCGACAGCTCTCCTCTCGGGAGCAGACGCCTGAGAGAGACGCCATGCCCTGCTCCCGGGATGAAGCTCCGTCCCAGGATGGACATAGGCTAGAATCTTCCTGCTAAGCGCACCTTGGGGTGCTACACACAGATGATTAGAAATGGGCTAAATTAATATGTGAGAATTAGCCTAGAAGAGAATGGGCCAAGCAGTGTTTAAATGAATACAGTTTGTGTGTTGTTATTTTGGGCATAAGCTAGCCGTGCAGGCGGCTGGGGTGCTGGGGACACAGCCCCGCCGCCCTTATTACTACACACAGTAAACTGGACCCTCCCATATAAAGCATTGACCAAGAAACTATACCACAAGCTTGCTGACAGTCCAAGCTAGTGGGGACAGTTTTTCAATTGAGGTTACCCCTTCCAAAATGCTGGTGTCAACTTGACATAAAACCAGGCAGCATATCCCTTATCAAAGAAACTTCTCTTTGCAACAGAGACCATACAAAAATTACGACTGATCAGAGTCAGCTGTGGAGCCCAGTACATCTACAGCATAACTCCTGTACCTCGAGATTATTGGGGAGCAAGGGGTAGAAAGATTGTAAGGACCAGAGGGACAGGGAGATTGCTATGAGGTTGTGTCTCCTATTAATTTCAGAAACTACACTCATAAAGTTTCACCAACATGACTGCCTAAACAAGACACAAATAAAGACCACACCAATAGACATGCTAACTTGGAAGGGGCAAAGCTCTGGAGGCCTCAATACTAGACAAAAAGCTACAGGCAACCAAGGAAAACTGAGAATGGGAGAAATAAAATAGTTTTGGTTTTTGTTTTTGGTGAAGAACACAACAATTGGTTATTCAATACCAAATACCGATTGATTATTCAATAGCAATGATGGATCGTGATATGGAAGCATAAGTTCAGCCCTGAAGGCATATATACAAGTGACATTATATGGACTGAGCAGGTTCTATTTATATATTTAGAAACCACATATGCATATGTTACATATATATACATATATACATAACATTTATATATATGTATTTGTAACAATAATTAAAGAAAGAGAAGCCATGTATTTGAAAGAGAGTGAGGTGGGGCATATTTGGGGAGGTTTGGAGGAAGGAAAGGGAAGGGGGAAATGATGCTATAATCTCAACAGCAAACAACAACAAAGAAATGGGTGGTCAGATATTTACACACCAGACAGGGAAAAATTGATGCACTTTAGAAAGGAGGTACACATGCACACACAGGCTGGTGTAACGATGGGAATTGTACACAGGGTTGAGAAGGAAGTCATTTGACGAAGGACCAACATCACAAAATGGAAGTAGGATATAACAAACGGCTGTTCCCACTGATTGCACTCCTCACTCAAGGCCCTTTAAGTACTGCCATTATGCCTTTTGTTTGCAGAGCTGGATAACCTTCCCACAACTTCAAGAAGACATGTAGTTAGTATTTTTAAGTGACCCATAAAATGTTTAGTTTTCAGAATAATTTGCTGATTTCTTTCCTTCTGGTTTTGTAGCAAAGTCGTTGAAGAGCATTCCCTCCTAATTGGATAGAACATTTCATATCTCGAATCTATTTAATTGTGCTAATGTATTTATCGGATAATTATGTGTTTCGATGACGGTGTTGTGTGAAGTTTTCACTTAATCTTTACAAAGTGTTGCTAAATAAGCATGTCTATATCACATTATTGATAGGGAAGTGTGAGACACAAGAAGATGGACAGCTTGTTTGTGTAATGCAAACCTGCTCAAGGTGTGGAAATAGAATCGGATACAAGATCTGTGTGTTTTTAAAAATGGCTCTACATAGTGTTTGGAAATTTGTATTTAATTATTTAAAATGTCTTAATAGCATTCTTTTTTTTTCCCTGTAGAATATTCTTAGTTAGTTTCCAGGTGGAAACTTTTTTTTTTTTTAAGAAACAGAACATATTCTTCACATTTTATTACATTAAAATATGTATTATTTAATTTACACATGTATATGTCTGTCTGTATATACCACTGTACATATGTGGAGGTCTGGAGGCAATTTTGATAAGTTGGTTTTCTGGGGAATTGAACTCAGATCATCAGGATTTTTACTGCTGTTTCAATCTCCTTGCTTGTTATAGGTCTGTTTAGGTTGACTGTACATGCTTGGCTTTCTATCTTGGCTCTCTGTCCCATTATATTAATCTCTGCATCTATGTTTTAAACTGGTACAAAATCGATGACGACTCTTGCTTTGCAATATAATATTACATAAGGAAGTGCAATGTCTCCAACTTGGTTTTCCTTCTCCAGAACTACTTTGGCTATTCGGGGGATCTTTTGTGGTTGAGTGTTACCGGAACACATTCAGAAGAATGATGCATAGTGAACAATGCCTTGGGGATCTGTGAGAGAGGCTCCAGGAAAGAAGGAAGAGGACCTTTCGCCTCAGGTGCATGTGTTCCCTGGATTGTTCTTGGACATCCTTACTTTCAGTTTATATATTTCCTTAAACATGATAGACATCTTATATTTTGATATTATTTTTTAAATTAAGTCCATATTTTTTTAAATTAAGTCCATCTTGATTGGAGAATATTTTTGCATCCACAGTCAGGGTTTTATAGATAAGAAATTACTCTCACTTTTTTGCATTTTATTTGTTTATTTATTTGGTATTTTGAGGCAGGTTTTTTGATTGCTTTGTAGAACAAAGGTTTTTTTCACTGGTTATATTTCTTTATTTTATCATTTTCTATAATGATAACCTTTGGGTATGCTCTTTTTTATTATTTGTGTATTTATTTCTTTCTTTACGATTTTCATGATATTTATAGAAGAATTCTCACAGATCTAATAGGCAATTCTAAGCTGATAACAAATTCTGATACATAGAAAAGCATGGCATTTTATTCCCCCTAAATGATTTATATTTTTGATGTGACAATTTTTACTTTTTGCACGGGATATTCCTTAACTTGGCGTAGCTTTGGTTATTTTTGTCATTTTGTTTTTGTGTTTTTGCGTATTGCTATTGCTTGTCTCTCTTCTGCAAGCTTTATAACTAGGTCTTCTTGGTTCTGGAGCAAGGCCCAGTGTTATGCTCAGCTCTGTGTACATTGTTGTTCTGATCAGACAGGAAACATTTCTTTATTTATATCACAAGTAGACAATTTGAATCTTTTTTTCTCTTCCCAACTGGCTCTAGGCATTTCGTAGACTACTCAGTAATTGGTGACCAACATTTCTCTTTTGGAATAAAGAATGTAGAGTTTTGTCTGCGATCTCAGAGCCAAGGATGAGTGGAATTATAGAATGAAAGCTGATTGGATGAAATTCTTCCAGTCACCATTTTTAGTTTATGGAATCTATAAACAGTTTTTCCTTAACATTTTCCTTCCACAAAGCACACACTCCTTTCCAATCCCAGCCTCATAGTGCACTGCACAAAACAAATTCCCCGGGATACAAAGCATTCCAAAAATTACTAAAATGTATTAGGCATAACAGCAAGATTGAACTTATGCATTCTTAATTGCATAGAATCAAATGTATACACTGTATGAGGCTAACTTAATTTTGTTTGGACAAGTTGCGTTAACTGACACGCTATAGGATATAACCACAGATTACAAGGCTTATGAGTGCGCATTTCTCTGGAGTAGAACACTTTCTGGAACATTCTTTTTAAAATTAGCAATGCAAGTCAAATTATCACGGGTAAATAGTTGTGGTGTAACATAAATCCACAGTATTAAGCATTAATATTTTACCCATTTTTTTTCCCTCTTTGAACTCAGTCTTTTTTCCTAGAGCTGAATTTTGCTGACGTGGTAGTTTTGCATTAGGACAGAAAGGAGTTGTTACTGCCTGCTAGTTCATTTTTAACTGTTATTTTACAAAACACACTCTGAGCGTGTGTGTGTGTGTGTATGTGTTTGTGATTGATTATGTATGTAAACATTTGTGTGTGGATACTAGAGGTCAACTCTGGGTATTGTTCTTGTTATTTGGGACAGTGTCACTCACTGGGACCTAGGGCTGCCTAATTTGTCTAGTTCCTGATCTCTAGAGATCCATTTGTGTCTACTTCTACAGTGTGAGGCTCACACTTGACTTGTTATGTAGATCCTGGTAATAAAACTCAGGTATACATACTTATGCAACAACACTTTACCAACTAATCTCTCTTGAATCCCCAAGAAGTATTTTTCTTCCAATCTGTTACTTTATTTATTGAAAGCATTGCTAACAACAAATTACTCAGGGAAGGTTTTGAACATGTCAATGTGTCAAACCAGATAGATTGTCCAAGAGTCAAGGGAATCTAAATTGCATTGCTCCATCTTCCAGAGAAAATTCCTCATTCTTACACTATCATATATGAGTTACTTTATGAAGAAAATGATCATGATTTAAGTGTGAGCTTGGGGAGTCACATTGCTAAGGGTTAAATCTTGTCTTTATTTCTGGTAATAAGAGTTACATAAATAAATTAACCAATTAATCATAGCTGAGATAAAAGGTTGTTGCATTAAATGCAATAATATTTATAAACATTTAGTTCAATATTTGACAAATAGTAGGCTATGCCATTTAATGGATTAAAAGGAAAGGTGCGTGCTCTATTCTACTGTCCTTCTTATGTCATGATGAAGGTAGAGGTAGTTTAAGACCTACATCAAAGAGGCCTTGGCTTAGGGTTTCTGTTGCTGTGAAGAGACAGCATGACCATGGCAACTCATAAAGGAAAACATTTAATTGGGTGGTGTACAGTTCAGAGATTTGGTCAACCATCCTTATGGTGAAACGTGGTGGTATGCAGGCAGACACTATGCTGGAGAAGGAGCTGAGAGTTCTACCTCTTGACCTGAAGGTCACAGGAAGTGGTCTGAGACATTGGGTGTCACTTGAACATATATGAGATCCCCAAGCCCACCCACAGTGCCACACTTCTTCCAACAAAGCCATACCTACTCCAGCAAAGCTACATCTCCCCATAATGTCACATTTTTATGAGATTATGAGGGCAAATTAGATTCAAAGGTCTCCAGGCCTTAAGTTGAGTTAAGGATGGAGGAAGGAAGCCATACTGGGAAGATCCAGGTTTCACTACACTTGTTGCTGTCTTGGTGAAGGGCTTCACAATCCTGCTGTCCTCATGCAAGTTACAGGTAACCCCACCCCTGGTGAGGCCAGCTATCATCATCTTCTATAGAGCTTCTTTGATTTTGAACAAGGTAAGGAGTGGGGTTCCACAAAGCTTGAGGTGGAGACAACCATTTCAATTTAATGACACTGAGAAACTTTCCAGAGCAGAAAATAAAGTAAAACCACAACAAGTCAGTGTATAGGCTGTAATAGTTAATGCTGATCTCTTTGTTAATTTTCTGCTTTATGGAGACTCCAGCCCTTTCCCATTCCATGGAACAATTATTGACAACTAATTAGCTATCTTTACTGACTGAGACTCAAATATTTATGTAGGCTATAAATATTTATGAATAGGAGTTAATGAGCATGGATGCTTTTTCAGTTTTTTTTTTTTTGGACTTAGGAAAACAAGAAGCAATTTGTGTAAGCTGACATTCACTTTTCCAAAATTCCTTTTGACACTACAGCGCAGAGTGAAATGAGTACCACATAGACATTTCCCCGAGTGTTGTCTTTGGTCTCTAAGAGTTGCGCGTTCATGTCCAGGGAGACCACAAATAGTGAAATTAAACTCCAATGATTCTTTGAAATAGTACAAGTAACATAAAGAATCCTTAGGACTATTATGTAATTATCTGCTTTCAAAAAAATTTAACTGTCTGCTTGTGGAAAGCATTTAGTAGCATAAAGAACTAACGCAAAATGAAGTGTTTACTAGAGCCAATCCAGGCAAAGAAAGTGTCTGCAAGTAGAACTCTCTTGAAAGACCCCAACTCTACATGGACTGGGTTTTTCTTTTGAATTTGTTTTGTGCATTAATTTATTCAAAATATATTTGTGTAGCATCTACTCATGAAATGAAGAGTCCGAAGGGGTGGTTGGTGGTATACTAGAGGACAAGCTATGGACTTATATAAAATACTAACATTATTTTTTATTGTGTCAATGACTTTTATTGTGCCAAAGACAAATAGACCAAGAGTAGGGATAACTTTTAAAATTAGGATTTATTTTCATTATGTATGAGCAGGGGTGGTGGATATTTGCCCATGGGTATAATATCTCACAGAGGCCAGAGGTGTCTGAACCCCTAAAGCTGGAGTTATAGATAAAATTGTAAGCACCTAACACAAATGCAGGGACTTGAACCTGGGTCCTCTGTGAGCACAGTCAGAACTCTTAACAGCTAAGTCATATTTCCAGACCCTGGGGATGACTTTTTACATAGAAATCTGAAGAGAAGTCATTTAAACAGAGGTTTGGATAAAGCATTAGAAGGAGCTGACAAAGCTTATGGATAAAGAATAAGAAGGACTTTGAATAAAGCATAAGAAGGAATTCTGTCTGTGTGCACAGAGATCAGAAAAGGCTATCAGATCGTATGGTACTGGAGTTACAGATGGTTATTAGCTGCCATGTGGTTGGTGGGAGTTGAACCTGGGCCTTCTGAAAGTGCATCCAAAGGCTCTAAACTATTGAGCCATCTTTCCAACCAAGATTCTTAGTACTGATGAGGAAGAATAATGAAGAGAATATAGTCAGAGGGCTGCATGGGTATGGGCTGTCAGGGGATGACTTTCAAAGAGCTGTCAGTGGTCTAACTGCACAGGGCTTGGTTGGTTGTGATGACCTGTTCTGTGTGAATAGAAACTTCTCGAAGGTTCTGAGAAGTGACCTAAAATGAAAATGACTCACTATTTGAATCGCAAGGATGATGTACGGTGAATAAAAGAACATGGAAACAGTCTAGTAGGGAACTATTGCTGCGTTCACACAGTGAGGCCAATTCAGAGGAGGGTCATAGGGGCAGAGGGTGAATATACACAGACCCCCTTCGCTGTTCTGTGGAAGTAGCCTTCTTCTGTCTTCATACACGTGTGCCCTGATGCTTAGATTATGACTTAACAGTGTTATTTTAAACAGCAAAGGACAGGAAACCAAATAATCATTTTAAACAAGGAAATTATTAATTAGAGTCTAATTCATGCCATGGATAGTTATGCAATTATTTTAAAAAGAAATAAACTAAAACTAATAAAAGGAGGCGGGCAGTGGTGGTACATGCCTTTAATCCCAGCACTTGGGAGGTCAGCCTGGTCTATGGAGCGATTGCCAGGACAGGCACCAAAGCTACAAAGAGAAACCCTGTCTTGAAAAATCAAAACAACAACAACAACAACAACAACAACCCCCCCCAAAACCCCAAACAGCAAAAAACTAATACAATATATGCTTATGCATTATATGTTTACCTATTGTATTCTTATAATCTCATTCTTTTATTCATTTTTTTAAGACAGAGTTCTACTATGTATCTTTGGCTAGTCTGGAACTCACTGGCCTTGAACTCTCTGAAACCTACCTACCTGTGCCTTCTGAGTGCTGGGACTAAAGACATGTGCCACCATCCTTGGTTTCTTTTTTGGGGGGCAGGAACAAATAAATTATTATTATTATACTATTATTAATTTTCTTTTTTATAATTTATTTGAAACTTTCGTATGTGAGTACATTGTATTTGTAACATTTCCACACCCCTCTCTCACTTCTCTCTTGTCTCCCCAGCCTCCTCTCTCAAAGTCATGACCTCTTCTGTAATGATGGGTGTTATATACACTATATATGTATATAACCTACTGAGTCTAATTAGATTTGCCCTTACCTGTGTGTATTTAGAAATAAATGCTTTTAATGTATTTTAAACTGGCTCTCTTTCTCTCAGCAGTCATTGACTGCTTGTAGCTCTTCATCTAGGGGGTAGCACCTTATGAAAATTTCCTCAAACCATGTCGACATGTCATAAAGAAAAATATAATAATACAATTTTCAGGTAGATTAATGAAACTGGGAAATATTATACTGAGTAAAATAACCTTGGCCCAGAAAGATAGATACAGTGTGTTCTCTCTCATTCATACAACACAGATAAATATTTGTTTGGATATATCAGTTGGAGTAACTGTAGAAGCCAGAAAAGTAGAAGGGGACCATAGGGAGAGGAGCAGAAGATCTCCATACGGGGGGGGGGGGGGGGGGGAGAGAGAGAGAGAGAGAGAGAGAGAAGTAATATTATTGACAGCACTATGTAAACTGCTAAGAACACTTATTAACAGTTCTTCTCAGTTGTAAAGCCTGAGGACTATAAGAACGGACTGGCAACATAGCCCCAGTGGTACAATATTGACATTGGTATTATGAGTACACTTACACTTGTCTAGTTGGATCTAAAGCCTATTCAGTTCAAGGGAACTCATGTCTGGTACTGTAAACCTTGCCTAGAGCCCATGGTTAGAGAGGTCATAGGACCTAAAAGAGAACATACTATGATTATATACCTAATGTAATCTAGCTTCCAATTAATTGCCTTCTAAGTATTTATCCTTTTTTAAAAAGATATTTATTTATTTATTTATTTATTTATTTATTTATTTATTTATTTATTGTGTGTATGTCTGCAGGCCAGAAGAGGGCACCAGACCTCATTACAGATGGTTATGAGCCACCATGTGGTTGCCGGGAATTGAACTCAGGATCTTTGGAAGAGCAGGCAGTGCTCTTAACCACTGAGCCGTCTTTCCAGCCCCTAAGTACTTATCCTTCAATACGGAGAGAGGTGCAGCTCTTCCTCCTCAGTTAATGAAGCTTCTTTTCGTATCAGATGGAGGCTGTTACAGAGAATCACACTGTTCAAAGTGCAAAGAATAAGTGACAATAGAGAGGCCAGCCCTAATGCACTGTCTGTATAATACATCTAAGGTTCGGAGGACAGTGTAGAGTGCTGGGGGAAGTTCCTTCCGCTCCTCCAGCCAGTAGCCTTTAAGATACCAGCCCACTTGGGCGTGGTCTATTTGGCTTGAAAAAGCAGTGGTAGCCATGGTGCGCTCCCTCTCTTGCTTCAGAATTCTCTTCCTGCTACCAGATTCTTTTCCTGGTTGTGCAGAGGGCTGTTGTCCAGGACGGTGATCTGTAAGTTTTCCCCTTTAAATAAATAACCCTTTTATTAATCATAATTCCAGACTGGTGTGGGATTGTTTTGTGACTTACTCCTTTAGTTGAGGACTTGGTGGGAGATCTAAGAGCTTGAGAGTCAGGGGTATGGCTGTGAGATAGTGTTTTATGGATGGGTCAGTAATATTACACTTACAAACTCTCAACAGTATGATTATTTGTACAATACCTGAAAAGGCCTTTATTGTTTTTAAAGATAGCCCACCAATGAATGGATTTCACTATAGCATTTGTACACCTACAGGTCATTGTACTTTGGTATAATCTGCAAGTCCTTCATTCCCTTCTCTTGTGTCATCTCTGGCTGGTTCCCCTCCTCTTTTCGATTTGGTCCTCCTGTCTACTTTCTTGTCATATGCATTGTGCTACCTTCTCTTTCTCCCATTACAATATTAAGATGTCTTTTTTCCTTCTCATGATCCTCTTTTTAGTTTTCTAACCTATACTTAAATATATTACACAAACATACATATATATATAGTATTTATTATTCTTAGTTATATGATTTTTTTATTTGAAGACCTGGATAGAAATGGGACTTGGATATTGAAATCATCCACTATTATTGCATCAGGACCTATCTGACATTTTATGCCCATGTGTTTGTTTTTATGAAAATAGGTATGTCAACATTAGGTGTGTGTGTGTGTGTGTGTGTGTGTGTGTGTGCTTGCAATTGTTAAATAGACATATACCTATATATATATATATATCTACATCTATATATAGTGATATATATCTGCTTTATCTCTTTTGGCTAATACAAAAAATTATGAAAAAAGCTTTAAATACTGGAATGAGTGTTATTTCTCTGTCCTTGAAGACTGGAGAATGCCTGTCATACGGTCATGGATCATACGGTTGTGGAGGGGTGTTGTTGAACTTCTGAGCTGGTGTCTTTCTTACTGTTTATGCCAGTGTCGGGTCTGTGCTGGACAGGTGGTGGGGTGTCCGACAAGAGTTATCACTTTCGTTTTTCCTTCTTTGCAAACGTGAGCCCTCTGCTGGCCACGTTTATCTCTGCAGCTTGTGAGCTGGATAGGTTCACCTTTCAAGATTGCTCAGGTCACACTCCCCAGTGGGTTGACATTCCAGCCATGGGAGTTTCTCTCGGGTGTTTTGGAGTGGGAGGAAGCACCGTGACTCTACAGTCTGTTCCGGTAAAGGATCTGTTGTCATGCTTTTAAGGTCTCCTGAGTATACACGTAGATGTACTGTGATGCCTGTAGCTGTCAAGGACGATGGTGGTGGTGGTGTTTCCCAGCTCTGAATGCTAGATACTCCAGCATTGGTACTCAGCGCTTGGAACTCCAGGGGCTGATCCACCCACCGACTTCAGGCTCAAAGGTATTGGACTACCAGTCTCTGAAATACTGCCCCTGGCTATCAAATATAAGACTACCTTTCCTAAGCTATTCTTGCCTGTGTCGAAACTCCTAAAACCTTCACATTTTGACTCATCAGCCTGCTCTCCTACTCCCCACAACTGCTTGCCTGGACCTTCCTTAACCTCAGAGCTCTAGCAGACCACGGTGAAGCTCCCTGACCTGTCATTGGTCCCTATTTTGAGGTCTACAGGGTAGTTCAGTTTTTACTAATTGATTATCTTTCAAGATAGTGTCTGGCTGCTGCCCTCTGGGTCATATAGAGCAATACAATGAAATTGCTATATACAAACTAGAAAGCTGAACCATTTAGAAGAAGTTTCACCAGTCTTTATAACTGGTTTTGAGGCTTATGAGAGCTGTCGGCTTGTCCTGAGGGGAAGACTACCCACTTCTCACTTGTTTTACCTTTTGGAAGTGGCTTCTCTTTCCCTTCTCCCATCCAGGGTGCCCTGTGCCCGATATTCTGTGTTATATGTATGCATGTACATATGTATGCATGGATTTATTTATTTTCCTTTTATGTCTGTTTTGATTTTCAGGCAACTTTTGTTGTGAAGTAACATTTTTATTCACTATGAAGATGTGTCTTTGCTAAGGTGCCTTCTTACTGGTTTAATAAAAAACTAAGTGGCCATTAGCTAGGTAAGAGATATAGAAGGTACAGACAGACACAGAGGACCTGGGAAGAAAAAGTCAAGGTTGCTAGCAATGCAGAGGGAGAAAGGCATGCTGGAGGACAAGTTACAATCCATGGGGCAATACATAGATTAATAGAAATGTGTTAAGTTGTAAGAGCTAGTTAGTAATAAGTCTAAGCTATGGCTGATATCTTTTATAATTAATAATAAGTCTCTGTGTCATTACTGTGGAGATGGTGGTCCTGACAAAAGGTACAACTATGAACTTTCAACTTCTTTGGGATTTCTCTAGCTCTTCTCCTCTTTCTCTCTTGGAAATATTTTCTTGTTCTGACTCTCTCCTTCACTGAGTTGTTCAGAGGCAGCTTCTTGGCTACCATATTACTTGGACATTCATTGTTGTCTCACTCCTGAAAAGAAAACATTACCAACTCTTGTATTAGTACATATAACCAGAACATACTACAAATGCATGCCTGAAGATGTGACGTTAGCGTGGGTATAAGATATGACTAACCAATAGTTAATATTTGGTACTTGATAGAGAACAAACTCTAGGTATGTAAATGGGACCTACCAATGTCTATGAGTGAGAGCAGACACATCTCCATACACAATGGAATAAGTCCAGTGTGAGACAGATAAAACAAAATCTAGAACTTCAGGAGAAATAGCCCCTTAGGCACAATAGCTAAGTAGTGTTCCAGCTCAGCATGGAGAAAAAAATTGGAGCTGGACATCAAAACTCAGCATGCATTGTCTCTATGAAGTTTTATAATAGTTTTGCAAGGTAAAAGTGTACACAAGTCTTAGTTCAAATCATTTCCAATGCTGAAGGCTGAGAAGATTGTTCAGTCAGTAAAATATGAAGAATTTAGCTCAATTCCCAGCATCCATGCAAAAAGCAGCATTTCATAAACTCAGCTCTGGGAAGGAGGATCCAGGAGGAACCCTTGGGCTTGCTTGATGTTCAGTCTAGCGTAGGCAGCAAGCTCTAGCTCTGGTGAGAGAGCCTGTCTCAAGATACAAGGTATGTGTCTCCTGGGAAATGACTATCTATCTATCTATCTATCTATCTATCTATCTATCTAGATATTATGTATACAATATTCTGTGTGTATGTCTGCAGGCCAGAAGAGGGCACCAGATCTCATTGTAGATGGTTGTGAGCCACCATGTGGTTGCTGGGAATTGAACTCAGGACCTTTGGAAGAACAGGCAATGCTCTTAACCTCTGAGCCATCTCTCCAGGCCCCCTGGGAAATGACTTCAGGTTGACTTCTGGCCTCCGCACTTCCCACACACATGTATATATGCACAGGTACTTGTGACACACATTAGCATCTGCAAGAACACACACACACACACACACACACACACACACACACACACACACACACACACAGGTTTTCAATATAAGCCAACCTAAGAAAAGATTGAATTTATAATCTTTGACACAAGCATGAGCATATTGATTTCTTCTGAGGATGCTAATATGAAATGAGCAGGTACCGACCTTCTGAACAATGTCTGAGTGTATTTTCAGCTCTACTGGATGACCAAGCAGAAAAAGAGATGTATAAAGACAGATTCAATCCATTTGGTCTAGGCTTGTTAGATTTAGATTTTTTTAAAATTAAAAATGTACTTGTATATGAGCATGTGTGTCTCTGTGTAGGTATGTGAACATGAGTGCTATATTCTCAGAGACCAGAAACAGATGTTGGAGTCCTGGAGCTGGAATTACAGCAGCTATGTAGATGCAGGGGATGAAATTTGGGTCCCCTGCAAGAACAACACCCACTCTTAACCACGTAGTCATCCCTGTAGCCCCCAGGTTCAGATTTCTTAAGTCAACATCATATACCTTACCTTTGAGAAACACTTCTTTATGGTTTTGGCCTGTAGGTAATAGTTTCCCTGGAAACCTAAATGCTTCAGCAAGAACACAAGGCTGTAAAGTAACAGTTGGCAGTTAAAGCAATGCTTGTACGCGAACCTCCGTCAGAGGAATTCTGGGAAGGGGGATGGCTTCTTCATCTTCTGAACTCTCACGTGGGTCTACCACTGTGAGACTGCCCATTCTGGCTAGCTACGCTTGGCCTACATAGCTCCTCACATTGAGCATTTGGCAGATTAGGTTACCGCTGACCAAAGGCACTTTTAACAAGCCTTGTTGATCACTGGGCCATATTTCTTCATCTGCTTTGACTTTTGAAGTGATTATAAGTGAATAATATCTCATGGGAAATGGTGGATGGGGGGAGAAAGATTTTTTCTTTTTTTTTTTACCTTTTTAGAAAAACTGTTCATTTAATTTTTTAACAAACTGCCAGAGATCTCTATTGTTTACAATTTTTTCCATTGTGTTCTGTTTATTTGCCAAGAAAAATCTTGCACCATACCAACTTGTGTTAATAAAACAAGCAGCTCCTTTCCCAGCACAACTCCGTGTGTTTGTATATTTACATGAGTTTCCCAGCCATGCTCCTGGTGGAGAGATTGGCTCCATTTTCACATTTTGTTTTCCTTTGTGTGTAAATTTTGACCTCCCAAACCAGCTCCCAATGAACCCACAGGCTGTGGATTAGCTGGAGGCATTTTGCTAAGCCTCAGTTGGATAGAGTTTTGTTGGAATCTTCGGAACAAATAGGGTGTTTTCAAGGGAGTCTGGGCCTGGTTGAATATTTGGGTGAATTATGAATGAGGGAAGACTGTGCCACGTGAAGTGAATCCCGTGTGGCTAGGATGATCCGAGAGTTACTGACACCGAGCTGACCATCATGTCTCTGGGGAGAGTAACAAGCAGCGGGTTTTGACAGAATCACAAATGTGCTGTTAGTTGTTTGGGCAATCTGGACTGGAGTCCGGTCTTGTGCCACTAATGCCACCCTGTATGTTCAGTTGACAGTGCTTCCAGAGACTTTTGGCTGGTCAATAAACAGTGTCAGAAATAAAACTTTTCCTAAGTTTCAAGTAATTTACAATTTTTATGATTTAGTTCTCTGAGGGCCTGCTAGACAGTTTCAACAGCTTTACACCGAACTTCACAAACCCAACTGTAGGCTCGTTGGGTGTTTGTGGATAAGAACTCCACCTCTCTGCCCCTTGCTTTCTTGTTCTGTGAATGTGGGTGATAATTTCAAACTCATAAGCCTTTTGTTATGAGGACACAATAGAATAACATACTAAAACAGCTAAGACCATGCCAGGTCCATAGCAGGCCTTCTGTGAACAGGAGCTACCGCTGTTACAGTTGTTTTGGTTGGGATGATGCTGGTTATGATTGTGGATGCAAGGGACAGGTGTGTGGATTTGGATAAAAACGAGGGCATATGCAGGTAAGTTTCCATTTGGTCCTGTGATACATCAAAAAAGTCTTTAGAGATTACCCCAACAGGGTCTAAATGTATCTTAACCTCTTGATATCCATGGAGTTTGACTCATAGAAAGAACACGATACTTTCTTTCAGTGTCTTCTAACTTTGCTCCGGGTTCTACCTTGAAAAGGTTGTAGGAATCTCAGTCTGTCACTGAAACGAATCCTTACACTTTGAAGCACTCCAGTGAGTGGGTTGTCGTTCCCTGCAGCACATGACCACATCTAACCACAGGAGTGAGCCAACACAAACCATCTACGTCTCACGATGAAAAATTTAACATTAACCTAAAATGTTGCCAACTGCTTGGCCAGTGTAGAAAGGCCCATAATTCTTTTCCTGTGTTGTTGTCATTGAAGGATAGAGTAACATTAAAAAAAAAAAACCCTCAAGAGACATTTCAATTTAGTTGAACTTCTTATGCCCATTTTTTTTTTTTTTTTTTTTTTTTACATAATGAGTTTGGCAGTAGAGGAAGCAGCAATGAGCCAGGGGAATTCTCAACTCTGCCATTCATGGAAAAAGTGAAAGTGGGCGCTGTTAATTGTGTCCCCCAATGGTTCTCCTGCTAGAATCTTGATTCCACTGGGGAGACACCGTGAGATGGTAGAATCTTTCTAGGGGTGGGATGGGATTTAGTATAGGGTAATTGGAGGTTCAGTCCTCAGAAAGAACTAGGGGAGTTTTTATGTGGTCTTAATTAGTTCCCGTGAGATTACGTTATGAGAATGAGCTTGATCCCTGAGTCACTTCCTGCCTAATCCTTCCTTAGCGCTCATGTTCCCACCATGCTACCATCCACAGTGACGTGACACAGCCGAAGAAGTCCTTAGCAGAGGCCAAACTGATAGCTCAAATCTGACCTTTCAGGATCCCAAACTGAGCTTTTGTTCTATATAAATTATTCAGCTTTGTGAATTTTATTTATTTATTTATTTATTTTTTTGGTTTTTCGAGACAGGGTTTCTCTGTGGCTTTGGAGCCTGTCCTGGAACTAGCTCTGTAGACCAGGCTGGTCTCGAACTCACAGAGATCCGCCTGCCTCTGCCTCCCGAGTGCTGGGATTAAAGGCGTGCGCCACCACCGCCCGGCAGCTTTGTGAATTTTAAAAATAGCAACAGAAAATACAGATGCTCTTGAAAAGCCCCTTCCATGTTAGTGCACACCACACACAGGATTGTTGACTAGAACATGTGTGTGTGTGTGTGTGTGTGACTAGTGATTCAGTTTTTAATTTCATAGGGGTTGAATAAACAACTTATCCAAAACCATGGGGAAATAGATTGATGGATTCTGAATCAAATGGGATAATTTTCTTATCACTTAAGCCGCTGATGGATTTTGGTCCTTCAGTGTGTGAGAAACTGCTCCCCAGGCAGCCAATAGGGTGAGGAGAGAGGTAGAACCAGGTTACAAGTGTTGCTTGACAGCATCGATGTATAAGTTATGCTGGGAAGTCAACATCGTGGTGTGAATCAGAAACACTTCTGTGTGGGGGAAGTTTCAGGGCTGCTCTTTAACAGATGAGTACAAACTCCCAATAAAGATTTTTTTCAGGTTAGTTGCAATGTTTAGGATCTTAGAACCTGGAGCTGTGACAGAGCATCTCACTGATAGCATATGCATGTTTGTTTGTCTCCAACATAAAGCAAGTCTATTAGTGATAGCAAGGGCTGCTGGACAAAGAGTTCTACATCTTCATCACGAAATCCGCTCTCAGTCTCTCCACTTCTATGTTCCCATTTGACAATCAGTGGTTATGTGACCTGTGAATTTATTATCTATATTTAGTTCATGATGAAAATAATAACCAGCGGCACACTTTCAACAGGGAAGAGGACTTCCCATTAGTGAGTTTTATTTACTGAATCCTATCTACCTCTCATATTTCTTCCCTTTAATGTATAGGATTCTCTCCTTTATGTGTTTTAAGGTTATTGTATCTTACCAAATTGAAAGCTTCTTTTGAAGCTGCCTTAAATCATTGCAGTGACAAACAAATAAGAAAATAGTCATTAGTAATAATTGGGCCACCCAGTTGAAACATGCTGGTATTTTTTCTCATTGCAAGGGTAATAGCATTGCTGTTTGTTTCATCATTCTCTTTGAAACTATTATCCTCTGGCTTGGAAAATTCTCATGGAAGAACAAACAGTCCATTTGCTTCTGGAGTTGCCAGCAAGTGCAAAGAAATTATATCAAAGGTAGTTTGTATAAGGAACAAAACATAACCTCTCTTTTTCCTCCTGGTTTTTCAGAAGCTTACGGGCTGATGCCTAGGTCAGGTCTTACATAGAAGCTGTCTGTTGGGCAGTTTTTCACCCTTCCACAATGGCTACAGTTCATCATCTAAAACTGAGAGCAGGCCCTTGCCACAGTGGGGAAGGGATTGCAGCATGATGGAAATAATGCACCAACTATTGCTAGATTTCAGCAAATGACAGAAATGTCAGTGTGGTCCACTTTATTAACTGTTTTTAAACACTTCGATTCAATAAGAAAAGTGGCAAAACTGATTTACGCACCAGACAGTGAGGGCATAGATGAAACCAGAAATGGAAATCCAGAAGCGACTCTCTTAGTTCATTTGCCAAATACCACCAAGAACTGTGTCTCAATCACACATCTGATCAGGTAAGAGTCTGTGGTGCTGCTGACGAGCAGCATTCGACTGCACTTTATGGCTTGGGGTGCACAAGAGGCTCTTGCTTGTTTCCTAGGAAAAGGATTGAAGATGTCATAGCAAACTGGAAAGGATTGAAGCTAGACAGGCAGCTGGAGCTTTGGCTTGCACAGGGGAAAATGGTGCCTAGAGACTGCTGGTAACTGCTGGCAATTAAGAAACAGAGAGAAGGGAGCCCAAGTGACGACTACTTAGTTTCTGTAAGTTTTAGTGTTGGATCATTATCGGGGTGAGATTTCTTCTTCTTCTTCTTCTTCTTCTTCTTCTTCTTCTTCTTCTTCTTCTTCTTCTTCTTCTTCTCCTTCTCCTTCTCCTTCTCCTCCTCCTCCTCCTCCTCCTCCTCCTCCTCCTCCTCCTTCTTCTTCTTCTCCTCCTCCTCTTCCTCCTCCTCCTCTTCTTCCTCCTCCTCCTTCTCCTTCTTCTTCTTCTCCTCTCAATAAAAGTCTTCACTGAATTTCATTATTCTACAGGCTACTGCATTTCGAAAATACTTAACATTCCTTTCATATCAATGGATTTAAATGTTATTTCCTGGTAAGCTTGTAGCCTTTGAAGCTCTCAGCTGAGGTTCTGGGGTATGACTCAGTGTTTCCCTGTGCTATCGACTGTCTGTTACCCTCTTTCATGTCAGGAAGCTCTTCATGGGACTACGAGTTATGCTATCTGTGCTTTCCTTTCAGAAAGAAAAATATTTAAATGTGCCTTGTTCAGCCAAACTCATTCACTGTGTACATTTTAGCATTTTCATTTGAATTGTCCTAAGAGAGGAGTAATTTATTTAGTACTAATGCTGAAAGGAGGTGAGATACAAACATGCAATTATCTTGAATTTTCTTGTGTTTCTGAGTTAAACGCACTTTCTGCATAATAATAAGTGATCGATCTACCTAAATCTTTGCAATAGCACCACCAATATTGGGTTTAGGAAGTTTCATGTTGTAGCAAAATGCTTTGTTCTTTCTGGATTTAAGAAGTTAGTTTTGATAATAATAGAATGATCACCTAATGGAAGAGTCTTGGGAATCCCAGGAAGCTGCTCTCTCTCCTTTCTGAGTGAACTCACACATTCATTTAGCAATTACTTAGGAATATTGATGAAGATTTTTTTCCTCTTTCATTTTTTCCTAGACCCACTGTGAACAGTATATTGTAAGAATATCTGTGAATTCAGATTGCGGAGGAGTCAAAGCAACTGAGTCCTCCGTGGTGAAGATGGTGACTAGTAATACGTGTTATTTCTGGTCATACGCTATATTGTTCACTTGTGTGAAATTATTAAATAACAATTTAATAATCGCAAAGGTTTTATTTTACCCGGGGAGGCTTAATTCTTAGTCTTCTTTCCTTGATGATAAATGTCACAGTTAGTGCTTATGTCATCAACTCTTCTTGTAGTCTCTTGACTTCCTCAATGGGGAGAAAGGATTTTATAAATAGAAAAATTTCACAGAGCAGATCTTTATCTCTTAGGACGATCCACATGCTCACTAGTGCTCACCCACAACGTCGCAAAGCGATGTGCTGGTACAGTAGCTTCACAAACGGAGCTGAAACTGTTTTTATTTCATATTTTGCTTTTTAGAATTCATCTCAGCCTTTCTTCTGTTCTGTTTAGATCTTAAATTGGAGAGACACTGAAATCTCCATGAGTTTTGTAGGAGATGGACGTATTTAAGTAAAATGGTTCTGATTTGAGGCTTGATAATTATACTTCTCCATGAATATTGCTTTTACTGTATATTTAAACAATGTACATTGGATGAGTGAACTGACCCATACACTGTCAGCTTGACACAAACCAGAGGCAGACAGGATGAGGGGCTTAGCACTATGTCTTCCATTAGAATATTGGACCGTCTGCAAACACACCGTGCATCTTGCTGTTCACACAGAGAATGACCAATGGTGAACCTTAAGTCAGAAATGATTTAGAGTTGTTGTGTGGGGGTATTGCTAAAGTTGATGGAAAAACCCGAGTCTTACACACTGAGGAATTTCACCTTTGATGTTAAGATTGGAATGAAGAAAGCCACAGAAAAATGCAGCAAGATTTTAAAGCCTTCTAAACGTATCTGGAAGGGTGATATATGTGATGGTTATGCATTTCTGTTCCTATGAGGATCAACATTTTTTTCTTGTGAAAGCTACACTTTATAATGCAAGAACAATGGGAACTTGACTCTGACAGGTGTGTTTCTCCATGGGAGGCCAGAGCACTATCTTTCAACCACCAAACCCTCAACTTTGCAAAGTGGTGTACTTATTTGTCAAAAGGAATGTAGATTTTCAGCCAACATTGTCTTCAAATCTCTTTAACTGTGTATGTGTGAAATGTTCAGTTGGATTCTATTTTTCTACTTGATATGGAAACTATTTCTAAGATATTCATTTCATCAATAAATGGAAAGATTAGTGGATGAATTCCTTGATGTCTAACTGGCATCTGGATTTAGGAGAGAGAAAGAGAGAGAGAGAGAGAGAGAGAGAGAGAGAGAGAGAGAGAGAGTCTTACTTAAGAAAAGAAGCTACTGACATTTGACAGCTTCTGAGATTCTGTGAGAGGGAAAGCTAGTTTGTACCCCTAACACTTTCAGAGATTCAAGTCTCGTGTTAAAATCTTTGATTTTTTTTTTAAATCAGTTTCACAGTTTGGAATATAGAGGTCTCGTTTAATTTTTTTCATCTGTGGATAGCCAACTTTGCCAACACGGTTCATTTAAGAGGCCTTCTTTTTTTCAATGCATGTTTTTGAAACCTCTATTTTGTTTGTCAAAAATAAAGTAACTATAGCTGTGTGTTCAACACTCGGGCTTCTTTTCTCTGGTGCACATCAACTTGCTTGCTTTTGTGCCAACACCACGCTACTTTTGTTTCTGTGGTTCTGTAGAATAATATGATATTCATTTTGCTCAGGATCGCTTTGGCTATGTGATGTTAGTGCTGGTTAGGTTTTGTCAAACTGACACAAAATCGAGTCACGAGGGAAAATAATAACTCAACTGAGGAATTGCCTCCATCAGACTGACCTATGAGCAAGCCCCTGAGGCATTTCCTTAATGGTTGATGTGGGAGGGTCTAGGCCTCAATGGGCTATGCCACCTCTGGGCAGGTTGTATATATAAGAAAGCCTGCTGGGTAAGCCATGAAAAGCAAGCCAGTAAACAGTATTTATTCATAGTTCCTACTTCAGTTCCTGCCTCCAGGTTCCTCTGGAGTGCTGCCCTGACTTTCCTTGAAGATGAACTGAGTTGTGGAGGTGGAAGCCAAATAAACCCTTTCTTCCTTAAGTTACTTTGGATCATGATATTTATCATGATTCTGGAAAACAAACTATAAGAAAGTCTTTTGAGCTTGCATATGAATTTTGGGATTTTTTTCCTATCTCTGTGAAGAATGTGATTAGGATTTTGGTAGAGATTGAATTGAATCTACGAATTGCTTTGGTAATGGAGCCATTTACACTAATCAATGCCATCAATCTAAGAGTAGAAGGTTTTTTTTTTCTTTCTTGTGTCTTCTTCAGTTTCTTTCTCTAGTTTTCTCTAGGTTTTGGACTTCTTATTGTAGAATTATTTCATTTCTTTGGTTAGGTTTATTCAAAAGTATTGTTTTTGTTATTGTGAGTGGAATTGCTTTTCTGATTTCTTTCTCAGCATACATATTATTATTTTTATATAAAAAACCACTGATGTTTTCATTTTTTAAAAATCCTGGTACTTTGTTAAAAGATTTTGTTAAGTATTAGGTTTCTCTGATAGAGTCTTTACATATAAGATTATATCATTTACAAATAAGACATAATTTGATTTCTTTTTCAATTTGTTGGAGTATAGATTTTAAACTATTCCTTGATAATTTTCAGAATTTCATTGGTATCTGCAGCAATGTCTTCATTTTAGTCTCTAATTTTGTTAATTTGGGTTTTCTTTCTCCTTTTGTTTGGTTTGGTCAATTGGTTTGGCTGAGGATTTGTTCATCTTGCTCACTGCTCAAAGAACTAACATTTCTTCATATCTTTCTTTTTATTTCCATTTCATTAGCTTCTGCCCCGCTCTTTATGATTTCTTTCTGTACTGATTTTTAAAAGATGTTCATCTTTGATTTTTTTTTAAGTTGGAAATTTCTCTGGTATTTTAATGCCAGTATTTATGGCCCTCTTATCCAACAGTCTCTAGTATGCTATGTACTCAACTCAAAGAGTTAGAAACATGTCCATTCTAGCTTCTGTGGTGACTCTTTCATTTCCACAAGTTTGTATATTTCTGTAGTTTTCTTGCTGTGAATTTCTGCTTTTGAAACCATTGTGATTAAATAGAATACAATAACTTACTTTAAACTTCTCATATTTAGTAAGAACTTGCCACTTAAGACATAATATATTTTAGAGACAGTTCCATGTGCTGCCAAGAAGAATGAGTATTCTGTAGTATCTGTTTAATATTTACTGTAGATGTCTGCTAAGTTTTTGATCTGTAGTGTCACTTAAGTCATCTGGATGGCATAACTGTTGGTGAGAGTAAGTTAATAAAAACACCAACTATTATGCTGTTAAGTTCAATCTGTGCTTTTACGTATGTTCCTGTCTCTTTTATGAAATAGGGTGTGCTGATGTTTCAAAATCTTCTACTTTCCTCATGCACCATTCGCTTAATCATTATGAAGTGACCTTCTTCATCTCCTCTCATTTTGGCTTGAAGTCTTCTTTATTCTCTTCCTATATTTATTTGTATTTTCTTCAAATTAATTTAAGAGTTTTCCTCTTCTTTCGTGCCATTGAACATTCTTTTTGAACTGTTTATCTGGAATTTGATCTAATTCACTCTAATTTAAACACAATATTGTTGAGTTGTTAATCTTTGGAGAAGTCATGATGTTGCTTTGATTTTTAATGTATTTTTAATATTTCTGCCATGGGACTTATACATTGGGGATTAGGTTGGCTGTCTTTTTTGATTATCTTATTGTTTCTATTGAAATAATTACAGTATTTAAGAGAAACTAGACTGTAGGAGGATTATGGTCTTCTTCTTTTTCACCAGATTGACAGTGTGGCTCAGTAGTTAAACTACTGTGTGTTCAGGGTAAAAGGCATGATCTTCAACACCACTTTGGGAGTAGATTACTGATTTGGTAGGTAACCACAACTGATAGATAGGTTCACTGTGGAAGTACAGTTAAAAGCCAACTGAAAACAATTGCCTCTTCAAACAGAATTTTTGAGCAATAAAGGAACAAGACCATTACAGTATGTGCTAAGATATTCGTCACTAAAAGAAGGAATGCAAGGAAAATAAGTAGAGTAAGACTAGAAATTAGTGCACTAATTAGAATAGGAATAAAATAGACGAGGGGAGGGGAACAAAGAAGAAGGGAGGAGATAAGGCAGCCCCTGCTGAAGGTTCAGACCAAAAGAGAAATGGATAATAATAATAATAACAATATTCAATACCACACCCACACAAGCCAAAAAATCTCAGTATTCAGAAAACCGAGACAGGGGGACAACCAGCTTTAGCCCAAACTGTTTTGGGAGAATCAGTGAGTAGAAACAGTAGAGGAAAAAGTGGCCTTCAAAAGTCAACTTGGATATTGAACAGTTTGTGTCCATGCATGCGGCTGCCCATCTGGTAGGCGTGGACTGTCATTGTGCAGTCTCGTGCCTGAGCAAAGGTTAAGCCTGCTGCTCTGTGTTATAATTGTCTTAGTCCAGAATTGGTTTCTACATCTTGGGTCCCCCGTTTTGGTTCTTTGGGTTTCTGTGTTCTGATGAAACTTGAACATTAGGGGTACTCGACTTCCTGTGTTAATCATTGTGTTGTTTGCTCTGTAACCAGAGAGTTGGGCAGTGTGTACTGCAACTAGCTGTGTTTGTCAGTCTTTTGGGACCCAAGAAGGCTGTTGGCAAGCTTTCCCTGGGATACCTCGGGTGTCTTGGCCGTCTTCTGGGGAGGTGATCCTTTCTCCGGACTTTATGGCTCTGACAAGATTCCCACTGCACAGAACCCTGTGTGATTCCGAACCCTAGTTTTCCCCTTTTGCTAGAGCCTTTTGCAAGCCTGCTTCAGAAAAGTGACACTTTTTCCTTTTCCAGAGCAGGTGGGAGACATCTGTCTCTAATAAGCGCCGGTTTAAAATGGCGTTTTTGCAATTGCTCTCGTCAAATGCCAAGATGGGAGGCTGTCCAGTGCCCGTAGGTGTGTGAGCGCTAACTGCTCAGTGACGATCCCAGGACTTGCTGTGCTATTCAGTCTCTATTTCACTGTTTCTTATTTTTCGTCTTTGCTTTTTACCCCTCCATCTGCCAAGAAGCCTTTGTCCTTAGCATGTGCACCCTCTCTCTACTTCTGTGAATTATTGGGTGCTGAGAGGAGAGTGATCATCTTCTGAGGCTCTTTCTTCATCCTCAGCCCTGGCAAACCTTGTGGGCTTGCGTTCCTCCACTCTGAGCAAACCTTGTGGGCTTGCGTTCCTCCACTGTGGGCAAACCTTGTGGGCTTGCGTTCCTCCACTCTGAGCAAACCTTGTGGGCTTGCGTTCCTCCACTCTGAGCAAACCTTGTGGGCTTGCGTTCCTCCACTGTGGGCAAGCATTGTGGCCTTGCATTTGTTCCATTATGGGGGCTGAGCACCTCCTAAATGGCACTGAGCTCTTTTGAACAGACTGAATTTTCCCTTTTGTTTTTCTGTCTGAACCTTCCTTTCCTTGCTAGTGAAACTGGTGTCTTCCCAACCCCAACTCACAGGAGACCTGCTTCCTGACTTTTTCTGGTTTATTCCCTGGAGGTTCTAGTGGTCGGCCTACTGGTGTCCTCTTCCATCTTCTCTGCGTCTTCGGTTTCTTTGCTTGTTTTTAATGAGTAAACTGTGTGGCTGTTTTTTTTTTTTTTTTTTTTTTTTTTTTTGCCAAACTCACTCAAGACATTTCCTTTAAAAAATGCATAATGGAATTTCATTCAGCCATAAGCATAAGCATGAGTGAAATCATTCATTTGCAGGAAAGTAGACGGACTTGGAGATCATCATGTTTCAAGAACTAGCAGGCTCACAAGGCAAGAATTGTGTGTTTCCTCTCATAGGTGTGATCAGGGAGCACGAAAGAAAAGGGAGGACTCCTAGGGGAGTGGGACAGTCACAGCAGAGGAGAAAGGGTGAATGGAGAGGAATGAATGTGGCCACAGTAGATTATGTGCTCTTACCAAGATGTCATAATAAGGCCCCTTACTATAGACAACTAATATACAGAACACCATACAAAGAAAATGGACTTTTAGAATTTATTTAGAAAATTTAAAGTGAACAAACTAGATCTAAATATATTGATATAATTTATAAAAATGAAATATAAAAGGAAAGCTAAAGGAAGTAGTGAAAGCATACTATCAAATCATACTAAGAAGATGTGACAGATTTTTCATTTTTGCTAGTATTTCTATTTGGCACCTCATTCCAGAGGGTTGTGAGCCACCATGTGGTTGCTGGAAATTGAACTCAGGACCTTTGGAAGAGCAGGCAATGCTCTTAGCCACTGAGCCATCTCTCCAGCCTATTTGGCACCTCATAATGTTAACTATAAAACTATTTTAAAATGCAATCTCTGGGTTACAAAATGAATTTGTAGAAAAATTTATTCTTTGGTTGTACATCTTTTTAAACTTTATGGGTTCCCACTAACTTTAAATTTTATTGAAAGTAATGACTTGATATCATATAGTCGGATTTCAATGCGAAAAAATGAATTATTGCAATATCTCTTGCAACTAGTGTGAATGCTTGCAGAAGAGGAGCATCTAAAACGCTGCCTAACAAGCTGCAGAGACGTGCAACTGAGAAGACACAATTTGTGTATTTACCTTTACATTATGTGTGACACTGCCCCCCCCAGATTTATATCCTCTTTATCGTTGCTTTTGAGTCTTCCATTCTTAGCATTGACTATATGCATTTTTCCTACAAACCATTCTCTTCTTCAATGTGTCCTCTTCGTCCAGCCAGGGATTGCAGGGTGACAGGTGACGCTATGACTACAGCAGAGTCGTCTTCTGTTGTCAGCCTTGTTTAGCAGGTAGATGGCTCCATATTCCTGAAGTTAACGGACAGATTCAGCATTGAGATGATGCCAAGTTTTCTTTCTTGTACACAAGCAATGGATCCTTGGAGCTGATTTCAAATGTCTCTAGAACACATTCACTATCAAAGGCAGCAGCGTTTCTAGAACTCCCTGCATTTACAGGGTCAAGAACAATTTGTATACTCCCATCAGGAAATCTGTTTCGATGGTGTTAGTCCATGATGGGGAGGATATGGCAGAGAAGAGTAGCTCTTACGCTGGACGCTAGAGGATGAGAGAGGGGGCTCGTCAATGTTCCATGCACTCCATCTGGAGCTTCTGCTTTGCATAAAGCATTCTTTCCACCCCTCTCTTTATTCTATTCTCCAATTTGTTTGACATAATTGTTAAGTGAAAATTATAAGAAAAGAGCAGCTCCGCTGGCGCAAGAAATCCAATTAGGTCAAATCAAACCAAATCAAAATGCCCATCGTTTTACTAAGAGTCATGCTCTTGGGTGGCCGAGCGCATGGTGGGGAGGCAGAAAAGCAGGGAGCCCATGCAGACCTGAAAATTATGTGTTCCTCCTCTGGGAGCACACTTAAATACCCTGTGGGAGTGGTCCTAACACCCCCCTCCCTGGAAGGGGTCAGGACCTGGCATGCTGGGATTTGGAGTTCAGACCAAAGCAACTCCAAGGTCTGGGGGCTGGGATGGATGCCAGGGGTTGGGGGCTACACTCCCAACTTGAGAATAGTGTCTTACACTATGTACCAAGTCGACCTGGAACTCTGTAGCCTAGGCTGACCTTGAACTCGGCAATATTCCTGCCTCACCTTCCTTAGTGTAAGCATGAGCTACAAAAGTTTCAAAGTCACTTTTATCCTCACACCAAAAGACAATAACGGAGTAGAAGATGGGGAGTTAAGTCTCATTGACTAAGTGCCTACACAGCACACACGGGAAGCAGCTCTACCGGAGAGACAAGTTAGCGTTCTGTTTTAGAAACCATCAGAAAGACACCTGCTGTAACTCAAATGGTGTTTTCGGAGGGCAAATGGAAGCCGAGGGTCCAAGGTAACCTGGGGGTTGCTGAGCTCATTAAAAGGGATTTAGAAATTCATGTGACCCCCAAATGCCAAAGCCTTTGGGGATGTCAGACTCTTCATCAGTTTCAGTTCAGCTTTTCGGGAGGAATTCTCCTAAACCTTTGGGTGGCACTTCATTTTCTGTACCTGTCATCTATGTGGCTGTTGTCCCTCCTTTCCATTGTCATGGGTTTCCTCTCAAGTCAGGGGCGGAATTTTAAAGTTATTTTTTTTTTCTGGAAGGAACAGAAAGATTCCTGTTTCCTCTCTTGTGTTCCTAGTTACCTCCTCTTCTTTACCTCTGGAACTAGAGTTATTAGAACTTCTCCAGCTATCAATAAGGCAAAAACTATTTTCATTTGGTTATTACTTCATTGAATAGCAATATCACCCTTGTTAGAAACCCTGGAAAAGAAGTGCGTATGTAGGTTTGAGTGACCTAATCCTAATATATCCTGTAATTCTTTCCTTCTCAGAAATGTAGTTATTTAAATTTAAAACAAACCCCCCTAAACAAAAATCTCTAATACTTATCAGGGCTTGTAAAATCAAATGGAAAAATTCATTAATTGTTTTGATCCATATATGGCATGGGATCTTTGTACCAGTAATTGGGTCTTTCCATGTCTTTTAATAGCCATGCAAGGTAATAATAAGTATGACTTACAGGTAAGAAAATAGATGTTTGGTAAGCTAGCAGCTAGGGACTGGTGGGAATGGTGATGAAAACAGGATGGTATGTAGTTTTGTGAAACTATTCCGTGCAGAAAGTGATAGAGAACTCTGGGTTGACACAACATGTATTATTTGAGTGGGAAATGATGTTTAGAAAACAAGGACAGAGCACAGGCTGTGCTCTTTTCTAGATGATTAATCCCTCTTTCTTCCCACTTCCCACCCACTAATCCCCATTCATCTCTCGCTACCTCATTTCTACTCATTTTTCTATTTCGACACAATCTTACCACACAGCACAGGCTGCCCGCAAACTGGTCATTCTCCTGCCTCAGACGCCTTAAAGCCGAGATTATAGGAAATCACTTGGTGCTGCATCTCTCCCTCCCTCCTTCTTTCTTTCTTTCTTTCTTTCTTTCTTTCTTTCTTTCTTTCTTTCTTTCTGATACAGGGTCTCACTACAGAGCTCACTACAGAACTTTCTATGTAGACCAGATCAATTGGGAACTTCTGCTCCCCAAGTACTAGGGTTAAAGGTGTGCACTACCACGCCCGTAAAAGGTGTGCACTACCACACCTGTAAAAGGTGTGCACTACCACACCTGTAAAAGGTGTGCACTACCACACCTGTAAAAGGTGTGCACTACCACGCCCGTAAAAGGTGTGCACTACCATGTCCCCTTCTGTCTTACACTTAAAGAACAAAACCCAAACCAAACTGCTAGCTTCTTTTAATCTCTTTTCTTTTATATCCAGTCCAATAAAGTGCTGTGAAAAAAAATTCTTCTCTTGCACATTCCTTGACTGGAAAGTTTAAAGAACATGCAGGTGAGGTGACTCAGCGGTTAGAGTGTTTGTCTAGCATGTGCGAAGCCCTGGGTTATAAAGGTTGCATGTGGTAGTACAGACTTACCATCTCTGCACCTGGGGGAGAAAGACATGAGGGGTCAAGGCTCAGGGGCAACCTTCACTACATAGATTACATGTAACCCTGTCTCCAAACAAAACAAAACACAAAACAAAACAGAACCCCCAAAGTAAAACATTTGTAGCAATTGTCCCTTTGTGTTCTAGCTTGAAAGTTGACTTGTTTTGTCCTTTTGTAGGCTGGACAGACATTAAAATTTCACCAAAATTTCCTTTGTCACACGTGGGTTTTGGATCTTCCTTTGGTAGTCTTTTTTTTCCCTTTACCGAGGTTTTAAGAGTACAAGTCGTCCGTGTTCCTTAGGTACTTGAGTAGCCAATACTTTTTACTCATAGTCTACATGTGGAGTCATTCTTATACGTGTTGTTAGAAGTGGATCTGAAGTTTTTTTTTTATTCCAAATCTCTGAGTTGTTGTCCCAGTTATCATTTATGAAGCAGACTGCTTTATTCTGGTCACCTGAGATACCAACTTTACCGCAACTGATTTCACTCTTCAGTTTGGTCTGGTTTTAGACTTTCTCTCATAGTCTCGTGGTACGCCCATCTTTTCACGCACTGGTTACCATGTGGTTTTACTTACAAGGAGATCATATTCCAAACTCATCTTTTACAGGCGAGGAAACAGGAACAGAGAAGGTCAAGTGTCTTTTGCAAACCAGGGAGTGGCAAAGTCGGGGCTGGAAGCGGGTTCTCTGAATTTATGACACAGTACTTTTCCTCCCTGGCTGTGGCTATGCGGCTGCTCTCTTCTCTTTAGCTGTCTTTGGCAAGACTGGAAAATCTAGTTATGGGGAAGGTTTACTTTGTCCAGAGAAAAACAGCCACTGGGTTACGCCTTTCCTGGAACATGAGGCACATGGCTTATAGGGGGGATGTAAAGGAAGGAACACTCTGCTGCATGGATTGATTCCCAGAGACTTGACCTGGGAAGAGAATGCCGAGCAGCCGAGGTCGCATCCAGGGAACTGGGGAAGCCGAGGGGTTAAGTGGTATATTCATAGTCACACAGTATGTTGGCGACAGAGATGTAGTTTTAGCACATGCTACCCAGCCTTCCCAGCCCTATGATGATTTATTGGACACTTTTTTTTGAACAACTGCTTTTTAAAAGCTGCTGTACGCTTGTGTGTACATTAAAATTTGGCCTTGCTGTATCACGTCGTGCAGAAGAAGTTGTTGGTAGGATGCCTATACTCCGTTTAAATTCCTGCTCAAGTTTTTAACCTTAAGAATGAAAAGCTTGTTGGATGGGTTTGGAGAGACAATTCTTCTTATAAATAGTGCTAAAAACTTCTTTTTTTATATGGACCTGTTCAGCTAAAATCTAAACAACAAAGACATTTGATTTACTGCAGGCATTAGATTGGAGTGTTAAGTGGTTGTTTTAATTTCAGAGTTTTTATAAAAGAGCTGCTCTCACACTATAGTTGATTACAATTTAAAAACAGAGACATATGATTTATTATAAACAGTGTTTTTGAGAGCTAAACTTTTTTTGGGAGGAACTAAAAATATGTATTTCAAAAATTTTTCAAGCCCAGAGGATATGGGGACCGGTGTCTTTTATTTCTTCCTCCTTGGGCAATGGAATGTGATTGTTGAGTTCTAAATGGTGGCATCAAAGAGTCAGAAGGAGAAAATGGGAAGCTTCTGGTTTCTGTGTCTGAGCTGAAGACAGGGCTCAGGCATCTGGCAGAATAACCTGCAGCTTGGAATTGATTTTCCTGGTCACCTGGTTTCATGGCAGCTTTCTCTTCTCTAAATAATATCCAACAATGGGAACATCACTGCTTCGTGCAGCAGAGACATGGCTATACTAAGAAAGCTCTTCCCTCACTCTCTGACCAGAAAATCCTATGGCACCTGGAAATGCCTATGTCTGGCTTAAAAAATATGAGAAAAGAGCAATCAGGGTTCCCTGCTCTGTGGGAAGTCCAAGGACCACCCACCTCCATCCAGGTCTAGTAAGGTGAGCATCCAAACTGCTTAGGCTCCCCCAAAGCCAGTACGTGCAGAAGGATCAAAAACCCACTGCCATTGATCTTGAGTTCTCAGTAGTCCTCATTGTCCGCTATGTTCAGCGAGTACGGTTTTATCCCATGCTTTTTCAGACCCAGGCCAGCTGGCCTTGGTGAGTTCCCTATAGAACATCCCCATTGTCTCAGTGTGTGGGTGCACCCCTCGCGGTCCTGAGTTCCTTGCTCGTGCTCTCTCTCCTTTTGCTCCTGATTTGGACCATGAGATGAGGGAGGGGGACTTGATTGGGGGAGGGGGAGGGAAATGGGAGGTGGTGGCGGGGAAGAGACAGAAATTTTTAATAAATAAATAAATAAAATAAAAAAAAATAAAAGTGTGCACTAGCAAAAAAAAAGCTAATGAAATAAAACCCTTGAAAACCTGTAAAAAAATATGAGAAAATTCATGCAAAGAATACAATACAATATTTCAGTTAGGTAGGAGTAATAATGTATTACACAGTATGGTGACTATAGCCAATACAATATAATATATTTGTGAATATTACTATCAAAATTTCCCACATAAAAATGAAAAGAGTGTGAAGGAAAACATGCAAAAATTTATTTGGTCAAGTCATTTCAAGATGATTTTAACAAACATGTTTATTTTTGAAAGCATCACGCATGTGCACAATGAAATAGGATCATATCTACCTCCAGTTTCCTCCTTCCAACTTGACATGCTTCTCTCCTAACTTTATGTCTGTTTTTCATTTTTTGATAACCCATTAAGTCCAGTTAGTGTTTCTCATATGTGCATGGGTGTGGGGCCATCCTCCGGAGCATGGGGAACTTCCTAGTGGCCACATCTTTGATAAAGAATTTATTTTCCAGACCTTAGCAACTACCCACTGCCAATAGCTCCTTAGTGTTGGGTGGACTCTGGTGAAAATTTACTTATCTCTGCCAGGATGTTGGTTGGCTTGATCTTGTGTAGGCCTTGTGCAATATCAACACGGCTATAACAAAACACTTTCTTATTGGATTTGAGGCCTGCTTCACTGGAGGACATTTTCTGTCTGGTCCAGCAATCCTGGTCAAACACATATGACAGAAAGGTCGTAGGCTGTAAGGTAGACTGTAGTGTTATTTTGCTAAATGGCCACACTGTCAAACTGGCTTGTAAATATTTTTATTTATATCCATAGACTTGAACGACTCTTAACTTTGATTAGAGAAGTTTCTTTTTTCAGTGTGTAGCAGTCAATAAAAAGAGGCATAACAAGTCTAAGTGCTGAGAGTAAGATACTAAGTGATCAGCACTAGGGGGGACATTTAAATTAACACCTCTGACACATGCCACCAAGACTCAGGGACTATCACAGAAGAGTGACCAGAAATGCAAGGGCTAGAGGATGGGGAGGAATGTTGGAAATGCATATTTTAAAAGTTTTTTACTTTTCAATTAAAATAATATCAATGATAAAAATAATTATTAATAATATAAAAGTAGCAGATCTAGTATAAACCATGGCATGAGATGAACTTGGACATTCCAAGAATTGTACTGAAATTCAGCTTATTATCACTTAGTGTCTTTGCAAGCATAAGTAAGAACACAGCAAATTGAAATAAAGAAAAGGCGACTAAGAAAATGCAGAGGGCAACTGAGAGAAATGAAGGCAACTTGTGACTCTAGTATGCTTTTATGTAGCCTGTCATAAAGATTCACTTATGTGAAGTGCCCAGTTATGTCCCTCATGCAGGCAGAACCGTATCCCGGGAAGGCTGACCTCAACTCCATCTGTCTCCATGGTATCTGTCCAGTCATGCTTACTTGGCAATGTTTGCCAATTTATTCATTCAGAACTATGAGAAGGATGGTCCGAGTCACACAGGGCAAATGGTGCTTTATTACTAAACGTGAACCCTTCATCGTGGTTTTGGCTTGTTATGATGCATGATATTAGGTAAATTATTTAATTTCATTAGGCCAGAGTTTCCTCACTTATAAACCATGTGCAACTGTTAGTTATTGTCTTTTCCTAGAAAGGAAAAAAAGAGTGGACTCTAGGAATATATATTTTAATTATTTTTCCCTGGGTTTAGTAGCTTTTGAATAATGTATTTTTGAACTAGAAACTTCACTGTATATATAGACACTAGAATATATATACATATATATTACATATTTATATACATGCATGTATGGTTTAAGTGTTCTTTCAATAGTCACAGGATGTCTGGAGAGATCTGCTGGAATGGGTATATTCAAATATTATTTATGTCTCTCTACTAAAGCAATCCATAAGCTAGTGAAGTATGACTTACATTTAGAAGGGGCTTAGAGCGTGAAGTTAGATTCAAGACAGATGCTAACAATTAGGGCAGAAGATACAGTGTCAAGAGCTACCCACCCACTCCTCTGGTAGAAACTTGCTGGGAATGTTTCTATCTCTTTTCTTGTTTTCCCATGCCACGCTACCAAGGCAGTTTGGGTATAATGTAGTGAGTTATGCAGTCTTGTCATTGGAGGCTAGAAATGTAGTTCAGTATCAAAAGATGCAAATAAAAGCTTTGATTTCTTTATTCAAAACATTGTGTAAAAAAAAAAGTAAATTGCAAGTAACAATTGCTTCTCATTAGAAATTCACATTGTTCTTGCTTGCAGGAGGAGCAAGGAAGATTTTATTTTTCGTATGACTTGGTGGAATCAGAAACAGCAAATTTTGAACCTGGATACTGTTTCTTACTTTTTATATTACCATTAATCAGTTACATTATTTCCTACGCTGTTATAGTACAGTGCCACATAGGTTTAAAACAAATGGTACGCAGTTAATGCTATTTTCCCCACACTGTAGTAAAGAAAACTAACAATTTACTTGTCTACTTTGGATGCAGAGATAGCTATTCTCCACGCCATAGTCATTAAAACACCAACATTTCCTATTTATTTTTAAGATGATGTGTGTATGGATAAATCCTCAAAGTTTTACGGATCCACGAGCATGGAGGATAAGACCTCTGACTGATTTTGCTTCAGGTGGTTTACCAATAGACAGTAGGGATTTTGACTGTGACATCTCTCAGAAGTGATGTTTAGGCCATGTTTGTCCTTGTGTCACACAGAGGCCTTCCAGTAGTGTCAGCAGAGTAAAGAGAGTCCATAGTCTTTAAAAACTGACACTGGAAGAATGAATGCTGACGATGGGGAGCTATCTTTACATTCCTGCTTTCCTTTTTCTTTTCTCCCTAAGCAACTCTTGCATAAGTCAGATTGTGTGTCTTCTCATACGTGACTCTGAAAAGACACTCACAGTCCAGTTTTGTTGACATCTAAAGAGAATTCCTTCACATAAGAGCCATCTGGATCATGAGAACATGGGCCATACCACACTCACTCCATCAGTTTATTATAGTGTGATAGATACCAATGAGGTTATTTCAACTATTTTTGTCTTTTGAGATGTTTAACTGTTTGTTATCTTTAGGGCCTGCTTGACTTGGGTACAGAAGATGGGGCTGTGTGACATCTGGTGGTTTTTCAATGCTGTTAACTCTATTTCCCAGATGTTGGTTTCGTGAGTTGCAGATACTGAACCAGAAGAGATGCAAAGAACACAGGATCCAAATTCTTTTCTGCTTGCATTTTACTATCTCCTTAGCTCTGATGTACTTCTGGAAACACATAGAAAAGAGACAAGTCGAGGTCCTGATGAAAAGCAGTGAGGCAGGAGAAGACTCACACAGGGAGCTGGCATTACTCTCACTGAAATCTCACTTTCTCAAGTGTTCTGAATTAATTGGTACTATAAATATTTTCTTTTAAAGCAGATAATTATCTGCATAGGAACCCTATACAATCGCAGTGAGACACATGTTTTTTGTTTGATGGATCTGAAAGTATATTATGTTTATTGGTTCCTTATTGCAGTTCATGCTAATATGTTTCGATGTCTCCATTGGTTTCGTAGTACCAAGAATGTGTAGATGACTGGACAGAATAAAATTAGACTCAATAAACAAAGTGAGATAAATAGGGAAGTTTCAGTGTGTTGAAAGCAAGGAAATTCCCCAAAGAGTGAAACTTTAGAAATGATGACTGCTGTCATGACTTTAGCAATAGAATTTCATATTTATAACTTACGCAAACAAAATATGATAAATATTTGTCTTGAATAAATGAATATTTAGCATTGATAAGTGAATTATCAAGGAAAGTTTGAATTATTAAGCTCTATTTAAGAAAATATTATTTTAGGAGTGAGGGTATTTTTTACAGTTAAGCTCTGTAGGCAATAGACCTGATTCAATTTCTTATATTCTCATGAACTGGCTTTTATTGTCATTTGCCATATTTTATATTTTAGAATCTACTGGACATCATTTTTGAGGACATGTTCTCTGTTTAATAAAGATTTCACTTAAATAATGGCCATGTGTCTGAAGAATAAATGCCTCTATTTTTCGGTACTTGACTGAAGAATTTTCTCATGATTTGAAAAGTATTTCAACAATTTGCTAAGCATGCAGAATTATTAGTTGTTTGATGAACTTTACATTTTATCAATTTATTTATCAATAAATTAATAACTCATAATTTTAATGATAATCTTTATGTTAGTATAATTATTCTTAATTTTTATTGAATAAATGCATGAATGCTGGGTATAAATAAGCCAAAATGTGTTCTCGTACTCCATTGGGCTATTGGAGAATTGGGATATCCACATACATATTCCAATACAATATTATGTATAAAACCCAATATAATATATGTAACTCAAATATTACAGAGAAAGAGAGAAAGAGAGAGAGACACAGAGAGAGTCTCTTGACATAGCCCTGGAATGTTCTATATCACTCCTTGTAGACCAAGTTAGTCTCAAACTCACAGAGATCTGCTTACCACTTCTTTTCCAGTGTTGGGATTAAAGGCATATGGCACCATGCCTAGCAGTTATATTCCTTTTATTTAACATCTTATGCCTCTTAAATTTTTATTCAGGAGAAAGGTATTTATTCAAGAGAAAGGTAGGAATTGGCTCAAAGAATTAAACATTTTTAGATAGAAATTATGTTTAACACTTAATTATTACTGAATATTTTCCAGACCTGCTTAGAGAAGGTCAAGTTGTACATAAAGAACCAATTCCTTATACATATATGCAAATGTTTTCTCAAAAAGAGTATTTATAGAAAAACAAAGTTCAATTAAAATTTATGTAAAATGCTGTGAATCAACTAGATAAACAAGATTCTCTAAAGCAACCCCACAAATTTGTATGATGATAGGAAAAGGTGGACATTGAGCCAAGAACGGAGTTTTCTTATTGGAAAAGCAGACTCAGGGTAAAATTCTTTGAGTTGCTTTGAAATCTCCTAGTCTATAAGACTCATGGTTGGAATTTTACAGACAATTACATCATTTTATATTTGTTTAAGATTATCTAGAAATCTCAATTATCCAGATTGCTAGCTACCTTTCTATTTAATTAGTCTGAAATGATCAAGGCCTGAAATCCATTTAGGGACTCTGGGACATTTTTATTTGGTAGGGAACCTTTTAATGTATCACTCTTGAGTGCATTAAATGGTCATTAGGGACTAAACGGTTAAGGCAGCTTATCAATATTGTGAGGTTTCTCTGAGATTGAAGCTCTTTCCCAGAAGAGTTCATACTCTAATATGAAGCTAAGGAAAAACCCAAATCTGTAACATTTGGAGTCTCTGTGATGGTGTGATCAATTTTATATCTTCTAATCTTAAAATATCTTAAAGAGAGAACACTGATGCCTGAATGACTAATGACAATTAGTACCAACTTTTATTCTAAAACACTAACTTAATATACTCAAAGTAAATGCAGACCAGTTAAAAACATGGTTCAAAAGGGCACATCTCTCCAAAGTAAAGAGATTTCAGCGTACAAGATCATAGATGTGAAAACCAAAGAAAAGTCACTGTATCCTCGTATCTCTGACTGTTTGTCTATTCTGAGAACCTAGCTATTCTCACACAAGATGGCTGAAAGATAAAAAAAAAATGAAATTTTTTGGAATCAATGAAATTTTAATTTTCAAAAGTACACTCTATCTCGATCCTAAAGATAAGTTCAGAAGGCATACATCTTGATTTATTGAATTGGAATTCCAAGTAAGATTGCTAAATCAGAGTTCAGTCTTTAATGTGTATCAGATGTGTCTTTAATAATTTATTTTTAGCCACAAAAGGATAGACTATTTCCTATTTATCTTTGAATCTATTATCTTTCTATAAACTCGATTTACATTTTATCTATATAAATATTGAATTAGTAGTTTATCAATATACAGATTTCAAAAAAATAATGTCATACTGAAAAATTACATTCGATTTTTTTGACTAGGCTTAAATGATTATGAAAATATTTCTTTTTTTCTAGGAAAATTGACTGCATGTTGTTTAAAATGAGTTTTCTGAATAATTATGGATTGAGTAGTTATAAAATTTTATTTTGGTAATAAATTATATTTTTTTCTAGTTTAAATTTGTTTGAGAATTTTATATATCAGTACTGTATTTGCACCATTTCAACCTCCAACTCTTCCTGTGTCCCCACTACTCTTAAATTCATGACTTTTTCTTTAATTATTATATGTGTGTGTGTGTGTGCACATGTATGTATGTAACAAAATTAATCCTACTCATTTTATTTAGTGTAGGTGTCTTTAGGGCTTGGAAATGGATATTAGGAGAGCCATCTCTGGAGAAGACGCATTCTCTCTTCCTCAACAGCCATTGACTGACTATGACTCTTCATGTAGTGGAGAGACCTTAAGGGACCCCTCTCCCATCCATGCACATTGACATAGAGACTGGTATTTTCATTTTTCAGATCATACTTAGGCAAACATTTTGTTGAGGTTTCATGAGGGTAGCTCCTCTGTCATGTCTGTAAGATACTCTGTAGCTGCATTGTGTAAACGTACCACATTTTCTTTATTCACTCTTCAGTCGAGTGGCATATAGGTTGTTTCCAGATTCTGGCTATGACAAACAATGTTGCTATGAACATAGTTGAGCACATGTCTTTGTGTCACAATTGAGCATCCTTGAGTATATACCTAAAAGTGGTATTGCTGGGTCTTGAGGAAGGTTGTTTCCTAATTTTCTGAGAAATTGCCCACTGACATCCGAAGGGGTTGTACCAGCTTGCATTTCTACCAGAAATGCAGGAGTGTTCTCTTTACCCCACAACCTCTCCAGCGTAAGTTGTCATCAGTGTTTTTGATCTTGGCCATTCTTACAGGTGTGAGATGGAATCTCAGAGTTATTTTGATTTGCATTTCTCTGATGACTAAGGATGTTGAACATTTCCTTAATGTCTTTCAACCATTTTAGATTCCGTTGATGAGAGTTCTCTGTTTAGGTCTGTACTCCATTTTTTTTTTCTGTACTCCATTTTTTATATTGGATTATTTGTTCTGTTGATGATCAATTTTTTGAGTTCTTTGTATAATTTTGGAGATCAGACCTCTGTTTGATGTGGGATTAGTGAAGATCTTTTCCCATTCTGTAGGCTGTTGTTTTGTCTTGTTGACTGTGTCCTTTGCTTTACAGAACGTTTTCAGTTTTAGGAGGTCCCATTTATTAATTGTTTCCCTCAGTGTCTGTGCTGCTGGGGTTCTATTTAGAAAGCGGTCTCCTGTGCCAATGCATTCAAGTGTACTTTCCACTTTCTCTTCTATGAAGTTCAGTGTGGTTGGTTTAATGTTGAGGTCTTTGATCCACTGGGACTTGAATTTTTGCATGGTGATAGATACTGATACATTTTCATTCTTCTACATGTTGATATCCAGTTATGTCAGCACCATTTGTTGAATTTACATTCTTTTTTCCATTTTATGTTTTATACTTTGTCAAAAATCAGGTGTTTGTAGGTATGTGGATTGATACCTGGGTCTTCGATTCAGTTCCATTGGTTCTCCTGTCTGCTTTTATGCCAATACCAGGCTGTTTTCAGTACTGTAGCTCTGTAGTAGAGTTTGAAGACAGAGATTGTGATGCCTCCAGAAATTCTTTTATTGTACAGGATTGTTTTGACTATCCTGTTTTTTTCTTTTCCATATGAAGTTGAGTATTATTCTTTTGAGGTCTGTGAAGAATATTTTGCTGGGAATTGCATTGAATCTGTAGATTGCTTTTGGTACGATTGCTATTTTTACTGTGTTAATTCTGTAAAAGGTATTTAACTCCAGTTTAAGTTCATGGTAAAGGGACTGGCTGGTTAAAAGTAAGACCTTTAAAGATGCAAATAAGAAAGGAAATGTTTTATGTCTGTCTTTTGAGTAACACAGATGAAATGAGAGATGTAGACAGAAGGGATTGCTTAATGGAGTGATAGCTATCATATTTCAGTTAGATTGTAAATGGGAATCAAGTGAGACCCAGAACATAGGTAAAACATAGGATGATAATGGCCAAAATAGAGAAAGTATTAAAGGAGAGATGATACCTAGATATAAGTCAAGAGGATAAAACTCAAATTTTAAGAAGTCACTAGAAATATCCATCAGTTATTCTGTTAAGTGTGAGAGTGACTAAGCCTCATAACCCAAGTAAAGAAAAATAAGAGAATTTAGCTTGTGAGCAGTAAAATACAAAGGCCAGGAAAGATAAAGTCAATAAAATCTGTGTTGTAATAGTGAGCATTATTGGCCACTATTGACCATTAAACATGACTGAAGCTGGCATAATAAAGTGAACTTTTAGGATCTCTTAGGGTATTAATACATAAAATATCAGAGGCAGCTCCAGATATCTCTAGAAAATAAACCTATGGGTGGAAGAACTGGTTATATATTTAAAATGTAAAATGAATTTTTAATTTAAATGAATAGAAAATAGAGCCTTTCCTGCAAGCTTGGGTTTGAGGCATGACTAATGATGCTACCCAGATGCAGAGCATCACTTAAGAATGGGGCTGCGGGGCTGGAGAGATGGCTCAGTGGTTAAGAGCATTGCCTGCTCTTCCAAAGGTCCTGAGTTCAATTCCCAGCAACCACATAGTGGCTCACAACCATCTGTAAAGAGGTCTGGCACCCTCTTCTGGCCTTCAGGCATATACACAGACAGAATATTGTATACATAATAAATAAATAAATAAATATTTTTTAAAAAAAATGAATGGTGCTGCTCCTGATTTGAGAACTTGGCAAGTCCTGGCACTTTCCTTTGGCAGAATTGATGTAGTTAAGGTTGCCAGGCAAGCAGGTCTAGTCCAGTCATGCACGTAGCAGCTGCTTGAATATTGGCAAGGCTTACTTGCTTTGGAGCTCAGTTTCTTCGAAGTTATTGATTAGATAAAACTGTCTCAATTGTTGTTAAAACTATGGCACATAGGAAAACAACATATTAAATAGAAGCAAAACTTCCCTTTCTCCTCTTTCAGTACAGATATCTTTACAACAAAAACATGAAGCTTAGGAGAAAGAAATATCTAAATTTCTTGAGCTATTGGATTTGATAGGTACTGGGAGGGGTACAGTCAGTCATTTTTTTTTTTTTTTAGATGTGACCCCTGGTAGGTTGATCACATGCCAGTGCAAGTCCCACAAGCCAGGACTAGATTGGAAACACAAATTGGGCACAATGGGAAAATAAAACAAAATAGGAAGTCTCCTAGTTGAGTGGGAGTGGGAAGAGATGATAGGGTGGAAAGTGTAGTTATTGGAGTTGGGGAATGAATATGTTCAAAAATTTAATTCATGAATAACTTAGAGTTTCTATTGCTGTGATAAATACCATCACCAAAAGAAAGCTGCGGAGGAAAGGTTCATTGCAGAAGAGGGGATGGATTACATTTCCACATCATAGTTCATCACTGAAGGAAGTCAGGACAGGAACTCAAACAGGACTGGAACCTAGAGGCAGGAACTGATGCAGAGGCCATGGAGGAATGTTGCTTACTGGCTTGCTCCTCATGGCTTGCTCAGCCTGCTTTTTTATAGAACCCAGGACCACCAGTTGAGGGATGGCATCACTTTGAGAAATTCCTACAGGCTTGCCTATAGTCAATCTTATGGAGGCATTTTCTTAAATAAAGTTCCCTTCTCTCAGATGACTTTACCTTGTGTCAAATTAACATAAAACTACCCAACACAAATTATCAAGAGTTAGTGAAAACTTTGTTAGGAATTGTTAGGAATATTTCCTATGCGAGCTCCCTGCTGATGCAAAATCAAATCAAGCCAAATTAAGAAATATCCAGGTTTAATGGGAGTTCTGTGCTCTTGGGTGGCCCCGAGGGGGAACCAGGAAGCTGCTGGTGACAAAGACCACTGGGAAGAAGGAAAAGGGACCATGTGTTCCTCTTTTGAGAACTTATTTAAATACCCTGGTGAGTGGTACTGACCCCACCCCCAGGGAGGTGTCAGGACCTGGCCTGCTGGGATTTGGAGTCCAGACTAGGCCTGGGGGCTGGGATAGATGCAAGGGGCTAGGGCCTACGCTCCCAACTTGACAGGAATTAGCTGTTTTTGGTGTATTTTTGTGTATTATTTATACACAATAGTCTTTTTTTTTGTTTAGAAAATGACAGCTTCCAATTTTTTTTAAAAATATTACTTTGAGAATTTCATAAACATGTTCTGGTCATATTCATCCTTCCTTCCCCAACTCTTTTCAGACCCACACTCTTCCATTTCCAAACAACTTTGTATCCCCTACTTTAAAAAAGTCTGTCAAGATCAGTTTGTGCTACTCAAATATTCTTTGCTGTGTGGCCTTCCACTAGAGCATGGTCCACTTGTCAGGAACTACACTCTCTTTTTTTTTTTGATGTGGGTAAAATATTTTTCGCTTTATTTATTTTTTTAAATTTATTTATTTATTAAAGATTTCTGCCTCCTCCCCACCACCGCCTCCCATTTCCCTCCCCCTCCCCCGATCAAGTCCCCCTTCCTCATCAGCCCAAAGAGTGATCAGGGTTCCCTGACCTGTGGGAAGTCCAAGGACCACCCACCTCCATCCAGGTCTAGTAAGGTGAGCATCCAAACTGCCTAGGCTCCCCCAAAGCCAGTACATGCAATAGGATCAAAAACCCATTGCCATTGTTCTTGAGTTCTCAGTAGGAACTACACTCTTAAAGAAAACCAAACTCTCTCTTTCTCTCTCAGCAGCAAACAATCATCAATAGCTCTATGACTAGGAGTGGGATTTAGTGCTCATCTTCCTTTATTCTGGGATCTAGTTGGGCTTATATAGGTCTTATACATGCTGCTATAGCATTTGTGAGTTCATATTTGCAGCTGCTTTGCTGTGTCCCAAAGATACAGTTTCTGTGTAGTCATCTGTCAACTCTGGATCTTACACTCTCTCCACCCCCTCTTCTGCAATGAACCCTGAACCTTGTGAGTAGGGTGTGTGCCTTACGAGTTCCATTTATGGCTGAGTATTTAGTCTCCTATTTTCTGCTTTTTGGCAACTGGAAGGGTTTATGTGCTAATTACCATCTGCTGTAAATAGAAGCTTCTCCGACGAGGGCTGAGAAATGTATTGACCTACAGGTATAGTGAATAAGTCACTAGTGACAGTCTAATACTATGTCCCTTTAGGAAAATAACAACAGTATTCTCTAGGATCTATGACCTGTTTAGCAATAGGCTGTTGGCCCAATAATGGTACCACCTGTGGTTTCATCTTGTGGAGTGGGTCTTAGATCCAACCAGAAAGTAGTTGGTTACTCCTGTTATGCTTGTGCCACTATTGCCTTAGTGGACATGTCTTGCCAGGCTGGTCAGTGATGTAGCTCATAAGGGTTCACAGGTGGGTAAGGTTAATGATTAATTTTATTCTCTGATATCATGTTCAATGCTTTCCAGCACTAGAAAAGCTAGTTAGGAAGGAATGGAGATTCCAGGTCAGTACCATCTTGATTTCTCCATATTCTATAACTCAAGCATGTGGTATATTAAGTGCTAGTATTTCAGAAATATAGACAGAAGTTACAATTGAAAAAATTACCATAAGACCTTCACAAGATCAAGCTAGTCAAAAATCCTTCCAGCGTGGAATCAGAAGGGTCTCATGTGTGCCTACTTCTAGCTGAGGATTTGTTTACAGTTGATGGTTTCTCAGGGAAATGGATATAGACCCTGATGCAAATCATACTCTAGTGGAAAACACATTACCCATGGGTGTAAGAGCATTACAAATTGGAATCACTGAGCTATGTGTATATTTTAAAAAGAATATTAAGTTAAGAGGGGGGTATATAGCTCTCGGAGGAGTTATGGGGAGGAGTGGTGGGTGTATAGGATCAAAATACATTGCATGCATGTCTGAAATTCTCAAAAATAATAAAATACATTAAAATAGCTAGCAGTTAACATTTTGTGTAGGGAGGTGGGTGAGGATCTAGGAGGCAGTGGGGTTAGGGAATTCATATTGAGTATATATTGTAGAAATTCTCAAAGGGAAAATAGTTAATTGTTACCTATTTGATTTTGAAAATGGGGATGTTCCATGTAGTAAAAATAGAACAACAGCAACAAACCCCTCAACAACCTCCCCTAAATCCACAAAAATCTCCAAAGCAAAACCATTCAACCATTCAGCAATAAATAACTCATAAATCGTAAATAGTACCTCTAATTAAAGTAGTATAGAAATGTGTTTGACAATCACCTGTGACCCTTCAAACAAATGGCAGTGCAATTTCCAAAGATTGTGGGGAACTAGAAAGTGATGCAACTTCCTCGAGTGGACTTATGGCACCTATACACAGCTGTGTATCCCTACCATTGGGTTCCAACACGTATCGACCTACGGCACCTATACACAGCTGTGTATCCCTACCATTGGGTTCCAACATGTGTTGACCTATGGTACCTATTTACAGCTGTGCATCCTTACCATTAGGTTCCAACATGTGTCGACCTATGGTGCCAATTTATAGCTATGCATTCCTACCATTAGGTCCCAATATGTGTTGAACATGCTGTGTTGAACCAACACTTCTGAATTCTCTTTTAGAGTAGAAGAGGTAGAAGTGGGAATGTGAAGCGAGGATTAAATCTTTGGACTATATTACATGCATTTCATAACTAACTAAGTCACAGGTGTAAAGAATCGAATGGAGGGGGACGGCAATCTGCCTAAGCTGCTGAAACTATCACCAAGGCAGAGAAACACATTTCCAAGACACTGCCTTGAAAATCTTACATCAGCCATTATATGGCAGTGTGCATGCACTTACTTATTTTCTTTTGTTTGTATGTGTTGTATGCCGTACATGAATTATACTTCTAGCTCTTTTAAGGATCTAACACACATAATTACAAGTATTATCTGTCACTGGACTAAAATGCGTGTTCATTCAATTTTAAAAACAAGTTTCTTGAAAAACTAGGTTCCAAGTGATATGAACAGGAAACAGATGTAGAAACGGGCCAAATAGATGTAGAAATGGGTCTTGGAAGCCAAATCTGATTTGAATAGCAAGTTGTCTACAGCAATTCCTGCCAAAAATATTTGTTGTAGGCCAGAATTTCTTTATGTGTGAACTAACAGAAAAATTTCTCTACCAGGTATATAGTGTGCCACATGACTGAAGTCACATTACCTTAGGCCAACAGTCCATTTGCTTTATAATATGCACATACTTAAGATTTTAAAGCTTAATTAGAAGCAGGTAGGCTAGAAGTACACTGACTCTAACATTTTGTTCCTGGATAAATCATTCACCCATTGCTTCCATTTGTGCGTTGACCTCCTAGTCTCCAAGACAATTCTATTCAAAGAAGGGACTTGGTGGGGGATCTTTAGGTCAAGAGGGTGAGCACAAATGAATGGGGTGAATGGTTTTATAAAAGAAATCTCAGGAGAACCCTTTCTCTCCTGCCTTCTGATGGCACAGCCAGAAAGATAGGCATCAAGAACTCGGAAGAGTGTTCTCAGTAGATAGCAGATCAAATGCTACTTTGATTTTTTGGATGCCCTGGTCTTCAAAACTGTGAAAACAAATGAAAAATAATCTATACAAGCTACTGTACTTTTGTTTTAGGAACACAGATGAATGAGAGCATCTACAAATCGTTGTTTATTATTTACTCAGCTTAATTTTACAGAGCAAGATTGTAATGAATAAAAATTCTGACGTAATATGATGAGTGCTCTCTCTATTGTAAACACCTATTGCCAAGGACTTTTCTGGATGAGGGACAGAATAATCTCCTTGGATGGATAAAAATCACATCTTTTAGCATGGCAGAATTAAACAAGAATTACCTTCAGAGACGGCATCATTAGTTGTGTTGCTAGAAGGAGCCAATCTGAATTTTTGATTAAGGTTCCTAAGGGACAAACTGCTAATGCCAGTATTAATAGAAACTTTTTAAATTTCTCTGAGAAATATTAGCTACTAAAACCAAAAAATTAAAAGAAAACAATATAAACTGTAACGAGGGAAAGAAAAGATGAAACCACCTACATGCGGTGTATCATTAAGCAAAGGCTGCCCACCAAGAAGAGTCGAAGTGATGCGCTCAGTGAATCCAGAGACATGGCTACCTTCTAGTGAAAGCTTCTTGTTTCTTCCCAAACTGGACAAAGACGCTTTTTAGGATTTTGTCAGACTAGAGACCTTTTTTGTCAGACAATGCAGGCCACAGAACTTAAAGTTGGAGGCCATGAAGTAAACTGAATTAGATTAGGAACATGGTACAAGCAGTAAAAGAGAAAAAGGAAGCAACTTTATGGATAACTTGGAGACAGACTAGCTAGGACTTGGAGGATAATTAGATTTGAGCATGAGACTAAGCAGACTTGGGGTTGACAGACCGAAATCGCTGGTTTAGGCAACAGGTTTCATTTTGCCACAAGTTTTGGGGTAAGATGACGGGCTCAGCTCTGAGCTTGTTGTGTGTGAGATACATAAAAGTTGGGCATCCAATAGATATTGGGAAATATAAATCATGATATCAGACAGTCTTGATTGATATGATAGGATTAAAATCCAATACAATTAAGAGTGGGGTGGACAGTTGATTGCATGGATATTACTCAAGGCGAGTAAATAAGATACAGGAACAAGGGTTATATCTAGGGGAGAACATTGACAAGTGTTTTGAAGAAATAATCCTCACATGTCCTGGGTCCCAACTCACCAGTTAATCAGTTGAAAAACATAAGATAACTCTCCAAGCCTTAAGTTAGTTTCCTTACAGCATTTTAATAGGGATCAAGATAGATGATAAATTTGAAATTATTTTATACTGTACATGGACAAGGGTAAACGGTGATGGTTTTTGTTTTGGGAAGTAGCTGTGGCGCATTCGATTGAGTTGGTAGCAGGGTTTTTGGTTCTGTCTTCAGTGATATAAATCTGGGTAGCAATGTAACTTTATATTGATGGGATAGGAATAATACTACTTGCTTCACCAACATGCAGAATGCAGAAACATGCTTAGCAATGTGCCGGCTAACCAGAATTCAAGGCTAACTCTTTCAGGTTCAGTGATGAAGTTTGTGTTCAGTGTAGCAGGTCTTCCATATCCAAGCAGCCAGCAGACTTGGTCAAATACCAGCTCATCCGTCCTCTTTTGTTCTGGTTATTTCTCTTGTTGTTCCTTGACCCAGGCTGTAGTCAGCTAGCTTGAGTTTTCATATTCTCACCCCAGGCTTCCTCACACACTGTGAGTCTGGTGTAGGGTGACTCTTTGCTTCAGAGCATGGAATAACCTCTCCTCATTCTTTAAGATAGTTCAGTCACTTCTTGCAAGCATATTATGTGTCTCCTCCAAACACTTGCATTTTGTGTTAGAATTATTTCTTCCATAATCTTCTTTAGAGTTTAAGAACATTTCCCCTTTTGTAGGATTCGAGCCAAGTAGCTAACAAGCCATGCACCTCTCGATACTAATAATGATCCGCCTCATAGTTTCCCTGTACCTTCAGAATCTAGCACATAATACACATGCCGTGAAGGAATGTGAGTGTAAAAGTTGCTTCTGAATTAAATATTTAGAAATGTGGAAAAATTATTGCTCATAGAGATCAGTGCCCATAAACATATAGGCATTGAGAATTGAATTATAAGTGCTATTATCTCCTCTACACAGGCAGTTACAAATGCCTATTGCTTTAAAGATTGCCTTACAATTTCAAATGACTTCCTCGGTAAGGTATAAAATACTAGTTGCTTTGATTTGGGTTTTTCTGCTGAACTCCCATGATTATAAAATGACATCCATTTATTTTCTATAAGTAGCTTACCAGTCTTGACTTTCTGACCTTTGGGAAATTCAGCACTTTCTATTTATTTAAGAGGACAAAGGCCCTACCCCTTAGGGATAAGCAATTATTCCTTAATGGAGGAAAAACCATTCATATTGAGAGCTGCACGGCTTGTTGACTACTTGGCTGGGATCCTATGAAAGAAGAAATCATTAAGTGTTGGTTAATCCCTGTGGCTCTATGTTATTGTTCTCATCATGTTTTCTGCCAAATACAAAGATTAAGTTTGTGCAGAAACCCAGTGATAAGGAACTATTGACCAGTGAACATCTGGAAATGAATAAGTGAGTGGGGGTGGGGAGATATCCAAGTCTACACCTGTGCTCTGGAAGATACTACCATGATGTATGTGCAAACAGTATCCATAGAAAAGGTAGTGTAGGATGGGAGGATTTATTGGGGTTTAGCATTTGGACTGAATTAGAAAGATCACCTTTTGGTACCAATGCCTCATGACTCAAATGAGTTAGATAAAATTCAGGGAATAGGAGAACGGGTAAAAGGGATGTATCCAAAATACATTGAGTCCGGGTTGGAAAAGATGGATTCTTCAGGGTCCTTGAAGCCTTGAAGAGTGTAGAGTGGGAAGGATTAGAATGTGAGCTAAGAGGTAAGTTGGGAGGGTGGAGTGTTGTGTGGTGTATCTTAATGATAAAGCTGCTGTAAACTGAACATGGGTTGAGACAGGACTAGCTAGTCAATATTACTATTGCTGAGTAAAGCACAGGGCTGTTATTATTATTATTATTTTTTAACAGAAGGTTATTCCAGTCAGCCTGGGGTACAGAGAAAGCTCTTGTTTCAACAACAAACAAACAAACAGAAATGGAGGGTAGATATTGAAGAATTTTACTATAATATGATTTCTGAGATAGGATATTATCCTAGGGTTTATTTATCTCTTCACATAGTATGACAGGTTGTATGGTAAACCTGGGTATATACCTACTCTGTATGAAACTTGCACCTTTAGCATAAGTGAGATAAATTTATGGTTTAAATTAATAAATAATGGAAGTCATTATTATAAATGAAAACATATTGAGTTCTAAAGGATTGTATAGCAGGTTCAAAGGCCTTTGCCTAACAGTAAGAAAAGGCCTACATAGGTGAAATTTGAGTGGATATCTAACAAAAGATAAAGGGAAGCACTTATTTAATGATAGAAAGTGTGCAGAGATGTAGGGGGCAAGGTAGGAACTTGTGGTTCTGAGGTGAGCAAGAGAAGTCAACCTGGTGAAAAGCTCCACACGACAGGAGCTGAAGATGCCCTTTGAACTTAGCAAGAAGTCGTTGCTGCTGCTGATAGACAGAGTCGTTGTGGATGACTTGGGAAAGCTGCTGACTGAGAAGTGCGACCAAGGAAAGAAAGCTAGCAATTTGGTGCTTACTGAACCAAAAACACAAAACCCAAACCAACAAAACCAAAAACCAAAAAAACCACTCCCCCTCCCCCCAAAAAAACCCCAAAGCCAAACCAAAACCAAAATAACAACAAAAAAACCCAATCAACCAAACAAACAACCCCTGACCCCCAAACTCAGCCCTATAGAATAGCTGACCAGGTCTCCCCCTCCTCATGAGTTCTCTGGTATTTGACTCAGGTATTTTGAGTTGAGGCATCTAGCACCTTTTACTTATGGCAATATAGTAATGGTGATGGTCATGTGTTTAGGTCTATACCTTTAATGGAAAATACATATATTTGTATTAACCTTACGTTATTAGGTTCAAGACAATCTCCTAGGGATAAATGTGTCACTTTCTGCTTAGATTTTTGTTCCTTCTCATTTACTCGACGTGCTTAAAGAATCCAAGGACTAAATAAAATATTTATGGAGTAATCTATAAAATTTCCCTGAAGCCTGAGGGGAGCAATTAGAAATTAATAATAGAGCGGCTGTCAATTTTTAGGGTCATTTTAAACTGTTAGTAGAAGATACTCTTTCTATTTCCTAATCATCTCTCAGGACTTTGAGGCAGCTGAGAAAACAGATTACTCCGAAATAGCAGTGTGGTAGGAAACAAGAAGTATAAAAACTACTTGATGATTTTTGCTTTTATTTATGTCAGCATTCGTTATGTCTTTTCCCATTGCAAAGGAAATATTTCTAAACACTTCATTTTCTTTATAATTTGACATTTCCATACATGCATATAATGGATTTTCCTCAATTTGTCTCCATTTCCCTGTCTCCTTCTCCTCCTTCTACCACTGAAATTCTCCATTCCAACAAGTTCCCTCCTACTTGGATGTCTTTTTAAAAAATATATAGCCCACTGAATTTAATTAGGGTTTCTTGCATGGGTTGGGCCTATTTACTGAAATATAGGCAACTTATCAGTGGCTACACCACTAAAGAAAATGGGACCCTTTCTCCCAGCAACCACTGATTGCTCATTTTCTCTCAGTGAGGCATGAGCGCTTCCTCTATTCATGACAAAATGGTGGCTGGTCCAATTCTATAATAATTTGGAGCAAGAACTACATCTGCCATGAGTTCATAGCAAACTAGCTCTGTCATGTTCAGAAGACACTCTTTCAAAACACTCCTTCTTATCCTCCGGCTCTGACGTTCTTTCTGCCATCTCTTTCCCAGTGTTCCCCAAGCCTCAGGGCGGATGATAAAAGCTCTCCCACTTAGGAAGCAACGCTCTACTCTTTCTCATCACTCTAAATCTATGCATGAACAACCACCTGCTGCAAAAAGAAGCTTCTTAATTACAGGCTGAGAGCAGCACTGACCTACGTGCATAAGCACAAAGCATAAAGCTGTTTAATACCAGGTCTACTTAGCAAAACAAGTAGGTTCTTTTCTAGGGCCTAAAACATCCCACCGGTGGGGTTTTGATCAGGTTTGCAGTATGAGGCATGATCTCCCCCCCCCCCCCCCATAGAGTAGGCTGTAATCCAATCAGAAAGTACTTTGTTATACCCATCATGGCACTGCTGTATAGCTCCCATCTTTTTCCCAAGCAGATCATTACTGTAACTTAAGAAATTCATAGCTGGGTGATACCGTTGGTGATTTTTCTCTCCCAGCACACTACCCAGCACATTCCAGCACTATGAAAGCTAGCCAACAAGGAGGAAGCTTCCAGCTCAGTTACAGCTTGAATGCTCTATATCCTGCACCCCATAAGTCCCAAACCCTCCATTCCCGATTATATTTTTATCACTGCAAGAAATGTATGTCTGCAAAAAGTGGAATTTGAAAGAACTCTTTAAAACGGCATGTCTTCTTGATGAACAGGACAGGGGCTGTGACAAAGGCTATCATGTGAAAGATGATGGTTGAAAGATTAGGAGAAAGAAGACAGGGAGGGGAAAAGGTGGATAAAGATTAGGGAGAGGACTGGGAGCTGAAGTAAAAGCTGAAGTCTCTAATTCATCCCATCCTATCCCATCTTGATTCTTCTCCAAAACAGCCAAACTAATAAGGTCATTTGGATTTTTTCTATATGTTCACAATTATAGTTTTGGAAAATTTCTCCATGTTCATAATTACATTTTTTCTATATGTTACTCTCTCTCTCTCTCTCTCTCTCTCTCTCTCTCTCTCTCTCTCTCACACACACACACACACACACACACACACACACACACACGTTTTCTTTCCTTCAGCAAGATTACTTTTCTCACCATCAATCCTTAATTCCATTCCCATGGCAAGTAGAATGACATCTTTGTTGTTTTGGTTCTTTGTGCTGAGTGGAGACAGATTAGGCTTTTGTTTTTTGTTTTGGCATCAGAGTATTGACATGATGAAATATGCCGATCCATGGAAGAAAGTCATAATGGGTTTGACCTTCAGTGGCTAGTTAACTGCCATCTAAAGAAGGGTTTTCTTTTTCTTCTTTAGCAGAAAGGGTTAGGGAAGGAAAGAATAGAAGGAGCTGAGGGGAAACAATAGAGTCTTCAGCTTAGCGTTATGAAGGAGACTGGGAGGTGAGGAGACAATTGAAAAACAGACAAACAAGATCTCATTCTCATGGATTGCATTTTATGTGGGGGAGATGAGGGGAAGGGTGTTAATCAGCCAGCAAGTGCCCTGAAGAGAATAAAACTGGGCAGTGAGGTAGTGACTTGGCAAGAGGCTAGAGTATTCAGGGAAATTCTCTTTGAGGAGGCAACGTTTTGGCTAAGACTTTTATAGCAAGAAGGAGGCAGCTACCCATGGTCATGGGAATGGAAAAAAAGGCCAATGTCCTTGGCAAGAGTAGTAAGTGATATATAGATGAGGCCAGAGAAATAGGCAGAGTCCAGAGTACACAGAGTCTTAGCACTTGTGGCCTAAGATGCAAGTTGTGGGTTTTATACAAGGGAGGATGGGAAGCTTACAAACAAATGAAAGACCTGATCTCATCTTGGTAAATAGCCCCTCCCTGTGTAAGATGACTGAAGACTGATGTAATATCAAATATGACATTATACTGGAGGGCTTAGGAAGCAGATGCTGTCAGAACCTAGGAATAGCTTATGAGCAAATAAAGTACTTCATAGTCAGCATGCTACATTTAAACCTTATGCTTCATAATAATTATTGCATAATAATTTTACACGATGCTGCTCATTAGTACTTAAAGGCTAACATTTAAACTTTGATGAGTTGTTGAAGAGTTGTGACACTATTAATTCCTCCGAGCAATTAATGTGGAAACAAAACTATGAGAACTTAAGATCATGTGAGAAGAAAAGTCCCACTTTATAGTACTGAATATCAAACCTTGGTTTTAGGGCAATTGTAATGACAAAATGTCTTGAGCTTATCAAATAAATGCCAATCACAATCCACCTTCTAAAACAGATTTTGAGGTTTCACATGGATTAACTATGAAAAACTTGGTCCTTAAACTTTGAAGGTAAACCTCATGGGTTGTTCCTGGAAAGAAAACCAATCAAATTTTGTTGGGATTGGGCAACTTGTTCACAAGTTCCTGAAAAGGGGAGTAAGGATTGAAGAAATAAATGGAAGAGAGACAGAAGATAGAGTTGGGAGGGCTTCCAGTAAAGACTGTAGCTGCCTCAAGTTAATTACTCATGGTCCTTATACTTATGGTCAAAAGGAGAGGGCAAAAAACTTCCCTCCCATGATACAAGGATCAGACAAGCATAATTGCCCCCTTACCTCTCAAAACACCTAGTAACCACACCCTAAGTCAAACATCCTGTTGTCCGGTCTTTGAGTAGTAAGACAACCAGTAGCCACACTTTTGGCCAAACATCCTGTTATTGTCCTTGAGGAGCAAGAATAGTTTTGAACTCTCTGACCTTTAGTAAAGATGGAACAGATTCAAAACTGTGGTCTGTCACAAAATTTCTACTTGGGTACTAAACACAAAGGGCTAGATGATACTTTTTCTTAAGTAGGATGATTTTACATGAACTGCAAAAGAAAATGAGCAGGCTATGAAACTTAAGGGAATGTTGTAGACAAAATGATGAATCTAGGCAGGTGCAGTCTACTTTCTTCCCATGTTAACCTATTTTAGGTGGTTAATAACGTACCTGGTAAGTAAAGTAATCAGAAACATTGATCATACTTTATTTTATGTCCCCATGAACTAGAAGCACAGCTCAGCCATTGTAGGAAGACTGACAAGTGAGCAAAGGAGGAAGAGGTAAAGGAAGAAAGGGGAGACAGGTGAAGAGCAAAGAAACAAGAAAGCAAGAAAATGGGGAACAGGCCCTTGGTGGCTTTTATGTGTGTGGCTATAGACAGAAGGGATGACTTTCTGCTAACATATTATCAATAGAAAGGGCGTCTTGTGATAACCATAGGAGATTGGTCCCAGACCCCCAAATGCACATAATCTCAAGTTCCTTATCAAAAGCCTACTATTTGCATGTGGCCTGTGCACATCCTCCTGTGCACTCCAAGACATTTCTAGATTGCTTCTGGTAACTAATTCGATGTATGCTATGCAAACAGCTGTCTTACCGCTTTGTTTAGGAAACAAAATTGAGAAAAATAGACTGTACATGGTTTGTGTATGTTTTGAATCTTTTGTCTGATTTTATCCCCAAATGCTGCTTCTCCAACACTGCTCTATTTTCCACCATCAACTGTTTGTTTAGCTTCCGTACTTTCATGAGAAGTGGGATGACACCGCTGAAGATAAAAAATTGTGACAAAAATGAAATTATGAAAAAATTCTGCATGCAGTCTGGGGTAGATGTGGTCTTGTTTGGATTTGGTAACATCTCCACATGGGCTCAATTCTACAGCAACTAGAAGGAAACCAACGTCAAATCACAGACATGTAGCTTTGTCATAGCTGAATGACTGAGTTCATTTTCAATAACACAGTCCATCCCGGCACTATACTAATGAAACCTCTGAAGCAGAGAAGTTCTGAAGTGGGGGGTCACAGACGTCAGTCAATAGCCAGAAAACAGTCGTGGGCAATGAGCAATATTTCTCTTTTCAGAAAGAACCAAAGGGTTTAAAATTGCTTGAAATAGTAACTGGCATGCCAGTGAGTACAAAGAAGGTTGTTACAACAACGTTCAGAAGACCGTGGTTGGGCAGATGGAGCGCACCACTAACACTCAAGATTGACTTCCACATACTTGTAGTAAGTTGTAATAATAGGTAAATTATAGCCAAATAACAGTATCCAGTTCAGTCATAATTATATACTGTGATTAACAAACAGCATTTCAAAATTAACAGTATGAGGGGTGGTTTTCTGCAAAGTTTTATGAGAAAAGACATCCAGATTTTCTTCCTGTGTCTGGCTTATGGAATGACTCTGTGGATATTATAAAATCTCCTCTGGGTCAGCAAGACATCTCAGTTGTCAAAGGTACTTTCTGCCCAGCCTGATGAGTTGAGTGTACCTGTAACTCACACTGACTCCTATCAGTTGCCTTCCAGTTTCCCCCTGTAGACTGTGGTACGCACACATCCACACATGCATCCGTTGCATACACATGCACAAGACATAAATCTTACATAAGTAAAACGAATGCCCTCTAGTCCATCCTTCATCATTGCTAAACACACTAAAGATCCTTGAGCCAAATCCATTTTCTATCTCTGCTTTTAAATTGCACAATTCCTGCTTCATTTTATATCTTAGGAGTTCATTATTCTGAACATTCTTAATGGTTCCCAAACTGGATGGTAGGCACACTGGGACAGAAATGTTTGATTTCCGGGGTCCCTTTTCTGGAAATTGTCTGAATGTCAATGGCTTCTGGTAGAGAAGCCTGTTAGTATGTTATAGGTGTTGGAATAAGGCGACTGGAGACTAAGAAGAGGATTACAGGTTAACGTAGCTATGAAGTAGACTTTAGATACTTATATTCTTCCTGTTTGTGTCCCACAAAGCCAACCGTGCCTGATTCCTACCTACTCCATTATCTGTCACAAGCTCTCAAGCACTGTATCTTTGGGAAATGGTCTTTGCTGAAGGCTGAGCCAGCATGTGTTTCTTCAAGATCCATCCATCTGTCACCAGTTTCTTCTAGATGGTACCCATCACTTAAAATATACATTGTAAGAAGCAGGATTTCACAGTAGAAGAGTACAGAATGCATCAAACTTTTGGGATAAAAGACTCAGGAGATAAAAACCTAGTCCAGTTGTAGGCTATAAACTGCTAGCTCTTAACATGCCTACAGGCCAAGGAGAGAATTACAGTGGTAGATTTGCAGCAGAAGAATACAAGGTAGGGTGGAAGCAGACACTGACACTGTGGTTTTCCTCAGGGAAGGATGGAAGGAGACACTCTGTTATTTTCCCAGGTATTTTTGATTTGTTGTTGGATATGCTGCTTAGAAATAAGCTCGTATAAAGAGCCAAGTATGCCCAGGAATCCACAAGGATGACCCCAGCTAAGAACCTAAGCAATAGTGGAGAGGGTAAACTGGCCTTCCCCTGTAATCAGATTGGTGACTACCTTAATTGTCATCATAGAACCTTCATCTAGCAACTAATGGAAGCAGAGGCAGAGATCTACAGCTAAGTACTGAGCTCAGCTTCCAGAGACCAGTCAAAGAGTGGGAGGAGCGATAGTATGAGCAAAGGGGTCAAGACCATAATGGGGACACCCACAGAAACACTCACTGACTCTGGACTGATAGCAGAAAACCTGCATAGGACCAAACTAGGCTCTCTGAATATGGGTGACAGTTATGTGGCTTGGGAAGTCTGTGGGGCCACTGGGAGTGGGACCAGGACTTAACCCTACTGCTTGAACTGGCTTTTTGGAGCCCATTCTTGCTCAGTTTAAATATGGGGGCATAGAAGGCTTTGGTCCTGCCTCATAGTGAAGTGTCAGACTTTGTTGACTCCCATGGGGAAGCCTTTCCCTCTCTGAGGGGTGGATGGGGAGTGAGGATAAGGGAAAGGTGAAGGAAATGGGGGGAGGGAAGGCAGTGGGAACTGGTATAGGTATGCAAAATGAGAAAAGATCATTTAAAAAATTAATTAATTAAAAGGAGCTTAGTATGTAAGCAGTCTCAGACAGGAAGCTCATCATGCCAGTTACCATGAGGTGCTCTGAGGTCAGGAAGGCAGACATTTCTACTGTGCAATATGAGATAAAGTAATGATGATATGAGGTACAAAGTCCTAGAAAAGTAAATACTAGAACTGAAGGAATGACTGTGTTCATCATCTCTCGAGTTTATAGCATACTCAGGATTTCAAATTCCTGCTCAGTGAATTTTTGTTCAAAGAACATCACATTATCTCCCAGAGGGAGTTTTTGTTTTTATTTTGTAACTTTGACAGGTATTATTCCACAAAATGTCCTGCCCAGAGGACAGCGTTTCACATCAGCATCTCATCATGCGCCAGTGCTTACATCCTCTCCATCTCCTTTTCCGCAATGTATCCTAAGCCTTGGGTGGGGAAGATTTTTATATAAATGCCTCATTAGGGGTGGAGCACTAAGCAGTAATTTTTCTCAGCACTTTGTCAAGTTATATGTCTATATTAATTACCACCTGCTGCAAAAAGATTTTTCTGACTAAGACTGAGAGCCGTACTCATTTATGGGTACAAATATAAGTATTTATAAGGCAGGTTGACTGGACGGTGTCTTGAACTGTGAGTTAAAATATACCCTTTCTTTCTTAAGTTGCTTTTGCCTAGGGTATTTTATAACAGCAGCATGAGAAGAACCTGAGATATATGCTGTATTGAATAAGGGTCCTGAAGTGTGAACAGCAAAGCATCTCAAAGTTCATCGGTTACGCTTTAACCAATGAGTACATGTTAAATATATATTATTGGGGATTTATCTCATGAACTTCTTGTTGATGTACAGTGTATCATGTAAGCTGAGAATGAAGAGAGGATAGGGTCTTGTTGGGGAATTTCTTATCTATAGTATAGGACAATGAATGATTGAAATTCCAGGAATCACTTGTTGAATATTTTCTCAGAAAAGAAAGAGAAAAACGTTAGTGGTGCCACCCACCCTCAACAAGTTTTTAGTTAAGTGATGAGGATAAGACACCTAACTACGAGGAATGGATCAATCTTTTTTTTGGCATTTATTGTCCTCAACTTTGTGTTCCCTCTATCACTTGGTCAGACTACTACGCCTTCTCATTTCCATAAAAGACTAAAAACGGGTGAGTTTCCTTGTCTTTTGCCACACAACTTACACTTAGTGCTCTTTCCCCTGTTTCTGTAAGTCAATGCTCATCTGTAGTTTTGGTGCAGCCTGTGGTGGTTAGCTGAAGTCATAACAAAGGCCTTGAGACATTAGACATGGGAACAGTGACCACTTTGAAACTGGAAATGGAGTCCTGAGAATTGTGACTGATGACGGCCTGGAAAGGAGAATTATGACTAAGTAGCTGATATGAAGGGAAACTGGTAGATGTGGACAAATTGGGGAGGAAGTGGCATCCAAATGGAAGGTTTCCACTGGGGAAAGCAAAGGCCACTGAAGAGGAACTGAGAGAAGTTTTGGAGTAGTGACTGGGAGGAAGGGGAAACTATCCCATCGATCTTGTATTATCCCTAGGTTGCCTGGTTGCATTTAAGAACAGGAGACGGAAGGGCCAATTAAATCGACGCTTGGATCTGTAGAGACGCTAGAAGCAGGTGTTGACCGAATGTGCTTAGTCAGAGTAGACTCAGAAAGCAGAGTGGGCCAATCAAGTGTTGTTCTAGGAGGAACCATGTGGAATATGGGAACTTAAGGAGGACACTGGAGGTTGGGTGGGTGAAGACGGGTTCAAAGGATGCTGAGAATCAATACCTGATTGGAAGATGTAACAATTAGGAGAAAGCAGAGAAGACCATAGCAAGGATTGGGCAGAGTAAATGAGGAAAGAATTGTGAATTTAAAATGACTGTTTACTGTATTAAAACTGAGTGGGCAATGGAGAAGACTTCTATGCGCCCACTTAGCTCGGAAGCTACTAGATACACATGTTTCATTCTATTTCTTAACTGATAGAATGAGATAATAGCATTTGCTAGACAATTTTCTCATGGTTGTATTCAGAATCACCTGATGATATGAAATATGATCATGTATATGTTTATATTTTAGTTTTGGACCTTTTTTTTTTTCTTGCCAGACTCTCATCTTGTAGCCTGGGGTCAGGCCTGAAACTCACCACGACGCCAAGTTGAACCTCAGATTCTCTGAATTTTCCTGACCTTTTGATGAATTCTGGGACTCTAGTTGTGTGCCACCACACCGAACTTCAGTATGTTTTTTTCTGAACAAACGATCTTATTAAGTTGGTACACTATAAATCCAAACATTAGAATTAGAGCGCGTTTGTCCCAACGTTCAAGCAGAATGCTGATATCAATCAAGTTTGCAAAGTATGTATATTCTGAAAAATTTACCAGGTAAACAGCGTTCTCTTCTCAAATGATCAATGCTACTTGTGCGGAGTTCCACAAAGTTGGCGGAGGAATTGAATCCTATAAGGCCACGAAAGATGGGAAAGGCTTACTATTAGTGGGGATTTAAAAGCAGTAAGTTTTTTTGAAATCTGGGATTTTCTTAAAAGAAACAAAGAAGAAAACAGAAGAAAAAGGAAGAAAGGAAGCAAAAAAGAAACCCTCATGCTTTGAAAAATAAGTCAGTCTTAGCTGTGTGCTTCAGCCTCCCACATGCAGGCTGCTCATTTTATTGCAAATTACTGCCAGTGCTGGGCTGTGTTCAGTAAAAGGGTGCTAGAGGGGAGTAATTACAAGGACTTCTGGCCTTTCATCCAAACCCAGGAATCTTAAGTGACAGCTGTTTTGGGGACTTGTCATTCAATTAAGTGGTTTGCAACTCTGCCAGTGGTTAGAAAACCTGTGTTTCATATGAGTTTGTAGTCACTGGGCCCCGCGCAGTCTCCCCCAAGGACTCTCTTTTTGTTGGAAACCACTGCTTCTCTGGCCAGAGGGATGTTGGGCAGACATTCTGACCACTATGTTTATTTCTTGAAGGTAAAAATCACAATGGAAATTGAACCTGAGTCTAGCAGAAAATGATCCTCCCGCTCCAAAATGTGTAGCATGGCGGTGGGTCACAAGGTGTATATGGTTGTCGTCTTCTGAGAAGACGCTGGAAGGGTTACTGTGGGTTGAGGGAGGGTCAGAGGTTTTTTTTTTTTTTTTTAATTTTTTTTCACCTTTTGTTTCCTTCTCACGAAGTGGAGATTTCATTTCTAGTTCCACCAGTAATTACTAAGTTTCTCTTTCTTAATTGGTATTGTAGGAGGGGCACATGGCATGAAAAGAGAACAGAAAAACAAACAAACAAACAGAAAACAAAGCATATTCTGGATTTTGAGATGAACTAGCGGCGCGACCCCAGAAGGCGAACAGTATTAAGGCAATTTATAGGCCTGCTGTGGGTAAGTCCAGGTAGAGTTTGGAGAATGTGAGCGCTAGGAAAATAACCTCCTGCTCATTCCGAATGAGGGTGGAGAATGAGGACATCACTCAGCCCTCAGCACCAGGGGAAGCAGCCCTCTCCTGTGCCAGTTCTCATAGTACCAAATTGGTCTTCTTCCTTTGGTCCTGCCGTTTGTTCGGCCCTGTGTAACTTTGTAATTGTCCTACTCCATGTGTCGGGAAGCAAATACAATTTATCAAGCCATCAATCCTCTCACTTTTCCATGGATCCAATATTACCTTTTAACCTTGAAAAGTGATAACGGTTTGTCGCCCTGAGATCTATTTATGTAATAAATACCTAATTTTAAGGATCTTCAGTATATCGTCCTTAAAACTTTTGAAGTTATATTAGTAAAATCTTTAAAGTCATTACAGATGTAAATAAAGATTTTTTTTTCTCTTGGAACTTGATCTAAGAAAGTGCACACGATTTTCTGATATAATTTTATGAGAACGCAATTTAAACATGCCCGATGAGTGTTGGGGACTAATGTAATATAAAAATATCTATGAAAAGATAAAATAAAGTTAAGCTTCCCTCACATTTTTTTGTCCATCCTTAATGTCATCTAAATTACCTATTGTCAGAATCAGGTTACCTTTATTTTAAATTTGGTGGTCCAGGGGGGAACCTTGCTTATCGATACCTCTCCTTGCACTGGGAATTAAAGAGGCCCCTTTCATAAGAACAAAGAACATCTTCGTCCAAAAATGTGGCCCCTGTAACCCTAACCTGATACCTGTTTGCCTTTAAACCTTCCACAGTAGATCACTTCTCGGGCACACAGAGGCATCTCCTCTTCCAGCTCCACATTTATCAGCAAGAAAAAAAAGCAAACAGCGCCACATCACAGGTACACAGTGTCTCCACACCTACTATAGCAGAGGGCAGCGGTGACCCCATGGTGGCCCAAACCACCCACGACTAGCCTTTGATGTTTCCAAAGCCTGACATTTTAAACAGTTTAAACGTCCCATGTTTGAACTGCAAGTAGTCCCATTTCCAGCCATATTAGAAGCAGTATCAAAGAGGCCCACGTTTTAATGGTCCTTTAGCCTCCTTACACGTCAGAAGAGCAGGTAAAGGGGGGGCACACAAAGCTGTGTTTCTCCCCCAGTTTTATAATATCTTCTGCTGATTGGCATTCCATTCTCTGTCACCCCAGTTACCCACATGCCTCATGTCCGTCACCAGCAGCTAGACTGGGTCTGGGAAAAGAAAGAGCCCTCGGGAAAATGAACCCACTTCTTTTTTACAAGCTAAAGAACATGCCTCAGTGGAGATCTTTCTACATTGACTTTTTCCCAGAAGAGTGGGTGACATAAATAGTTGAGGTTAGCCATTTGGTGGATTTATAGCACTGTGAGGGTTGCTGCAAGACGATGAGAATTAACGAGTAGGGCAAAGGAGGCAGGGTTTCCAAATCCTTCTACCCAGGCTCCTAGCTGGTGAGGACTGGAGCAGGAATGCTTAGCAGTCATATGGTACAAGAGATTGGTTTTAAAGATGAAGATATTCTTGGTAAGAGGGCCTCAATGGAAGAAGATTGAGGGATCAAATTATGTCACCAGAGAATGTTGAAAAGTTTTGGGGAGCCATCAATCTCTATAACACAGACACACACACACAGACACACACACACACACACACACACACACGCACGCACGCACGCACGCATGCATACTCACGCCCATGCACACACACACAGAGGAAAGTTAAATCTTAGGTTATGACATAGACGTATGATTTCTGCTACTGGACCCATCTGCCTCTCTCTGCTATGTGATTGTGTACCTCGTATGGCATTTGACCACTTGATAGATCTAGTCCATTTAACTTGCACTGTACTTGTAGAAGGTAGTTACTGCCATTCTGCCTTTCAGATGGGACAAGTGACATAGACACACTGAAGCAAAGTCTTCAAGTTCAGCCATCTAAGAGGTGGCAGAAGCAGGAACCAAAACAAGGCAGGACTGCTGTTCTAAGCATCAACATTACGTTGTTTCTCTAATGGTACCTGATAGAGGAAGCCTGGCACATAAATTTTGCATTTCTCACCAGTTTCAAAGACGAAGTTGTTAGATGTCTTTTCTCTTAGAGGAAATATGCTTTCATATTGATATTGCTATCATCATACCAGCTTAGACAGATAAATAGTTCACTGGTGAGCTTCTGTGCTTTTCTATCACGCAACAATGTTCACCAGGAAGAAAACTAAAAATTAGCTTCCTCTAAATAGTTCCATTTACACAGTTCTCTCCAGGGGAACAACCTCTATGGACGTTTCTTGACATTTTTTTTTTTTGAAATTGTTAAAGCCCTTTTATTTACCAGACAGTACACACTGTTAAAAGTAAAAACTTCCTCTGAATTCTAAATTTTGACCAGTTAGCTAATCTTTCCGGAGTGTTGAAAACAGGGCTTTAATTAGCCATTTTATCAGTTAACCCAGTCACTCAGCTGGGCTCTTATCTGAATCCTTGGTAGTGCAGGCACTTAGGGACATCAGAAAAAGGCCGACTCATCAGCGTGACAGTTGAGAGGACTTCTGTGGAGGGAAAAAATGATCTCAGTAATAGACAGTATTAAATGGAATCTGATACCAATCCAATAGAAATTATCCCACCAAAGGAACCCAGCATAGGACTGGGTTTCTCTTGTATGCCTCTGTAATCCTCTATGGAATGTCACCTTTGTGAGTGAAGGCAGAGCCAGGAGGTTTGAGCCGTGTGAAAACAGGGCACAAAACATGTGGCATTTCTCAACCCTTTAGCCTCCAGGTTGGTCATGAGCCTAAGGTGCTTCTTCACCATCCAAAGTCAAACAAGAGCTTGAAAATGTAACACAGGCCGAGTTTCTTGATGGAAGTAGGGGAGAAATCCCCTATAATGTCAAGTAGAAATCAAAGTCAATTCCTAAGTTCAACTTAGCCCCTCCCCCCCTCCAGAGGTGTCCTTCATTGATTGCTTTGTTTTTTTCTTCCGTTTGGATGGCATTAAAATGGATTACTACCTCTGCTTCTTCAGACATGAAAAATACTTAAGCTATAAAAGGAAGACCCCTGACTTCATTATCTGAGCAAGGGTCTGCACTCACTGCAACAGCAGAGCCAGTAACCGGGGGAAGTGTTCCGTAAGGGATGCTCTGGAGCCAGAAGATATTTATGCTTGCCTAAGCAGTTCTGATGATTTGATAGTTGAAATGTTTATGCTTTTGTTCACTTAGATAATGTACTTAGGACATCTATTTTAAACAGTAGATAATAGCAGTGGTGTACTGAGGGGCTGACATAGCGGGAAATGTATCTGGGGATTATTAAAACAAACTGGGATTGACTGCTTCATAGGGCGACTATTTTTGGCACGGCAAGACATAGCATTTCATGCTAAAATGATAATGTTTTAGATTTATTATAAAATGACAAAAAACTATTTTTCTGCAGAAGCAGAGGGGTTAGAACATTACTCAGCAGGTTAGGAAGTTTGCTTTGTGTACACTTTTCATTCAACTATGCTTGAAATATAAAATTGGTTTATATTTGTCCTTTCTTTTTTTCTTTTTCTTTTACTACTTGTTGTTTGACCTTATTTCAAAATAGCCGAAAGTGCTAAAATCAAAGACCAGGTTAAATTTTCTTTGAAGGATATTGAATATCATGGTCATTGTTCTAATAATAAGAGGTTTGTGTGGCTGCTTTCATTTCCACAAGCTTGATAGATCCGAGAGAGAGAGAGAGAGAGAGAGAGAGAGAGAGAGAGAGAGAGAGAGGGTTTTCTCACAAGTAAGCAATCCAAATACAATACCCACCTTTGAACTTACTGCAGGTTGGAATTCCTGATAGTCTTATTTATTTATTAAGAGAAACAGTGGAGAGTGATGAAATAAAATGCAGAATTCAGCTCAATAGGATCTGCGAGGCTTACGTTTTCTGGAGTATCTCCATGGGGGTTTGATTCATCCTTTTGCTTGCTACAAGAATATGACACTTGTAACATAATCCTGGTTCTTCCCAGAGCTGAAGTTTTCTCCGAATTTAATGAGAATTATATGTGATGACTGTATTAGGCTGTGACTAATTTAATGCCATTTGTAACTGAGTTTCACAGTCTTTCATTGTCCATTTCCTCATCATTTCTTGGCTCTACCCCCTCTGCAACCTAGACTTCTGCTTCTATCTGGGACCTGCATGTATAGTCTGTTGAACTATCAACCTAGACTTCTGCTTCTATCTGGGATCTACATGTACAGTCTGACCCACCTTTCATTGTCCATCTGCAGTTCATATCACTTCTTTCCTCACTGCCTGGTTTACATCCGTCATCATGGTCACTGACTTACACACGACACCTTCAACTTGGGCTCAGTTCTTGTCGGCTCTAAGCCTGTGGGAAACATACATGCAACTGAACTATTTGAAATTCTTGACAAGTAACTTCAAGATAGTCCTTGGAAGACCACAATCTTTTTGCATCCCTCTACTCTGTTCATTCTCCCTGAAATAGAGGAGACAGTTCAATTTAAGAGTTTTGGTATTGTAGTTTCTTTCACATACATAGATGCTTTGTCTCCATGTGTACAGTGCGCTATGTGTGTGCCGCGTGCCCTATGGAGGCCAGAAGAGGGCATCAGATCCCCTGGCCCTGGAGTTACAGATAGTTGTGAGCTGCCATGGGGGTGCTGAGAAACAAACTCCACGCCTCTGGAAGAGTGACCAGCACTCTTAAGGGCTCACCCACCTTTTCAGCCCCTGGGTGGTATATATAGCTTCCTAGGCAACATTCAGCATGCTGAGAAGCATTTTATGGGGTGTATGCAGCTCCCACACGAAAGAATTATCCTGTCTAAAGTGTCTTCATCGTGGAGGCAGAAAGCACTATACAGTGAATTTATCTTTTCTTGCTTTAAAACTTTACCATCCCTTTTCTCTTTTTCTTTTGCCTATGAAGTAAAGGTATACACAAGTTTGTATGTGTAGATACATATGCCTGTGTGGGTGTGCGATGTGAGTGTGCGTGTGTGAGTTTGAAGGCCAGAGGTCAATGTTGGGTTTCTTTTTCAATCACTTTCCGCCTTATATTTTGTCGTAATGGCTTTCACTGAGGCTAGAACTCAAAATTTGGCCAAGCTAGTTGTCTGCAAGCTCCAGGAATTTTTTTGTTCTATTTCTTCAGTGTTAGGATTGCAGGTGCACACTGTGGAGCCTGACTTTTTACATGGGCCCCAGGGATCTTTTTATCCTGTAAGTAATTACAAAGCTATTAAAGTGGCTGATCTATGTAAGTTCACCCTAGCATACCTACCCACATTTTTTGTCTGCAGGTGGGATCAGGATTCTTTTCAATGAAGGGCAGACCTCCTAGTTCTGTAAGAGTAAAGCTGCACATTTGCTAAGACCACATCCGTTTATATCCTGCGAGGTTATGTGTCAGCTGACAACCCATCATCCATCAGAAGATGTTCTGAGTGTACCACTGTCTCCTGCTTCTCACTCTTGGGTTAATCCACTGAACAGTATATTAATTTAAGGTGGAAGTCATGAGAACTGCTTTTCGCTAGGACTCCAAACTGTGTGGTATTATTTCCATTCAGCAAACCATTATAAAACTATAAATACCAGTGGTTGAATTAGGCAAGGTTCCCTGGAGTAACAGAATGTATAGAACCTCTCTCTTCCCCTAAGCTTGGTTGGAATGACTTACAGCTGCAGTTCAGCTCATCCAACAATGGTTGGCTATGAAAAGAAAGTCCAAGAATTCAGTAGTTTCTCAGTCCACAAGACTGAATGTCTCAGCTGGTGTTCAGTATATGCTGGAATCCCAAATAAGTAGACTCCTGTGCCAGTGAAGGAATGGATGTGTTAGCAAGGAGAGGGAAAACAGGCCAAGAGGAAAGGTTTCCTTCTTCAATGTCCTTATTAGATAGGTTTCCAGCAGCAGGTGTGGCTCAGATTAAAGGTGTGTCTTCTGACCTCAAAATCCAAATAAAAGCCATGTGTTTTTTCTACCTGAAGATCCAGATCAAAGATGTGTGTCTTCCTCAAATGCCTGGACTAGAAGTGGATTTGCCTACTTCAGATGAAGCAAAAATAATCTTTCACAGGTGTGCCCTCCATTTCTGGATTATAGTTCATTCCAGATGTAGTCAAGTTGCCACCAAGGATAGCCATCGCATTGACCATGATTAGAAAGATTGATGCTTATACCAGAGGAAATTCAATGGCAGCAGGTTGTACACACCAATGTGCTATGCATAGGTTGTCGCATTCTCATGTCTCTTGATAGAAAATGATAAAGTACATTAGGGAGAATCAGACCTTTCTGATGAAATTAAAACACCAGGCAACATGTCTTAAATCTTAGCTTTCGTAAGAATGGCTCTACCCTGACAGGAGGGAAGGTTGCTTTATGACATCATAAACTAAATTGAATTTAGGTGTAAATACCACTTACTTAACTCCACGCTGGCGTATCCAGCATTTTGTGGTATAAAACATGTATGCAGAGTACATACAGGCCATTGGTGCATGATGCTAGTGATATACAAGGTAGATTAAGCAGCAGAGTCCACAAAACAGGAAAGGGATGTAGGTGTGGTTTGGTTTAGGCTGTATCAGCGACAAACTGAATTAGTTTTTAAAATGAAGAATAGTAAAGAATTCAATAAATAAATCAGATCAGAAGGAATGTTCTAAGAAGACAAAGACTAGGAATCAACCCAAAAGTCTATATGAGATTTCTTGAAATGGGTGAGGTTAACTCAGTAGATAATGCTGGCTATTGCTACAGCCTACTGTTAGAAAAGGCCTTATACCTTGACCCAAAAGGTCTCTTGAGTATTTTAAAAGATGATAAAATGGCCACTCCACTTATTTAGTAGAGTCTGTTGAGAAAGCAAAGCAAATGCCTCTGTATTTTTTCTTATTTGTACTATTATAAAATTCAATAGTCTATGTTCCTATGGTATATCAACACAACATGCTGATGAAATTGATGTTTGTTTTTCTCTTGCAACACTACAACTCCCAGCGTTCCCCTGGACTCCAGCGCACGCAAGCGCGGAACACATTTCCCAGAAGCTTTTGCATTCCCCGTTAAAAAGTGGGGGCCGCCACGAGGCCCCCTCTCTCTTCCTCTTTTCTTCCCCGCCTTTCCTACCGTGTCTGCACGCCCCCTACCTGTGTGTTACCCCTCCCCCATTAAAGTGCACCCACGTGGGACCGCCGCGTGTCTGTGTCTTCTTCCTCGCGTAACGTCTCTACTGTCTAACCCGCAGAATTAAGAACAACAGTGGTGCCTTCCTTCGACTCGGAGACCTCTCCGTCCCGGTGCCTGAGGCTTTTGCCTCTGGCCTTTACCGGCACAAGGTCTGAACCGACTGCCTGCACTAACTTCCACCTGTTTACCACGGCCATTTACCACCGCCTCACCCTGATCCGTGAGTTAACCTAAGTTGGCTTCCTTCCCCCCGGGGCGCTCAGAGACTGTCGGCCGGCTTTCTTTGGCGCATCCTGGACTAGGTCGCCAACCTCCCCCCCCCCCCCCCCAGCTTTTTGCCCTTGGCTGAAACCTGCCTCAGTCCGTGCCCGGGAGTTCGGTGCTCCTGGCTTCTTTCTCCTTTTTCTAACCTTTCCTATCCTCTTTCCGGCCCACTCTGGCGCGGTGCCTTTGGGCTGTACCGTCAGCCCCGATAAGCTTAATTGTCTCCTCCCAGCCGGGGCTTTTCTCCCCCGTCCGGTAGCTGGGCTCGGGCCAATTAAGTTTTAGCACGCCTCAAGACCACTCGGACGCCTGTGCTCTTGGCCTGCCGTGTTCGCGGTACTCCGGTACCTTTTTGCAGGCAGGCTGCGCTTCACCTATGGGCTCTAAGCATTCTAAGCCGTTTCCCCCATCCTCCTTGCTCGGGCAGCTTCTGAAAGCTCTCAAACCTCACGCCCTGATTCCCTCCATAAAACTATCAATGCCATCCCTCCAGGGACCCTCTGCTCCCGCGGACAAATCTCAACCCCCACCCCCCTGCCTCCACACACCCCCCACCGCGCCTCGAGGGGCCACTCGCTCTCGCTCCGCCCAGTCGAGCAACAGCGATGGCTCACCCATTCCTCTTTCTTCCACAGTTTACTCGCCTACACCTTTCCGCCATGTCGCCTCTAAACGTTCCTAGGTCTCCAGGAGTCCCGCATAAATATTCTTCTGGGTCACCTACCGCTCCCTCTCCGAACCAGCCTCACCCCACTTCTCCCGCAACAGGTCGCCCGCGCGTCTTTGGATTCTTCCCCGTCTCCTCTCTTCCACAGGTCACACAGGCGGCTTAAAGCGTCTCCTCCCTGTCCTATGCCTCCCCCTCGATCTTCCGAAGCCCCTCTAGGCTCCCGCTGTCACTAACCACCACTCTCCCGTTGTTACACCTAAGGATATCAGGCTCCTAAAAGCTACAGCAGCCTCCTGTCAGATCTGCCAAAAGTCAGATCCCAGGACCATATATTCACTTAACCGTTTATCTCCACAGCTCAAGATAATCCTTCATATACGGTAACTCAGACGGGAGCTTGTCCTCTTAAGTTCCAAAGGACGCTGGATTCAGTCCCCTCTACTACAGTCTAAGGAAAACAGGGGTCCCCATCCGTTGCTGTGTTAACACACCCTCCCTTCTTTAAATTCATAAATAACCATCTAGCTGTCGTTACAGGTACCATCATCAAATACGGGCTCAAGTGGTAAGCAGATTCTCCTCAACAAAGCACTTTAACATAACAGGCCAGCCACTGACTGCAGCAGTGGCCCCTGAAATGTTAAGGAATGTATGGTTAAAATCTATTTCTTTTAAGACACTTTCTTTAAGCTCCAGGATGCCAGCCTAACCTACCTAAACAAATCAAACACAAGTGGATCATTATCCCACCTAAACAAAACAGACACGAGCGGTTCATTAACGGAATAACGGAATAAGTATCATTTAATTTTTTTATCATTCTTAACCCCGGACATCCTAAGACTCCCTCACCCCAGATTTCCTCTCCCTCCCTTACCTTAGATCCCCCCCTTCTTTTAATTTTTTCTTTTACTAATGCAACTTTTGCCTTCCAGCATCTTAATGATGACCCAGCTACTCAGTAAAAGCCAGACAGATTTCTTCAATCAGCTACCCCAGACGACAGCCAGGACTTCAAATGCCAGTGGTACAATCAGCCATCCCAGACACCAGCGACCTCGGACACCAGTGACCAGCTACACCAGCGACCGCAGACACCAGTGGGACATTGCCAAAATAATCGGACATTTCCTGGACCCCTCAACGCCCAGACCGGACTATGCCCCCATTCCCTACCCTTTAAGGTCCCCCAATTTTTTTTTAATCAAACCAAAAGGGTAAAATGTTGTTCTCTTGCAACACTACAACTCCCAGCGTTCCCCTGGACTCCAGCGCATGCAAGCACGGAACACATTTCCCAGAAGCTTTTGCATTCCCCGTTAAAAAGCGGGGGTCGCCACGAGCCCCCTCTCTCTTCCTCTTTTCTTCCCCGCCTTTCCTACCGTGTCTGCATGCCCCTTACCTGTCTGTTACTCCTCCCCCATTAAAGTGCACCCATGTGGGACCGCCGCGTGTCTGTGTCTTCTTCCTCGCGTAACGTCTCTACCGTCTAACCCGCAGAATTAAGAACAACAATGTTTATCTTACATAAACAATCATTTTGATAATATTGATATTTATGGTCAACTATACTGAGAGATTAACTAAAATTACTGTAGGATATAATGCTTATGCGAAATGACTAGCCTAGGGACAAGCAGATCTGACCATTGCAGAGGTGATTTCTATTGTACATAGTTCTGTACAGACTTATCAACAGATACAGTTAGTAGCAGATGGGGGTGGGGTAGAATAATAAATAAGTACAGGAATAGGAGAAAGATCTGATAGTTTTATAGACAAATAATTTCATGAAACCAGTCCCTGCCACACACTGGCTTTCTTCAAATGTTAAGCAAATTCATTTTATTCCTGTTGCTATACCCATTGTATAACTGCTCATCTAAATGTGAACGTTTTGACAGATATGATCACTTTGCTATAGTGAATTTGGTTCAAACACCAAAGGCATGAATATTACATAATAGGGAAACATTCAGTCTATGTTTCTGGTTCCATTCAGTGAAATGGATGAATCCTTAAATCTTTAAAATGACATCTTATTTTAGGTTTTTTTTTTTTTTGTGTGTGTGTGGGCATGCACACACCAAGACACCTCTGTAGGGATCAGAGTTAGTGTATACTTTTACCATTTCTATTCTGGGGATCTAACTTGGGTCTTAAGTTTTGGTGGCAATCACCCCACTGAGGCATCTAGCCCATCCAAATATTTTATTCTGATGAGGCGATTTGGGGTTTACCTAGAGAGTTTCAGGATGGTGACTGATCGCCAGAAAGACCATTCCCCCAACCTCTACTTCTGTGGAGAAAAGCAAATGGGAGACAGAGTCAATCAATGAACAAAACCATTTAGATTTAATGACGTGTCAATAAAAGCTGTTAATTGATGGTCCTTGGGTTTAATGAATTGGCAGAAGCACCCACATCCTAACTTCACAGGGGTAGAAGTTCCTGCATTTGAGGTCCTTCTGGATTTCACCCAGTGTTCCTTTCCATTTAACTATTCACTGGCATTCTTCAAAATAAACTGCAATGACGGAATCTTACGATTTAGTGTGGCAGATTTTCTGAAAGGAAGAAGGATACTTAAGGGACATCTGAAGTTCTAGGACAGGAATGTTAGTAACCAGAATACCTGATACTTGTAACTGGTACCTGACATGCCAGTGTCCTTTTCATCGGAGCCCTTAAATCTGTAGAATCTGACACCAGCTCTGGGAAGTTAATGCTAAAACTGAATTGGAGTTTAGGTCTTAGTTTTTGCGGGAGAATCAACGAATTGATTGCCATAAGAAAAAACAAAACTGAACCAAAGGCTACTCATTGTATTTGCTCAACTTATAAATACTGAGACTAACAGAGCTCAGCTCTGGATTTCCTACATCCCCCAACCAAGCTCACACTTGAGTAGGGCAACATTCTGTCTCTTGGCTTTAACTACCACCAGTGTGTTTTAGATTCCAAGTTTTGGATTACTGATCTGAATTTTGTCTACAATTCTTGATTCTTTTATCCATGTGCCTTCTCTGAATATCCATTGCATATAGTTGGCATGTCAAATTGTGTTTATAAAATCAAACTTGCCCATTCCTTTTCACGTTGTTTTCATTGTGTTTCCTCAGAGTAGCAAGTCCACCCTTGCAGTTGCAATAGCCCCAGCCTCGAACTCATCCTTCTTTCTTTTGAGATCTTACATCCCATAGACAGTCTGCCAGAAAACCTAGTAAAGCTTGTCAGAACTTGGCAACATTTCACCATTGTTACTACTACTGTCCTGATGAACCAACCATCATCCTTTGCTTAGGAACCTGCAAAATGGACATGATAGATCACTGTTACCTTCTTGCCACACAACCCAATTACTTCTCTAATGCCGGCAATTTAACTACAAGAAATATCCAAAGTTCTTAAGATGTCCTCTTAAGCGAGATGACCTAGCCATGTTTTAATCTCTCTGCCATCTCTTTGTCACCCCAACACCAACTTTCTTGCCACTTTCCTCATGTTTTTGTCTAGAATTTCACACCTGCTCTTTCTTCTGCCTAGCTTGTTATCCTCACAGATAGTCCAACGGCTCTCCTCTTATTTTTAGTTAATATCTACATAGAGAGAGCATACTTCATATATTCTATTAAAATAGCAGCTATAAAAGATCACATTGTTTTCATTTTGCTTTCCAATTTAGCATAGATGTTAAAACAGTATTTTTATCTTAAAAAGTCTACATTCCTTTATGATCATATAAACTTTATATGCCATTTTTTTTTTGTATTCTTTGCTTACTATTACATCCACAGCACTGAGAAGAATTCCTAGCACCAAGTAGATATATGATAAAAGAGAGAATTACAATTAAATGTCCTGGAAATCATTCAGAGATACAAAGTCGGCATGCTTTTAGAGACACTAGTGCCTTGGTAACAATAATAGGCAGATAATACTTTATCAAAAAACACAGTCAATGGGCAGAGGGCTGTGTTGATGTCTGTGGTCTATACTGTCACCAGAGACCATGCTGAGGTCTTTGGAGACCATATGTAAGTCCATGACCCATGTTCCTACTGATGAAAAAGGGCAGAGGAGCTACTTTTGTTGTGGTATTGATGAATGTAGACTCACAGTTGAGAAAGAGGGACAAAGAAGGACTCTATGTCACAACCCCTACCTCCCCAGCACCCCCAAAAGTAATAGCCTAGACAGAAAGCTATCTAAGAGAATCCTTAAAAATTGTCATAAAGATGCTCTTCACAATTGATGGCCTCTGGCAGGGGTGGGAGAGGGGAAGGACTCAGTTTTTTTTTAAGGGGCTGGCAACTGGAAGTTTGACCGTGCTCCAGTGACAATATGGGCAACACAGATTGGAATTTTTTAAAAAAATTCTTCTAGGCACAGAAACTAAAGACTAAATCAAGGAACTGATGTTCACATGGTTGGTTAGTGGAGGGAATGCATCTCAAAGCTAATGCCATTCCGAGTGCTGTGATGATGTCACATGATAAAGAGTTTGGGAAATGTCAAGGGACGCTGAGATGGGGACCTGTGCTGTGCTGAACGTTATTACCCTTTTCTATGGCTGCACTAAGTGGCATCATTCCCAGCAATGACAATGATTTCCTTCCTTCATGTCGTCCTGGCTTCAGCACTTGCTACCCTTCTGGTAAGTCTCCCACTGCAGTTAAAAACTGTCTCCATGTCGATCTTGACTTGCCTTTCTCTGGTGATTAGACAATCTGAGCCCCTTTTCATAAAGCTGCTGCCTATTTATGTGTCTTTGTTTTGCACGGCTGGGGGGGGGGATGTCTTACTAGAAGTTTATCTTTAAAATTTTTTGAATTATTTATGTTTCTTAAATAATATATTAATTTCTTGGTAGATACATAGTTTGTCAGTATTTGTTTTCCTATTCTGTAGGTATATTGTGTCTGTAGCATCATCATTTTGGAAGAATAAGTGTTATTTTGAATGTTAATATAGAACACAGATTGGTGAATGGCTTGATTCCAACACGTGCTGGTTCAGACCAGTGCATTTATTTTGTAATTTTGAAGTATTTTAAATGAAATATATTTGGGCTGGGCTGTGGTGGCGTACACCTTTAATCCCAGCACTTGGGAGGCAGAGGCAGGCAAATCTCTGTGAGTTCGAGGCCAGCCTGGTCTACAAGAGCTAGTTCCAGGACCGGCACCAAAGCTACAGAGAAACCCTGTCTCAAAAAACCAAAAAAAAAAAACTTAAAAAAAAAGAAATATATTTGGATAGATTGTGAACTAAGGTTATCAAATAGAACAGAAAGAAAGATACTAATTTGTTTGAAGCCGAGCAGCACAGAATCAGTGGCCCATTATTCTGAATAGCAGGGATTAGTCAGTAAAAACCTATAACCAGAATATTGTCTTTTCCATAATAAAGGAACATAAGTTCTGTGGATAATGGACCATTTAATAATCTTAAAAATGAGATAAAATAGTAAAACCACAAAAATATAATCACAACTTAGGTCACTAACAAGCTTTAAAAATTATAATATTTAAGAATTCCATGAGCATGAGAAATTATTTAGCATATAAAAAGGCTCAGTGCTGCTCTGTGGGATTCATTGTGGGTAGAGCACTCGGCACCCGCGCCATGGTGAGCAAGGGGCTTCTGTGCCCAGACGGGAAGGAGTGGCTGGCCATGATAATAAAGATCTCAAGAAACTAGACATCGGGGCACCGGGAGAGCCATCATTGGGGTGAGTGAGTGCTGCGGCAGACGGGAACAGGGAATTCAGACGTTCCTCATCCATCCTACACTTCCTGGTCATCCTGCAGGGGCTATACTGCCTGATACCTCCTCTCTCTTCCTATCCCACCCAGCTTACATCCAGAACTCCCCACCCCCTGTCTCCTTCCCTCCCTCCCCTCTTTGGCGGTATAGCACCTCCCAGCTCAGCCTGCTCGGGCGCTGGGACCGAACCCGAATTGGGAGGGCAAAAGGGAGGGCGATAGTTCCTTTGTCTCCATAGCCTGCCTGCAGCAAGCAGGGTGGGCCCTTAGTTTGCGAGCTACCCAAGCAGCACGGAGTTCGGATCTGGACACCAGGAGAACCATCATTGGGGAGTGACATCACTGGGAAGGTACATCAGTGGGCAAGAAGACCTGATCCTGTAAAAGAAGATCCATAGGGGAGCATTCGGAGGAAGAGATGGGCAGGCACCAATGCAAGAATTCACCCAACAATCTGAAAAACAACATGAAACCATCAGAACCCAGCGACCTCACAACAGGAGGACATGAACACCTTAATCAAGAAGGAGTAGAAAAAACTGACTTTATGAAAGTGATAGAGGCCCTTAAACAGCATATAAAAATTCCCTTATAGAAATGGATGAGAAGTATAACAGAAAGTTTGAGGAATTGAGTAAATCAGTGAATGATACCCTAGGAAACCAAGGAAAAACAATCAAGCAGATAATGGAAACAGTTCAAGACTTAAAAACTGAAATGGAGGCAAAGAAGAAAACACAAACAGAGGGCCGGCTGGACATGGAAAACTTAGGTAAATGAATAGAGACTACAGAAACAAGCATAACCAGTAGAATACAAGAGATAGAAGAAAGAATCTCAGATTCTGAAGATAACATAGAGAAAATAAATGCACTGATCAAAGAAAACAGCAAGTCCAACAAACTCTCATAACAAAACATTCAGGAAATATGGGACACAATAAAAAGACCAAACCTAAGAATACTTGGAGTAGAAGAAGGAGAAGAAGGGCAGCTCAACGGTCCAGAAAATATACTTAATAAAATTATAGAAGAAAACTTTCCCAACCTGAAGAAAGATGTACCTATGAAGGTTCAAGAAGCATACAGAACACCAAATAGGCAGGATCAAAAAAAAAAAAAACATCCCCTCGCCATATAATAATCAAAACACAAAGCATATAGAATAAAGAAAGAATATTAAGAGCCGCAAAGGAAAAAGGCCAAGTTACTTATAAAGGTAAACCTATCAGACTTACACCTGACTTCTCTATGGAAACCATGAAAGCCAGAATGTCCTGGATAGATGTACTGCAAAAACTAAGAGACCATGGATGCAAGCCCAGACTACTATACCCAGTCAAGCTTTCGTTCACTATAAATGGAGAAAACAAAATTTTCCAGGATAAAAACAAATTTAAACAATACGTAGCCACAAATCCAGCCTTACAGAAAATGATAGAAGGAAAATCACTAACCAAGGAGTCCAACAATGACCACAATAACTCAGACATCTAGAGACCCTTCACCAGCGCAACTCAAAGAAGGGAAACACACAAAAGTGACCGGAGTTAATAACTACTGGTCATTAATATCACTTATTGTCAATGGGCTCAACTCACCTATAAAAAGGCACAGGCCAAGAGATTGGATACGAAAACAGGATCCAACATCCTGCTGTTTACAAGAAACACACCTCAATCACAAAGACAGGCACCTACTCAGAGTAAAGGGCTGGGAAAAGGCTTATCAAGCAAATGGACCTAAGAAACAAGCAGGTGTGGCCATACTAATTTCTAACAAAGTTGACTTCAATCTTAAATCAATCAGAAGAGATGGAGAGGGACATTTTATACTCATAACAGGAACAATTCATCAGGATGAAGTCTCAATCCTGAATATCTATGCCCCTAATATAAAAGCACCCACGTACGTGTGCCATCAAACTGCACACACTAATAGTAGGAGACTTCAACACTCCTCTCTCACCAATGAACAGGTCAATCAGACAGAAACCTTACAGAGAAATTAGAGAATTAATGGAGATAATGAAGCAAATGGACTTAACAGACATCTATAGATTATTCCATCCAAAGAGGAAAGAATATACCTTCTTCTCTGCAGCTCATGGAACCTTCTCGAAAATTGACCACATACTCGGTAACAAAGCTAATTTACACAGTTACAAAAAGATATTAGTAATCACCTGTGTCTTATCAGATCACCATGGATTAAAGTTAGAATTCAACAACAATGCTACCCCCAGAAAGCGTACAAACTCATGGAAACTGAACAGTCAACTCCTGAACCATACCTGGATTAAGGAAGAAATAAAGAAAGAAATTAAAGTCTTCCTTGAATTCAATGAAAATAAAGAAACAACCTACTTGAACTTATGGGACACTATGAAAGCAGTCCTAAGAGGAAAGTTCATAGCACTAAGTGCCCACTTAAAGAAAACAGAGAAAGCACATATTGGAGACTTAACAGCCCACCTGAAATCTCTTGAAAAAAAAAGAAGCAGACTCACCTAGGAGGAGTAGAAGACTGGAAATAATTAAACTGAGGGCTGAAATCAACAAAATAGAAACACAGAAAAGAATCCAAAGAATCAATGAAACAAAAAGCTGGTTCCTGGAGAAAATCAACAAGATTGATAAAGCCCTATCCAAACTAATCAAACGGCAGAGAGAGAATACGCAAATTAATAAGATCAGAAATGAAAAGGGGAACATAACCACAGACACAGAGGAAATTCAGAGAATCATTAGATCTTACTACAAAAGCATGTATACCACAAAACTGGAAAATGTAAAAGAAATGGACACTTTTTTAGATAAATACCATATACCAAAGTTACACCAGGACCAGGTGAACAATCTAAACAGACCTGTTAGTCGCGAAGAATTAGAAGAGGTTATCAAAAACCTCCCTACCAAAAAAAGCCCCGGACCAGATGGTTTCATGTGGAATTCTACCAGAACTTCCAAGAAGAGCTTATACCTATACTCCTTAATGTATTCCACAATATAGAAACAGAAGGGTCATTACCAAATTCCTTTTATGAAGCTACAGTTTCTCTGATACCAAAACCACACAAAGACTCAACCAGGAGAGAGAATTACAGGCCAATCTCACTCATGAACATCGATGCAAAAATCCTCAACAAAATACTGGCAAACTGAATCCAAGAACACATCCGAAAAATTATCCATTATGATCAAGTAGGCTTCATCCCAGAGATGCAGGGCTGGTTCAACATACGAAAATCTATCAATGTAATCCATCATATAAATAAACTGAAAGAAAAAAACCATGTGATCATTTCATTAGATGCTGAAAAAGCATTTGACAAAATTCAACATCCCTTTATGATAAAAGTATTGGAGCGATTAGGGATACAAAGGTCATACCTAAATATAATAAAAGCTATATACAGCAAGCCAACAGCCAACATTAAATTAAATGGAGAGATACTCAAAGCCATCCCGCTAAACTCAGGAACACGATAAGGCTGTCCACTCTCACCATACCTCTTCAATATAGTGCTTGAAGTTCTAGCAATAGCAATAAGACAACATAAGGGTTTCAAGGGGATTCGAATTGGAAAGGAAGAAGTTAAACTTTCGTTATTTGCATATGATATGATAGTGTACATAAGCAACCCCCAAAACTCCACCAAAGAACTTTTATAGCTGATAAACAGCTTTAGTAATGTGGCAGGATACAAGATCAACTCCAAAAAATCAGTTGCCTTCTTATACACAAAGGATATGGAAGCAGAGAGGGAAATCAGAGAAGCTTCAACTTTCACAATAGCCACAAACAGCATAAAATATCTTGGGGTAAATCTAACCAAGGAAGTGAAAGATCTATTTGACAAGAACTTTAAGGCATTGAAGAAAGAAATTGAAGAGGACACCAGGAAATGGAAGGACCTCCCTTGCTCTTGGATTGGGAGGATCAACATAGTAAAAATGGCAATTCTACCAAAGGCAATTTATAGATTCAATGCAATCCCCATCAAAATCCCATCAAAATTCTTCACAGATCTTGAGAGGACAATAATCAACTTTATATGGAAAAACAAAAAACCCAGGATAGCCAAAACAATCCTATACAATAAAGGATCTTCTGGAGGCATTACCATCCCTTGTTACGGGAGGTCCTCCCACTCCTCCAGCCTATCGCCGCTGAGATACCAGCCCACTGGGGCATGTTCTCTCTCCCTTTAAAAAAGCGGCCACTTCCCTCTCCTCTCTCTCTTCACTTCCTGCTCCGCCGGCCACTAGACTCACTTCCTGGTTGCGCAGAGGGCTGACAGTGATCTGTAAGTTTTTTCCCCTTTAAATAAATACCACCCTATTAATCATAATTCCAAACTGGTGTGGCATTGTTTATGACTTACGCCTTCAGTTGGCACCCAACGTTTGGTTTTAGAACCTCTCCTTTCCCCGCTCGGCTGCCGGCCGCGATTTCTGCTTGGTGGGAGCCCTCCCTTCCTCAGCTGCCGCCGGTGGCCTTGGCCTCCCCACGTGGATTTAAACTCCACAGGCCCACGTAGTCTCTGCCGCGTGGTTTGCTCTTTTCTGAGTCGTTTTTAAATCTCCCTTGCAAGCACAGCTCTTAAGTGGCACGAACCAGAGCACGCGGTTACTGAAAGCTGCAACCCCTCAGGGTGACTCTGTCATGTGGAGGCATAAGCAGCTTCCAGGTTGCTCTTCTCTCTACGCCTGGATTCTGGGTTTCTGGTTCCGTCTCTGGAATTGATTTAATTACATTTACTTTGTTGAGCAACTTACATTTTCCAGTTTTTAACAAATACTAGGCGGACTCTGAAACAGGACTCTGTTTTCGTAGCGACTTGGCAACAGCGCCACCTGCTGGATAATAGGTAATATGGCAGTTTTCGTTTCCAACGCGAATTTTACTGTTCTGGTTGCCAATACAATGGGTTATATCATGCAAGGTTTATATGACTATGGGGATAACTTAATTTACTGGTTACTAGGCTTCAGTATTCTTTTGAATATTCTATCATTTAGGAAGATCATGGCACTCCTAAGAACCATACAATCTTTACTAGAAACTCATGCAGGTCAGGAGATTCAGGATTCAAAAGAGACAATAATAAAGACAATAATAAAAAGACTTGAAATGATTGAAGAAATGATTGGAGCTGGTGAACAGAGTAATAAGGCACAAGGACAGGATACAATGCCAATACCAGCTATTAGAACTGGCTTACCCAAGGTTTTAGCGGCATACCCTATACTTAATTCTGACAAAGCGTCAACTTCTAAAGGCTCAAAGGGAGTCAGAGAAGCTAGATGGACGCCAATAGCAATGAATGATCTGAAAGAAATTAAGCAAGCTATTGTTAATTTTGGCTTGCACTCTGCATATGTAAAGGAAATGATAAGGACTTGGGCTTCTAATGTTAGAGCTACCCCCCATGATTTCCATCAGTTAGTGTCTGCAGTTTTAGATAATGGACCTTCCTTGATGTTTGGAATTTATTTCAGAGAAGAATCCAAAGATATGGAACAGCAAGGAAGAGCAAAAGGTGTCGAGGTTTCCCAAGATCAAATTCTTGGTGCAGGAGAATATGCTGATCCACAGGTCCAAGCTCTTTATGATGATGAAGTACTGTGTCTATGTCACCAAGCAGCTTTAAATGCTTGGAATAGGATACAAGATCCAGCAAAAAGGGTTGAATCATATACTAGAATTAGGCAGGGACAGAGAGAACCCTTTATTGACTTTTTGCAAAGATTAATTAAGGCTCTGGACATAGGGGTAACAGACCCAGAAGCTAGACGAATACTTCTTGAATCTCTAGCTTTTGAGAATGCAAACATAGAATGCAAAAAGATAATTGGGCCTTTAAAGTCTAGATCAGCACCTATGGTTGAATGGATTCAGCATACGATGAATGTTGAGACGTTTAGTTATAATGATGAACCTTGGGTAGGAGAAGCGATTTCCACAGCAATGAGGAGACATCAAACTGCCAGGTGTTTTAATTGTGGTAAATTAGGACATCTGAAAAGAGATTGCAGGCACAGAGTTTCTAGGAATATTATCTCCTCTGGGAATGACAAAAATAGGAGACCTAGGCCTTCAGGTATATGTAGGAGATGCGGTAAAGGCCGACATTGGTCCAGTGAATGCAGGTCAACAAAAGACAAACAAGGCAACCTGATACTGTCGGGAAACTCCTTGAGGGGCCTCTCGCAGGCCCCCAAGCCAACAGTGGCCCAGTCATTCCCAGTCACATCGGAGAACGTGCCTCCACAAGAAAATTAAAAGCTCCAATTTCTGCTGTAAAAAGTAATACTGGTCTAAATGATGAAATACGTATGGAGGATGAGTCAAAAAACCCAGTAGGACAGAGTAAGCGTATATTTTGGCAGACTTCTATTAATGATCAAAGACCAAAGCTAAGAGTCTGTATAAATGGCACTTTTATTGAAGGCTTATTAGACACAGGTGCGGATGTAAGTATCCGAATTGGCCTCTTCAAGAGGTAGATGTTCAGTTCCTGGGAATTGGAACCCTATCTCGTGTAAAACAAAGCACAAGATGGGTTGAATGCATAGGGCCCAAAGGGCAAATAGGAAGACTAAGGCCATATATAGCCAATATTGCCATAAATTTATGGGGCCGTGACCTGATACAGCAATGGCATACCCAGGTTAACATTCCTGTAGTTTCAGGAACTCATAATTCTGGGAAGGATATGATGAGGTATTATGGAAAAAGGTCACCAGCCATTCAGGCTGTACAAGAACATACAGCAAATACCAAACCTTTAGAGGTACCAACAGCCCTACCTTTAAAATGGCTAACTGAGAAGCCAATATGGATCAAACAGTGGCCTCTAGCTGAAGATAAACTACAGGCATTGGAACAGCTGGTGCAAGAGCAACTAGATGCTCACCATATTGAAGAATCAACCAGCCCTTGGAATTCTCCTGTGTTTGTTGTAAAAAAGAAATCTGGTAAATGGAGAATGGTGACAGATCTAAGAGCTGTCAACAAAGTAATTCAACCTATGGGCCCACTACAATCTGGAATTCCTTTGCCTTCTCTGTTACCAAAAGGATGGCCTCTTATAGTTATTGATTTGAAAGATTGTTTTTTCACTATACTGTTACAAGAAAAGGATAGAGAAAAATTTGCCTTCACAGTGCCTACTTATAATAATTCTCAGCCTAATAGGAGATATCAGTGGACTGTCCTCCCACAGGGTATGCTCAATAGTCCTACACTGTGCCAATATTTTGTAAGTAAGCCATTGGAAATAATTCGTAAACAATTCCCCAAGTCCATCATTTATCATTACATGGATGACATCTTGTTATCTGATTCAAATAAAGATACTTTAGAAATGATGTTTGAAGAAGTAAAGAAAGTCTTGCCTAGGTGCGGATTACAAATTGCCCCTTAAAAGATTCAAAGAGGAAATTCTATTAATTACCTAGGTTACAGAATAGGGTTAGACAAAATTAAAACGCAAAAGGCACAAATTAGGAGAGGCCGCTTAAAGACTCTTAATGACTTCCAAAGATTGTTAGGAGACATTTCCAGTCTACGACCAGCTGTTGGGATAACACCTGATGTAATAGTTCATTTAAACAAAACCTTAGATGGTGATAAAGATTTGAATAGTCCAAGAAAACTGACAGCTGAAGCAGAAAAGGAACTGACAATGATTGAGGAAAAATTACAGGAGGCACATGTGGATAGGGTGAACCCAAATCTTAGCTGCATCCTAGTCATATTGCCTTCCAGAATTTCTCCTACAGGGATTCTAATGCAGAGGGAAGATATTATTTTAGAGTGGATATTTATACCTAATAAACCAAGTAAAAAATTAAAAACTTATGTGGAAAAAGTCTCTGAATTAATTATAAAAGGTAAGCTGAGACTTCGTCAACTAGCAGGTATAGACACAGCAGAAATTATAGTGCCTTTTACTACTGAAGAAATAAAAAAGTTATGGGAAGATAATGAACCGTGGCAATGAGCTTGTGCTAATTTTTTGGGAGAAATTAATAGCAACTATCCCAAAAGTGGTAGACTTAATCTCATAAAAAGAACTTCTTGGATTCTTCCTAGAATTGTACGTGATGCTCCAATAACTGGAGCCCGTACGTTCTATACTGATGCAAATAAATCAGGGAAAGCAGGTTACAAGTCAGATGAATTGAGTAAGGTGGAACAAAGCCCTTATAATTCTGTCCAGAAGGCAGAATTATATGCCATTCTTATGGTGCTAAGGGATTTTAAAGAACCTCTTAATATAGTTACAGATTCACAATATGCAGAAAGAGTTATCTTGCATATTGAAACCTCTGAATTTATACCAGATGACACAGAGTTGACTTCATTGTTTATCCTGGTACAAGACATAATCAGGAACAGGCTTTGTCCGATGTACATAACACACATCCGGTCCCATACAGGTCTGCCTGGTCCTCTAGCCCAAGGTAACGCTGAGATTGATCAATTATTGATTGGAAGTGTGTTGCAGCCTCAGAATTTCATAAGAAGCATCATGTCAATAGTAAAGGCCTAAAGAAAGAATTTTCCATTACTTGGCAACAAGCTAAGGACATTATAAAGAGATGTCCTACTTGTTCTTTCTATAATCAAACACCGTTGCCTGCAGGGAGTAACCCAAAGGGTACTAAGAGAATTGAAATCTGGCAGATGGATGTGTTCCACTTTATGGAATTTGGTAAATTAAAATATGTACACCACACCATAGACACGTATTCAGGTTTTCAATGGGCTACTGCCCTGAGGTCAGAAAAGGCTGATTCAGTAATCACACATTTATTGGAAGTTATGGCCATCATGGGTATACCTGCACAAATAAAGACAGATAATGGTCCAGCATATGTATCTAAGAAAATGAAACGCTTTTTTGATTATTATAATATAAAACACATTACAGGTATACCAAATAATCCTACAGGTCAGGCAGTTATAGAAAGATCAAATCGTACTATAAAGGATATGCTGAACAAACAGAAAGGGACAGAAAATACCCCCAGGAATAGATTACATAATGCTTTATTAACCTTGAATTTTCTTAACCCTAATGAGAAAGGAACGACAGCAGCAGAGAGACATTGGATAATGGAAAAGTCTGCTGAACTAAATCAACCGATTTATTTCAAAGATGTGCTGACCTCTCAATGGAAGCCAGGAGATGTGCTACGTTGGGGAAGGGGTTTTGCTCTTGTTTCCACAGGAGAAGAAAAATTGTGGATACCATCAAAATTAATAAAGTTTCGATTTGAAGAGGAGAAACCTCTTGGAAAGGAGAAATGACAACTTATCCACAATGATGATATTAATATAGGTGGTAAGAAAAACATATAGAATGGGGGCAGGATTCTGTTCTTATTTCCACAGGAAAACACTCATCTTTGAAAAATTCAAGGGACCCTGGATATTTGGATACTGACAGATGGAAAAATACCTGCCCAATAGGAAATATCAAGAAAACTGAATGGGTTGTGTAAGTAAAATTAAACCATATTTCTAAATTTATAAAGCTGGTTTTGAAGTTGGACTCTGGCTCAGTCCCTCTCCAATTTCAAGCCTGTTAGTAAGAGAAAAACCCAGAGTTTCTGGAGTTTCTGTCTCATGTCAAGAGCCATGATGTGGGACAGAAAGAAATATGAGTTTAGAAAACATCTTTGCTTTTCTTCATATCTATCATACTTTTCATTGAATATATCTATCATGTCTTTCATTGAATATATATATATGTCTATATGATTAATGTTTAAGTTTTTCATAATGAACAATGAGTTTTTCCTGAAGTGACATTTGAAGTTTCCAGGAAGAAGATGGGGCCCCATAACAACAACTCCACCTGGTTGATATGACGCCATGATACTGATAGCGCTACTACAAGACCTGCTTTGGATACCAGCTGCACAAGACAGTTCTAACTTGGTTAGCTGAAATGGTGTACATCTTATACAACATTTTGGCCAGACCTGCACAAAATACTCAGAGACTATTGGCAATTTTAAAAGACATTGATCTTGAAATTTAACCATCATTTTACTTTCACAGGATCCCCCAGAAAGAACGTCGCCCCCATGACAGCTGGAAGTAATTCTAGAGGACGATGTCCCCTCTCCCAGTAAAGTTTGCCCTTGGGTTTAGGGACATCATTTAGGGGTTGATTATAATTAGTATACGATTAAGGGTTGGGGGAGGAATTTTATAAGCTCAGGGATCATTTTGAAAAAAAAAGAGGGATGATGGGATAATAGATTTATAATTGTGAGTTACTGTTTTTAGACAAATATATTGGTATAGATTCTTGTATATTGACACAAAGTTAAATTATATTGACTATTGTAAGCATGCATGTTTCTACCTCTGCTTAAAACATTTTTTATGTATTGACATATATTGTATTGATATATATATATTGTATATATTTACCATATTGCAGTGTACATTTCTACCTCTGATTAAGATACTTATATAATGTTTGTGTATTGATATATATTTACCTACTGCAATGTATATTTGTACATTGTTTATATTTGGAGGCCATTGTCCTCATTTGTTTCACAGTCGTTTATTGTCTTAGTCTTTAAGTTAGATAGATATTGAGAATTATATAGACTAATAGTCATCTAAGTTTGTCATTTATAATTAGACTAATCAGGTTCTTTAGGTATATAGAGATTATACTCAGTATAGATAGATAATCTTCAACTTCTTCAAAGAGCTGTAGAAAATGGCCTTTAATCTAACTCAGAGTTTTGCGGTAATGAGACACAATTGCTCCTGGCAACACCACTCTATTCCCGAGAGAATGTTGAGCACCAAAGACACTCCACCTGGAGCCTTCTTTTTGGCAGAACTGGCCTTGGGGCAAAGAAATGCCCATACCCCAACCACTGACAAAGATACAGAGCATGCATCAATGGATAAAACAGGGCTGTCATATCCTGCCAAGACAGGGTAAGATAGTTTTGAAAAGTTGCTTGCCTTTGAAAAATGGTATGTCAGTTATGTTAGGCCTTAGCCAATGTTGGTTGCTTCAATGCTGCTAATGTGACTTTGGGTGATTGCCTAGGTAGCTAGTTGTCTCTGTGATTTGTTGCATGTTTTGGAAGTTGTTTTACTGAACTTCCTAATTACCCAGGTAACATTATTTCCCTTCTCAGATCTTCGATGGGGTTGAAGACTATATAAATGCAGTTACTTTCTCTCATGACTTAGCCAAGTTATTCATTATACAAGACCTAAGCTAGTTAGAATAGGATATTTGTACTTATTGTATATAATTTCATAGTAGGTTTAGAACTCTCTTATTTAAACAAAAGGGGGAGGTGTTACGGGAGGTCCTCCCACTCCTCCAGCCTATCGCCACTGAGATACCAGCCCACTGGGGCGTGTTCTCTCTCCCTTTAAAAAAGCGGCCACTTCCCTCTCCTCTCTCTCTTCACTTCCTGCTCCGCCGACGACTAGACTCACTTCCTGGTTGCGCAGAGGGCTGACAGTGATCTGTAAGTTTTTTCCCCTTTAAATAAATACCACCCTATTAATCATAATTCCAAACTGGTGTGGCATTGTTTATGACTTACGCCTTCAATCCCTGATTTCAAACTCTATTACAGAGCTACACTAATGAAAACAGTGTGGTACTGGCATAAAAACAGAGAAGTCGACCAATGGAATCGTATAGAAGACCCGGATTTTAACCCACAAACCTATGAACACCTCATTTTTGATAATGGAGCTAAAAGTATACAATGGAAGAAAGAAAGCATCTTCAACAAATTGTGCTGGCACAACTGGATGTCAACCTGTAGAAGAATGAAAATAGACCCATATCTATCACCATGCACAAAACTCAAGTCCAAATGGATTAAAGACCTCAATATCAGCCCGAACAGACTGAACCTGATAGAAGAGAAAGTGGGAAGTACCCTACAAGAGATGGGCACAGGAGATCGCTTCCTATGTATAACCCCAGAAGCACAGACATTAAGGGCAACATTGAATAAATGGGACCTACTAAAACTGAGAAGCTTCTGTAAAGCAAAGGACACTGTCACAAAGACAAAAAGGCAACCTACTGACTGGGAGAAGATCTTCACCAACCCCGCAACAGACAAAGGTCTGATCTCCAAAATATATAGAGAACTCAAGAAACTAGACTTTAAAATGCTAATTAACCCAATCAAAAAATGGGGCACTGAACTGAACAGAGAATTCTCAACAGAAGAACTTCAAATTGCCAAAAGACACTTAAGGTCATGCTCAACCTCCTCAGCGATCAGGGAAATGCAAATCAAAACAACTTTGAGATATCATCTTACACCTGTCAGAAGGCTAAAATTAAAAACTCCAATGATAGCCTTTGCTGGAGAGGCTGTGGAGGAAGGGGTACCCTCATCCATTGCTGGTGGGAATGCAATCTTGTGCAACCACTGTGGAAATCAGTGTTTTGGTTTCTCAGGAAATTCGGGATCAACCTACCCCTGGACCCAGCAATACCACTCTTGGGAATATACCCAAGAGATGCCCTATCATATGACAAAAGCATTTGTTCAACTATGTTCATAGCAGTATTATTTGTAATAGCCAGAACCTGGAAACAACCTAGATAGCCTTCAATGGAAGAATGGATGAAGAAAGTGTGGAATATATACAAATTAGAATACTACGCTGCGGTAAAAAAATCACTTCTCGAATTTTGCATGCAAATGGATGGAAATAGAAAACACTATCCTGAGTGAGGTATCCCAGACCCAAAAAGATGAACATGGAATGTACTCACTCATAATTGGTTTCTAGCCATATATAAGGGTCACGGAGACTACAATTGGTGAACCTAAAGAAGCTAAATAAGAAGGTGAACCCAAGGAAAAACATATAGTTATCCTCTTGGCTATGGGAAGTAGACTAAATTACAGGGGAGAAAATTGGGATCTTGGGGTTGGGGTGGGATGGGGGTAAGGGGAGATGGGGAGAGAAAAGTGAGAAGGGAAGGCAGGGGGAACTTGGGGAAACAGGAGGATTGGAATAAAGGAAGGTTGGACAGGGGAGCACGGAAGCACAATTCTTAGTTAAAGGAGCCACCTTAGGGTTGGCAAGAGACCATGGTGATGTTCCCAGTTAGTCCCTTGGGCAGCTGAGGATAGGGAACCTGAAATGACCCTATCCTATAGCAATACTGACAAATATCTTGCATTGATGGAGGAAGGTCATTGGCCAATAAAGAAACTGCTTGGCCCTGTGGGTGGTGTAAACAGAACAAAATGCTGGGAGGAAGAAGAAGTGAGGTCAGAGTCTGGACAGCTCTTCTCTTGGGAGAAGACGCCTGAGAGAGACGCCATGCCCTGCTCCCAGGATGAAGATCCAACCCAGGATGGACATAGGCTAGAATCTTCCTGGTAAGCGCACCTTGGGGTGCTACACACAGATGATTAGAAATGGGCTAAATTAATATGTGAGAATTAGCCTAGAAAAGAATGGGCCAAGCAGTGATTAAATGAATACAGTTTGTGTGTTGTTATTTCGGGCATAAGCTAGCACGCGGCTGGGGTGTTGGGGACGCAGCCCCGCCTCTGCTCCTTATTACTTCATTGCATATCACCATAGAACCTTCATTTGGTGATGGATGAAGATAGAGACAGAGACCCACACAGGAGCACTGGACTGAGCTCCCAAGGTCCCAATGAGGAGCGGAAGGAGGGAGAAGATGAGCAAGGAAGTCAGGACCACGAGGGGTGCACCCACCCACTGAGACAGTGGAGCTGATCTGTTGGGAGCTCACCAAGGCCAGCTGGACTGTGACTGAAAAAGCATGGGATAAAACCGGACTCTCTGAACATGGCGAACAATGAGGGCTGATGAGACACCAAGGACAATGGCAATGGGTTTTGATCCTACTTAATGTGCTGGCTTTGTGGGAGCCTAGCCAGTTTGGATGTTCACCTTCCTAGACATGGACGGAGGGGGGCGGACCTTGGACTTCCCACAGGGCAGGGAACCCTGATTGCTCTATGGACTGGAGAGGGAGGGGGAGAGGAGTGGGGGGAGGGTGAGAAGGGAGGGAGGAGGGGGAGGGAAATGGGAAGCTGGGAGGAAGCGGATACTTTTTTTTTCCTTTTCTCAATAAAAAAAAGGCTCAATGACAATGTACAAGAGAAAGGACTTTTGGGATCTACTATTGCATGTGAATATGTTTAGAATGCTTATCTTTGAGTGGTGGCCTCCTTGATAAGGTTGCTGTAGTAACCCCCATTACTTTACTGAGTCAATTGCTCTGGATCAGGATGAGGGGGCGCTGCTCTATGAAGTCACTTGATGACTTCAGTAGTGTCTGTTTGAGGAGAGATCATAGAGAATATGCTTAGTATTCTCAGGTTTTATTGTATTTGTATCATTAGGTTTCTATATGTTTGCTTCAGTCAGAGAACAATATATCATCACTATTTTTGGCACACTTATGACTATTGTTGCCACCACCACATCAACAGTATGCCATTCGATGACTCTATGATAGGCAACACCTGGATCAGCCTTTTTTTTTTTTGTTTTTTTTCAAGACAGGGTTTCTCTGTGGTTTTGGAGCCTGTCCTGGAACCAGCTCTTATAGACCAGGCTGGTCTCAAACTCACAGAGATCCGACTGCCTCTGCCTCCCGAGTGCTGGGATTAAAGGCATGAGCCACCACCACCTGGCTGGATCAGCTTTTTAATATGGCAATAGCTATTCACACTCTACTTGACTTCACCGTTATTATTATTACTACTTTTGTGAGTCCTGTGATTAATGCCCCGAGCTGTATCACACATGTTGATTTATGGACATAAAGTAAGTTTATGAGGGTAAAAATAAAATTAACTTATTATAGACATACAGAAATATACTTGCCATTTCCTACACTGTTGGTGTTATTGGAATATTTGATTCATTAATTGATAACGTTTCTCAATTTTTCTGTGTGTGAATCTTTCCATTGCAACCCTTTAGAAACCAATTTGTCCTTTAGTCAATCTGTAGGGCTTTATGCTTGACTCATTGATTTTTTTTTAGTCTCCTGTCACATGATAGGACTTGTCAAAATCAGTAACAACAAGATTATGTTGTCAAGGTCAAGTGGAAAGACTTTAGGGTTTCAAAGTTGAAGACTGATTTTCTAGCTAATGTTGAGGAGCGACTTAGCTTTTGCATGATTTAGACAACAAATTCTTCTCATTAATTTCTTCATCTGGAAAAAAAAGATAACAACACTAATATCACCTGCTCTGTGTCTTCCTGCGGACATTAATTTGTTCTTTTCAGTTATGAATGCAAAAGAGTTGTAGAACCTACCTAGACTGTAGAAATAAGGGCGTTTACATGTTTAAGTAAGTCTGACTGTAGATTCTTGGTTTATTTTTCCAGACCTATTCTTTAGTCTTGTATATTGTGTTGTATTACTCCAGACACTGAGACCCATGGGTTGCTTACCTATTAGCTATACACGCAGGCAACCAGAAGTGCCAAAACAGAGTCAACGGTTTTGGGGTTGGGGAGTGGAAGTGGTAATGGCTGTGTTCCCCTATCAGAGGCCACAGTGCCTATCTGGCCTCCGTTACAGTAACGGCTTTCTCCAAAGTCCTCTGCTGAGGTCTTCTGCTGTGGCACTTCAGTTGTATTTCAATAAATAAAGACTGCCTGAAAACAGTCCCATTGGTCAGTTTACAGGTCAGATAATTGCTGTAGGAAATCCCACAGCCAGTAGTTACACGCCCACTGGGGCGTGGCCTCTTATACTATTTATGCTGATGTAGAGCATGCCTCCGGCATCTTTTTCAGCTGCGGGATTTGGTTTCTGTTCTCCGTTCCAGCACAGGATTCCGATTTGTGAGTGTACCCCTATATAAATTACCATCTATTTTTCTCAATTCTGAGCTAGTGTGGGATTTCTTTTAATCGTCCTTCATCAGATTATGGTAACACACACCTTTAATCTCAGTAGCCATAATGACACACACCTTCAAATCCAGTAGCCACAATGACAGGCACCTTTAATCCAAATAGCCATAATGACACACACCTTTAATCCCAGTAGCTACACTAGTTGCCATAGAAACTGGGAAGTGTATGCCTTTAATGACAGTGGTGAAAGCCTTTAATCCCAGCTCTAGAGAGGATTATCAAATGGGAGGAAACAGCTCTCAGACACACACTCTCCTTCTGAGATTCCAGGAGGCAGGATCACCATTTCAGACTGAGGTCAAGGTAAGAGCCAGTGGCTGGCTGTTTGGCTTTTCGGATCTTCAGGTTGAACCCCAATTTCTAACCTTGAGTTTTATTAATCGTGCTTTAGTCTTCTGCTTTAGAGTTGAAAGATGGTAGTGGTCTCCAGGTTGCTAACCCTGAGCTGTTTTTGTCATGCTTTGTGGTTACCTTTAACATTGCCCATTATTGCGCATGGTCTCTTATTTAAATACAGACCATATTGTCTCCATCCTGTCGTGGTGCTAACCTATACTTTCCCAAAGACTTTGTGCTGCCTTGCTACACATAATGTATCACTTTAGGCAACCAATAGCAGTTAATCCAGGAATCATGCGAGAGATAGTCTTTAGATGTGGATAGAATCTGTATACTCCTTTACATGAATCATGTAGTGAAAACATGTTCTAAGAATATGCAGGAAAGAAAAGAAAGTTACTGATTTTAAGCTCTTAGCATTTCAGAAAAAAAAGGCCAGTCACACAGCTCAAACTGGTAAAGACCTGAAAATCCTGTGCTCAACATGCCTGGAACTCTTGTAGAGGCAGAAGGGAAGAACCAAACCTTCAGAGGTGTCCTCTGACCGCCACACGTGATGCTCCACACAAAAAATACACACAGTGAGAGCAATAATAATAATGTTAATTAAAATTTCAGACATTAGCGTAGAAAATGCAATGAAAAAGAATGCAAATATTAAGAAGTTTAAGACCCAAATAGTTTACAAGCTTTTAAGTACCGAGTGGGACCAGTAATGTGATATATTATTCATGTTAATGTGCACACCCGGATAAACTCCTAAAGAGAACCTTTTACAATTTTCTCTTGATTGAATAATTTGGGTCCAAGAAAGTTGTGTTATTCTTTTAAATACTCCATTCCGTCTGTGCTGTTTCTTCACCATGTTTCTGGTATAATACAGAGGTTTAACGTACAGTTAGGTAGATTCTACACCCCGTTTGTCTGAATGAGTTTCAGTTTAATTATTTGTAGTATTCTTTTAAACTTAAAATTTCTCAGTTTGGATGACATGTCCTCTGGCATGGGTTACTAATGGCACAGCACAGACTGAGTAAGCTCTTTGCCTTGTTCCATGGTCGAAAGACCACAGCAGGGTGACCTTCTCGCTGGAAAGTCCTGAGGCAGCACAATGAAGGTCAGTGCATGGTGGAATTACGCTTTGCCAAAGTGGCTTTTATAGTACAACCACAGCAGAAAGAACCCATTAATTATGCAAATGAATCAATCTAGTCAAGCAGGCAGAGCCCCGATCACCTCTTAGCGGTCCCACTTCCTGTCTCTTAATATCTTGTCATGGAGATTAAATTTCATCAAGTGTTTCAGTGGGGTCAAATCATACTCAACCCACAGCAAGGGACACATTGCAGCATCCCCTACATATAATGTAATATTCCTTAACTTCTGTGTGTGAGGTTTTTGGGATTTAAGCTAGCTATACCCTGGGCAAGTTTCAAATAGACAGTTTCAGTCTGTAGTAATACTTCGTTTATAAAACTCTTCTGGGATCGTCTGGTACTCTCAGTTTATTCTGTGGTTGCCATGGTAGACTTAATTCTTCGACAGTTTAGCTTGGCATTCAGCTCTAGGATGACAATGACACGGTTTACTCTGCAGTCAGTCACTTTATGCTTTTCTTATTTATGTATTAGTTTTATTTATATATTTGTGTCTATGTGAATATATGACCCTTGTGTGCAGATGCCCGTGAAGGTCAGAAGAAGGCACTGGATCCAGGATCCCAGGGATATGGAATTGCCGGAATTGTGAGCGGCTAGATTTGAGACCTGAACTTGAGTACTTTAGTCGAGCAGGAAGCGCTTTTAACCTCTGAGCCATTTCTCCATTCCTGGCATTTTACTCTTCTAGAAGGCACAGAAGGTTTGCATTCCTCTTAAAGAAGTGTAATTCTTCCTTTTCCACCTGTGGGCTGTTGACAGTTGTGTGAGTAGCAATCTATTTTTCCTTTCATGAAAATCCTTCATCTTTTCACTCTCTTATTCTTTTAAAGATATCATGACACCTTTAGATTTCTCTGTTTCCCATAAGGAATTTCAGTTTCATATTATTCATAAACAACTATTTTTTTCATCGATTGTTTTAAGTCAAAATCTCATGTAGTCCAGTCTGGTTTGGAAGTGTTGATCCTTCTGCCTCTACCTCCTGCGAGCTGGGTTGGCAGATGCAGGCCTTCATGCTTTAAAACTTTCTTCTTAGAAATTCTGCATTTCCCTTTCCTATTTACACTGCCTCTTCGGAATCACAGGCGTAGTTCCCTCATACTTTGGTCAATGTAAACGCTCATAAATTTTTAGCCCCTTTAACATTATAATCATGTCAGCCCTGTGAGACAGTAGAATTTTAATCCTCTTTGGAAGTTTGAAAAGTAGAGTTTTTCCCAAAATACATCATGAATTTTATCTTCGGCACTTATGACTGAGGATGAAAGCTGTTCTAAGGGGATATGTAGAAGTCAAAGAATCTGAGAACTGCACGGAACTTTCTCTCTGGCAAATCGTATTTGCCAAATAAGTCTACTCAACAAATAAATTATTAATAACATATGTCATCTTTTAAAGACATTGGTTAAATAAAATCTACCGTTGTTTCAGTTCCTGTATGTTTTAATAATAGTTTGATTACTTAACAGACTGTTTTATCATGTGTTTTTCCATTTCCTCATTAAGCCAAGTTTTTACTGTGAGTCAGGTGCTGTGGTAAGCCATAGAGACACAATTGTGAGTGAGGAAAACACAATCATTTTGTAGACTCATAGAGACAAGAAACAAGTAGATTCCTAGAGGATAATAAATTACAGGAAGTATGGTTGGGATTTAATACTGGGTGCAGGAAGGACCTTTGAGTACTCTGACCATTAGAACAGTCTTTTTCTCTTATTTTTGAGATTATAATATAATCACATCATTCTTCTTTTCCTTCCTCCAAAGCCTCCTATATACCCCTACTTTTTCTCTTTCAAGTTTATAACTTTTTTCATTAATTGCTATTAGATGTACACACACACTTATAAAATCCCCAGTGTAACCTGCTCACAGTCTGTATAACTTTACTTATATGTATATTTTCAGGGATGACTGGTGGTGTGCTCCTCCCTGAGGAAGACTGTTTCTCCTACCCTCAGCATTCCTTGTTGCTTGTAGTTCTTTGTGTAGGATCACGTTGTCATGGTTATTGTTATCCTTGTCCAGCTCATGATAAGGAATAGTGTTGGTGAGACTTTATGGGTGTAATTTCTGACATTACTAGGATACCCAGTCTCACAGTGAACTACCTGATTATCAGGCTCTTTCCTCCCCTTCTTCCACAATGTTCCCTGAGCCTTAGTATGGGAGTTGTTTTGTATAAGTAGTAATTTATGCTCCACAGCCTTGTATTTTGATTGGCCTCTTACTGTTCTAAAAAGAAATTTTCTTGAGGGTTGAGGACTACACTTATCTGTTTGTATAAGGACTAATATCTAGAGGGTAGTTAAGGATCATGCTGGTTTAATAAAGTGGTGGTTGTAGTTTCATCTCTAAGATCCATGACTTTACTAGCTCTGGGTTGTTGGTTGGGTTTCAGTACTACGTATGATTTTCCTCTTGTTGAGCAGATCTTAAGTCCAGTTAGAGAGCTACAGTAAAGAGGAACACGAATAAATAAAACCACACTTGCTCAGAATTGAGTAAAATAAAGTTATTTTTTTAAATTTAAGGGGAACTCACAGATCACAGCCCTTTGCACAAAGTCAGAATAGGAACAGAACCCAGTATTCGGGTGTGAGAGCAGGGAGCGAGAGGGATAGAGGACAGGCTGCACACCTTTTGATACCCAAAAGCCATGCCCTATCTGATCCAGCTTCTTAAAGGCCATTGGCTGAAGGAGGTTTCCCATCTCCTCCACCTTTTGTCTAAATAAGAGAGTTTCAAACCCAATACAAAACTATACACAATAAGAACAGATATCAAGTACAAAAATTAGAATTACAACCAGCATAAATTAAGCAAGAAATATATGCTAAATGTTTTAATAATAATTTCATCCTAAGGAGTCTATGTCTTATATAAGAAATGGCCTGTGGTGTAGGAGGTCATTCTGTTTATGTATTGCTTTCATTGGTTAATCAATAAAGAAACTGCTTGGTCTGATAGGGCAGAACTTAGGTAGGCAGAGAAGACAGAACTGAATTCTGGGAGAAAGAAAGCAGAGAGAGAGCTGCCATGGAGCCACCAGGTCAGACATGCTGAATCTTTCCTGGTCTTGTTGTGAGATATGGATTTTTAGAGATGTGTTAAATCAAGATGTGAGAGTTAGCCAATAAGAGGCTAGAGATAATGGGTCAGGCAGTGATTTAATTGATACAAATTCTGTGTGATTATTCCTGGTTGTAAGCCAGCTGGGCAGCTGGGATGACAAGCAGCCTGCTCCCCCTTCAACAGGCCTGGCAAACTATGGCTATCTAGTCTTTAACCCATCAAAGGCCTGAGAAGGGAGATAATATTACTTGAGTAGGCAGGAAGTGCAATTAAGCAGCTTCCAAAATGTGCAGTAGATGGCAGAGACAACTGGCTACATGGCCAATCACCGAAAGTCTCATTAGCAATGTTGGAGCAACCAACTTTGGCTAAGGCCTAGAGTAACAGAGCATATTCAGAGGCGGGAAACATTTTAAAACCATCCTACCCTGTCTTGGTAAGGTTTGGCAGCCTTTTTTTTTCTGTATCCTGCTTGTCTGGTCCAGACAACACCAGGCATTTTGTCAGTGGTCGAGGCATGGGCAGTTCCTTGCCCAAAGACCAGTTTTGCCAAGAAGAAAACAAGCTCCAAGTGAAGTATCTTTGGTGCTGAACATTTTCTTGGGAATAGATTGGTGTTGCCAGGAGCAATTGTGTTTCACGTCAACAGAACCATAAATTATTTAAATTCCATATTTTACAGTTCTTTGAAGTGGGTGAAGATTATCTATCTATGAGGACAGAATGCAATCTCTGTGTATCTAAAGAACCCGATTAGTCTAACTATAAGTATGACAAACATGGATGACTATTGACCTATAATACTTAAAACTTGTATGACTTAAAGATTAAGACTTCATATTAGAATATTAAACAATCTTTAAACAACTGAGCAGTAAATGAGGACAATGACCTTAAATGTAAACAATGTGTAAGTATCTTGATCAGAGGTAGATATGTATAATGCAATATGATAAATATATCATAAAATTGTATCAATATACATAATGTCTTAAACAGAGGTTGAAACATGCATGCATACAATCTGACAAAATAACTTGCATAGGTGTACAAACATTGTAAGCATAAATGAGAGCATATTCAATATAACAAATATAATTTGAATTTGTATCAATATATAAGATTCTATACCAATGTAAATAGTCTATAAATAATAGCTCACAACTATTCACTCTATTACTCACTATTATTATTATTAGTGTAAGATCACACTAATCTACCTATTATCCCACACAATTTCTTTTTTTTTTCTTGTGAGATTCCTGAGTCTACAACCCCCAGCCCTACACCAGTAATAGTCAACCCCTAAATGATGTGCCTAACCCTGAGGACAAACTTTGTGGGGAGGAGGGTTATAGTCTTCTAGAATTACTTTCAGCTGTCATGAGGCGATGTTCTTTTTATGGGATTCTGTAAAACTAAAATGATGATTAATTTTTTTCATTGATTTTATGAGCTCTACATTTTTCTTTGATACCCTCCCTGCATCTACCCTCCCCTTCCACCTTCTTCCATGGTTGTCATGCTCTGAATTTACTCAGGTTGTTTTTCTACTTGCCATGTAGATTAGATCTATGCATGTCTCTCTTAGGGTCCTTATTGTTCTCTATGTTCTCTGGGGTTGTGATTTGAAGGCTGGTTTTCTTTGTTTTGTGTTTATAAACCACTTATGAGTGAGTATATATGATATTTGTCTTTTGGGTCTGGGTTACTTCACTGAAAATGATGTTTTTTTTTTTTTTTTTTTTTTTTTTTTACCTCCATCCATTTGCCTGCAAAATTCAAGATGTTGTTATTTTTTTCTGCTGTGTAGTACTTGGTTGTGTAAATGTACCACATTTTCCTTACCCATTCCTTACCCATTTGGTCGAGGGGCATTTAGGTTGTTTCCAGGTTCTGGCTATGACTAACAGTGCTGCTATGAACAGAGTTGAGCACATGTCCTTGCGGCACGATTGGGCATCCTTTGGATATATACCCAAAAGTGGTATTGCTGGGTCTTGAGCAGCCATTGTCTTACTCTCAGCACTTGGACAACTAAACAGCTCTGCCCTGATGAATGTTCACTGCAGAAAGAAGTTTCTTCAACTAAGGTTGAGAGAGAGTTTTAGATTTTTAAAAGTCATTATTTATCTTATTACAAATAACAAAAATTTAGATAAAAGAAAAAAAATAAAACATAATCTCACCTATTTACTCCCATCCTGTTTCTTTTTAATCACATTTTAATTGGTAGCCTGTGTGCTGCATATGACATAGTACCATATATTTGAGTACAGATGATTATGTATGGGGGTTTCATTTAGGTAGGTGGACTGATGCAAGCTACTTTGGATAACATTTAGATTTAGATTATTGAATTAGATTATTTTTTGAGTTAAATTAAAATATTTCATCTCAAAATGAAGAGGTCTCTCACACAGTGTAAAGCAATTTTAATGAACGTAAATTAAATGATAGCAAAATTATATTGGATTTAAATAGTTTTTTCAAATGAAGTAGCACCTAGTGGTTTAGAAAGCCCATCCAGTGTGAGAAACATCATCAAGAGAGAATAATCTGCACCCTTCTAGGAAGTTCAATAATGTCTGCCTATCTTTTTATGTTATAGTCAATGCTTTTAAATGGGCCAACATGACAAAAAAGAAAAACCGAACTTGTGGTTTTCTTGTTCCTTCTGGAAGAATACACTTTGTTCAGCAGAACTATGGAAAGTTAGCTTGTTAAATCTTAATATTATTAATTAATGCTCCAATTAGTGTTAATTCTCTTCTTTGAGGCAAGGAGTTGGAAACAATTTGTGTTGGGTAAAAGCATATTGAGAAAGCAAAATTAAAATGAACTTTTCTTTTTCATCATTGAGTGTTTTTAAGGAAACTGTAAACCACAGGAAAACTATTGATTCTGAGCTCTCTGCAAGGAAAATCCCACAGAGGCATGGAAGGAATTATTTGTTGGAAGAAAATCAGGCAATTTTTCTACAGTCCACAGGAATCATCAAAGTACTGTTCTTAGATGATAAAATTTCTTGGTGTCTACAAAAGTTATATGGCATATGTAACATTTATTATTGTCAACAGTGCATGAGGTGTGGACAAAACTTTGCCTTGAGAACTTAAATCAAAACTAAACCATAGCAAACCTCTGAGGAGAAGATGACTTTCAAGAATGTCAAAATGATTCAGGATTAGATGTCTACTAAGAGCTTCCAGGGAGTCATTTCAAAGTTGCCTTTGAGATGCAATTTTGCAAAGGGTAAGTAAGATATTTTAGATAAAAAGTTCATTTTTTGAGCATTTGACATCTGGTATGTGAAAACTTTGTATGTACGGAATGTGAGCCATAGAATTGAGGCCCTGTTCCATATAAGATAATTTAACATACCAACGCCTTCAAATCTAGACATTTTTATTGTTATACATCACATACCTCACTAGGATTTTAAACATAAAACATTTGAGGGATAATTTAATTGTTTTTGACCACCTGAATCACAAGCATAAATGGTAACTATTAATCTAGTATAAGAATAATAATAATGCCTCCACAAACTGCTGAAGGAAGTAGTTTTATCATTTATTTCTTTTTGACGTGAGTGCATACATCCCCTTTCTCTACCTTCCTTGTTGATACAATCTTTTTGTGGTCACAGTATAATCGTAACACTAAATGGAAAACTTTATGAATACAGTTTTTCTTTTTTTAGATGAACAGAGAATAAATTTTCTTTTCTTAGATAATGAAATGTATGGGTTTTAGTGATTTTTTGTTTGTTTTTGTATTAAAATTTTTGTTTGATGCTGTCTAAACTCATGAGTATGTTCTGGTTAAGTCAAGATGTGTAACTATTAAATAAAATTAACAAACCTTATATTGTTTATCTTTTATTTTTGATGGATTAGATAGTCATAAAAACATTCACTACCTACCATCAATCTGTTAAATTTTTTGGGTGATTATGTGCTAAGTTCACAGAGTAATGTTGGTATTTGATTTAATAAATCAAAGTTTATGTCCAGTTTGTTGACACTGACAACTAGAAAGAGATCACTTGGAATTTTGTTGGATTAATTGTATAAACAAAAAACAAATTGCTCTTACGTTTTAACTTTATGTTTAACCTGCAAATTACTGTGCTGCATTGCCATGGCATAGTGTTAGAGATCATCACGTGTGCGTTATCTGTGGTATCTGAGTGGTACTGGGGTAACACCTTGTGGCCGTCTGCTCTTTCTCTTGCATACTTGGCAGAAAGTTGAAAGGACTTGAATGCTGAGATTTTGTTCCTGGTTCACTCTTCACTCAGCAAGAATCTACACTGATGAATTTATTCTGGGTCCTGTGTAGCTGATGATATCAAGAGGCTGATGTTTGCTGGTCTTGTCGCAGGTCTGTTCTGCTGACGTCTGCCAAAAGTTTCTTCCTTGAGTTCACTGCTCTCTGGTTGCTCATTTCCTTGTCTCTGTATTATACTTACTATAACTTTGAGAGTTAGCAACTCAGTTCCAAAGAATAAAGCATTGAGGAAATGGTTTTTGAAAAGAGAACCATATTATGACATATTTAGGACAGAAGCAATTGAGCTTAGGTGGCTGCCTAGAATAGCTACTCAAAAGGGCATTTCACACAACCCATTTTTGACCCTTTATGACCTAAATACCTTTCTTATCTGTCTTCGCTCAAGGTAGCTGTTATCTTAAACTTTGCATCTCTCATTTTCATAAGCATTATATTGACTATGTTTAACTTTGTAGGCTTTTGCACTTCTTAAAAAGGAGTTATATTTTGTAACTGGCTCCCAAGATTCATTCATGACATATATATATATATATATATATATATATATATATATATATATATATAATTTTCATACTGTATTTTATTATATAATACTTTATTTTATTAAATGAATATAATGAGATTTATGTATAACATTGACTTGTATTCTGCTTCTTGCCTTTGTGAACAATGCTGACCTGACTAAACATTCCTGTACATTATCTTCTGGTGCATGTGAAGTAACATTTCAATTGGGCAATGTTTATCACACTAGTTTGTGGCCCATTGCTGGATTATGTAGCCAATTTAGTGACTTGTTACCAACATTTAAAGACATTTTCATGGGTCCTGTGAGATGGCTCAGTGGGTAAATGTGCTTGCCACAGAGCCTGGTGACCTGAGCTTTATCTCTGGGATGTACATGGTAGAAAGAAAGAACTGACTTTTGAAAGTTATTCTTTGTCCTCTATGTATGTACTATAGAATGCATACTCCTCCCAAATATATTTAGGAATGCATGTATAAGAATACATATATAAAGATCATTATTTGTAGAAGGAACTTTGGTACTTTCTATTCCATTACACCAATGATTTGCAACCTTTCTAATGCTGCGACTCTTTAATACACTTTGTAGTGACCACAGCCATAAATTTATAAATATAAATAAATATATATATATACACACACAATATACCATATATAGCATAATATAATTAACAAAATCTAACACAGTAAAACAGTAGTTCTCAATCTGGATGTCCAAATGTCCAATGACCCTTTCACAGGGATAGCCTAAGATTACTAAAAAACATATATTTAAGTTATGATCCATAACAGTAACAAAATTACAGTAATGAATTAGCAATGAAAATAATTTTATGACTGGGGCCACCACAACATGATGAACTGTATTCAAGGGTCACAGCGTTGGAAAGGTTGAGAACCATTGGTGTAATGGAATAGGAAGTGCCAAAGTTCTTTCTACAAATAATGATCTTTATATATGTATTCTACATGAGTGAAAATTCTTTGTTTCAGTTTGTGAGTGTACATGTGCTTGGCCTGCATACATTGTGCTGTAATTCAAACTACATAGTTTTTTTTTGAGTGTTGACCAAAAAATGTTAAAAGCTACTGCCCTAGTCTAAATTGTTAGTAATAGGATTGTTGAAGCATATTCTAGTTTTTCAAGTGAGTTAAGTCTTTGACTATTTCATATAAATATGCAATGCTCCTTGATCATATTCCCCACTACTGTTTCCTCCCTCCTGCCTCTCCATTCCCAACACTTCTCTCTCTAAATTTCCTGCCCCCCTTTTTTGTGATTAATACACTGAATCCAATTAGTGCTGTCGTACAAGGACTGAGTGTGGGGTCACCCACTGGGGGACAGGAAACTTACCAGTTACCATCCCCACAAAGTAAGGTGACTCTCCCTTACCAATCAGTCACCAACTTCCTTTAGCTCACCTATTAGGGGTGGGCACCCCTGTCAGAAGCAAGGTTATTTGACTATTTATTTAATAAAGAGCATCTGATAGGTTTTTGAAGTGGTGCCATCAAGTTCTCCTGAGTAAATTGGGAGCATAGGGATTACGGGAGAGGGTTGAAGGGGAGGGGGGAGAAAGGTAAGGAAGCAGAGAAAAGTAGAGTTCAATAGAATCATTTTTAAAAAATTGGGGCCACCAGCTTCCACTCTCATGAGAGTTGTGTGATTAACGGACCCCTGACATTTTAGATAGTTCGGTGGATGAACATGCCTCTCCTGGTTGTTTAACTATTGGTTCTTTGGTGGGAGAGTTGTACTTCTTGCCATGGTCTTGTCCGATTGTAATTTTCCCCATGTCCTTCATGAAGAACAACTTTGCTTACTCTGAAAAGAAATAGTTATCCTAAACAAGACTGCTTCTGAAGGCTTTTCATCCTTTTATGAGTTTATTCTTTTTACAAAGAATTTTCTTTAAGAAGTTTGATGGGCATTCAAGTTTGAGGATATTGTCATTGTGGTGAATGTAGGATTTATCAGCTTTCCAGGCACCAAAATTGAATTTAGTTCTTAAGGAAGTATGAGTATAAAAAGAAAAAAAATATGTTGTAATTGCTCTTATGAGTTCCTTAAGATGATGGAATGCATTTACTTTGTGAGATCTGTTTCAATGTTGGAAGTGGGCTTTTGTGTTTGTGCACACGCATGTGTGTGTGTGTGTTTGTGTGTTCACATGCCTATTAGTACCATATTCATATGAGTATGTGAGTGCAGATGAAAACTGAAGAGTAACCTAAGATTTTTTTTTTGATCCTGCTTCATATTATTTCCTGAGACAGGATCTTCACTTGAACCCTGAGCTTCTTGATTCAGCTAGTCCACACAAGTCAGTCTGTCCAGGTGGTCTCCTGTTTGGCCTCCCTGGTGCAATGAGGGTATAATCAGGCTGCCAAGCTCATCTGGCACTTACATGATGAAGAATCAGAACTCTGGTCCCAGCCAGTGCCTTATATACTGAACTATCAGAATCCAGAAAGCTCGCTTTCTTTCTTCCCTTCTTCCTTTTTTTCTTTCATCGTTCCCTCCCCCTCTCTCCCTTTCTCCCTCCCTCCTTCTCCCTCCCTCCCTCCCTCCCTCCCTCCCTCCCTCCCTCCCTTCCTTCCTTTTTTTTTTTTTGGTGTGTGTGCTTTTAGTCAAATCAGTAACTATGATCCTGATAGATGTTCTTTTCTTCTCTGTAACATGCGCAGGGAAGCAGATGCTGTTTCAATGTTTTATCAAGTGGGTCTTAGGATTATTTATTGCTTTCCCCATGTTAAAATGTGTCAGGTTGAAGAGGGACTCCGCATAAAGAGCTGAGTTAAATCTTCAGGACATCCCGACACCCAGGCTTTGCTGCTCACACCATTTCTCCTGTCATAGTGGCCGTCCTCTCATGATAAATCCTAGTGTGCCATGCTTTAATTCATCTCAGAGGAACTCTCCAGGCCTACACTAAGAAATGCTTTATTTTAAACTACCTGAAAATCAGAGCCATTTAGACATAGCATTCCTAGTTTGGGGTGATGAGTTGGTCCTGAATTGCCTGACTTCCTTCAGCTGCATTTCTTGGAAGGACAGAGAAAAAAAGAATAGATAAGATTCTTGTATGAAAATGACTAATAGGTCTGATCTTAGTTTTGGTAGCTGATTAATATACATATGCAATTCATATATAATACATGTGTGTGAAATGTATTTCTATCCTTTATGTATATCTTAAATAGCCATATCTTTTTATTGCTGCCTTTGTTTTATTAAAATCTCTCCTGTCACTTTAATACTGCCTTCTAAATGTCTATGAATTCTTTTTAGCATCTCTTTTACAAAATATCACACTTCAATGTAAATTTCTCATGTAGAATTAGGGTATGTAATTTTAAATGATCTCAGAGTCATTATCCTGATGCTATACATGCGGGGTTATTAAGTGAAGGAATTATATCTTATATGTGGTATCTGAATGATCTGAATCATGGCATTTTTTTAGATTCATAAAAGTTTGAGTTGGATCAAACCAATCTTTTGCTTTTGAATTGCAAATTTAAAAATAAGAAAACATTTACCGCAAACATAATAATAACGGAATAAGAAAACCGCAGGCATTTCAGTGGCCCCTCACCTGATCCCTCTTAGGAAACACAGGAAAAAGACAAAAGAACAGAGCCTGCACCAAGCCCTAGGCTAGGATTTCCTACTCAGCAAACAGCTTCTGACCTGAACTTGAAATGCCAGCATTGGTCTTTCAAGAGGGACAGACCCGTTGGAGCCTGGAACTTTAAATGTTAGCATCAGTCTATGGGGGAGGAGGGAATGACACAGACACATTGGAGCCTGGAACTTGAAATGCTAGCATCAGTCTATCTGAGAGGGACAGACCCATTGGAGTGTGGAACTTGAAATGCCAGCATTGGTCTCTCCGAAAGGGAGAGATCTATTGGAGTCTGGAACACTTTTTTCAGCTAGGTGGGCCCTTTCCCACTTCCTCTAGGAGAAGGTCAGGTCTCAACTACTCTTTATGTCTCAGTTCCAATGTTATTTCCTATAGAGGGAATAAAGACTACATAAAGACTACTGAAGTCTTAGGCACCCTTCTCAGCTCCCTGTGCGTGGCTATAAATCTAAAGACCAAAGGTAAAGGAATTGCTTGCAGAACTCCATTTCCCAGAGTTTCTCATAAAAGCAAAAGAACAAAGGAACAAACAAACAACCAGTAAACCTGTTTTGTGGTCAATAATTTTGGGTAGTTTTGACTTTTCTCATACTTGTATTCCACGTATTTGACTATTGAAGGTCTTTAAAAGTAATTTAGGAAAAAAAAATTTCCTTGTGTTTACCCGATGTTTCCAGAATTAATTGACTGTGAAACATCTCCTCTGAGAAACATCTGCCTGCAGAACTCTCTGAACAGAGTTGGGAAATGCCATCTTATTGTATTCTGATTTGTTTTCCTTGCACAGCGTCTCTGTTAGACTTATAATTATCTGTGTCACCAGTTCTTGGTACAGTGCCTGGCACATAGTAGGTTCATAATAACATTATTTGCTGAATGAAAACATGGGAGAGAGAAAGGTAATAATTTTCATCTTTGAAGCTTGGCAAGCTAATAAGTTTATTTACTACTGCCTAGTGATCCTCCCCCCAATCTCATGACATTTACAACTAAAAAAAAAGTCCTTGTGGCTGTTGTCATATAATTGATGAACAGGACATTAAAGCATCTTCCTTTTGTTTGATGGTATCTGGGGTCTTTGCTGGGATAATATAAATGCCAGGGGTACCTGAGATGGATAATGTACTCTGTTCCAACATGAGGTCTTCACTCTCATGAGTGGCCAAAGCACCAAATGACCTCTGTAGCATGAAAGTCTTAGTGTTCATAGCTATTTTTCATTTTGAGTCAATGTTTGCACCAGGAGCAAGTGTTCTTTAAAGCAGGGCAAAAGTTATAGGTTCAAATTTTTAAAATGACGGAACCTCAGCAACACCAGGTATACCATGTACAGCCATGGTTCAAACTGCCCCAGAAAGCAGAAGAGATGGCCACTTGCTGAGTAGGTGAGGGTAAAGGGTAATAATTAGTGGATAAGCAGCCAGGAGGGCACAAGGGAAAGAGGTGGGCGTATACAATCAGGGGTGAGGGTTGACGCCATACAGAAAAGTGAGATCTTCAAGGGAAAATTTGCAGAGAATGAGAGAAAAGAAGCTTGACGTAGATTTAGGTTATCCCAGTGTTTAAAGGGAGCCTGGGGGGGGGGGGGTGGAGCAAGTAGGCAAATAGGAAAAGGAGTTGGGAAACCGCAGCCCTGGGAGGGGAGAGCGGAAGGGTTAAGTGGTCCTGAGAAGCTCAGATAAGAGTTTCAAGGGCAGGAAGATAGACTGTGTCACGTGCCTTGGTGAGGTGGAGTAACGGGGCAGGGAAGGTGACGGTGGCATCTGACAATTACAGAATCTTGAAGTAAACATGATTTTAGTGAGGAAAGACGGGACCTGCAGGAGGCACAGGGGACTCGTTAGGATCGGACTTAGTGTTTGGAAGTTGCATGTGGCGCCCAGGGAAGCAACTGGTGGATGAAGAAGGGCTCCAAGGCGAGGTTCTTTTCTTCATCTATCTACACAGATCTGTGTTGCCTCTGACGAGTCACAAGACACCTCATTCACAACTGTTAGAAATGTGTAAAAAGCCATGGGACGGAAAAAGTTTTCAGGAGCACCAGGCAGCCAGGATGGATCACATAACAGCCCAAACATGTGACACATCGCTAGATAAGTCTAAAAGCACAGCCAGGAACAGCTCTGGAATCTGCCGCGGAGCGGGGAGTAGCTGCTGCGAGGGACAGATCTTCCTCCCGTTTGGCATCTGCTGGCTGCCGCGAAGGGCAGTTAAAAAAGTCAGGGCTCCTGAGGGTGAAGAGTCCTGTGGCTGGGCATCTCAGAGAGATGGGGCATAAGGCACAGGAAAGGAGTAAACACCGATGTGCTGTCGTGTCCTCTTAGACGGTTCAGTAGTAGTCATTGACTGTTGGTTCAGACAAAGGCAAAGGCAGTTCTGCAGGAGAAATCCTTCATGATTCCACACTTCCTGGTTTCATGGGATTTGAATATGTCCTTCAGAGACTTGATATACTGTGATGACTTAATGAAATGAGTCAGTATTTACATAGAGCTTTTTGCTGAGGACCAAGGCCACAAACACGTAAAGCATTATTAGTGTAATTTTATTTTGAGGTACTAGTTTTAAATACAAGATTAGGACTTTGTTTAAAGGGGATTCTTTCTTTTATCTTCCCTCCCTCCCTCCCTCCCTCCCTTTCTCTCTCTCTCTCTTTCTTTTCTTCTGCATTTTATATAGATTGCATTTCATATTTTGGATGCTTCCAAAGCATCCAAAGAAAGAGCAAGTTTGACAGCCAGATGGATACTTTTTAATCAGGTGGATGCCTTTGGACTCAGTTTTTTTTTCTTTTTTCTTTTTTTGCTTCTAAAGTCCAACTCGAGAAAATATTCCTTTAGGAAGTGCCATGTGCTCAAAGGATTAAAAAAAAAAAGCCTGTGGGTGACTGTGATGCCACCTGAAGATCCAGTAGGAATAGTAAGAATTAAAATCTCCTTGGTGTGGCCTGGTTTAATATTCAAAAGCAGGAGAAGGAGGGAGGAATATGCTACCAAGTTCAGGTCAGAGATGTTTACTGACTAGCAAATCCTAGCCCAGGGCTGTGTCCAGTTCTCCTGATCTCTCATTTTTCTTTCCTGTGTTTTCTAAGAGCGACCAGGTAAGGAGCCTCAGTCAACTCCCTGGGAGGTTGAGAATGAGATCCAAGAGGATTAGTTGATGACATATTCCAGCTCCGACAACAGTGTCTTGTCTATCAACATCTTTTTCTGAGTCTGCACTGTGAAAGTAGGACCCTTATTTGATGTGCTGCCTGAAAAAGTCTGATGCCAATCTATGTCACATGGTGGGTTAGACAGTAGGAAAAAGGTACATGTTGTTATTATTATTATTATTATTATTATTATTATTATTATTATTATTATTTTCAACCCTAGGAAGTTCACAATATATTTCAGATGTAAGTGAAAACTCTAACCATTTAGGTACATGAACTGTGCTTTTCCATATGGAAGCTTTACTTTGAAAACAAAGTTTTCTGATGAGAAAAGTTGTAGGAAGGGTATTTTGAAAGATAATGGACTATGGTTTGACAGCTGTGGTAGAGAAATATACAGAGAGTAGTAGAGATAAGAAAGAGAAGACTAATTTAAAGAAATGTTCCATTAGACAGTAATGGACATTGGAAGTATTTTAGCATGAGTAATTTTGGACAAACTACAGAGGACACTAGATGTGTTTAGAGCCCTGATCAAGATCATTTGTTTTTCTCAACAGTTGAGGCTCAAATTGCAAAAGGTCACCCACAGTAGAAGGACTATTTTAGCCTGAACAATTCTGGGTTTACAGATCAGGTGAGCATAGCAAATGTTAAGTACAAGGGATTTAATTTAATCTCAGGGATAAACGTTGAGTTTTACACACTGAAGGGGTTTAGTAAATACTTCTTATCCATATAACAACACATTTAAATTTGTGAGCCCTCTATTGATTCTCCTATCAAAAGATGTTGTTCATGCTCTCTTTGACTTTTTTTTTTTTTGTGATTTTTTTTATTATTTAATCACTTTTATTCAAAAAAAACAACTGTTAACCTCGAAATATTTAACATTGGCATGGATTTTAGTTTTTTTTTTTTAAATTTATTTATTTATTAAGGATTTCTGCCTCGTCCCCACAACCGCTTCCCATTTCCCTCCCCCTCCCCCCGATCAAGTCCCCCTCCCTCATCTGCTCGAAGAGCAATCAGGGTTCCCTGACCTGTGGGAAGCCCAAGGACTGCCCACCTCTATCCAGGTCTCGTAAGGTGAGCATTCAAACTGCCTAGGCTCCCACAAAGCCAGTACGTGCAGTAGGATCAAAAACCCACTGCAATTGTTCTTGAATTCTCAGTATTCCTCATTGTCTGCTATGTTCAGCTAGTCCGGATTTATCCCATGCTTTTTCAGACCTAGGCCAGCTGGCCTTGGTGAGATCCCAATAGAACATCCCCATTGTCTTAGTGTGTGGGTGCACCCCTTGTGGTCCTGAGTTCCTTGCTCGTGCTCCGTCTCCTTCTGCTCCTGATTTGGACCTTGAGATTTCTGTCCGGTGCTCCCGTGTGGGTCTCTGTCTCTGTCTCCTTTCATCGCCTGATGAAGGTTAATATTCCTGAGGATGCCTATGTGTTTGTCTTTGGATTCGCTTTATTTAGCTTCTCTAGGAACATGAATTATAAGCTCAATGTCCTTTATTTATGGCTAGAAACCAAATATGAGTGAGTACATCCCATGTTCCTCTTTTTGGGTCTGGCTTACCTCACTCAGGATAGTGTTTTCTATTTCCATCCATTTGTATGCAAAATTCAAGAAGTCCTTCTTTTTTACTGCTGAGTAATACTCTAATATGTATATATTCCATACTTTCTTCATCCATTCTTCCGTTGAAGGGCATCTAGGTTGTTTCCAGGTTCTGGCTATTACAAACAATGCTGCCATGAACATAGTTGAGCATATACTTTTGTTGTATGATAGGGCCTCTCTTGGGTATATTCCCAAGAGTGGTATTGCTGGATCCAGGGGTAGGTTGATCCCGAATTTCCTGAGAAACCGAAACACTGCTTTCCAGAGTGGCTGCACAAGTTTGCATTCCCACCAGCAATGGGTGAGTGTACCCCTTTCTCCACAACCTCTCCAGCAAAGGCTATCATTGGTGTTTTTTATTTTAGCCATTCTGACAGGTGTAAGGTGGTATCTTAAAGTTGTCTTGATTTGCATTTCCCTGATCGCTAAGGAAGTTGAGCATGACCTTAAGTGTCTTTTGGCCATTTGAAGTTCTTCTGTTGAGAATTCTCTGTTCAGATCAGTGCCCCATTTTATAATTGGGTTGATTAGCCTTTTACGGTCTAGTTTCTTGAGTTCTTTATATATTTTGGAGATCAAACCTTTGTCAGTTGCAGGGTTGGTGAAGATCTTCTCCCAGTCAGTGGGTTGTCTTTTTGTCTTAGTGACAGTGTCCTTTGCTTTACAGAAGCTTCTCAGCCTCAGGAAGTCCCATTTATTCAATGATGCCCTTAGTGTCTGTGCTGCTGGGGTTATACATAGGAAGTGGTCTCCTGTGCCCATTTGCTGTAGAGTACTTCCCACTTTCTCCTCTATCAGGTTCAGTGTGTTCGGACTGATATTGAGGTCTTTAATCCATTTGGATTTGAGTTTTGTGCATGGTGATAGATATGGATCTATTTTCATTCGTCTACAGATTGACATCCAGTTTTGCCAGCACCATTTGTTGAAGATGCTCTCTTTTTTCCATTGTATACTTTTAGCTCCTTTATCGAAGATCAGGTGTTCATAGGTTTGTGGGTTAATGTCAGGGTCTTCTATTCGATTCCATTGGTCGACTTCTCTGTTTTTATGCCAATACCAAGCTGTTTTCAATACTGTAGCTCTGTAATAGAGTTTGAAGTCAGGGATGGTAATGCCTCCAGACAATCCTTTATTGTATAAGATTGTTTTGGCTATCCTGGGTTTTTTGTTTTTCCATATAAAGTTAATTATTGTCTTCTCCAGATCTGTGAAGAATTTTGATGGGATTTTGATGGGGATTGCATTGAATCTATAGATTGCTTTTGGTAGAATTGCCATTTTTACTATGTTGATCCTCCCAATCCAAGAGCAAGGGAGGTCTTTCCATTTTCTGGTGTCTTCTTCAATTTCTTTCTTCAAAGACTTATAGTTCTTGTCAAGTAGATCTTTCACTTCCTTGGTCAGGGTTACCCCAAGGTATTTTATGCTATTTGTGGCTATCGTGAAAGGTGATGCTTCTCTGATTTCCCTCTCTGCTTCCTTATCCTTAGTGTATAGGAACGCAACTGATTTTTTGGAGTTGATCTTGTATCCTGCCACATTACTAAAGCTGTTTATCAGCTGTAGGAGTTCTTTGGTAGAATTTTTGGGGTCGCTTATGTACACCATCATATCATCTGCAAATAATGAAAGCTTAACTTCTTCCTTTCCAATACGAATCCCCTTGATCTCCTTATGTTGTCTTATTGCTATTGCTAGAATTTCAAGCACTATATTGAAGAGGTATGGAGAGAGTGGACATCCTTGTCGTGTTCCTGATTTTAGTGGGATGGCTTTGAGTTTTTCTCCGTTTAATTTAATGTTAGCTGTTGGCTTGCTGTAAATAGCTTTTATTATATTTAGGTAGGACCCTTGTATCCCTATTCTCTCCAAGACCTTTATCATAAAGGGGTGTTGAATTTTGTCGAATGCTTTTTCAGCATCTAGTGAAATGATCATATGGTTTTTTTCTTTCAGTTTATTTATATGTTGGATTACATTGATAGATTTTCGTATGTTGAACCAGCCCTGCATCTCTGGGATGAAGCCTACTTGATCATAATGGATAATTTTTCTTATGTGTTCTTGGATTCGGTATGCCAGTATTTTATTGAAAATTTTTGCGTTGATGTTCATGAGTGAGATCGGTCTGTAATTCTCTTTCTTGGTTGGGTCTTTTTGTGGTTTTGGTATCAGGGTAACTGTAGCTTCATAAAAGGAATTTGGCAATGACTCTTCTGATTCTATATTGTGAAATACATTAAGGAGTATAGGTATTAGTTCTTCTTGGAAGTTCTGGTAGAATTCTGCATTGAAACCATCTGGTCCTGGGCTTTTTTTCGAAGGGAGATTTTTGATAACCATTTCTAATTCTTCGCGAGAAACCGGTCTATTTAGATCATTCACCTGGTCTTGGTTTAGCTTTGGTATATGATACTTATTTAAAAAAATGTCCATTTCTTTTGTATTTTCCAGTTTTGTGGCATACAGGCTTTTGTAGTAAGATCTAATGATTCTCTGAATTTCCTCTGTGTCTGTGTTTATGTCCCCCGTTTCATTTCTGATCTTATTTATTTGCGTGTTCTCTCTCTGTCGTTTAATTAGTTTGGATAGGGGTTTGTCGATCTTGTTGATTTTCTCCAAGAACCAGCTTTTTGTTTCATTGATTCTTTGGACTGTTTTCTGTGTTTCTATTTTGTTGATTTCAGCCCTCAGTTTTATTATTTCCAGTCTTCTACTTCTCCTGGGCGCGTCTGCTTCTTTTTTTTCTAGAGCTTTCAGGTGTGTTTTTAAGTCCCCATTGTATGCATTCTCCGTTTTCTTTAAGTGGGCACTTAGTGCTATGAACTTTCCTCTTAGCACTGCTTTCATTGTGTCCCATAGGTTTGAGTATGTTGTCCCTTTATTTTCATTAAATTCAAGGAAGACTTTAATTTCTTTCTTGATTTCTTCCTTGACCCAGGTGTGGTTCAGTAGTTGACTGTTCAGTTTCCATGAGTTTGTCGGTTTTTTGGGGGCAGCATGGTTGTTGCCTTCTAACTTTAATCCGTGATGATCTGATAAGACACAGGTGGATACTGATATTTTTTTGTATCTGTGGAGGTTTCCTTTGTTTCCGAGTATGTGGTCAATTTTTGAGAAGGTTCCATGAGCTGCAGAGAAGAAGGTATATTCTTTCCTATTTGGGTGGAATGTTCTATAGATGTCTGTTAAGTCCATTTGCTTCATTACCTCCAATAATTCTCTTAATTCTCTATTAGGTTTCTGTCTGATTGACCTGTCCCTTGGAGAGAGAGGTGTGTTGAAGTCTCCTACTACTAGTGTGTGTGGTTTGATGTCTGCCTTGAGTTCTAGTAATATTTCTTTTACATAAGTAGGTGCTTTTATATTGGGGGCGTATATATTCAGGATTGAGACGTCCTCCTGATGAATTGTTCCTGTTATGAGTATAAAGTGACCGTCTCGGTCTTTTCTGATTGATTTTAGTTTGAAGTCAGTTTTGTTAGAAATTAGTATGGCCACACCTGCTTTTTTCTTAGGACCATTTGCTTGAAAGACCTTTTCCCAACCCTTTACTCTGAGTAGGTGCCTGTCTTTGTGGTTGAGATGTGTTTCTTGCAAACAGCAGAATGTTGGATCCTGTTTTCGTATCCAATCTTTTAGCCTGTGCCTTTTTATAGGTGAATTGAGCCCATTAATATTAAGTGATATTAATGACCAGTGGTTGTTTACTCCGGTTATTCTTATTGCTTTTGGTAGTAGAGATTGTGTGTCTCCCTTCTTTGAGATGTGCTCGTGAAGGGTCATTAGATGCCTGGGTTATTGTAGGCAGTGTTGGCAGTGTTGGATTCCTTGGGTTGCGATTTTCCTTCTATTACTTTCTGTAGTGCTGGATTTGTGGCTACGTATTGTTTAAATTTGTTCTTATCCTGGAATGTCTTGTTTTCTCCATTGATAATGAACGATAGCTTGGCTGGGTATAGTAGTTTGGGTTTGCATCCATGGTCTCTTAGCTTCTGCAGAACCTCTATCCAGGACCTTCTGGCTTTCATAGTTTCCATCGAGAAGTCAGGTGTAAGTCTGATCGGTTTACCTTTATAAGTTACTTGCCCTTTTTCTTTTGCAGCTCTTAATATTCTTTCTTTAACCTGTATATTTTGTGTTTTGATTATTATATGGCGAGGAGATGTTTTTCTTTGATCCAGTCTGTTTGGTGTTCTGTATGCTTCTTGAATATTTAAATGAATATCTTTCTTTAAGTTGGGAAAGTTTTCTTCCATAATTCTGTTGAAAATATTTTCTGGGCCTTTGAGCTGTGACTCTTCTCCTTCTTCTATTCCTATTATTCTTAGGTTTGGTTTTTTTATTGTGTCCCATAGTTCCTGAATGTTTTGTGTTGAGAATTTGTTGGCTTTGCTGTTTTCTTTGATCTGTTCGTTTATTTTCTCTATGGTGTCCTCAGCATCTGAGAGTCTTTCTTCTAGCTCTTGTATTCTATTGATTATGCTTGTTTCTGTAGACTCTGCTCGTTGGCCTAGATTTTCCATATCCAGCTGGTCCTCAGTTTGTATTTTCTTCTTTGCCTTCATTTCAGTTTTCAATTCTTGAACTGTTTCCATTACCTGCTTGATGGTTTTTCTTGGTTTCCCAGGGTATCATGTACGTATTTACTCATTTCTTCAAACTTTTTGTTATACTTCTCATCCATTTCTATAAGGGCATTTTTTACATGTTGTTTAAGGGACTCTATTATCTTCATAAAGTCGATTTTTTCCACTTCTTCTGTGTTAGGTTGTTCAAATACTTCTGTTGTAAGATCATTGGGTTCTGATGTTTTCATGTTGTTTTTCGGATTATTGGGTGAATTCTTGCCTTGGCGCCTGCCCATTTCCTCCTATTGATCCTATCCAATGGGTCCTTTAAAAACCGGATCAGGTTTCCCTGCTGGCCAAGGGCTCCGCTTACAAAATGCCCTCACTCTCTTTCGTGGTTCCTGCTGCAGGCCAAGAACCCTCTCACCCCTCCGAAGGATCTTCAGGACAGGACCAGGCTCCCCTTGTGCCAGTGACCTGGCCAACCAAAAGCCTACCTCTTTGATTCAATTGTAGTAGGGCGAACTGCTCTCCTTATTGCACGCCTGTCCCCGCCGCTTGGGTCTGCCGCTGTGCTGGTCCCCGAAAGCCTCTTCCTGTATGTGGTGTTGCTCCGCAGCGTCTGGCCGCCGCGCCGCGCCGCTCCGCCGCGTCTGGCCGCCGCGCCGCGCCGCCTCTGTGTGTCTGGCCGCTGCGCCGCTCCGCCTCTGCACCGCTCTCTTTGACTTTTGACTAGATCTTTTGTCTTCGGATTACACATGTATGTTTGAAAACTTCCCAGAAATGCTATCCTGTACTGTGAAAAAAGGATCGATACCCCAGTTTTTTTTTTAACTGCAGTATGATGTGTTTTCTATCCTTGGTAATCAACTAAGGCTATATGTTTATAAATTTGGTCCTTAGTAATTTTATAGGCTAGTATCTTTTACTTTCTATAGCTATATATGAAGTAGTGGTTCTTTGAGTTTAGTATTGTAGATTCTTATGTTTCTGAAATTCATATTACTCTTCATCTGGATACCAGAATTAGGAGTGTTCAGAATATGGCAGGAAGTACAGGTGGGGTGACCAGGCAGGAAGCAGAGTCAGGGCAATGAGAACAGGAGAATTCTGAGAGGAGAAAAGGGTCAGTCTGCAGTGTGACCCAGACACAGAGGATGCAAGATGAGAATCCCTCACTGACAAAAGGTACCAAGCCCTTTGACTAACACAGACAAGAATAATGGGCTAATTTAAGATGTAAAGTTGATAAGAAGCCTGAGCTAATAGGCAAACCAGTTTATAATTACTGTAGGCCTCTGAGTGTTTCTTTAGGAATGAACAGCTGTGGGACCAGGTGGGACAGAAACTTCTGTCAACAGAAGGACAGTTACTTAACATAACTGTTAAACCCAGTTGCTGAGATAGTTTTTTACTGATGTATGCGACAAATTTGATAGAAGCATCTGTTTATTTCTTAATTTTTTAATTACACATACACTCGTGGTGTGTGTATGTGTGTGCGTGTGTGTGTATGTTTCTGTGTGTCCTAGTGCATGCTGAGTGGTTGTGCAGAGGTCGAGGACAACCTGGTGAAGTTAGTTCTCTCTTTCTACTTTATGAGTTCCTAGGATAGAATTCAGGCTGCAAGGTTGGAGGCAAGTACCTTTTTATCCACTGAAAATTGCTTCATGATTAATGAGACAATGTCTATTCTCATAGTGAGTAACACTACGACCAGCTGATATCAGATACTACATTTTGTTAATGGTATAAACATAAATGTAAATCTTTGCTCTCCTGCATGATAGTCATAACCACATGTGCATTTAGTAACTTGATAAATTTTGAGTTTTATTTATTTCCACTTATTTTAAACTTAAGAATGAGTAGCTTAATTATCAGAAAACTTTCATATATCTTTGAGACAACTTAGAATATATTGTTATATTGTCTGACTTATCTGATGATCTCTAAATACAAAACATTTTCTGTGAAAACTTAGGGTCTAAATCAAAGTGTGCTATATGTGTAAAACGTTGGCTTTAGAAGACTATGCAAAATTAAAAGTTTTTTTCATTGATAATTTTTTTACATTGATTTGGATGAAATGGGTTAAACTTATTACTGTCACTTTTTTTGAGGTTTTATGGTATAACTATTGGTACAACTAAAATGCTGAGAACGAGGCAAGAGCTCACTTGGTGATGTACTTGCTTCATATACATGAACACCCGAGTTCAAGCTCTGGAACCCATGTAAAATGCCAAATATGGTAGCCTGTGCTTATCATACCAGAGTTGAGGTGAAAGTAAGAGGATATTTGGGGCTTGATTACCAGTCAGTTTAGCTTAATTTGTGTGCTCCTGGACAGCGAGGAAACTTCTCGAAGGACGTGAACAGGGTACCATCTTCAGGTACCTGGGAATATCTTTTAGAGTCTACATGCACGCACATATATGCACATTCATCCCCTAAGCGTGTACCTGTGCACATGTGTGCACGTGTGTACACACACACATATGCGCACACAAATATGAAATCATGTATGTGACTTGCATGACTCAGGACTTCAAGAAAGAAAACAATAAATCACTTTCTAGACTTCTCTTCAATTTTTCTATTTTCCCTTTTGTAAATTATGCAAAGAAATGTCTACACTTATATCACACTTTTCTTTCTCAAAATCCCATTATGAATTTTGTGATTTCAGTCTATGTTCCTCAATATTCCAGATAAATAGCTCTTTCCAAAGTCCGTGATGACTTACTGTGTTGGTAAATCCAATGGGTTGTGTCATGTTCACAAAAACCAACCAGGTAAGGCATTTATTTAAATATTATCTATTTCAGCACTATGTGTAATAGGGGGAAAATTTAGAGACAACTTAATGATTCATTATTGGTTGTCTCTGTATAAATTGTTGTGCATCCTTATGACAGGTTTTGAGATAGCTCAGAAGCAGATATTGTGACGCCCCTCTGTCTACTGATGGGAAGAGACCTCAGAGAGATCTTACAAAGTAATAAAGTTAGGTATAGAACCAGGCAGTCTCATTTGTCAATAAAAACACACAAAAGTAATTTTTATATACATATACAGTCTTGTATATGCCTAAATATATCTACAAACATATGTCAAAGGTGTTACAATGTATGACATACACGGAAACTTGCTAGTTTATTCTTCATATGATGACTTTGCTTCAGTGATGAAGAACCATTGCGTTTCATGAAAGGAAAATACATAATAACTACATAAACAGAGTTAAAGGTTTCTGATTTTATTACTACCAACCAATAGTTGAATATTGTGTGTGTGTGTGAATCCAAGTGTGTGCACGTGCATGTGTGTGGGTGTGCATGATGTATGTGTGTATGATATATGTGTGTATTTCTGTCTTTGTGGGTTTTTTGTGTGTATGATGTGTTGTATATAGGTATGTGTATGTATGATGTGTGTGTGTGTTCACGTGCGTTTGTGCATCTCTGGAGGTGGAAGGATAACTTTGGTTGGATTTTAGTTATAGCACTTCACTTTTTTGGAGGCAGGGTCTCTTTTTTGTTATCTGCTGCTATGTACCCAGGCTAGCTGGCCTGTGAGCTTCTGAGAATGCTCTCACCTCTACCTCCCATCTTCCCGCAGGAGCACAACCCTGGGATTACAGATGTACACTACCTACTGAATCACTTCTCTAGCTTTGAATATTTTAGTTATAGACAACTACAATTTTAAACCTAAAATTCAGTTAAAACATTTTATATTCAAGTAAATATTTAAAAATGATTATATGTAAGTTTACCTAAAATAAAATATTGTGAAACAATGACTTTTCATGGTATGTAAGATATGCTCTAAATGTTATGAATTATAGACTAATAGAAATTTTTAGACTCAAAATTATTTTTGAAACTATAATCAAGTATATAATTTCAGTTATAATGTGAATAACTATTGTATGCATTTGTAGATTTACCATAGTTGAAAAATTTTAATTTGCATAGATTTTTCTTGAATTTCCTTTGTCCTTTATCAATTATATATCTATTTAGATGCCTGCAGAGATATATATCATTTATATCATTGTACAGAATTATATAGAAAACAGGCTCTGCACTTGGAAGAATAAAGTTGAGTAGTAACCTTCCAATGTACATTTTTTATTCAATTATATTTATTTCAGATTCTAAGTAGTTGTATTTTAGCTTGGTCTTCATGTTTGACCTTCACCAACATGTGGAAGTCATGGCTACTTTGTTTGCCCTCAATTATAGAAATTTGTCTGTGGTTTGTCCTTTTTACCTGAGGAACAGAGACTGTGTAACAAATGTGTCATAACAAATGCGATTTGAAATCAAGCCCGAGAATAATCCTTTTAAATATCATAAAGGAATATCAAATTAATTCATGCTAAATATTTCCATATTTTGGAATGTAATATCTGTTCTTTAGTGTTATTGACTGTACCATCTCAAGCACTACTTGTCAAAAAAACTTTCTAGGAGTGTACAAATGGTGTCTGTTTCAAAATTCCTAGCACACAGTCTTGAAATACTATAGTGGTATCTGTTTTCAGAACAAAGCACTAGTTGACAATTCAAAGGCATACCTTTTTCTCAATGGTGTATTGTCAAGATGAAATACTTGTGAACAAAAGGTGGAAATGACCGAAGTGGGAGTCAGGTATCCTGGGCTGAGAACAAGAATTGCAAATAGAAATGCAGGAGACGTCTAAGCGCTTGAATGACTGAATGACGGACAGCTCAAAGACAAGATGGGATTTCAGCGATTTTCAAAACATAGCTGTTGTGTTCTACTTTGAAGCACCTGACTGTCTCTCTTCTTTAATTGGAAGATGGTAAATATTCAGTGCTTGGAAATATATATAGGCTTCAGTTTACTTGACAGCAATATAAATAATTACATTTACCAGAATTCATTGGATAACTTGATTATTAAATCCATGTTTTAAGATATATTTTATAGATTAGTTATTTATATGTAAATGATAAAATATAATTTCATGTTTCTCCATGATTATATAACAACTATAAAATAGAGAAAATTCTAGTCATATTGATATAATCAAATTATTAATATACTCTGAATGGCTAAGATAAGAAATGTCAATTCCTGTTAAAACAAAAATAATTCTAGATGATTAATTTGTAAAATACTCATAAGGAATATTTTAAGTAGTTCCTTTATAACAGCACTCATTTAAAAATCCCATCTGTGGTCATCCACATGATGAAAATCATGCTAATTCTAGAGACTATGACATCAATATCAGAAAAGCATTACTGAATAGCCAGACACCGATTATTTTCGGGAACATTTCTGCTAATGAGCAATATATTTCACAATATAGGAAATCAAATGTCCAGAGATGTAAGAAGTAAGATATCTCAAGATATAAAGATAACTTAAAATGACATCATGAAATTGGCAGGCAAATGGATGGAACTAGAAAAGAAATCATACTGAGTGAGATAACCAGACCCAGAAAGACAAACATGGTATGTATTCGCTCATAAGTGATTACTAGATGTAAAGCAAAGGATAACCAGGCTACAATCCTTCGTCCCGGAGAAGCTAGATAACAAGGAGGACCCTAAGAAGGACACATGGATTTCCCTGGGAAGAGGAAATAGATGAGATATTCTGGGTAAACTGGAGGTGTGTGTGGGGGGAATAGAAAGGAGGGGAGGAGGGTTCAGGATGGTCAAGTTGGGGACAGGACGGAAAGGGAGAGTAATGAAAAGAGATATCTTGATAGAGGGGGCCATTATGGGGTTAGGGAGAAACCCGGTGTCAGGGGAACCTCTCAGGAACCCACAAGGATGACGACCCCAGTTAAGACTCCTAGGAATAGTGAAGAGGGTGCCTGAACTGGCCTTCCCCTGCAGTTGTTTATTGGTGACTACCCTAATTGTCATCATAGAGCCTTCATCCGGTACCTGATGGAAGTAGATGCAGAAATTCACAGCCAAGCACAGTCCAAACTCTGGGAGTCCAGTTGAAGAGAGGGAGGAGGGATTGCATGAGTAAGGGGGGGAGGAGGGATCAAGGTCATGATGGGAAAAATCACAGAGACAACTGATCTGAGCTTGTGGGAGCTCAGGGACTCTCTGGATGGATATCTCGGGAGCCGGCATGGAAATTACCTAGGCTCTGGGGTGACAATTATATAGCTTGGTCTTTTGTGGGGCCCCTAGCCGTGGGACCAGAACCTGTCCCTAATGCATGACCTGGCTCTTTGGAATCTACTCCCTATGCTGGGATGCCTTGTTCAGCCTTGATGCAGTGGGAGGAGCTTGGACCTGTCTCAACTTGGTATGCTGTCTTTGTATATTCCCAAGGGAATCCTTACCCCATCTGAATGGAGACAGAGGATGAGTGGATGGGGGAAGAGTAGTGAGGTGAGGGAAGGGAAGGGAATCAGAGGAGGGAGGGGAAAACTGTAATTGGTATGTAAATTAAGTAAAAAATGATGAATGTGTAGAAAAAAGCTTGCCTAAGAAGGCTGCTTGGAGAGGAAGATTATCAATAATCTTACCTAGCTGCGAACCCTGTAAGCTACAATAATGGCTGGCCAGGAAAGAAATGAGAATGGGTGCAATAGCGGCATGAATGTTTTGAGGGTAACATATTATTTTCTAACTGGATCTAAAGCTTGTTCCCCAGGATGAAGCTCATACCTGGTACTATAAGTCTGGCCAAGAACTCACAGCCCCAGAAGTCAACCTACTACTATTATTTTGTTAAATGCACATAGTTTCAAGCCGTCCTCTGACTACATATTTTTATACCTATGCTCCAGTGGATGGTTCTTCGCTCATACGGGCAATGCTCTTTGGATTCAGTGGGTTATAATCTACACAACACAAAGGATATGATGCTGGGAGATGTGGAGGAAACTGGAAGGAGCTGGATGGGAGGAATAGGGGGTGGATATGATCAAAAGACATTGTATACATGCCTGAAATTCTCATAAAATGAATAAAATATTTTAAGAAAAAAGATATGACAATGTGTGCCTATTTGTGTGCGTGTGTGCTTGCATACATTCATGTGCATGTGTATGTATACTTCTACTGCAAGAGTGACAGTCAATCTGATACACTGTCTTATAAGTAAAATGAAATTTCATGGATTTAAATGGAAGCTGAGAAAAGATTTGGAGCTCCAGATCATTGTTATAATAGGAATTTAATGATGCAATTATCAATAATTCAATCTATGTAGGCTATGACATATTTTAAATTAAATTTCTTGTTTAAATCAGGACTATTTGATTAAATATATTTTTGAAGAAGAATAATTAATTGAGAAGCTTTGGTGTTTAATCAGACTATAAGCAAAGTTAACACCGTGTGCCACAATACATTTTTCATAATAAATTAATTTTATTTGGATGAACTCAGCAATAAAACCTAGTACACAGAAGTAGAGTCAGCTTAAGAAGGTCAAACACTTGATCAGCATACTCCAGCGCTCAGGACACCCTTCATTGAATTCAGGTACAGTGAGAACTCTCTTTTGCGTCCTTTCTGAGACAACGGAGCTATTAGTAACAGGAAGGCTCCACTATCACTATCAATTACAACGGTGACCATTGCTACTGGCTTTCCGTTTCTCTAGTCTGAACTTCATGAGTAGGTCAATTCATTTGAAGTCTGCATTATCTCAGTGAAATCCTCACAGTGCTTGATGTCACTGGATCTGGGCACACTCCAGGAACTGCTTAATCTCAAGCAAAAGAGGACATGAGACTCTGCCCCACCATATATGTTCCCAGAGGCCCCTAGGAAGTGATGTCAAGCTTTGTGAACTCAGCCTTACTACCTCCACTGAATCCCCCAGGGACGGTGACTCATCATGAGTCCCAAAGTAGGGCCCATAGCTACACTGGCTGCAGTGGTCGTTATCTGTGACACCACATAGTGGAAACAGCTGTCACCTGAGAGGCCATGCTGACCTGAAGGGTCAGATCAGGAAGAACATCTTTGGTTTCCTCATGGCTTCCTAAGTCTTTGCACCCAACTAGAAAACAAACTGTGAACTCTGCGAAGTACTTTGAGGCTTCTGCACTTTGCTGTGGTATTTTATAGCATAAATAGAAAATTAATGAAATATTGAGTATAGTTGTCCAAATAAAATAAAGAACCCTTTGGCTTTTTAAAATGTTAGTCTGGTTTCTTTCTTTCCTTCCTTCTTTCTTTCTTTCTTTCTTTCTTTCTTCCTTCCTTCCTCCCTCCCTCCCTCCCTTCCTTCCTTCCTTTCTTCCTTTCTTTTTTGTTTTTTCGAGACAGGGTTTCTCTGAAGCTTCTGGAGCCTTTCCTGGGACTAGCTCTTGTAGACCAGGCTGGCCTTGAACTCACAGAGATCCTCCTGCCTCTGCCTCCTGAGTGCTGGAATTAAAGGTGTGTGCCACAAACACCCAGCTGTTAGTCTGGTTTCTATCACTGTGACAAGTAGCTGAGATGATCAGCTTGCTAAGAGAAAATCTTGATTTGGAGGAATAGTTTCAAAGTTTTAGCCCATGGTTCGTTGGCTCCATGGCTTTTCAGCACAAAGTGAGGTGGTACAACATAGTGGGATCATGTGTTCTGGGTGATGCTGGTGAATACTGCCCACCATGGTGGGTGGGTGAAGAGAAGGGATGTTTAGGGTCTCAAATACGCCACTCAAGGGTGTTCCCATGGTAACCTAACTTCCGCTAGGCCCCACCTACTGATGACTTTCATTACTTCTCTATAATGCCGCGGGCTCAGGACTAAATCTTCAACACAGCAGGTATTTGTGGGAACATTTTGGCTCTGAATTATAGTGGGTTTTCAGTAATTATGGTGGGTTTCTGTAAGGCAGCTTAAGATGAAAGCAATGACACACACACAAATTTGTGATGGATTAAAGCCTTGTAGCCCTTACTTTTAAGAATGTAGTTCTGTCTCAGTGTCTGGACATTTTTGAATGGAGCTATAGTTTAACCTACATATGGCATTGATTTGAAATGAGAGAGTCATATTCAGTCTATAGGCTATTATCATGTGGAATTGTTGAAGACATGACTTTTGACACATACATTTATACATTTTAGAATAAAAAGAGGTATCTTTTGGGATTTTAGAGCGATTATCTGTGAGAAATAATCCTGTCAAAACATCTACCATGCCCAGTTTTGAGAAGAGAAATAAAATCCAGAGGGATTGATTAGTTTTGTCAAATTCAAGTATCTATTTAATTCAGTCTGGGTTGAAACTTGAGTCTCTGAAGCGAGTCCTTCAGAGCTTCCAGCTGATCTATCTCCACTGTAAGGGAAGGGCCTGCTTGTTTGTCCCAGCCACCCAGCTAGCTTCCACCTGAAATAACCACACAGAAATTGTATTCATTAAAACACTGCTTGGCCATTAGCTCTAACTTCTTTTTTATTTTTTATTTTTTTGACACATAAAGTTGTTTAATTAGGTTGTCAGCAATTTAGAAAACCAGTTTGTGAGGATACATCCCATTGGTCAGACAGGAGAGCGCAGGTAGCCCTGCAGCTGAGGAACAGCTTTGATCTTTGGCAGAATCTGTGAGTCCACCACTTTCTGATCAGCCTTGCGCTGCTCTGTAATCTCATATTTCTCCTTCTCTGTGTCAAGGATCTCACCCTCCTGATGCCTGGGCTTACGCAGCTGCTTTTTCTTGAAGTAAGCATCAGTCAGGTGTTTGGGGATTTTAACTGTGCTGATATCAACTTTTGTAGAGGTGGCGATGACAAACTTCTGATGTGTTCTTCTCAAAGGAACTCTGTTGAGGGCAAGAGGTCCTGTCACAAGCAGTAAACCACTGCCCAGTTGCTTCAGGAAAACCACTCTCTTGCCCCTGTGGCGCCCGGTAAGGATGATGAGGACAGTCCCAGGAGTGATGCTGGCACGCAGGCGTCTCACATGCTGACTGAAGGGCTTTTTGCCATGACTCAGCAGCTTCCGAGGCACGTCTTCAGTAGGATAATACCTGGGCATTTTTCGAAGCTTAACCACCCGGGTACCACCATTCTTGTCACCACCAACTGGTTTTGTGACAGTGGCAAGGACCTTTTCCTTTTTCTTCTTCTTTTCAACCTTGGTTTTTGCAGCTGTGTATTTCCTTTTGTACATGGCCTTTCTGGAATACATAGCAGATCGGGAGTACCTGCCAATTCCTCTAACAAGGACTGGATTTCGGCTGCAATGGGGCTTCCCCTTCTTGAGCTTTTTAGCCTCAGGGTCACCCTTTTTGGCTGCACCAGCGGCAGGGGCATCACCACCAGCCTTCTTGGCTGCAGGTTTCTTCTCTTTTGTATCAGGTTTCTCGCCTTTTTCACCCGCCATCTTGCAAGATGGGAAAGACAGCTCTAACTTCTTATTGGCTAACTCTTACATATTAGTTTAACCCATCTCCATTAATCTGTGTATGGCCACATGGCAGTGGCTTACCGGAGATTCTAACCAGCGTCCATCTCCAGTGCAGGATCCATGGTTTCTCTGACTCTCCTTTCTTCCTCCCAGGATTCAGTCTGTTTTCTCCACCTACCTAAGTTCTGTCCTATCAACTAGGCCAAGGCAGTTTCCTTATTCATTAGCCAATGAAAGCAATACACAAACAGAAGGAACTCCTACACCACTTCACCCTTGCGTTTGTGTGATTATCACCATGTCTGTGCCTCTCTACTGTATGCTGTGCCGTGGCATTGCCCTTCCCAAGGTGTGATAAGGACTCTTTGCATTTTATTATTGCCTCTAGACACTCATCTTTTCAGTTGAAATAGTATGCTTTGTCTGAGGTGGTTTATAGTGTCTTAGCTATACAAATAAGCCACAAGGCCCCAAACTTAATATTTAGCATTGGAGAAACAACAGTAGAAGCAGCAGCACTAACAAACCCCGCCTCCAAGACAAAAATGCTTCCCATCAATAAAACAAAAAGGTCAACTAACCAAATAAACAACCGAACAACAAAGCAGCCAAGCAAATGCAAGCCAACTTTGGAAAACACATGTGACAGATTGTGCTCTGGTTAGATTAAAATTGTAATTATACTACTAGATTGAAAATTAAATTATTGAGGAGAGCTATACTATCACCGCTGTGTGTCCTATACAAACTCCAATTCCCAGTTATTAGCACTCAATAAATTATTGTTTTTCACAATTTTGTCAATTCAAGTACCAGGCATTTCATATGCTCTCTGATGGTTCAATATTTTTTGTATATTTGCATTTGATTTAATATCAGTACACATCAACTGACTTTTCTGATAATACAATTCCTTGAGTTTTCAGACTTATATAGAGTCATGCTTTTAGAGTACAGAATAGTTTATTATTCTATAAATACAATCTTATAATCTACCTTACTATAGTTGCTGCCTCTCATTTCCCAACCTCTGTCAAAAACACTGGTCATTATATTTTTTGTATTTTTGAGAATAACTGCTATATAAGAAGAATTAAAAGAATAGGTAATCAATTTTAGGATTGCTCAAAAATTTGCTTAAACTTTCTGTAGAGTTATCAAATAAATGTCTGTGTTCCATTTATGCTATTTTTCTAAGTCCAATGGTGTTTTTAATTTAAGAAAAGATAAGTTAACAATAATTTAGAAGTCTGTCTCTTTTGAAAGAAAGTTACGAAAGGGTTGAGTACTGGATATATGGGATCAGATGGTTACCAACTGTAGTTTAATTCATTTTGAAAAACCACTATGTTGCTTTCCTTTTTCATAAAACCCTATACAGAGCTGTGCAATTTAAGTCATTTAAGCATGCATTTTTAGAAATAAAATGTATTGCTTTACACAGACTTCTGTTCAACATCAATAATGACAACTAACGTAGATTTCTGGCTATTTAGATTAGGAGGATCTTGTAAATTGGTGTGATTTATAATAAGCTTTTTATTGTGTGGTTCTCTAACTTGCTCATTGGTCTAAGTCAATTTTTTTGAAATAAAAAGTTATAGATACGGACAGTTGAATATTAGCTCATTAGAAATGTTAACCAATTGTTAATAATGATTTAATGAAAATGTGATAGAGGATATATAAACTTTGAAGAGAAAAGACAAAAATGCTTCCCATCAATAAAACAAAAACCAAATAAACAACCGAACAACAAAGCAGCCAAGCAAATGCAAGCCAACTTTGGAAAACACATGTGACCTTGTGTCAGAGGAATTATCATTTAGTTTGGTTATTTTATTTCAATGAGATTAACAGAGAATGAGTGAATTCAATGTAATATATAAGACTAGATTCAAAGGAAAAGAGAAACAGAAATGTATAAAAAGGAACAAATCTGATTTACTGAGTGTTTATATAGGTCATATTTTGTACTAAACTTTTTATTTTCAATAGATTATACAATCATCAGGGGAGTCATGAAGAATAAGTAAGAAACTGTCTAATTTAATACTTTACCCAATAATTCCATGAATAAACCTGTTCCTTATAGCTCTTTGCTCATTTAATGAGAATTTATTGGTTACTTCCTGCAGTATATCACTTTTTCTAGTGACTGTAATTTTTCTTACCACTGTGCACCATGTTCTCTGACAGTGCCTTCTCTCATTGACCCTGACCCTGGCTGTGGGCTTACTTTTCACCATGAACAATAATACATGTGACACAACTCATAAAATTGTAATTGCCATTTTATGATACTGCACTTGGTTTTGTATCTTTGTCTGGTCATGGGCCAGTGCTGGAACCAATCTGCTGAAGGGATACAGGAAGTTCATGAAGGAGAGCTGTGACCATCTGACCTTGAAACTGTGCCAGAACAGTCAAGAGTGGCAATACCTGATCAGCTTCCTGCTCCCTGGAATGTTGAAAGAAGTCAGCTCTGACACCCAGAAAATTTCTCAGTTGACCTGTAAAATTTTGAGCAATAACAAATGGTAATTACCACTTAAGATATCCCATTTTGAGGGGATTTATAGTATAGCTTTGTTCTGATACTAGACAAGCTGTAACACAGCAAATATTGTGGTATCTATTGAGAACTCAAAAATAATGAGTAAATAGTCCTGTTCTAGTGACGTACATTTTTCTGGGGAGACAGATATCAGCATTGGCTAGTGGTTTTAATCACAAGAGTAACAATAATGACATGGGAGGCAAGAGGATTGTACATGAAGTCACCTGAGACACGTTGGAAAAGGAAGGGGCATTTTAACAGGATCTTGAAGAATGAAGAATTCCTTTATTGTGAGAGGAAAAAAATTATGATAAAAGGAAAGATATTGTCTTAGTTAGGGTTTCTATTGCTCTAAAGAGACACCATGATCTCAGCAGCTCTTATAAAGAAAAATGTTTAATTGGGGTGGCTTGCATGCAGTTCAGAGATTCAGTCCATTATCATGGTAGGACATGGCAGAGTAGAGGAAGACATAGTGCTATAGTGTAGCTGAGAGTCCTGTATCTTGTAGGCAAAAGGAAGTGGTCTGAGTGTCACTATGAGAGAAACTTGAGCAAAAAAGACTTTAAAGCCCACCCCCACAGTGACACACTTCCTCCAAAAAGACCACATCTATTTCAATGAAGCTACACCTCCTAATAGTACCACTCCCTTTGGGGGTAATTTTCTTTCAAATCACCACAGATATATTCAAAGAGAGATTATATCAATGGAAAAGCTAAGAAAAAATGAAGGAGTTGAAGCTAAAGTTGGTTGGTTGGTTAATAAGGAATAGACATTTTTTAAGCAATTTGCTCTAGGAGTACTCAGTGAACATTTGTTTTAACTATTAATAATGGATGCACTATCTGTATCCTTTCATAGTTATGTTCATCTAGCCAGTTCTATAAAACCATCAGTGTTGATATTACTGAAAACTCTGTATTAGGGGTATAGATTTACTGATGAAGCAGAGACAGTCTTATGTGATTATTAGTTGTTGGAGGACATTATTCCTGGGGAAATAGCAAATGTCTACTCACCTCAGATAGGGAGGTGATAACAGATCAAAGTATAAATACTACCAAAATCACAATTTGGAAACCAGTGAGTTTATCAGTGTTATTTACAGGACTGTAGCTGAGGTAGTTACATCCAGGAGCAGAAATACTTGAAGACAGCTTCATTACCAAAAGCCCACCCCAACATGGGTGACAGTTCAAGAAATCTGTAAACATTTTACAACCAGGAGGCAACTAAGGAAAGTGGAAGGTTTCTCTTCTAGGTAGCTCAGTTGGACTAAACCTCTTCTAGACAGCTGGGTTAGCCTGAGAATCTCTTTTTTAGTCCTTACTCTTTGTTATCCTTACTTCTTTGCAATCCTTACTCTCTAAGTAGTTCTCACTGCTTATATGTGTTTGAAGAATGAGAAAACTAGTGAATCTATTTAGTTTCAGTAACTTCCTGAAGCTTTTGAGTTGTTTTCCTCCTGATCTTAATGAGCTTCCCCATGGGATAGAAAGTTTCACCTCTCTTTGGAGCCTCCTCAGTCTTAAGAGAATCCCCTCTGAGATGGAAAGTTTTATCTTGGAGTAAATTGCTATACAACATTAGTGCAGTGATATTTTGTAATTCTACGTAGAACAATGATTTACCATCTATATTAACCATGTTTTTTTCATAAGGCACAACTGTTTCTCTGGAGAAGTCATTTTAGCTTAATCATTCCCTTTTTGACAACCACTAGGCCATTTTGTCTTCATTAGATATGCCTAGTAACTTTGATATTGTTGTATTAGCTTAGTTTTTATTTTAAATTGACATAAACTATAGTAATCTGGGAAGAGGTAACCTCAGCTGAGATAATTTCTTTATAACATTGGCCCATAGGCAAGTCTGTGTTGCATTTTCTTGATTGATGATTGGTGTGGAAGGGCTCCGCCGACTTTGGGCAGTGACACCTCTGGACAGGGGGTCCTGAGTTGTATAATAAACCAGAGTGAGCAAAGCAGGAGGAACAGCCAATAAACAACACTCCTTCATGGCTTCTTTATCAGTTTCTACCTCTAGGTTCTTGCCTTGAATTCATGCCCTTAATTCCCTGGAAGATAGACTACAAACTGTAAAATGAAACACACTGTTCTAATTTCCTTATACTCACAGATAAGTGTAGTCCTTGTACTTTATCAAGGAAGCATCCCGTTGGAACACATAAAGAAAAGTATAGAAAACCACAACCAACCAAAATGCAGAATTGTGGAGCCCAGTCCCTGTGGAAATATCTACAGTACAACTCCATCACCTAAGTCTCAGGATTATTGTAGAAGAGCAGGAAGAGAGATTGTGAGAGCCAGAGGATCAGAAGGTTTGTTGTGAGACTGTGGGTTCTAGGAATGCCAGAAACTGCACACATAAAATCTCACCAACACACCTGCCCTAGCATGATCTGAATAAGGACAATAATAGTCACACTAACATGGATGGGGAAGGGGAACTCCCAAGGCCTCAACCCTACAAAAGAGCTATAGGCAGCTAAGAAATGGTGAGAGTGGGAGTAGTCTTCCCCATGGAAGGGTACACTGATATCCAATACTAAATGGTCAACCCTGAAAATAAACATATATAATTAACATTATACAGACTAAGCAGGTTGTATTTATGTATTTAAGGATATATGATTTTCAAGGCATAAAAGGTCAGGGAAAGTAGCTGAAGCATGGCGCTAAGAAAGGTCAGGCTGGGATATAGGTGAAGGGGCAGCCTCGGTGGCAGTAAAGCCCCAGGACTGAAGGCATTATGAAGAGAAGCTGGGGTTTGGGACAATGTAGCAGGGTCAGAATTCCTGAAGAATGCCCTGGAGAGGCTATTGGTGAAAGTGTACTCCAACTTCAATGGAGGCTCTAGTATACTAGAAATGTCAGCTCTGCTGAATAACCACTGAGGACAGCAGTGAGTATGGAGTAGAGGCAAGCTGTGCATGTTTTGGATGACAGAACTGGAGAAATGGAGCTTTCTACAGCTCAGAAGATTGTAAATGGGTGCCAGACTTCAAGAACTGAGTTTTTTTTTTTTTTAAACAAATCACAATCCCAGAAACCTAGACAACAATGAGGACCCTAAGAGAGACATACACGGATCTAATCTACATGTGAAGCAGAAAAAGACAAAATCTCCAGAGTAAATTGGGAGCATGGGGACCATTGGAGAGGGTTAAGGGGAGGGGAGAAAAAGGAAGGGGAGCAGAGAAAAATGTATAGCTCAAAAAAAAAAAATTGCGACATCAAAAAAAATGTAAAAAAAAAAAAAAAAGAGAACCGAACTTTTTACACTGTTAAATTTTAGTTTTGCTTTTTAAAAATTGTGAACATGCTCTGTATCTTCCACCTTGGAGTAAAACAATATTTAATTTGTTTTGCATATTGTGTTTTACAGGAATCTTGAATTCTTTAGATTTTAGATATTTAACAAGACTGAACTTTTGAAGTGTTTGAATTCTTTTTAAAGACTTTTAAAAGTTGGAATGCTTTATATTGTGATATTGCTTTGAATTTGAGATCTTAAGCATAAGCAAGGAAGGAAAAGCTATATCTGAAGGGTGATGCGCTTGTGTGCCAAATTCGAAAGAGGTCACGTGTGCTGGCTAGCTTTTATTTCTCCTTGACAAAGGCTGAGTTAGTCAGCTGAGAAGAAGGGACCTCATCTGAGGATATGCCTCCATCAGACTGGTCTGTAGGCAAGTCTGTGGTGCATTCTTTGATTGGTTATTGAAGCCCACTGTGGGAAGGTGCTACTCCTGGGTAGGCGGTGATGAGTTATAAAAAAGGGGAGGGTGAACAAGACATAAGGAGCAAGTTGGTAAGCAGGACCATTGCACCAGTTCCTAACTTGACTTCCTGACCTGACTTCCCTGGAAACTGGACTATAAACTGTAAGCTAAAATAAATCTTTCCTTTCCCAAGTTGCCTTTGTCATTAGTTGCCTTAGCCTGTCTTCAGGCCCTGGAACTGAATACCACAGAAATAACTTATAAGTAGCAGAAGTTTATTGTTTGCAGTCCTGGGGTCCAGTGTCAAGATGCTGACATCTGTTGAAGGCTTCCTGACTGCGAAGCAGAGAAAATCAATCACATACTGAGACTTAACAATCGTGTTAGCTGACACGTCCACTTTGCATTTATAAAACCATTACAGTGCCATCATGGGTCTTCATCTTCATGATCGTATCTAAGCCTCCATCCCAAAGGCCTCATCTTTAAATCCCATTAACATTTGACTTAGAACAGGCGTTCCAAGAGACATATCAAAATCATAGCAGAAAATGGTTTCAATACCTTTATTTCTTACTCATAATAAAACTGTGATAAATTTTAGTTGACATGTTAATAAAGCATAAGTAAACAATAACAAACCTAATGAGAATGTGGATGTTTAAAAATTGGCTGGTTTTGATGACATGTGTGGTTTCCTCTTCAATTTATCGGAGTGGTGACTCAGTCTTTCTCCTCGTGACCTCAGCACCCATAAGTTCCTAGAATCTCCTAGTTGGGTATTTATTCGGGAACATGTGACATAAGTGGAAGAAATAAGTGGAAACCATATGTTCCAGACACGCAACTTAAGGATATTTTCTCTGTTAGTTTGGATTGAGAAGTCCCATTTCCCCCACCCCCACCCCTCGCTCAGCCAAAGGCAAGGGCGTTAAGATTGTGTTTCAGAGAGTGTTAACACTTTTTCAGTGGTAAAATGCACTAAAGTCCTTCAGGGAAATTGAGCTTTACAGCAGATGTCAGAATAATAATTTATACATTGTCTCAACCATAGGACATCTCTTATCAATTCTCCCTAAACAACCACAGCGAAGCAATTCCCGGACATCTTGACGGATGGAGCGAAGCAAAATATAAGGACTTCGGGCTGCTCACCTCTCAACCAAGTGACCTTGTTTGTCTTTAACACAGGCTAAATTAAGTGAATCAGTTCTAAAGAAGAGTTGAAAATTCAAAGTGGCTCTAAAGTAAACATTGTCTTGTCTGGTCATTCTGTATTTCTTCTTTATGGATTGCAAATACGAATATTTTGACTGCAGTCTTTGCTTTTTAGAACTTCAGTTGAATTTTATTCCTTCTAAAAATCTGTATAAATTTTTAATCTTATCTTTTTTACTGATATGGATTTCTTCCTCCATGTCTTTTATTTTACTTGTTTCCCTCTCAAACTTGGAAGAAGAAGAATTTTTTTTTTTCATTTACTTTTATTTTCTTTGGGCCTTGATGTTTGAGAAACAGACTTTTTCTTAGTTGTCTTGGTGCTGTGGCAGTGTTTTAAGTTCATGAGATTTATTCATTAGCTCTTTTTGTCTCTGGTTCTTTCAATGAACTCAAGGCACAAAGAATTTAAACACACAGCACCCTCTTAAGTCACCAAACAGTAGCAATAGAAGCAGGACCCAGAAAATGAAAGAGGAAGGACATTTTTTTCTTTCTTGATGGCTTTCATTACATGTAACATGGTAGCTGTGTAGTTTGGTGGGGTTGAAAAATATGGTCTGCCTGGAGAACACACAGCAGTTCAAAGTTGTGTGATATTATTTGTTTGTCTAAGAAGCAGGGTGGCTGGGAAGAGGTGGCCAAGTGGTTAAGGTGATGACCTGCTGAAAAGCAGGGAGGCTACCACGGACTTTGGGATCAGATGCTGGCTGCACTGTGTGGAAGAAATTGAGTAAACTCATTATTTTGCTTCCTTTTAATGCCCTTGTATTTTCTAAGGGCACCTTTGGAACAGCGTATCAATGAAAGGACCTAAGAGTCTGACATTTGGGCAAGCTTCTTGTATATAAACCCAGGGCCCGTGGTGCCAGGCCTTTCTATTAGTATCATCCGTTTTGTTAGCGTTTTTCCAATTTATCTTGTGTTACTAACTCTCAGTGTACTATGCCTATTGTAAATATTTAAGCATTACTGTTGACATAAAGATAATACTGACAAATTGAGTTAACATTTCTGTTGAGGATTACCGACCATGTGTAGCCCGGAGCAACTTTGACACCCGTACCAAGCCCTATACTCGGGCCAAATTGTGTTTAGTCTACAATACAACACTGTTTCTCAAATTAATTTTTAGCTTTGATTTACACAAAACACGAGACAACCTTTCTTGCATCAATTAATTGTTTGACTTTCCTAATACATTTCCATTTTAACGAGATTATGCCTATATCAAAGGAAAAGGAATGCATGCAAGATGTTGGTGTCTTGGGTGTGCACAGCCACCCATTCTGGGACCTCCCACCTCTGTGATCTGATGAGTAGAACAGCCCTGCTTCTTTGACGCCTCACCTGAAGCTGTTCACACATTGCTGTACCCCAATTGGTGTATGAGATTCATGTTATGATTAGTGTTAGCATTATTTAAGTACACATAAGAAAAATAACTTGAATTTTATTTCATAAGACTGCCACAAATTCAAAGACAGACAATTAGCAAGGGAAGTGGAAAAAGATTATCAAAAAGTGGCATTTCCATCTTTAGGTTAATGCATTTCTGATAACTACTAGAGGATTCATCTCTGAGATTAGATGCAAGCATATAATAGGCATTTTGACTTTTAAATCAACCCTTTGTATTAATCATTCTCCCAGGTTTATAATACAGTCACCAGAGAAATATATTTAGAGAGGTTTTATTGTAAATGCCACGAGCCTCCCCATATCTCTTAACTATGGAGGCAGTTAGGTTTTGGTCCTTTCAGGCTCCAATGTGTTAATGAATTAGGATGAACAATTCCCTTTGCTGTTTTGATTAAATTCTGCTTCAATAGAAAAGCTTAGTACTGCCAGATTTATGGAGTTCAAAACACACATTAATTTGAGTTATTTCCTTTTTTCTTAGTTCATGGACTTGTTTGAGAAAGCAGTAACAAAAGCCTGGGTTACATCAGGAAGGCAAAATTATATTTTGGTGAAATTGGATCTTCCTTAATTAATTTGCAATTTAATTTCCCTCATTGCTTCAGTTCAGAGCTCTGGGACTCTATTTAAAATGTAGCTCACTCCAAGAAGAAGAAAAGTATCTTTAACTTATTCTAACAAATGACTTCTGTATCTACTAGTTTTTTTCTTAGAACTTCCCCTCCCCCTCCAAAGAAATTTCTAAAATGACATTCAAGAAAAGGAAGCTTTGAACTATTGCTAACCATCCATTTGTTATATTTTGCTATATATTTCTTTTCAACCCTGTTATGTGAGATTACTATTTTTCCTTTGAATGTTGTAGAAATTAAGGGATTAAAATAGAAAATTTGATTATTGAAAGAGCTTCATTTCCTAAAGCAGACTGTTACTCAATTTGCATCAGAGCGATGGGAATTAAGATGCTTTGAAAAGATAAACACAGGCTAAGTATGACATCGTGATGTCTCTGGCTAATGAGCTCTTCCCGGCCTGCATGATGTGGATATGTTCATCATCAATTGGACAAGACCTAGAATCACCTGGAAGCCTTGCCTCTGGGATGTCTGTGGGGAGTTATATTAATCAAATTAATCAAGGTGAAAGAATACTCACTCTCCGTGGGCGGGACCATTCTGAGAGCGGAGATCTGTATAAAATGGGCAGAGTGAGCTGGATGCTAGCATTTGCGGCTTTCTTTTGACTGTGGACATAAACACACAATAACTAGCTTCCTGCTCCAGTTGTCTTTATTTTCTCCTCGTGTTGGATTGTATCCTTAACAGTGAGCCTAATTAAGCTTTCTCTTTTATCCCTGCTAAGTTGCTTTGGTGAGGACGTTTTATCACAAAATCAAGAAAATAGACTAAGACAGAGAGCAACTTTTTACTTAGGTATTTTTTAAGAAAGGGAACAGAAATCATTATGGACATGCCCCTGCCAAAAATAAAAAATAAAAGAAAAACTTAGAAAAAGAATTTGTATACAATCAAACAGCTATCCTGCTTCCAGGTATACTCCCCAAAGAACCATAAGCTTCTTACTATAGAATTACCTGTACACACAAGTTTATCAAAACATTAGGCACAGTAGACAAGCTGAATAACCTGTCTAGGTGCCTGTCCATATGGAGAGGCCTACAAAAGTGCTAGATATACAAAATATAAGTTCGTGCATTTTACTTTTTGAATTTATTCTTAAATTGCATATATGTGATTGGTCTGTGTGGGATTATGTGCACATGAGCACAGGTGTCTGTGGAGGCCAGAGGAAAGGGCTCCCCTGTAGCGGAAGTCACAGGTGGTTGTAAGCTGTCTGATATGGGTGCTGAGAATGGAATTTGGGTCCTCTGCAGAAGTAGTATCTGCTCTTAACCACTGAGCCATCTCTTCAGACCCTAAAATAGAGTGCTAGTCTTCAAGAAGAATGAAATTCTGTCATTTTGAGGAAATTCATACGTTGAACTAGAGATCATCCTGTTAATTAAGATAGGCCAGGCTCAGAGAGACACTATCACATTTTATCTCATACGGATAATTAGGAGAGAGAAACATGATGTGAAAACAGAGGACTCTCTGAGATAGATAAGGGAAAAAGAGAATCAGAGGGAACGAAAGGATAATATGGGGGCAACTATGACCAAACCATATTATATGCATGTATAGAAATGCCTATACAATTAATGTACATAATGAGAAACAAAGACACTCAATTTGGTAGTCATTTGTGAGGTACAACAGTCTTGAGGGCTCAGATGCCTGAGGTTCCAGGTTCATTTCTCCGGAGAAAAATCTGTGAGGTCTTAGATGCCTGAGGTTCCAGCTCTATTAATTCCTTGGAGACATCTATAGCCTTCTACAGGGACTCAACTGGCTTTGTTGAGACTCATCAGACTTTGGGACATCAAATAGCTCTTACAAAACAGCAATGTTTTGAAGAACCAGAAACAGATGGATTGAATTTCCCTTGAAACACAATAGGGTTTAAAAATGATTGGGTGAAGGAGTACTGCCAAATCCACAACTTTTGGAAAAGGATTTGAGATACTTTTTCCAGTCTATGATTGTTGCTGGGTTTGCTGGTCATTGAGCCCCGACAGAAGCTGATGTGGAACTTTACCTGCCCTGGAAAATAGCCCAGTTGAGTCAGATTCTATGAACAAGTATTTAATGCCTGATGAGATCACAGACACCACATTCCAAAAGGGATTCTATCCTCACCTGATATGGGACTCCGAGATTTCACAGTAAAATATCAACAGTATGAGCAGTATTTTCAGGGCTTAGCATAAGAACAAAAATATGCTAATAGCTGCTGTCACATATTTTGGTGTACTGAGTTAGAAGAAGGACCAAAAAAGGGCAAGTTTCAGAGCTCTGGGTAATGGAAGCTATTAGTAAGAAAGTAAAGTCATTTGGTATGGCGTTTCCAATGCTATTACCAGCAATGATGTTTCTACGCAAACAGTATAAGTTCCAGGAAAGAAAAAGAAAGAATAAATAAAATTTGATGACTTACGTTGATGGTGAATGGAACTGGAATAAGAAAATGCCATGGTCTAAGTTTGGTTATCTTGGTTATCCTGTGTGATCTAGGTGATGTAATGGCACTAACAGCTTCTTTCCCTGAACTGTTATTAGTTACTGGGAGCTGTACATGTACACCTGTGTGCATCCTGCCATATTATCCTCCTGGCAACCCTATAAAACCATTATAACAGATTGCATTTCCTTATTTGAAAGGCCTGCAGCCAGAACATTTTCAGATTTCGAAATATTTGCAAAAATATAATATAACATCTTGGAGATAGTACGCAATTATAAATAGAAAACTCATTTCATGTGCAAATTATACACACAATCTGCAGGCAATTTCATGTAATATTTTTACATACCAATGTTTTGACATAAAACCAGTGTTTTCACTTGTGGTGCCACATTGGGATTCCACATATTTTAAATTTTGTATCACTTCAGAATTTGGACTTTTGGAGTAGGAATATTTAATCTTTACTATCATCCCTATTTTTACAGAAGAAGATAGTGTCACATTTACGTAAGGCTATGCATTTTGCCAGTCTTATAATTTAAGGCAGTGTTATTTTTCTACATTTTGTGATGAAGCTGCAAGTAAGAAAGTAAATGCAACTCTAAAGTGTAATCACTAATTATCTAGAAGTAAAAACGTAATATATATGATGAAGGAAACATTTATACAATGAGTGATATGTAAGTGTAGGAGCAGATGCCAAGATTATCAAGACTTGGGGACTGGTGGAAATTATGATGCTTGAATGTAATTCTGGTGAGAGAATGAGCTAACCCAGGAAGGAGAAGGAAGGAGATGATGGTTTCTGTCTTAGATATACTGATTGCAGACAATCAACAAGATATCTATGTGGCAATCACCAGTAGATAGAAAGAAGATAGAAGTCGCAATTAAGGGTGGATAGGAAATTAGAAGAATGAGATGATAATAAAATCTACGGAACTAGATGAGCTCTGCTCATTAGAAGGAGTAGACTTGAAGGGTGGTGGTGGAGGACTGGAAAGGAAGGTCCTTTTTTTTATTAAAAATTTCCACCTCCTCCCCTCCTCCCATTTCCCTCCCCCTCCCCCTTCTCCCCCTCCCTCTTCAGTCCTAAGAGCAGTCAGGGTGCCCTGTCCTGTGGGAAATCCAAGGTCCTCCCCCGCTCAATCCAGGTCTAGAAAGGTGAGCATCCAAACCGAGTAGGCTCCCACAGAGCCTTAAAGCGATGGTAAAGATTTAATTGCATTCATTTTTGTCTCAATGAAGAGAAATAAATTAGAGAAGAAAAATGTTAAGACCTTCTTCATTGCAAGTGGGTAATTGTATGAGCAGAAAAAATGCTTGAAGTTGGAAGAATATTAGTATTTTTGATTTGAAAGCAGTGTGCCCTATAGTAATGCTGTCTGCCCCGTGATACTGATTCATCGCAGACTTGTTACTTTGTGTTCTTTTCTTGTAAAAGTTGAAAGAACGTTTCCTGCTTTGACTTAGTTGTTTCCAAAGAAAGTTTATGCAGAAAGTGAAACGTGATGGAATCATGCTTGAGACATAATTATAGTTTCGGTTCTTCATTACAAAACTTCCAAAGTTTTCTTATTGTCTGATGTAATACAGAAAAACCACACCACATTCTTACCAACAGAATGGTGACCACCATGCAATTTTGTTAAAACAGATGCATTTCAGAAACTCTCCTAAAATGTGGGCAAATAGATACTTTGGTTGATCCTATCTAAGTAGGAGTATGCTTCAGGAGAAAAATCAGTCCATCTTGACCAGAAACAAAGACAGGAGTTTGCAATTACACAACACAACGCTTGGCCTAAAATGGTCTGCTCTTCAATATTGCTAGGAGAATTAATAAGATGTCTCCAGTTGTTTTTTAGAGTCTTCAGTCTTTTGGATTTATTTCTTCCTCTTTGTGCCCACTATTTTAGCCTCTTTTGGAGTTACTGTATTTATTGTGTATCTAGACTTCTCTCATCTCATCTTTTATCATTCTTTAATTCCTTGATAAAATTTGACTTGTTCACTCCATATTTTGCTTAGGCCTACTCTTTCTTATCACACGTTACTCAAACAAATTAGTTGTGATGGTAGTCAAGGTTCTTTATTATCTGGTTTCAGCCCACTCTCTAGCCTTTTTGCTGCTTTATCGTGTGTATCGGAATTCCTCCTGCAGGTTCTCCCAATACGGCCATTTGTCATCTCGGTAATTAGGGCAAGGTCTGTGTTCTGTAATTTCCTTCTTAGCTAGTTCATGTGGGAGAAACAACCATGAGAAGAACTCATGGAAGTGCTTAGCTTTGAGAAGCTATGGCTGCTTAATAGAAAGTTACTCCTGCTGGCAGGTAATGTCTTCTACAATTTGCAGAACGGTTCCTGACACAGATAGATTCTAAGGACCTTGGGATCCATCTCAGTGGTGGAGATTTGGCTTGCATGCATGCAATCCTCTTGCGAGTTTCAGTACGGCAAGCAAACATGGCATTGCTTGTTATAAACTGCACTCCCCTTGTTTTAGGATCCCCGGAATCACTGCTCACAGTGTAACAGCAAGGGGAGTGAGGAACAAATAAAACGTCCAGGAAGAGCCTAAGATGGTGGCCTTTAACAGGATTAACTTTATGATTCGTGGTCAAGTTCAATATCAATCAGGATCTCAGCATATCACAGATGGTGTAGGTCAGGCACAGTGGCACAGACCTGTAAATCAATCAGGAGCAGAGGTGAGTGGACCATGAATTCAAGGCTGACATGGATACATAGTGAGATCTTGTTCTAAAACACCAAACCCAAACAAACACCAAAAAGCAAACAAGAAACAAAACAGACAAAATAATCAGATGCTAGAGTAAGATGGATTAAGTAGAAAAAAATTTAACGAGATCTCATGAATGGGATGTCTCCAAGGGTAAGGAAACAAACATAGAAAGCTGAAGCTGCCCTTCCAGTTTATCAGGGGAGAGAGCTGTCTTCAAGGAGACTTGTCGTCAAGCGACACTTGGACAACATAGGGAGTCTCCCTTCAAGACTTTCTTGCCCTCCACAATTTTAGGAAAACGCTCAAATTAGTCCATCTCTTCAAAAACATTTTTGTCCTCTTATTACACCAATTTATCTTTTGGGCGATGACTGAGTCAATTTGTTGGGGGAAAAATATTATTAAAAGGCTATAGACAACAAAGTCCCACTGAGAGATTAAGGGAAAACATTCACCGCCCTGCCCTGCAAGTGTTCCTGTGATCTTTTAGGTTTCATTAAGTCTACTGACCCACTTTGACATCCCTTAGGACAAACCAAGTTTTCCGAGCTCTTCTTGAGATGGCAAGGTTTAAGGAGATCTATCTGTATGGGAGCCTCTATCAAAGTCTAACATAAGATAATGGAGAGGCAGAGGTTAATGGGTTGGCTTTCAAGATTTGACTTCTTTAAAGTTTCAGATCTTTGGACTCAAAGAGTACGCGATAGTGTTTATTTGACTTGTCTGTGCTGTGAGGTCAGCAAAGCACCCCGAATACCATCTTATTTTTATTTATGAGTTCTGTTTCCTAAAAGCAGTAAGACACTCATTCCCCTACGTTGTGTTGTGAGGAAATGACTGAATGCTTCAAATGACTAAAGCAAGTCGGAGCTTAGTGACTCATAGCACTAATGCCATTCATCAATTAAAGCAAGACTGCCTGTCTGCTTGTAATTTGGCAAGCCGTGTTTTGTCTCCCAGAAGCACTCCGAGGAATTCTTCCACCAGAAGCGAAGGATGAGGAAAAGCGGTCAGTGAAGTCAGCAAGACAAGATACTTGCTTAGTTAGACAGCAGCCCTAAAGTTGCTAGTTGGATGTATTTTCTACAATGATGATCACTATTACATGTAAAGAAGGGAAAACAAATTCATTGTATCATGTCCCTAGCTATAAAATGAATAATGGCATTTTATGGTAGAAAAAAAATAAACCGATGAAGTTTTCCTAAGAAAATCTATGGGAGAAAGCTACTCCAGAAATCCACACCAGGGATTGATTTATTGCAATTCTATTTTTGTGTCCAAGAAACACTTCACATTAATTGTGTTAATAATATTGTTAGACTGGCTTTCCTTTGCAATGGAAATCAGGCCATGGTATTCAGCTGCTTAAATACTTGCTTCCTATGGCAACTCTATAGGTTATCATGAGGTCAGTAAAGCCCGGAGTTAACTGTTCCCTGTATCTGCTGTCCATTGCTTCTCTCTCCCTCCGATTACAACAGGAGTCAAACTTGTCTTCCTTTTTCTTAAACTGACTAAGTCTTTCCACCTCACAAGTACCACTCCCCATACCTGGGGTCCTTTTCCCTGGTCTTTCACAAGTTTTCTTTTTTGAAATTGCATTCATCTGTTAGTTCAGAGGCCATTACCTTTTCTTTTCTCTCTCTCTTTTTAAACTGATTCCTTGGGAGGTTCACATCATGCACCCCAGTCCCACTCATCTCCCAGTCCTTCCGCATCTACCTCTCACCCTTGTAGCGTCCTCCCTGAAAGAAAACTCGAAAAGAAATAAAAATAATAAAGATTAAACAAATAAAAATAAATAAAATAAAAATATCAATTAAAGAACAAACAAAAAGACCAAGCAAACCAAACCAAACCAAATCAAACCAAACTTCATTCTTTTGTCTGTTACCTTTTTTGCATTCTCTTTATTCATCTTAATGGCACTGGGAGCTGCTGTGTCTCATGCAGTAGACCCTTTTGTCCAAACAGCTTTACCTGCAAATGTTAGCAGGCCAATGTGCTATTGACCTGGTTTAGGGCCTCTGGTTTCTAGCATACCAATACTGGACCCTCCTGGAAACTCCTCAGATATCTCCAGTTATCTCCATACTTCCCCAGTCATGGAGACCATGTAGTTATGGTTCCACGGGACCAGTCCCTTCACTTGCTCCAGTGGGTCATATATGGGGTAGATGTTGGGTGTGCCAGCTCAAAGACCAATATGTACCTGGGTGGCTTCTGAGTTGGCCAGCCTGGGCCACTGGGACCACTCCCCTCAGGTGAGTGATGGGCCAGTCTCCTGAGTGTGGGGTATCAGCTCCCCTATTGGCTTTTCTGTGCCAGGGTCATCTGAGTCATTATTCCAGGGCTGGCAGTGATAGGAAGTTATGGTGTAGGGGGGTGGGTATGTAGAGGGGCTGTGTGGGCATCAGCTCTCCAGTGAGGTCGGAGGCTCTCTCCAGGCAGAGGCTATCACCTTAAATTTGTTTTCCTGATTATTCAACTTAATATCATCTTTGGGATATACTTAACACTACCTGAAATGAACTTAAATTGTCATTTTTTTTTTTTTGAGACAGGGTTTCACTGTGGCTTTGGAGCCTGTCCTGGAACTAGCTCTGTAGACCAGGCTGGTCTCGAACTCACAGAGATCCGCCTGCCTCTGCCTCCCGAGTGCTGGGATTAAAGGCGTGCGCCACCATCGCCCGGCCTTAAATTGTCATTTGATATGGATACTTGTTCATTGTCTGGATGGGGGAGCTTCATGAGAATAGGGATCTTAGTTGTATTGTTCCCTGCTATGTACACTGTGGGTTCTTGATGAATGGCCACCTTGTGGTTGTTGTTCAGTGAATAGTTTAGTTACTGAATGGATGGTTAAGTGGACAGCTATCTCCTAAGTATATAGCAAGCACATAAAATATATTTTTCCATTGGACTTGACATATGTGATAAGATAGATCAAGAAGTTAACAAAAAAACTTGATGCAGAGGATCTTCCTTTCCTTTCCTTTCCTTTCCTTTCCTTTTTGTCTTTTTGGACTAAAGACATAGGTAATAATCAGAGTACCTTTTATTTGGAATATAGTTTGTATACACAGATGAATCTGCTCTGGGAGTCTCATTCTCAACCAGCCACTCTTTTTTCCTTCCTAACATAATTCTTTATTAATTCTCTGGCAATTTCACATCATGCACCCCAATCCCACTCACCTCCCAGTTCTTCCATATCTACCCCTACCCTGCAGTGTCTCCCTCCCCCCAAAACTTCCAAATTAATTAAAGACAAACAAAAAACCACTTGGAGCCTCTGTCTTTCCAACGGCTTCTTCATTTGTCTTAGTAGCATTGGGAGTTTTGCCACAGGGTCTACCATTTTGTCTCATCTGCCTCACCCACAAATGTTTATTGTAGTGAGTCATTGGTCTGATCCAAGACCTGTGGCACCTTGTCACTGGACCCTCACCAAAACTCCTCTCAGATATCCTGCTCTTGCCCCGAGTCATGGGGATCCTTCAGTTAGTGTTCTGCAGGACCAATCCCCCCACAAAACCCAGCAGGTCATAGATTTAGGGTGGACCAACCCAAGGTCCAGGATGTGGGTCTGGATGGTAACTGAGCTGGTCAGTCCTGGCCATTTGGACCATCTCCCTCAGGTGAGGGGTAGAGACCAGCTCTCCTAGGTCCATGCCATCAGGAACAGCTCTCCTAGGCCTGTGGTGAGAGGTGGGGTCATCACTCCTGCGTACCTGTGGCCAGCTCTCCCATGAGTGGTGGGGACAGCTTTCCTAAGTACAAGGGGGAGGGGAAGCTCTTCCATGAGGAGCAGGTCCAGTTCTCCTGCTGCAGTGTCTAACAAGGGGCAAGGCCAACCAATTCTGGAGTCAGTGACTGGCAGGGCCTGCTCAGCACAGCCCTTGGATTCCAACACATATAGTTCCTATGACACCTTGTAATGTGGGCCATGGGCATCAACACAGACCCCAGCTCCAATAGGAACATGGACCCAGACATTGTCTTTGGCAGCAGTTTGGGCCTGGACATCGCCATGGCCCCTGTGGCAGCACAGGCCACCCAGATCACTATGATCCTGGTGGCAGCATGGCCCCTGGGCACCAACATGGTCCTAGGTGACTGACAAAACCTCCGGAATCCATATGGCCTGTTCTTGGTAATAACAGGAGGCATAGACATGAACTCAGACCCTGGCTGCTGGAAGGTTACAGAACCCAGACACGGCTCTAGGCAGCAGCCAGGGTACACCACGAAAGACACCACAGGTACACGTGGCAACCCAGGGCGCTCAGATCAGCTTGGCCCCAGTGGCTGCATGGCCCTTGGCCACCAACAAGGCCACAAGTTGTGGCCTAGATCCCAGGCATCCATGTGACCTTTGGTGGCAACATGGGCTATGGACATTACGAAGACTCTGGCTACTGTAGGATCATGGACTCAGACATGGTCCTCAGAGGAAGCCTGGGGCCTGGATGTTACCAAGGCCCCAGGTGGCAGTGCAGGATGCTCTTCTTTCTTAACAGCCTCTGCCCTAGTGGGCTCAGAGCCTGGCCTGCTATTTGTTTAAATATAGAATGTGAAACTCAGTATAAAGTGCGGGCTTGCACTGGTACTCACAGTCTTCCTACCTCAGTCTCCCAAAGTTAGGGATTTCAGGTGTGTCCAATTACATCTGGCCTCAGAGTCACATCTTTTCACACACATCTGAGTGATTAAATAGAGTTAATTAGTCCTCAGAAACCTCCAGTTTTAAAAAGGAACCATGCTTAGTCTCTCTCTCTCTTCCTCTCTCCCTCTCTCACCCTCCCTCCCTCCCTCCCTCCCTCCCTCCCTCCCTCCCTCCCTTATCACCATACATTGATTTTCTTATCATGGTTATTTTTGCTTCATATACTTATTGGTTACACGAAAGTCTGTACATGGCTGTATTTATCATTTTGCATTATTTGTTCTGTTTGAAGCATCTGTAATTGACATTAGTACATCTCTCAAAGTTAGTTATTTAGGGACGACATTTTTTTGTGTATGTCTGCTTTTTCTTAACCCAAACCCCAAATTCAGATTTTTATTCTTCGATTTCTGAATCTGAAGCAATCTCTGTTTAGCTCTCGAGAACTAAGAAGTGGGAGTGCACAAAATCTGTAATTTTTCCATGTGGATTTCGTTCACTGAGAAAGAATCCCTGGGCTCATCTGGGAGAAAGAATGTTTAAATAAGGAAGTTAGAAGGGAATCAGAAGCAGCGCTTGAACATTAGAAGGCAGAAAAGCTCACTGTTTAAAATTAGGAAATGACTTCTGTTGTCTGTAAAGAATTATAAGCATGCATCATCCCAGGTTGCCCTGTGTAGTCTGCGCTGAAGGCTCAGGTGGGTCTGTGTTTGACCCCCTTTCTATAGTCGTCTGCAAAGGTGATGGAGGAATGGAATCATCTTCCATTATCCTTCCAGCACCTGCTAAATTGGAGAGGAAATGCTATTAATACTACTTGAAACACACCATTTACATAAAAGTAAATCAGAACTGAAAAAATTATCATTTTCTTCTAGTGATGGTTTTGTATGGGGTTTCATTTGGGGAAGCTGCATTCTTCCTGAATTTAAATAAGACTGACATACCATAGTCTAACATTGGCACCACTGGGAATGATATATAGATTTCTAGAAAACGGTTTGGAAAATTTTGACGGGTCTCAGCGTTTTATTGCAAATCTTCTCTATGTTATTACATTATCATGTATAGTATAAATTTCAGATATATTTTGCAAATGCTTTGGTTTCTGTAATCTTGAAAGACAGGTGGAGATCTTTCTTTCACCATGAGATTCTATCCAATAAAACTGGTCTATATTGTGTTCTATTTACTTAAGCATTTAGGAAACCACTTTTGTTTCTAGTGATTTATATTCTATTGAATTTCTCTTTGAGCACGTGGCCTAGAGATTCTAGAAAGCTCCCCTTCCATGTTATCTAGCTACTGATGCTCATGCCCTTGCATATTTTTTCCATTGAATGTGGTGACAGCCATATTAGCATAGGCAAAGCAAAGACAATGCTCTGATACTTCTTTTATGATGTCATGGCAAATCCCAGTTGTAGACTCATTTTCTTATAACTAGATGGAGACAAATTCTGCCACCAGCCCAAATGAGCTTAGGAACAAAGTCTTCCCCAGCTTAGAGTCCATGAAAAAGCAGCCTTGTTATTCTCTTGATTGCAGTTGATGTGACCAGAAGTAAAGTAGCCAGTTAAGCTGTGATGGGACTCCATTCCTTCAGGGGAAGCAAGAGATTAAAGAATGCCATTTTCTGTTGTTTAATTTGTAGAAGTTTGTGACTCAGTGAGAGATAAGCAATAGAAGAGCACAGAGTCCCACAAGCCAAGTTGGGAAGGCTTACAGCATCATGCTGGTTGGTTTCCCAGGTGATAACATGCTGTGACTTTCCTATTAAATTTTTATTACAAAGCTATTGACTGTCTATAATCTTGTCAGCAGAGAATCTGGAAAATCATCTCTCTCTCTCTCTCTCTCTCTCTCTCTCTCTCTCTCTCTTTATAGGAGTCTGACACATAATTGGCACTGAGTACATACCCACAGCCATTATGAGGTATGTCATAAGTCAGTACATGGTGATCCTCTGATTCAACTTGACCAACGGCTTGTTTTTGTCTAGTTTTTTAGTCTCTTGTGGTGCAAAGCTTTTGTTCAAGAGAGGGTTTTTTTTTTACATCATTAGTGGCAGAAAGAGCAAACTTGTCATATTTCATAATATTAGAAATTAATTAAATTTAAATTTAGGAATCTTTAAGGACAGTGTTATTGGAACACAGCAGAATTTATGCACACACACATTTTTAGATGATTGGGTTCATGCAGACAAAGCAGAATTGAGTTGTCTGAGGAAGATGACATGTGGTACTATTGATGTTTTCTTTGCTAAACTACCTAGTACATTACTAATAGCAGTGATGCAGGTATAATGCCACAGGGTTTCAATTGTCCTGAGTGGTTTTGATTCACAGTTGGTTGAGCCTATGTATGAAGTACCCATTGAAACAATAGCCCATTGTACTTTCAGTTCGAAAGGATATGACAGACAGAAAGACTAAGTAACTTGAAGAAGAATGTATTACCAAAGGAAAACAGTCACAAAAGTGAAAAGAAAATGAGACTAAAACCGAGTTAGGTTTCTACAAGGTTTATGTGTCAGTATCAAAGAAAACTGTTTAACAAGAATGTGTTAGTTAAGTTGTGCTTGACTGAAGTAATCATTTGTGTTGGGAAAAACTAACTTGTTTAACATTAGTAACCTATTGTCCAAGAATCAAGGACATCAAAACGTATGCCAATAGTCAGTTTAAAAGGCAACTGATTCTGGGGACTCTGATGAATCCATGGCTATTAATGATGTTGTTCAATTATTTATTAAGAATAAATACATTTAATTATCCCTGCATCTCTGGGATGAAGTCAACTTGAGTATGGTGGGTAATCTTTTAGATGAGTTATTGAATTTGGTTTGTAAATATTTTATTGAGAATTTTTGTATCTATGTTCATAGGCAATATTACCTATAATTTTCTCTTTTGTTGTTGAATCATTTGTGGTTTGGGTATCAGGTTAATAGAGGCTTTGTTAAAAAGAATTTGGAAATGTTCCTATATTTTTTATCTTGCAGAATAATTTGAAAAGTATTGGTGTTAGTTCCTCTTTGAAGTTCTAGTAAAATTCTGTTGCATAATCATCTCTATAGATGCAGAAAAGGCCTGTGACAAAAATCCAATACCTCTTTGTTATAAGAATTCTGGGGAGGATACTAGGGACATGAAGAACTGTTGGGGGCACAGCATGAGTGTCCTTGCACCCACAGATCTCTAGAGAAACCAGAAACACTGAGTACTCAGGATTGTCTTTCCAATGAGAAAGATGTAAAAAGACTCGTTCTCCCATCCAGAGAGCTGGGAATTGGGAGTAATTAATAACCTGATGATCTTCATTGTCTGTTGGATCAGGTTATATCAAGCTCCCCTAACCAGGACCAGAGATGCCTAATAGTCTAAATGACTCTAGCACTTTCTGTATAGCCAGAGGTTCCCCTAAGATCCCACCACCAGGACCAGATGACCTTAGTCCAAATGACCTTAGTCCATCTCTAGAGTCCATTTTTTTGGATACCCCTGAATTGAGTTTTGATGTAATTGTGTTTCCTTGTGCCCTAGTGATTGTATTATATCAGGAATTTTTTTTTTACAAATTATTATATTGTGTTTAAATGTGTTGGGAATCAACTGCCTGGCGTCAGGGATCCAGACTGATGAAATCAACCTGAAGTGAGTTTTCATTCTCACATCTTACTGGTTCACTTCCCTGTCTGACATCTGCAGAGCCCTCTCATTGGGCATATCTCCACATACTAAAGGCAATTTACAGCAATATCATTCTAAATGAAGATATTAATGGCCTTCAAATCGAAACAAGACAGGGATGTCTATTCATAGTGGTCATAACAGAATACATAAAAACCTTAAATTCCAGAATAGAGAATGGGAACAAAATCCCCAACCCTAGCTTTGAAATAATTGGCAATTGTTAGTAGCTAAGGGAAGAGGAACATTCAGTTTTCTTTGAGAATGTAGCTTCCAATAAGTTGACTATGCACCAATGGAAGGTCTTAAACCCAACATCCTATGGGAAGAGTTGGTGGAATGAAGGAAAATCTGACCAAAACAGAAAACACATTGCACTAAATTCTTAGGGAACAAGTACTTTTCTTTTTTTTAAAGATACATTTGCTGGTCATGGTAATCTTAGTTGGTAGTTGTTTACTTTCAGGACTTGAACATTATCATTCTTTGTTTTTTTTTTTTTTTTGACTTTTAGCATTTTACAGATAAGAGACTTAATGTTATCTTTGTAAAGCTTGCTTTTCAAGTAGGTAGTTCTTTCTTTGCAGCTTTTTAATTGTGTTCATTTGCTTTGTATTTTTGATTGCTGTGTAAAATATGCAGTAGAGTCATTCTTCTCTGGTAATGCCTATTTAGGATTCTATACACCTGTGTTTGGTGCCATTTCTCCAGATTTGGCAAACTTTTCTGTGATAATTTTATTGAATCTATACCCTATACTGTGTTCTATTTTATCTCCTCTGTTGTATTATTAACTGTACTTCATTGTTCTATTAATTTAGTGATTCCCTTAATGTTTCTAGAAGTGTAATTAAAATAGTAACATGATACCTCTTAGACATATTTTCACCAGTATTTCATTTGCCTTGATAGCCTCCTTAACCATTTACCAATATTCTACAATGGTTATAATAACTGTTCATCTATGTTGTAGGTGAATAACTTAACCTTTAATGCTTTACTTTTCTTTCATTACTTGTCTTTGTGCATATATTATGTATACATATTCATGTCTTGCTTTAGGTCTCTTTATTTTCTAGAATGAGGCACCATAATTCCTATTGGGCTGTATTTACTCTCATCCTGAATTCTGCAGAAGTCATCTTGACCATCTTCTTTAGGCAGTTTAATTGGAAGACCAGAGGCCAAGACTGTGAAGTCAGGATATTGCTGAGGATAATCTCCAGTCAGCCTTAGTTTGCTTTTTTTTCCTGAGAGAGAGGTCAGCTACTCATTTTTATTTTCCTCTATTCATCTATTCATTTGGTTATCAACAAAACTACTATTCCTTTTAGTAAGGGTGGAAAATAATTGTGGAGGCAATTGATTTCTGAACAGACCACTGAGAAATCTTGTTGAGGTGTTTAAGACAACTTTGGTGTTGACTAAGATATTTGCAGTAATTGTTAAAAAATATATTCTTCTTTTAGAGAGTCTCTTAGCTGATGTGGTCTTCAAAACAAAATGCTATCATTGGCTTCCATCCTATTAATACAGTTGGGAGCTCTTTCTGTCTTAACTTTAATGCACTTTGTTGTTATTTGAATTGTGATAATTGATATAAAGATGATTCTGTGTCATCTAACATTGGGAATAGTTTTTCCTACAGACACACCCTTTGATGTCTTGTGTTTTATACATTCATTTCCTCATGACTAAATCAGACTGCGTTGTCTTCTTGAATCTGAATTTTAGCACATTATCTAGGTAACTTTGTGGCATAATTTAAATGACTTATATTTTAGTTGTTTTATCTTTACAATATAGTGATGGCAGTACCTTCCCCATCAAGTTGCTTTAAAGACTTTAATGTTTTAATTTTTAATGTGATATGCTTGCAAGAGGGCTTGGCTGTGAGTTAACAGTCACTCTGTTTTTATGTTTTACCCCTGCCTGATTCACAACACCCAATGCTGTTCTAAGAGCATACCTCATGTGGTATCTTACAAGTGTGACAAGAGAAGTAGGAACACAAAATCAATCAAAATGGTCAATCCACCTGGTTGAGGAAATAAAAAGGATCAAGAAAAAAATCTGTTGGTGCATTTACCAGAAAGGACAGGAAATAAAATTGCAAGATTTTTCTGCTTAACAGAGAAGTCTGCCTCATTCTTTTCAACAATGACAATGACAACGACAACAAAAAACAGCAGAGCAACAGCCATAGAAACAGCAGCAACCTAAAACCAAAATGTTCATTTGGGACGTTCAAGTTATTAATAGTTGGAAGTCAATTTGGATTTTCTTTTTAATTCAGTCTCTTTCCAAATATTTGATGTCCACTTATTTTCATTACACAACACAAAACTTGTTTGCTTTTTGCAGACAATAGGAAAACAAGGGCTGTCCAGTTAATTCTTATCTCTACTCCACATCAGTTCTTTCTCATTTTCCTTTGAGTTTATATTAAACACATCAAATAACATCTTTATTGGGTTGCCACCACTTGTTACATTTGTTTTTATTTTTCATACAATGAAAGTTGTGGACTGCACATTCATTTGTTACAGTAAATTTCCTCTTGTCTGGAGGATGTCTTTGTAGGTTTAATAAAGTTAATTTTTTCATGATGAAGATGGTGTAAACTTTCCTCTTTTCTTTAACAAGTAAGAAATAGTCTCAATTTGAGACAGTCCACTGTAATGACCAGGTGGTTGATAGACTCTAGGTTTAATATTTGCGTTTAATGTATTAGGAATCTTTAAGTGAGTGTATTATTTATAGATCTGTGCTTAAAAATGATTAACAATGTCATATACATATAAAAAGTATACTTAAAGTAAAATAAAATTCATAGGTATATTCTTGTTATATAATTTGGAGACCGCATTTGATCATCAATCTATTCTCACTATTCTAATGTTTTTCTTTTCACACTTTAACTTCAGCAGGGTTTTAAGAGAATCTAGCTTCTCAGATAAATAAAAATATGAAACATTTATTCACAAAAGGGTTAATAGACAACATAAATATTGAGGTAGGGAATTAGAAATTCTGAAAATACTTTGTTTAAGAATAATTTTTGTGTTGAAATGATGAAGTCAGCTCTGAGCTTTGTAATAAATGAAGCATAAAGGTATTTTGGAAAGAAATATTTTTCTTATGACATGTTCTGAGAAGAATTTATTATATGGACTTACTCAGAGGTATTTATAGTCATGGTAATTTTGTACAAGGCAGATAAATAGTCATCATACAGCTGTCTCTACCTCCTCTTTATTAAGAAAAATTTTTTGCTGAAATGTTATATACATATAAGACAACGTGTACCTGCACATAGAAAAGCTATGAAGCTCAGTGCATTATCATGAAGTTAAGACATGCAACCATCCTCGCAGATCATCAGGGCACAGCAAGCCAGTAGACCAGAGAAGTCTCTGTTGCCCTCCCTTGTCATCACGGTTTTTCTTTCCAAAGCAGCTATAATGCTGAATGTGCAGAGAATATATTAGTTTTGTATATGCTTGGACTTTATGTAAGACAATTCAGGATTAAGGTGATACTACAGCATGAAGAAATAATTTGAGACCAACTCTACATGAGGGGATTAGTTCCTACTGTTATAAACCCTGTCAAAGAGACATGTTTGAGAGGTCAAAGGCCACAGGAAAAACTTACCACTGCTGTTCGGTACATGGACATAGCCTCAAACTATATAAGTATTTTTTATATCCATAGACAAAGCTACTTTCAACCTTAATCAGAGATGTCTCTTTTTAGTGAACTGCAGTGAATACAGAAATTCTTGGCTGTTCAAGGAACTAAGAATAAGTGATGAGCGTTTAGTTCAAAGCAAGACACACATAGTTTTCTCTCCAGGGCTCAGTGAACATTGTATAAGAACAGGAGGAAAGAATATATATGAGTCAGAAGCTATCGAGGGAGCTATAAAATACCATCTTCTGGTCATAGCACCATGGACTTACAGCTGCTGAAGTTGCCTACAATGGGTCTGCACAAGAATGGGCTTGTCAACAGTCAGTCATGAACAGAGGCAGGAATTACTGGGTCCTATCCCTCACTGTTTGTAACTGTTTGTTACCGAAAGAATCTGGAGTAGTCTGGGTCTTGCCCTCAGTTGTGCACCCATCTGTAAATGCACCAAGCTCCCAAGCCATGGTCACACAGAAGGTCTTGGTTAAATTCAATGGATTACAAAATAAAACAAAAAGACGTATTTCTGGGAAAGGACTTATAAGTAGGAGAGGAGGTTGATAGATTTGGGAGGGATATAGGGGATAGGAGGGCAGTGAATAATCAGAATGCATTATACATTCATGTGAACTTGTCCAAGAACAAATTTAATTAATAAAAATTGAATTCAGGCAGTATACACCCAACACAGCTTCTTTTTCTCAGTATTATGTTTATGATATTCATTCATGGTTTTTTGAATATAACTACAAGATCAATATATTTTTCAGAATGTAGTTTTTTTTATATGTGACTATTATCCACTTTATTTAGGTTGATGTACATTTGTACAGTTTTTAGATTGGGAATATTAATGTAAATGTTGCCAATACTATTTTTTTAGGTCTGTTTTCTTCAGAGTTAGATATACTGTTCTGATGGGTATATGTCTAAGACTGAAACTGTTGCACCAAAAGATACACACATTCAATTTTCAAATATTTTAATTAAGATATAATTTTATCACTGTCCTCTTTCTTTTCCTCCCTTCAGTCTTTCCTAAGCCCCCCTCCTCCAACTCCATTCCCCCTTACTCTCAAACTGATAGCCTCTTTTTCTTTGATTATTGTTGTTGCCCATATTCTCATGTATATGTATAAACATGCAACTAAATATATATACAACCTGCTGAATCACTTTTTTGTTATTTGTGCATATACGGTTTTAGAACTGACCACTTTGCGTTGGATAATGGTTAGAACTTGGTCCAGGAACGGGAGTTGTGTGAGGAGAATTCTGAGTGCTTGTGAGAACATGTCAAGAAAACAAGACAAGAGTCTTGTGAAAAAAAAAAAAGAAAAAAAAAGAGTCTTGTGACCTCAGTTTCTTTAAAACATGAAATTATTCTTGGAATGTTCTTAATGCTTCCCCTAGGTGTGGTAGATAGGAGTGAGTTTATATTACTCATTATTGCTTGCTATTGGTATTCAATTAAGTCTTTGAACATCCTTTATATGCCTCCATGTTTTTGCCACGTGTGGTTTGTATTTGTGATTGTCCACAGCTTTAACTCAAGGGAACTTTACTCACGTGTCTTTGCTTAACCTTCAGTGTATCAATTTTCTAATACTCTGAATAAAGCTGTCTGCTGCATGGAAACTTAGTCTGCCTTATTTGTCATCTCCGTTCTCTCAGGTCCCGTTGCCCCTAGAGTGGTGACAGATGACCAATGAGAAGGCTCATCTCAGGGAGATGAGATGCTAGTTTCCCAGTTGTCTCCAGTAGTCGTTAGTTGACTATTATTCTACATCCAGAGGTAGGACCCTGAGATTTCTCCCTTACCACAATAGCATGTCCATTGATAGTACCATCATGCCTACCTTGTTTATGTAGCCATTTCCTGTAGAGTTTATTCAGAATACTCCCTGGTATTCTGGTTCTTAAAATCTTTCCACCCCAACTTTTGGGATATTTCCTGAGCCACAGATGCAAAAGCTGTGATATTGAGGTCATGCTCCCCATGATCCACTGATTTCTGAAATGTGTCCAGTTGTGGTCTTCTGGGTGGTCTCCTTTTTTTTTAAAGTGTAACTTATTTGATCATGGGTGATACCTACACTTATCTGAGGGTATAAATATAAGATTTAGAATGTAGTTAAGAGTTATGCTGGTCTAGTACAGCGGCTGTAGTAGATTTTCTTCTTAGTAGATTTTTTTCTAAGATACATGATGTCACTATACTCAGGAAGCTGAGTAGGTTTCCAGTCCCAGGCATAATTTCCTCCTGTTGAGTAGGCTTTATGTTCAATTCCACAGTCACATGTGTATGCCAGCACAGTGGTTCTCATCTTGTGGGTCGTGACCCCTTTGGGGAGGTCAGATGACCCCTTCACATGGGTTGCCTAAGACCATCGGAAATATCAGAATTTACATTATCATTCATAACAGTAGCAAAATTGTAGTTATGAAGTAGCAGTGAAAATAATATTATGGCTGGGTGTCAGCACAACCTGAGGAACTGTATTAAAGAGTCACAGCATTCAGAAGGTTGGGAGCCACTGCATTAGACCTTTACTGATATCTTGGCATGCTTGGTGAACCATTGTTGTGGTTCACAATCATTGCAGCTGGGTAGGGCTATTCATTGTTTCCCCTCATCGATAGATTGCATAGTCTTTTCTGATTCTGTGGGAGCTAGATTCCAGGAAGAAGCTTTTTACGTTAGATCCAGCTCGAATAATCTGAGTCACATGTCCTAAGTGTGTGCTGTCTTCGACAATAGGGGCTTAGCTTCATCTTCTGAGAGGCAACCAAATAGCAATTGCCAAGTCAGATTTTTATTTTATTTTTTCAATTACACACCTGTCAGGTCCTTTGTAAGAATTCTATGTGGTTCACTTTCTTGACAATAGTGATTATTTTAAAAAGTATTTTGGGTATGTGAAGTTGTGTCTTAATGCAGTGTGAGTTTTCATTTCTTTGATGACGAATGAGGTGAAACATCTTTCATGGGTTCATAGGCCTTTAATACCTGTTAAGTAATTCCTAAGATTTGAGCCTAGGGCCACTGATGAATTCTACGAATGGGAGTTCTGTACTCTTAATTGGAAAACCAAAGCAAATAGTTTAGCCATATGATCTCAATGAAACAAAGAGCAAATACTTGATTTTGAATATTAGAGGGACCAAAATAAATTGCTAATTACCGGATAACCCTTGTCACCCTAGCATGGGGCTGATTAGCTTGGCTAAATTACTGAAATGACAGAAGTTCTAATATGACAGAAATGAAAATGGATGAGGTTTGTAAAAGAAAGCTCCTCAAAGCGCCAAGGACAGATAAAAACAAAACAAAACAAGCTTTACTGATAATAATTGTCAGCTGTGTAGAGTTAGTTTTGTTTTTACTTTTACTGTTTGTCTTAATATTGAAAATACTCTTCCAAAACAACAACTTTGGCACAGATGGTATCAAGGTATTGAGACAGACTGAGTTGAAGCCTGTTGTTTAATAAGGTTAATAGTAGCATTGAGTTTTGAAGAATTATTTAATATTTCATAGCCTTCTGTTTTTAACCTGTAGGTGGCTCTTGTGCTTTTCACTTGAAATAAGTTAGCACAGGTATGTAACAGGCTGCTTAGAATAGAGGAAGCACCCAACAAAGTTTGATGTTTTGTCATGATTGTTATTAAAGTTCATTATTTCTTCTCTTGTTCCTTTTAATTGCTAGGACTTGATGTTGGATACAGTTTGTAAACTTACCTTCTAGTTGACTCCTTCCTGAGAAGCGAGTGTCTGGTATGTGAGACAATACTGAATCCTTGTCTCTCACTTAGTCCCAATCATGTCTTTACAACAACAGCATGGCTAATGTTTGCCTCTTCACTCTTGTCTGTTTAGGGAAGTTCCTAGTCCCAACAGTAGGAACTGGAGATGCTTTCCAAGAATACTGAAATAGTCTCTTACCATGCCTTCTACTGTACTCAAGAGGCATGAGCACTCCATAGGGTTAAAACCCAGATGGAGCAGGTTCAAGCTGATGAGTGAAATTAAGTGGTTCTGATTTGAATTCCAGGTAAACTATTTGCTCTGCCTTTGAAACCCTGGATAAAACACCTGAACTTTTGAGTGTTGGTTCCTCACTAGTTGAGTTGAAGAAAGAGTTGTCCACATGATGGAGGCAGCATATTGGCTACAACACCCAGAATACATGCTCCTTGTTAACTGGTACGTGTTACTTTCTAGAAAATTTCAGGCTTGACTTATTTGGCTAATCTCTGCTTTTTTTCCCATTCAGATATGTTTCTATTTTATATTTTCAAATCCTCTTCCTCCTTTATATTTTCACTAAGTATTTGAAGCTTAAATGTTCACAATATATTGTGACACTAAGGTATACCTTTGGTTTACTTTTTCCTACACAAACACCCTTAGGAAAGGGACACTCTTTATTGACATGTCCATCCTACTCTACGTGTGGTCGGGTCCCATGCCTACCTAAGAGGGAGTATTCTATTCTTGCTTAACCTTGCCCCACATCATTTTTTATGCAGTATCGAGGCAATTACTAGTGAGCAATGGGAAGACAGTATAACAAATAAAAGTGTTTCTCCCGAATATTTATCATCTTTACAGATTAAAGCTTTGCTGTGTTTTCAATGGTTTCTGAGACACAAATTGTGTGTCCTAACAAATCTGCTACATACCCATGAATTCTGTGAAATATAATGTTTATTCACTTTTAAAAACCATACCCTTAACCTGGAATGACAGTGGATTTGTAGTAAGCATTAAAAAGTAATTGTTAGCTTTAAACATTAAAAAAAAATATTTACTACAGATATTCGTGTTAGCAGAATGACAAAATTGCTGATTCTTGTGTAAGGAGAATAGTTTTGCTCTTGCAGAGCTCACTGGAAACCACATTCAAAATGTCTAGAAGAGTCCTGTTTATTTTAAAGAGCCCAGAACCTAGAGCTAAGCAAGAGGAAATACGTGTCCACCTTTGGTGCTTTCACTATACTGTCTTATTCATCTTGTTTTTTTTTTTTAAGCCCTAGCCTCTAAACATAAGAAATGTGTTTTCAACTAGCAAAATGGTAGAAAAAAATTTTGTAATATGTATTTTTAGATGTTTTGCCCATAGAGACCTTAATGAGACGGAAACATCATTTGCTTGTGACAAATGTTTTTATGACCTTTTTTTTTTCCTTTTTGGTATGAGTAAAACTGGAAGTCTTCTATTTTAAGTCGGACTAAATAGTCATTTCGAGTTAGTGCCAAAAAAACAGTGCTCACCTAATGGCTACACAGAAAGGAACCCGACAAGTGTGGAGTCTGCTCGTGCGTGCCTGAGGCACCGGCTGAGTTGGGCTCTGTGACAGCCCGGTGTGGGCCTGGTTCTCTTGCTCTTTTGCAGAAGCACACTACAGTCAGCCTGCACTGAGGGAGGAATGGAGATACAGTCCAGTGTGTGGAAAATGTTAAGCAGGCTGCTTAACACCTAAATTCTACTGTAAACCATGGGGTCATGTAATTCAGCCTTGAGATATTTTTACATAACTCAGAAGAAATCCAGGTGGCCCCCAAATGGCAAAAGCAATGGACCCCTCCGTTTGTCCCAATAGGATGTCCAATCAGAGTCCACCACAGTCCGGTAGCTTGAACATTGCAGAAATTTTGTGGAGCGTGAATTGCTTGCATTGTGACTTTAATGTACTATTTCCTGGATACTTGAGTCTGAGATGTGCTAATTCATTAATGTGGATCAAGATGTTAACATCTTTGATTCCATCATAAAGTGAAAAATCTAGGGAGGCCTTAATTATTATTTATTTTACAAGTTCTTGAAGTTGCTGCTAGAGTAAGACTGTTTAATCCTCATTCCCTCTTTGATAAACTATATTAAGTAAAGGCACAAGGAAAAAAATTTCCACCGTGTATTCTTTCATCATTCAACAAAAAAAGTTAGATGATTATTCCATGTCATCAAAAGACATGATCATTCTGCATGTTGTCTCAGTTTCCTGTGACTGCATTAAAAATGTGGGAAAACACCATCTAGTTAGTTGTATGCATTAGAAGAAACATTTAAAATTTAAAATGATTTTTAAAATTACTCTGAGACTTCTATGTTTACTTTAAGTGACTTTAAATGTATTTTGAATCACTCAGAGACTTCTGTGGGAACTGAAAACGGAGCTGCTCTTAGAAGAGAGAAGACTGAGTGGATTCCTCGCCCAGTGGATGAATTGACTTTGACTCGTTCATGCTAACAGTATTGTAGAAACAAAGAGAATGAAAAATTATTTTAGAACAAGCTTCATGTGCCTATCATAAAAGACTCCTCCCCTCAAAAAAAGCTTTGGGGATGCCATGGAGCTATACAGGAGAGACAGACAAGGTATCTGAGAGGATGTGCTTAGACATACTTCAAATGAACTCCAAAATAAGAAAGCATCACAATGAAAAACGTATTCATTCAGGAGACAGCACTCTAGTGGATGTAAGCGTGTTTTATCCATTTAATTTTTGGTCTGAAGTAGTATTTCAATACATCTGACGCTTCACCACTCATGAATGATGGTTCAGAAATAACAGCTCATGCAGGATGGAAGAATGCGTTGTACTAGGAACCACTCCTCCCCTTGGCATTTTAGCCATGTTTATTCCACAGATCTTTAATCAAATAATACATAGTACCTCGGAGGGCTAATAAAAACAGAGCCATCTAGTGGCAACTGACCTCACTCAGTCATGTGATTTGAAAGGTCTGGGAGCATCAGTCACGAGATTGAACTCATTCTTTAGTGACTTGACCATCCTAAGAAAGAGCAACTTAATATGGTATCTGGAACAATCGCTGTGAAATACAATGCAAAAAGAATGGAAACAAGTTCTATGGTGTCATACAAAGACCCTCTTATAGACTACAGGGAACTTCTTGTTCATTATTGCTTATTTTGGAAATACTCATTTCAGTTAAAGGTTATGTACTTAATCACTGTTGTGTTTGAATTTTTTTCCTCTTGATGTAATAAGCCATTAGTCTTAATGAAGTTTAGTCTTAATTTAAGCAGACAGAGACTTCAAAGAGAAGAGGGTGGGGTTGTAAGTGAGTGAAACATGATGGCCAAGTTGATATAAAAACCAGCAAAACAGGGCAGGAAAATACCAACATGTGTTGTGCAATCAATCATTGTAATGCATCAATAAGAGTGAGTCCATCTTGAATATACCCAAATATAGCTGAAGTAAATATGGAATGTTGTAAAACACTGAATGTAAGTTGTATCCGAAAATAAAGCAAATGGCCATGTCTAGTGATTGAAAATTTGTGCCAATCACACTAAGGCAAACTATTTTATGTTGTGGGATATATTCAGTTTTAAAATTTAGGCATCTGGAATTATTTTTAAAGGACCATACTATTAAATCTTTGGAAATAGAGAATTTCCTTTGAATGGGAAATCTGTATTTGATTGTAAAGAGAGAACACTATGTCCCTGGCCTGGCAGCTTTGGAATTGTAGGCTTAACATACAGTAGAGGAGAAGATTCCCATAAGTTTATTTCAGGCGTGAAAGCCTGGAAAAATAAATGCATACATGCAGATAGAAGAGCATAATAATGTTATATCTACTTCTATCATAATGAACTCCATAAAAACAACACCATCAGACTCCACCCCCCCCCCTTGGTGGGATACTGTGAGCACAACACAAGTCAATGATGGCTGTCCTTAGCCACTGGCAGAACAAGCTGTATAAAGAGATGCGAAATAGCTCAGTGGCAAGTTTATGTATCAAAACAGTCTGTCCAGCCACGGGATTTTGCTTTTTTTTTAAATTTATTTATTTATTAAGGATTTCTGCCTCCTCCCTGCCACCGCCTCCCATTTCCCTCCCCCTCCCCCCATCAAGTCCCCCTCCCTCATCTGCTCGAAGAGCAATCAGGGTTCCCTGACCTGTGTGAAGTCCAAGGACCGCCCACCTCTATCCAGGTCTAGTAAGGTGAGCATCCAAACTGCCTAGGCTCCCCCAAAGCCAGTACGTGCAGTAGGATCAAAAACCCACTGCCATTGTTCTTGAGTTCTCAGTAGTCCTCATTGTCCGCTATGTTCAGCGAGTCCGGATTTATCCCATGCTTTTTCAGACCCAGGCCAGCTGGCCTTGGTGAGTTCCCGATAGAACATCCCCATTGTTTCAGTGTGTGGGTGCACCCCTCGCGGTCTTGAGTTCCTTGCTCGTGCTCCCTCTCCTTCTGCTCCTGATTTGGACCTTGAGATTTCTGTCCGGTGCTCCAATGTGGGTCTCTGTCTTTGTCTCCTTTCATCGCCTGATGAAGGTTAATATTCAGGAGGATGCCTATGTGTTTGTCTTTGGATTCACCTTCTTATTTAGCTTCTCTAGGAACATGAATTATAAGCTCAATGTCCTTTATTTATGGCTAGAAACCAAATATGAGTGAGTACATCCCATGTTCCTCTTTTCGGGTCTGGCTTACCTCACTCAGGATAGTGTTTTCTATTTCTATCCATTTGTATGCAAAATTCAAGAAGTCCTGTTTTTTTACTGCTGAGTAATACTCTAATATGTATATATTCCATACTTTCTTCATCCATTCTTCCATTGAAGGGCATCTAGGTTGTTTCCAGGTTCTGGCTATTACAAACAAAGAAAAGGAAATCATGTAGCACTCGGACAAAATGAATGTGTAATCCATGTAGCAACTTTAATGAAGAGAGCCAGAAGTTCAGATACAATTCTAATTTTTTAAAGGATGTCATTCTTCCTTTAATTTTAGAAACTTATTTGACAGGATAACATGGGATGCTCAGTGCTGGTCAGTCATCAATAACAATGGGCAAAGACAAACAAGAAAGGCAGGTTTAAATGCATGAAAACAGAATAAGACAGTTCTGTCTTTGGTTAACAAATGTGTGAACTCTTCCAACTCTTTCCAAGGGCAGTACCTTTCTTTATAGCTTAGGTCATGGTTTTTAAAGAAGACACAGGATTGGAATGGGGAGAGAAACATTGTTGAGAACTAATGTAGGGTTATTTTTACTCTGTTTTCCATTGGACCAATGCTTGACTGAGTCTGCCTTACACACAGTTAGAGAGGTGTTGGTTTCCATCATGCTATGAATGCCAGTACTGCACCATTAGGGTTGTTGTGCCATGCTGGTCACTGTGATGGTTACTGGGCCACACAGCTGGGTAAGACTGCTAGGTGCTTCTCTCTTGTTGAAGCTTGCTTGGCTTCTTCTGGTATTGTGAAAGCTGGTTCTCAGGGAAGAGGATTTCAGGTATGATCCAGTTTGCATACTTTGGGTCCTATGCCTGAAAGTGCATACATCTTCAGTAATAGGGACTTACCTTCAACCTCTGGCAGGCAGCCAAGGGCAGCAGCTATAGCCTATAATGCTTTGGAAGTCTCTTGGATTGTCCCTTACTGACAACTCATGCTAGGACTTTGCATACATGGTACTGGGTTTTTGTTAGATTACTTATGACGCTTGAGGGAAGCGTTGACAACCTAGGTGGGACTATTTCATTTAAACTATATATGTATGTGTATAGCCATAGACATATATGTAATATATGCAAATTTAGGTAAATAAATTATATGATAGTTTATGAATTTTTCAGGCATCTTTATGGTTGGTTATTTTACCCTCCTTCCTCCCTCTCCCTGTATAGATCTCGTCCTTTTCTCCTCTCTCCTATTTTTCTATTTCCCCTTCATATTACTTTTGCCATGTTTGTTTCTATTGCTCCCTCATCTCCAGTATTATACTGTTTATTACAATGCTCTGTAATATAACTTAAAAACTGTCATGATAATCCTTCCCACATTGCTCCTTTTCTTTAGGATTACTTTGGCTATCGGCGTCTTGTGAAGTTTCATATGAATTTTAGGATAGAGTTTCTATTTCTGTAAGAATAAGATAGGAATTTTGATTGGTATTTCTTCAAATCAATAAATGGTTTCTGATAGAATTGTAATTTTTCACAATCTAATTCTACCAATCCATGAGCATGGTATGTCTTTCCTTTTTCTGGAAAATGGAAATCTATAAATACATTTATTCATAGATTTAATGTTTTCATAGTAGACACCTTTTTGGGTTGGGTTTATAGATATTTAATTTATTATTTGAGGCTATAGTAGATGGGAATGTGTCCTTTATCTTTTTCTCCATCTGTTTGTTGCTAATGTATGGGAAAACTATTGGTTTTGTGAGCTGATTTTGTATTCTGACACCTTTCCTAAATTGCTGACCACAAAGTCATTTAGAAATGTTGTCTGGTAGAGTTTTTGGGATCTCTTATATATAATATCATCTTCTGTGGTGGTTTGAAAGAAAGTGCCCCCCCCAAGGGAGTGACACTATTAGGAGGTGTGGCCTTGTTGGAGGAAGTGTGTCATTGTGGGGATGAGCTTTGACGTGACTTTTCTCAAGCTTCCATCTGTGTGATAGACTTTTTGTTGCTTCTGAGTCAAGATGTAGGGCTCTCAGCTCCAGCACCACATCCGCCTGCCTGCAAACATGGTACCCACCATGATGACCTCTGAAGCTGTAAGTGAATCATCCCAAATATAAGAGTTGCCATGGTTATGGTGTTTCTTCACAGCAATAGTAAACCCTAACTAAGACATCTTCAGATAGGGATAGTTTGACCTCCTTTCCCATTTGTATACCTTTAATTTCTTTCTTTTGTCTTAATTGTTCCAGCTTCAATATTTGAGTACAATATTGAAAAGGAGTGGAGGTTGTAGTCTTTTCCCTGATTTCAGTGGGATTGCTTCAAGTATTTTTCCATTTAGAAAGATGTTGGCTGTGCGCTTCTTAAATATCGCTTTTCTATGTTGAGATATGCACTCTTTAGCTCTACTTTCTCTAAGACTTTTTATCATAAAGGCAGGTTGAACTTTGTCAAAGGTCTTTTCTGAATCTATTGAGATGATCATGGGACTTTTGTCTTTTAAGTCCTTTTATGTGATTTATTACATGTGTTGACTTGTGTGTGTTGAACCAGCCCTGCATCACTGGAATGAAGCCAGCTTGGTCATGGTGGATAATTTCTTTGATATAAGTCTGTATTTAATATGGAAATACTTTATTTAGAAAATTGAAACTATGTTCACCATGGAAATGGCCTATAGCTTTTCTTTTTTTTTTTCCTATTGTGTTTTTTACCTCATTTGGGTTTTAGAGTAGCATTGACTGTATGGAAGGACTTTGTGAGCTGTTCTTTTCTTCCCATTTTTTGGAATAATTTAAGAAGGTTGGCTTTAGATCTGTGGAAGCCTGGTAGAATTATGCTATGAGTCTATGTGGGCCTGGACTTATTTTTTTAGTTGGAAGTTTTATTCTAAATTCCAATTTTATTCTCTTCATTTGTTTGCTATAGGCGTGTTTATGTTATTGGACTTTTCTTGGTTTAATTTTGGTGATTTGGTTGATTCTAGAAATTCATCCATTTCTTTTAGATCTGTCAACTTGCTAGGATCCAGGTTTTAAAGTATTCCCTTAAAATTATTTGAATTTTTTTTTTTTTTTTTTTTTTTTTTTTTTTTTTTTTTTTTTAGTGTCTGTTGTGATGTTTCCCTTTTCCCTTTTGAGTCTGTAAATTTGGGTTCTCTTATTCTTTCTTTGGTTAATTGGGCCAACAGTATGTGGATCTTGTTTATCTTCTCCAAGAACCAACTCTTAGATTTACTGATACTTTGTATTTATTTGTTTTTATTTACCTAATTTCTGCTTTGATTTTTATTATTTCTTGCTGTCTACTGGTTTGGGCCTTTTTTTTTTTTTAGAATTTTTTTTCTAAACGTTTTAGTTGCATCATTAAGTCATTTATTTGCTCTTTTTCTAATTTTGTTAGTGTAGGCATTTTAGAAGTACAAATTTTCTTCATAGGGCCTCTTTTATTGTGTTTCAGAGGTTTTGTAGTGCTGTGTTTTTGTTTTCATTTAGTTCCAGGATTCTTTTTGACTCATTAATTGTTAGGCAATGGGTTGTTTAATACTGAATTGCTGTGTAGTTACTATAAACTTGTTTGCTGTCAATTTTACATTTTATTGGATTAAGGTCAGATAGGAAGTATTGTTCTTTTTCAAATCTTTCTGAATTTTATATGATTTCTTTTGTGTTCCAAAATGTGGTATTCTTTTGAGGAGCTTCGGTGGGCTGATCACTAGTATGTAAATATTTTGGGGTTTGTATATATTTGGGGATATTCTGCAGATATCTGATCTATTTGATATATGATGTCATTTAGTTCTGTTGTCTATTTATTTGTTTTGTACAGATGACCTGTCTATTAGAGAAAAGTGAGGCATTGAAAGCTTCTATGAATCTGTTGACATTAATCTTTGTCTTTAATTCTGGTTTTATACATTTTATGAAACCGGATGTACCAGAGTTTAGGGCATACATGTTTTGGATAGTAATGCCATCTTGTCTGATTGTTACCTTGATTAAGATGAAGTATTTGTTACCTCTTGTGATTAGTTTTATTTGAAGTCTGTTTTGTGAGATATTAGAATAGTAATGCCTGCTTTCTTCCTGGTCCCATTGATTGGAATCAGTTTTTCTACCTTTAAAGCTATCTTTAAAGCTGAGCTTCTTGTATACAACAGAGGATGAACTTTGTTTTTTGATTCACTTAGACAACCTGTGTTTTTTGATTTGAGAACTGGAACTCTTAATATATAAAGTTATTGGAAGGTATGTATTAGTTGACTTGTGTTATATTTTTTGTTGTTGACTGTGTTTTATTAGTGGTGTTTTGTGTTTTAAAAATTGCAGCTTTATTTGCTTTCATAGCCTCTTTTTGTTGTTCTGTATACTTAGTATTTTAACTATGAAATGTCACGGAGTATTTTCTAGTCTTTTTTAGTTTGGGCTTTGTGTACTTTTTGCATCTTAGTTTTTGAAGGTTCTTTTCTATGATCTTGTTTATCACTATAATTTAAAACTTTGGTCTTTTCATCATCTCTCACATTTTATTTCCCTCGTCCTCGTCCTCGTCCTCCTCCTCGTCCTCCTCCTCGTCCTCCTCCTCCTCCTCCTCCTCCTCCTCCTCCTCCTCCTCCTCCTCCTCTTCTTCTTCTTCTTCTTCTTCTTCTTCTTCTTCTTCTTCTTCTTCTTCCTGTTATTGATTCTTTGTGGATTTCACATCATGAACTCCAATCCCATTTATCTTCCTATCCCCTCACATTTGCCCTCTGCTCTTGCAACCTCATTCATAACCAATTTTAAAAGAAAAATCAAAACCCAAAGAAAATGAGAGACAAAACAAACCATAACCAAAACTAAAATAAAAAAGAAGGGGAAGGAGGAGGAGAAGAAGAATCTTGTCATGGAAGCTGTAATGTGGCCCACTGAAACACAGTTTTCCCTTAGGTCTATTCATCTTTATTTGCAAATGTTCATTGTTTTGAGACATTAGTCAGTCTGGTTCAAGGCCACTGGACTATGCTACATGATAATGGGCTCTTACTGGGGATCTTCTTGGATATCCTGCTGTCCTGTGTTATGGAGATCCTGCTGTTTTTGATCCACAGGTTGTTCCACTTCATGTGTTCCAACAGTACATAGATTCAGTAGATACTAAGGTGGGCCAACTCATAGCTCTGGTTCTGGGCATGGGTAGTAACAGGGTTGGTCAGCTTGCTAGGTTTTCCTAGTCACTACTCAGATGAGCTCCCCAGCACTGCCTTGGCTGGCTCACCCAATGCAGCCTACAGCAAGGAGTTGGGGCCAATTCTCCTGCTCTCAGGCTCTCAGATCCAGCTATCCCTCACTCATATCAGCAGGGCCAGAGCTACTGTTTTATCCAGCAAGGTAATGGCCCTCTTTCCAGATTGCTGTAGGGATAATGGGTGGGGGTGTGTTGGCTCTTCTGCTCTCACCTCCTCAGGGCCGACTCACCTGCACCCAGACAATAGGGTCAGTTCTAGTGTGCTGCCCAGGTAGGGTGCAGGGCCTGTTCTCCTGTGTATTGCAGATGGTGTATGGCAGTGCTAGTTCTCACTCTTGTGACCACAGGGAGCATAGGGTGGAAGGCAGAGGGCATATTTCCCTCCCTAAGACACTGCAAGGTAGATGGGAGGGGAACTGTAGGGGGAAGGAGGGCAAGGTCAGCTTTATTGCTCTCAAACCTTCAGGGCTGGTTCACCTGCATCCCCAAACAGGGTCATGGGTACCACTCCAGACTCTGGCCTCCACAGGGTCATGAACCCATATGTGGTCCTAGGCAGTGGTCTGTGCCTTGATGTCCCCATAGCTCCAGGTGGCAGCACCAGCCACCCAGATCAGCATGGCTCTGGGTATGGCAAGGTCCTTAGACACCAACATGGTCCTCAGTGACAACAGGAGTTCAGGACATCAACTCAGACCCTGGCTGCCCTAGGGCCAAGGACCCATACATTGCCCTCTGCGGCAGCCCTGGCCAGGATGACACTGGGGTATTGGTGCCTGTGGTGGCACCATGGCCCTTGGATGCCCTCATGGCCACAGGTTGCAGCCCAGACCCTGGGCACTTATGACTTCTCACACTATTTATATATTCCTTCCTTTCATGTTGCTGTTCTTTCATAATCTTTGCTTGCTTGGCCTAATTCCCCTGCTTTGCCATTGTTAGTCTGGATGTTCTATGCTCTGTTTGATCCATTCTAGTTAGGAATCTTGCCATTGAGTTTTCTAGTTGGGCTTCTGGGATTTTCATTTCAGCTTATGTCTTCTTCAGTTCCCATCTCTATTTAACCTACTTTTGAGTACTGGAGTTTCTTAGTTTAAATCAGCCTTGTGTTTATGTTTTTTGAGGGGGAATCATTTAGGTTTTTATTCCTTTAAGTTCATTAAACTCTTTCTTTGTGTCTTTTTACAACTCCTTGCATCCTTTGAACAAGTTTGTGATTGTTCTTTTAAATTCTTAGTGCAGCTAGGGGTTCATCTAGGTGATTCTCATTGGTGAGCATGTCTATAGGACTGGTGGATTTGGGGGTAGAAGACCTTTTTTTTTTTGACCTTTCCTGTTGTTCGATTTTCATGATGAGTTCTGGGCATGTAGACTTCTATTTGTTCTGCATCTCATATAGACACAGTGGGCTGAGACAGCATACAATGTATGGGCTGGGCTGGACCGGATGGTTAGATAGGACTTAGGTGGAGTGAAGTCAGGTAGACACAGGTGACTGGGTTGATGTACAGAACACACATTCTGGTGCTAGCCTAGAGTCTGGGGGAGCAAATCTGGGGGCTGGAGAGTGGGTAAGGAAGGTAGGATTAAGTGGGCTCAGCTGAGTAGGTCCTTGCTCAAGATGGGCAAGACCTGACTAAGAGGTTGGATGAGGTACACATGGGGCCTCTAGGTTGTGGGTGGAAAGAGCAGGGCTGCTGTGATCAGGCCAGGTCACTGGATGTGGGTCCTGGTAGAGTAAGTCGTCTTTGAAACTTGTCACTTTAAGCTTAAAAATTTAGGCTTATTCATGGTCAAGAAATGTTTGTCTTTCCAATACCAGTACACATTTTAGAGTCAAATATTATGCAATCTTATATAATCTAATCTGGCAAAGTGGAAGACAGAGGGTTAAGCAACTTGTCAACCATCACACTGATGGAAAATAGAAATGCATTGCAAATGGAGGAAAAAGTAGAGAAATAGAGTTGAAGTTCTAAAAAGTGTTTGAAATTCAGATAGTTTCGTTAGAGACTTTTCTTAACGGTATTTTCAAACTATAGTCGTCTACCTTCTGATAATTCAGACTTAATTTTAATAGCCTTGTTGCATGGAGCTTAGTCTGAAATTCAGATGCTCAAATATCTTGTTCAGGATTAAAGAGTCCCATCCAAAATAGCTAAGATACAGAATTAGAAAGGAGATTTGGGGGTGCATTCTAAATGTTTAAGCAAAATCCAAATCTTGATAATCATGTAGAAAATTTAATATGTGTGAATGCATTTCCTTATATGATGAAGCTATTTAGACAATGTCACACCAGAAAATATTCAAAATGCTTTTCATTCTGACGCTTTTTATTACTTTCTGTTGTAAGCAAGAATGGCATCAAAACTCAGGAACAGACTTGACAAAATTATCTGTCCACTTAAAGGTCAGCTGAGGAGAAAAGCTGTTTTCCTTTGTCAGGTAAGACAAAGTATTTACAGGTTCTAGAGCCCCAGACATTTTCTTCCCCTAGAATGGCATTATTTTGGCTCCCATAATCACCAGTTTAACATCCTCACTTTATGAGATACCTTTAGTTTCACCACAAGTGAAGATGGACCCTGAAAAAGATGAAAATATATGTATAAGTGAGTAATTTATAAGATTGGAAAAATGCTAAAATAAGAAACTTTAATAAATTGGAAGGGATAGAGTGGACTGGGTTAGATTCTAGACTAATCGTTTAAATTTACATAGAAAGAGATTTATACTAAAGAAAATAACAACAGGTGCCAAAGTTGAGCTATAGCTCAAGTTTAACTGCTTATAGCATTGTAGGCAAAATTCAGTCATCGTCCATATAACCAAGTGGAATTAAAGTCAACCTCTGTAGACAAGTCAACTTAAACATCTTTACTCTGTCTCTTCAAGACAAGGGTCAGAAAACTCTGTCCTTCGTGAGCTTCTTGGAAGTTCTATAAAGGAGCAAGTCCTTTTCTTCCCTGCCTCTTTTGGTTCTCAGAACGACTTAGCATGCAGAATACAATTTAAAAGTTGTCCATCTTGAATGGCTCTCTTTTTGATACACATTTTAAAGTGAGAGTATGAAGCTATAGCATGTGTTAATCTGTTTGTGGTATTTCCTTTGCTGATAAGGACATTGCCTTGAGTTTATTGACTCAATAACACAGACGTGTTCTTTTGTTCTACAGTAGTTGATGTCTGTGGGCCATGTTCTTAGTGGTATCCTTGACCCCTGTGGCATCAACAACCCTTTCCCACCCTTTTCTGTGGAATTTCTAATGTAGAAAGGATGAAATGAACTGCTTTTAAGAAGTAAATTGGTTTGTTAGAACCATTGCATTACAACTGGTGTTGCCTAACATATTGCAGACCTGAATACTACACCAAATAAAATCCATTTCAGTAAATCAATAGCTATAAAATGTCACCAAAAATCATATAATATTTGAAAACAGTGGAGGTACATTTTCTTTTATCTCAACAATTTCTTTATCCCAATTTGTGTTAATACTGTTTTTCCATTGTGAGTTCAGAAAATGTGCAATGCAGATTCACAGTGCAAAGTCCACGGCTTCTCACCTTTGTAACTCAGGGAATAACCTTAGACCATAGACTTCAGTGCCGCCTCTTCTGGAAGCTCACACAATTACTTAACAAACCTGTGCCAAAGCAGATGCTTGATCCCCTTATGAAAGAGCAGGAGGATTACAGTTATATTTGAAAACTGCCAGAAGGCTTGGCATTTTTTTTTTCCAGGCAAGGAAAGAACGTAGTAACTAAGAGAGATGAGAACACAAACTAAAGACAATTAGGAAAAGGACAAAGAATATTACTTAAAGTAAATGAAGACTGTAAAGATGACGATTTCATCACCATAAACGATGAAGCAGCAGAAAAAGTCATGGGGGAAAGTGATAGTTATACAGAAAGGACAGAAACTGAAGAGAGTTGGAGGAAACTGGGTGTAGGAAAATAGACTTACAAACATCCAGCTCTGGGCAATGCAAGAGAAAGTCTAGCAAAATGGTGGCGAGAATGTGAGCCAGAAATACAGCAAAGGTTAAAATTGTGTTTGTTCTCATTCACCTCAGTAACAGAAAAGGGTCTTAAAGGCTTATAGTTTTCTATCCAAATCAACAACAGCAAAAAGTTCTGGCCAGGTCTACAGTGTCTAAGACAGTCAGCTGCTCCTAAAGCTTTCTTGTTTTACGTGGGCAATTGGAAGAGGACTTGGAGTTTACTGCTGTATGTTTTCTTGAGTGAGCAGCGATGAGATGTTTTCAGATCTATAAAATTAGCAAGCAATGTACTCTTGGCCCTAAGAAATGGACAAATACAGGTTGGCATAACATTGGACTTATCACACTGACGGAGATGGGCAGAAAACAATGAGACTGCCTGCCTGTATTAGGAGATACATGTCCTGCCTTTAGGCAGACAGATTAAATTACGTTTTTGGGTCCTTTCTAGTCTTAACATTACCATTAAGATTGCAATCTGGAAATGCTTCATTTCACAGCTGCTGGATCGACTGGCCATTCTCTGATCTGTAAAAGATAGTTTACAATGGTTTGCATTGATTAGGGAAATAGTGGCATGTGATGAATAAAGCAACGTGCTGGGAACGTCCAAATAGAATTTTATTTTTTCTTTGAAGCTATAGTTAAATGGCACTTAAGAAGTTCTGAACAGAGATGTCTTTTCAGATTACACCAGTTTGCTAACCTTATCTAACTCCATCTTCATTTACAGGCCAGAGCAGAGACTTGCATATTTACTGAAATTTATTGAAATGAGATTCGGAATGCAGTGCCAAGTCCAAACACGGAGCTTCCCAAACTTTTATCATGTCCCACGTCTCATGTCAAGGAATTGCCTGACTCCAGGTCAGAGTCATGCTACCTGAAAGACGGCATGCTTGCCAGCAATACTTAAGCATCCAAATGTTTGTCAAAACTAATTGGTAAAGACTTGTTTTTTTGTTTTGATAGGGCTATTCTTAACAGCTTCTATAAAGCAGCAAAACCAGAATTTTGAATAAAGCTAAACAAGTATCATTGAAAAATTTAAAGGGAAGAATTTCACAATGGTGGTTACTTGAGATATATTTAAACATATACATACACTTATGTTTCAAAAACTTGCCAATTAAATAAAACATTATCAGGAATTGACATGCTGTATTACAACATAAGTGACAGCCTATCCAGGAAAATAAATTCCCTTGCAGAAGTATGTTAGTATACTAAAAATCTTGGTGATTACTGCACCATCTTGTTTCTTCTTTGCGGTTACGCCATATATTCAGACATTTTTAGGATTATGCATCTTGCTTCCTGGCTCCTTTCCCCCACAATGTATTAAAGCTATAATATTTATGACCTTGTTTTAATATTTTAATCCAGAAAACGTGTTTAAACATATGTATATATAAAACCTCTTTCTTTTGTTTAAATGTTTGCTGCTTAGCTTTGATTTTAAAAGAAATGAAAACATTTGCATAGGCTTAAACCATCCCGGAAGGCAGATACTGCATCTTCTGCGACTATGCTATTTCTTGTGTATCAGCTGTCTCATTGCTTTGATAGTCACCATCATCACCTGTGGCCCTCCAGCCTCGCTCAGGCTGTAGATTCTCTGCCAAGACTGAAGCATATTCTATGGGCATGCTGGTGTCTAGCTGCAGCAGTCTTTGTCCAACGGGTACATCTAAAAGATTTAGAGAGAGAGTACAGTCGATTTCCTGACAAAAACGTCAGATGTCCATGCTTACCCTGGACACTTGTCACTCTGTGAAAGTCACAGTTCTCCTTCTATTTTTAGACCTTTGGTGACGGCCTCTTGGTTAGTAATTTCTCCCAGGAGAAGTAAGAAATAAAAACTAAAAGAAGACTCATTCCTGGAAAAACATGAGAACTGGCAACATGAAGGTTACTAAAGAAAAATACTCAATTTCTGAGAATTGCTGAAAAGCATGTACTTGGAGCCAAAACAATGATGTAAAAACTGACCATATGCTAAATTCCCACCCTTAATCACTAGGTCGTTTAGCTCAGTCTCTTTACTAATGGATCCTAATAGGTATTGCTGATTATACCTAATAATCACACTGATGGATGAAGCAAGGAAAATTATGACAATGAACCTTTCCATAATCATGTGACAAGACCAAGACCCAGATGATTTTGTTCAGTGCCATGATGTGTGTTGTATAACCTCACTTATTTTCCTTCTATTTTTCCCACACATTTTCAGAGCTATGAGAACATTTCAGAGATATCTGATGATTTTTGGTCATAGCTATGGTGACATAGGTGGGGGAAAACTTTACTGAGAGATGCTATGTGTATTTGACCTTTGAGAGTGCTGTGGGGACCTGTCAGATGGGTTGATTTTATTTTCTTTTTTCTTGACTGGTTGTGGATTTGCTGAACAAAAGGAGAAAAAAAATCCCAAATTTCTTTCATTGTCTGGCCTTGCCTTTCTCTGAAGTCATCTTTTTTTCCCTAAGTATGAATTTGTTTTAATTTTGGAATTATTGTTAGAAATATTTCCCCCAATACATGACAGTTTTATTTAGACAGCATGTATTTAATGAGGGTCTATGACGTGTATGATGCTCCGCCTAATCCCACAAGGGATGGCTGGGCCATGCTAATGCCACTGTGCTCTGGGATCCATCTCACTTAACAGACACATAACACGGCTTCGAGGTCACTGAAACACTTCTGGTAGTCACATGAGAAAATAAAAAGGAACAAATGGTTTTAAAGTTATTTGTTTATTCATTCAAATTAGTGTGTGTGTGTGTGTGTGTGTGTGTGTGTGTGTGTGAATGCAAGCATGCGATTTCCATGGTGTGCGTGTGCTTGTTAGCCTTGCGTACTTCTGCTGTACTGTATACTCAGACTACCTGGTCTATAAGCTTCTGGAAGATTCTCCTCTCTCTCATCATAGAAGTCTTGGGATTGGTGATATGCACCACTACATCTGGCTTTTTTTTTTCTTTTAAATGGGGATTCTGAAGATCAAACTCAGGTCACCAGGCTTGCATGGGGCAAGCATTTTAAGGTTGAGCCATCTCTCTAGCCCTAACAAATGAATCTTGATTTCATTGTATTTCAGGTTAAAGAGTCATTTTACCATGAAACTAGCCTAAAATTATTAGTCAGATAGCTTACAATTTCTCTTAATTTTTTGTACAGATTTTCCAAACACTGGCACATACTTTATACTCATTGCACATGTACAGGGAATGCCAGGTTCTCACTAAACTACTAATTATAAATCACTGTCGCAAAACTAATAGTTGAAAGATTAGATACAATACTGAATATGTTTAATTCCTACTTTTGAAAACTTTTTGATTAAATTAAATACCAGTTTTAAAATTAAATTAAATTTTTATCATTTACTAAGTTTTTTTTATTTAAATTTTTAAAAAATTTACACATTCGTCTGTTTCCCATCCCTCCCCTTCTCCCCCCCCACCTTCCCCATCCCACTTCTCCCTATTAACTCCTCAGAGGGGGTAAGGACTCCCTTGGAGAGTCAACAAAGACTGGTATACCAAGTTGAGGCAGGACCAAGACTCTTCCCCCTGATCAAGGCTGAACAAGGTACCCCACTATAGGGAATGGGCTCTATAAAGTCAGTTTATGTATTCAAGGTAAGTCCTGGTCTCACCAGCAGGCCCCGCTAAAAAGATTACAAGCCATATAACTTTCACCCACATTCAAAGGGCTTCACATTTGCTAAAACTTTTGAAAATTACATTTATTTGACTCATGTGTGCATGAGCATGTGAGTACATGCACGTGTGTGTGTGTGTGTGTGTGTGTGTGTGTGTGTAGATTGCACATATGTCAGAGGTTGCATGTGTGGGTTAGCGTCCAACTTGTGGGCGTTCATTATCTGCCTCCCATGAGGGGCTTGAGGATCAAACTCAGGTCACCAGGCTTGGCAGCAGGAACCTTACCTGCTAAATCATCTCACCTGTCCCTCAAACTCAATTTATAGTAATTAAAATTTTAAAATTTGCTTCCTTAGATGAACTCATCACATTTCAAGTGCTCAGTAGTCATTTCTGGCTAGTGAGTATTTTATTGCATATCGCCTTATAACGTCTATATGTTTTATGTTTTTTTTTTGAACAAATCTCAACTAAGAAGGCATATTGCGTGCCACAATTTGCATTTTGTATACAAGGGACATTTTCTGGATTCAGTATGATGATATTCCACCCAATTGGTTTAAGTCCTTCTGTGTGTGTGCTGTGATAACAAAAGGTTGTTTAAATTAAAGTATTTAAGGTTTTAATACATCAAGTTTGTTTTCACGTTGTTCAAGTAGTCTACATTCTTCTCTCCTACTTGCCCTCATTATTCCTACTTCTTCATTTAGAAATAGGAAAAAAATTATAAGAGGCCATAAATCAAAATAAATTTGGAATGTTTCACTATTGCTCTCAAAATCTTTTAAATGCCATGGTTAATCTCTAGCCATTAGTAACATAAATATTATTCATTACTAGAAAATGACAGATGTGAAAAAATATTTTCTTAGCTGTTATTCTTTGGGGTTTTGCCAAATGCTACTTTGGGTTTTTGGGGGTGATGTTATGAATATGTACGCTCTGTGATTCATGCTTTTGGTGATAAAGCTCCCTGGATGATCTTCAAGATGGGAGTCAGGGCAACAGGAGACTTGACACAGGATGCTATATATTATGTGGGAAGTCAGACACTGGAATGAAAGCAAGTGAGTGGTCCATGTCAGGATGCTTCAGGAGCCATTTTAGGCTTGATAATTCCATATGTACACTGAACAGAATTTTAATCCTTCTTGCATGTATAAAGAGCTTGGAGTAGGGTATTGTGTGATTTTTCTCTACCTTCATTTAGTGATTGGACTGACCTTAGTATCTGATATTAGTTTATTATTTTTTTTGAGAAAAATCACTTTATTTATTTGAGCTACCTAGGTAGGACAAAGCACCCTGAACCCATTATAATTTACTAGGGGTCCATTAGGAGGACTACAGCATCATTTCTGTCTTTTAAAGAATGATTATGGCCAAAGAAAGACAAATTAGGTCCCAGCCTGGAGACATGGACTTTTTGGTCTGAAATTTGGGCCTGTCTGGTATGGAACTTTATAAACTGGGATGTCGGGTTTTGACAAAATCATTGATTGGCCTTGCTCCTTTTTAAACTCTGTTGTTTTTGAGAATAGTACCTTTTAGACTGCACAAGCTAGAGTACATCACTCCACATCTCCTCCTAACATTTCAATAGCAGAAGCAGCAGCTGGAAAAGGTTGAAGTGTATACTCCTCATTAGCTGGAAATCTAGCCCATGCAGGAGCATTTGTAGACCTAACTATTTTCTTCTTACAGGTGAATGGTGTATGATCCATTCTAGGTGCAATCAACTTTATCACCACTATTATTAATATAAAGCCACCCGCCATGTCACAATATCAGACCTAGTTCTTCATTTGATCTGTCCTAATTACATCTGTCCTCTTACTTCTTTTTTTTCCCCAGTCCTAGTCACTGGAATTATTACACTTTTAACTGACCAAAACTTAAACACAACCGTCTTTGACACGGCTGGAGGAGGGAACTCTATTCTCTAACAATATCTATTTTGTTTCTTCAACACCCAGAATTATATATTCTAATTCTCCCAGGCTTTGGCATTGTTTCCACAGTGTAACTTACTACTCAGCCAAAAAAGAAACTTCCAGATATATAGGTATAGTTTGAATTACGATGGGGCTGGAAAGATGACTCAGCTATTAAGAGCACTGCCTGCTCTTCCAAATATCCTGAGTTCAGTTCACAGCAACCACCAAAAAGTCAATATGTATCATAGTTCGTATTAAAAAAATAGAAACTATGATACTTATTGGCTTTTTAGGATTTTGTTTTTGTATGAGCCCACCACATATTTTCAGTAGGTTTTGACTTAGACACCTGAGCTTTCTTTACATCAGCTGCAATAACTATTGCAATTCCAACCGGAGCAAAGGTTTTCAGTTGATTCGCTACACTACACAGAGGAAATGTTAAACAATCCCCTGCCACACTATGAGCACTGTCACTACATGCATAAGATCTGCATAAGATGGAGCCCTCTAAAATCTGAGTGGATAGGGGAGGGGCTTACAAAGTCCCACCACTAGCCGAAAAGCTATTGGCGGTTGATACCTGCTGGGGAGCTAGAGTGACAGTTTGCTCCAGAGATGCAATGCGTGATGGGCTGCTCAAGCTCCAGTGGAGCCCTGTGCACATACTGGCAGCACTGAATGGACTTGGTGGGTTTAAAATGGGTACATAAAGTTAGGAGAGGAAAATGAAGTGGGTGTATAGAAGGAGTTGGCGCAGAGGGGCCTTGGTATGAATTTGATCAGAATACATCATGTATGAAATTCTTAAAGAATAAGTTTCTCATCAGGGACAAACCTAAAAGGGAACATCAACTTTCAAACTGGGAATTTTTTTTCCACTTGGAATCATTGTGTACAGTTATACTGGTTCCTCTCCTCATCATCCTCAAATTATAGACACCACTAGGATGTCACTGTGAAATGTCTGAAATTCCTGTCTGAAAGCTTTATCTATTTTCAGTGGAAGTCTGGCCTGAATTTTCTGGGTTTCTTGGGTGAAGATATTTGGTGTCTATGACAAAGCTGCTCTCTTTCCAAGCCCTTCTTCCTGGATAACTTCTAGCTTCCTTGAGGGACTTTGATGCTTGGATGGCTTGGTGCCCCTGTGTTCATCACTGGCATTGCCTTTGAGAACTTTCATCTATTTCAATTGCTTCATCCTTTGCTAGTAGAATCTATGTACAAAACTCATTCCTTATGAAAATAGGTGAAAAATGACCCTGGCTTTTGTTTTCATGGAACTGAGAAAATAAAACCTGAAAGCTTGGTGAGAGGTTTTACTGCTTTCAGAATATCTTATGTTTCCATACCAAGAAATTGCAAACCCAGTTTTTAAGAGTCACATTCTGATTTTTATTACTTTTTGTTAGAAGTATTAGAAGTATTTTTGACCCCCCTCTTATTACAGCATGATTTAACTTTGTCCCTAAATTTAAGAAAGTATGCAAGAGTAATAGTCCCCAATGCATAGAGTGAGGAAAGAGTAATTAATATGCAACTAAGTAACTCATGGAAAGAGTTTCTTTTCAAAGTGAGTCTTTGAAGCATCTTTCATATAAGAATATAGTTACAAAGACATTCAGATGAATTGTTGATGGGAATGACTCCCAGAGAACTAAATCAATGAGCTCATTGAAAACATGTCAAAAATCAGTGGGAGCAGGGCTTGTCTCTGACTATTTTGCCTGTTTTGGGGACCCTTTTCCTCCCACTGGGTTGCCTAGTCCAGTCTTAATATGAGGGGAGGTGCCTAGTCTTATTGAAACTTGATTTGTCATGTTTGTTTGAAATCCCTAGGAGAACCATCGTTTTCTGAAGGGAAATGGAGGAGGAGTGTGAGTGGGGATTGTGAGGAGAGGAGAGAAGGGATACTGTGATTGGGATGTAATATATGAGAGAAAAAACCTGTGCTAATTCATCTTGCTACCAATGTTTACAATGATTCTCTCTCCCCATTTCTCCTCAACATTTATTGTTTTCTGTTTTCTTTTAAATAACTTTCATACTAACAGAAATTAAGTGATATCTTATTGCAGTGCTGATCTCTGAGTCTAGGTGTATTTTCTTAGATCCATTGGCCACTTGTACACATTTTTAAGAGAACTGTTTACCCAACATTTTTGACCATTTTTAAATTGAGTAAGTTTTAAGATGCATACATTTCAATGTATCTTGGTTATGAGCCTGATACAATGCATAGCTGACCAATAATTTCCTCTCTTTCTTGTTGTCTCTGCTCTTTTTTCTACAAAAGCTTTTTAGTCTGTGATTTCAGTACTTGTTTATTTTTGTTTTTGTTGCCTGTAATTTCAGTGACATTTGAAAAACTATTGACTAGAAATGTACTGTGATTTTCCTTATGCTTTCTTCTAGTTTCCTAGTATTTTATGCTTAAATCTTTAGTAGTTTCTCAATTGGCAGGCTTTTCTTCCTTTCTTACTTTGTGAATATATCATCTCTTTCATTTGCATTCTTAATCATTTCTGCTAAGAAATATGCTAGCAGTACTTACTGGTAGATGGTATCTAGTACCTCATGAGTCCTGTTTTTTTCTTGAGCTTTCAAAATCCATTGTTTTGTTACAGTTTGATTATAATATGCAATGGTTTGAATTATTTTAGATTCTTATTTTGGTCTGTTACATTTCTAAATTTGAATGTTCACTTCCATTCTTGGGTTGGGAAATCTTAAATGTGTTTCTTTTGTTAACTATTTTTACTTTTCACTTTTAAATTAACACAAGTATGTTTGCTGGCATTATGACTTTGGCTTTTTCAAACATTTAAAAAAAATCTTTTTCCTTCCTCTTTCTGTGTACTTTTACATTCCCACCATTCTCCTTTCCATTTTCATGGTCACATATGTTCTATTGCCTCCTTCCTCAAAAACATTTTGCTTCTTTCTTTGTCCTGTTTCAAATTTCATCATCTTTATCTATGTTCGCCTTCTCTCCCTTCCCTTTCTACGATCTCACATATAAGAATTTAAATGCATATTGGGCTTTTTTTCTCTTTTTCTCCTCCTGCTGTAATGTGGATACTCAGGACCTATTGATATTCTCTGATAAATCTTCTAGCTTTTTCCCCTGCTTTTGTTCCCTCTCCCTCATTTTTCCTCATTTCTTTCCCCTGTTTAAAAAACCTGGAACTTTTCAAATGATCTCTCTTCATGTATGTAAGTTTTTTTTCTGCTTGATCAAATCTATAGAGCTTTTGTAGTAAATATTTGTCAGTTCAGCTATTTGCAAACTTCCAAAATTTCCTTTGGTTATTATTATTATTAATTATTACTCTTTATACTGTCTCTATGGTGAAAATATTATTTTTTGATTTGTGTATAATTTTCCTGAGCATACTTACTGGTCATAATTATAATGGCTACTTTAGAGTCATATAAAATATGTATTTTGTTTCTTTAAGATTTGTCATGGTAGAATTGTCTAGTTCACTTGCTTTGGTAATTTTTTTTCTGTCTGTTTTCATTGTAACATATTTGCTGATATCCCTGTATTTGGAAACCAGCAACTTCCCACAGTCTTTTAAAATAGGCTTCATACAGAGAAAGGCTTTGAACAATCAGCTCAGCCACAGGCTCTGGAGGGACCTCAGGGCCTTTCTGTGGATGTGTCATGGCTACAGTTGTGTGTGTAGATTCCTAGTTAGAAAGATTTGGGGGTTTTGTTTCTTTTTTCCTCATGTGGGATCCCCCTTTGTATGCTGTGAATACCATTAATAAATAAAGAAAACTGTCTTAGGCCTGCACAGGGAATAGAGGTAGGTGGGGTAAACTAAATTGAATGCTGGGAGAAAGGAGGCAGAGTCAGAGAGAAGCCATGTAGCCCTGCTGGAGCTGGACAGAACTTTACCTGATAAGCCACAGCCATGTAGCAATACACAGATTAATAGAAATTGGTTAAATTAAGATGTAAGAGTTAGCCAATAAGATGCAAGATCTAATGGGCCAGGCAGTGCTTTAAATAATATAGTTTCTGTGTCATTATTTGGGGTCTGGGAACTGATGGGAGCTAACAAGAGGCCTCTCTTACAACACTTTCCTTTTTGCAATTTAATAATTTTTATCTGTTTATTTTATTTTTTATTTGTGTTTTAGAGAGAGGGTTTCTCTGTAGTTTTGGAGGCCTGTCCTGGAACTCACTATGTAGATGAGGCTGTCCTCAAACCACAGAGATCCTCCTGTCTCTGCTTCTCAAGTACTGGCATGAACCACCACCACCCGGTATTAATTAAAGTTTATCTATTTTAATATCAGTAACTCTACTTCTATATATAGCAGAAGAATAAGAGTGGAGATTTATCTTTCACATTGAAAAACTAGAAAACCAGACAAAACATAGCACAGTAGTTCTTCTAGACACTGAAAACTTGACAATAATTCCTGAGAGAAGGAAAGCAAATGAATTAATATTTATGAGAATAAAGAAACAGAAAAATCTTCTCATCAACCCCCAGGGCATTGACCTGCTTCTCAATCAATCTCTGCCTTCTCTCATACCAGTTAGAGTTGTTGTGTCTCCCATTCTGCTGTACATGTACCGCTCCATTCCTCCATCTTCCCCACCTCTCCATCATATGCTTCATTGTCATAGTGGCCTTGGGAACTGCAGTGTGTCACACAGTAGACCCTTTTGTCCAAATGGCTTTGCTTGCAAATGCTCATTGCAGTGAGTCATTGGTCTGGTTCAAAGTCTCTGGCTTCTGCTATGCAACCAATACTGAGCTTTCTCCAAGACTCCTCTCCGATATCTTGCTGTTACCCAGAGTCATGGAGATCCTGTGGTCATGATTCTGTGTGCTTGGCCCTTTTATTTGTTCCAACAGTTCATTGATGAGGTATGGGTTGAAATTGGGTCAACTGAAGGCTGTTCTTCCTTCCCTCCCTCCCTCCCTTCCTTTTCCTTCCCTTTATCTTATTCTTCCCTCCTGTGGAAGCACTGTATCTTTGGCCAAGAGAGTGCTATTGTGGTTCAGAAAATCTTAACTACTGACATTTTCACACTGGCAATCTCCATAAAATATATTGGCTTGATTTTTCCATTTCAAGTTTCTGACAGCCACTGATTATTTATAGGGATCCTAAAACTCTTTATTAGATCCACAAGGAAACTACTTTCTGGACTGGTCTCTTACGACAGCTTGAAAGTCAGTCCAGATGCCTCAGGTTGCTCTGATTATGTGCCTCAGTGCATTCATGAATCTGATTTTATTTAGAATGCCAAAACAACGAAAATTTCAGTCACAATATATAAAAATCCCATAAAAATATTTTAACTTCTAAGAAGAATACTTAAACATTTCATAAAAACTTAAGGGGTGTGAGAAAGTCTAATCAAAATGCATAGTATAAAATTTAGAAGAAAAGGGCAAAATACAGAAAAATTTTCTTTGCATTTGCTTCATACCAACAATTAATTCAATTATTCCTTTCAATATCTATCTGTTTTCTTGCTTTTATAGGTTATTTAAAAGTTCTACACAGGGTAAGATGACAAGCTGCAAGTGGGATGCATGTGGACTGGTAAGAGAAGAGTTAGAATAAGAAAAATTAAAAAAAAGATGGAAAGAGCAAGTACCCAGATGGTGATGGGATCGCGGTAGTGGAGAGAAATGAACAGGTGCTGCACTGGAGAAGAGGTGGGATGAACTCAGCACAGCTTCAACTATAGAGCTCCCAGGAAGGACGGGAGAGAATGGAAGTCTCAGCTCAGAGGCAAGCCTGCGATCCCAGCCCAAGCCCACATCTCTCAGTGGTTTCTCCAGCAGATGGGTCAAAGATGAAAAGGAATCCCATTTTGTTGCTCTATATAACTTGGAGACAACTGATCCAGCACTAACTTGAGAACCTATTGTTTAATCCTGAGCTACCCACAGGGTCCTGTGGAAAGGAGCCCAAGTCTGGGATCCTGAATTTATTCTGCCACAGCCCCAGGGTGTGAAATAGCCCTAGGGAGCAATTGTGGAAGGTAGGAAGGCTGGCCATTTGCCAAGGTGAAATGTGCCAGGGTCAGGAAACTTCGTTCAGTTAGTGAAGTACACAGAGACAGATCTCATCAATGAAGAACAACTCCAGAGATTGATAGCCCTGAGCTCCATCTGGAGTCACCTCTCTATCATATACTGCTGGAGAGTCCAGAAACTCTGAACATCCTGACTGTATCCTTCCAGCTTGGTAATCAATGTGAGGTGCTCTTGAGAGCACAAAGACATATCCTCTACCTGTCTAGATCTCAGACTGTGGTTACAACCCATTCTCCAGAAAAATCTGGGAGACAGCCCGAGTATTCAGACTAGGAGGTATGATTTGAGGAGGAGTTATGGGTGAATGAGACAAGCTGCTCAGCTCACAGATAACAAAGTATGAGACCTGTAGAGCCCCCTCTTACTTAGAGAAGGAAGAAAAAGTCTGGTGGACATTTGACCCTTATAGGAAAGGAAACTGAAGGTTACAGAAGAGTTGACAGTTGAACTGATGCCGCCACTCTGCATGTAACTGACATTTTCCAAGAAGGAAACTTCCAACACTTGATCTTTCTTTTTGTTTTTGTTTTTTCATTGTGCCCTTTATGCCTCCTCTTTCCTTCTCCTTTTCCTATAGTTTTGGCAGTATTTTTACTCTATCGTATTAAAAATTTATGTAAAATATTTCACTTCATGCATTCCTTTATTTTTATTAATACATTAAAAGTATCAGGCAAGCATTTTCTTTTCTTCTTATCTCTTCCTTCACTTTTTGTCCCTGTGTCTCATTCTCTTTTCTTTCTTCTATACATTCATTTATTTCTGTATCTTCTATAATTTGATGTAGTTGTAGTTTAGCAGGTTTTTTTCCTGGTCTCTAAGTGGTCCTGAGGATTGAGCACATAAGAACAGGATGTTCAATGAGAAGATCCTCGTATAATACTCAAAGAGATATCCAAACATAAAGATGTTCACCTTATCAAACAGAAACATAAAAACCACAAAACAAGCTAGGCATCACGACTCCTCCAAAGGAGCATAACTACTGAACTAGAAGATTCTAAAATAGTTAACATGTCCGATGAGGATTTTAAAAACCTACTTGTGAAGTGTAATTAGCAAACTTAGAGAGGCTACAAAGACGTCTATAAATTCAGTTCAGAATCTGGAGAGAAAGATCAGATGAAAAAGCCAGCCAAATGAATAAAAATTCTAACCCATTATAAATTTTGTAAGTTACAGTGACTGGCCTGGCCGTATGTGCCAGATGGCACAGTACTGGCACTAATGTCTTAGAAGTAACCATCACTCGTCTGACTGGACTTAAGCACTGTTCAGTATGAAGGAACGTAAGCCTGGTACTGCACACCCAGTCAATAATGTGTGGCTGAAGAGGAAGCCTGCTCTACAGGATAAATATGACAATATATACACAAACATAAAGATGAAAACCAAACTCACTCATCTTCCCTTAGTTCTGAGGCACCCATGATGCGAGCCATTCCATGTGCTGCTGCTAAGAACTTGGAATGTAGTTAACGTGAACTAGGGACGATTCCGTGTATCACTCACCAAACAACACAGACTTAGTTTGAAAAAAAAAATAACAGAATGTAAACTAGTCTACAAATATTTTACAAATTGATGCCAGAGTGAAATAATGTTTTAATATGTTGGGTTAAAGATATTGACCTTATCCATTAAAGCAAATTTTACTTGTCTGTCAGTTTTTAATTGGAGACATTAGATAATTAAAAATTAGACATTGGAAAATTAGAAATTATATATGTAGCTTGTATCAGTTTTCTCCTGGACTGGATAGTGTTGATTTATAATGGCTCTGCACTATATACAATACATTATATATAATTCATCTTTCTTATGTATAGGAAGAGAACCTGCACATACAACTTTACGAAACCAGCAATCCCTAACTGTACCCTAAATGCTTACCCTTCTACCTGCAGCTGTGCATCGCTCACTCTGCAACAAAGACGCAGAAAAACACATCACCTCACCGCATCACAGAAAACCACAACCGGTCAAAATGAAGAGAACAGCTGATCACGGGGCACCCAGCCCCAAAGGATATGCCAACAACACATTGCAATTCCTGCACCCAAAGCTCCTTTCTTCCTTTTTTTTTTTTTTTTTTTTTTTTTCCCTTTAAGACAGAGTAGCCCTACCTCTCCTGGAATGCTCTCTGTAGACTGGATCAGACTGGCCTCGAACTCACAGAGACCCAGCCTGCCCTCTGCCTTCCCAGTGCTGGGATTAAAGGCTTGTGCCACCACCATCCAGCTGGTAGACTCGATTTTAAACAACTACCTTCCTCACTTCTTCTGTCATGACCATTCTTTAAAGTTTTTCCCCTCTGTACTCTCAAGCAAAAAACATCTTTAAAAGCCTCTTCCTTGTGCTAACCTGTAAAACGAACAGCGCTCCGCTGGAGCTCAGTTGCTGCTGGAGTTGTATTTACACCAGTGGGTTCACTGAAAAGCAGAACAAGCTGTTTCTGTCACAACAGACGCAGGCCGATCTGATAAACACACCTAACTGCTCTGCTGTTTCAGTGAATCTGAGTTATTCGGATGGACGTTTCTCACAGCTGCGAGTAGAAACAGCGACTCGGTTGGGTCTGGCTGTCTTGGCTGCTTCTCTGTTCTCTTTACTGGTTTGTTTAGGGTCAGGTTTACTCCTGGAGCATCGAGCACCGTGTGCCCCAGCTGGCACGTAGCAGGTGTTGGCCATGGTCCCGGCTGAACTCTGTCATTGGAGCACACGAAATGCAAGCACATATCATGGACTTGTACTCGCTGGTTTTGAATTCGCTTTGTCTGCCTTCATGAAGGTTCCTGCTTATTTGGAGAACCTGAAGTTGAAAATTGCCATTTTGAGATAGGGATGTGGGAAGAGGAACAGTTATTCCAAAAAACAATAGTGACCAGAGCAATTTCCAAAAGTAGCATCATGGTTTGTTTGTGCATATATAATCTTAATTGGTTTGTAATAAACACAATTTGGTTATGGGGATTTCTAATGATTTTGTTGTAACTACATGAGATGAGCAGGTATCTTAAAAATGCATTTAGGTATAATAAAGTTTGCAATAGTGAATTTTAGCAGGGAATTGAAAGGTTGACGTGAAGGATACACTCATCTGTTCAAACTACACACCCTGGCAAAATATCTAGCACACACAACAAAGTTGTCATGCGAGTTCCTTATTGTTGTATGTTTCTTTGCTGTTTTGTGACATCCTTCTTTTAAGTATGAATTATATACATGCAGCTATGGTTTTTTTTAAATTATGTATTTCCATCTCAAATACAAGCAGATAACAAAAATCAGAGAGAAAAAAATGTGTCTTGTTTTCTCTGATATCACCACAGGAAAAATAAGAAAATTAAATTTAATTTAAAATTTTTTGTAGTAAAAAGCAGAAAAATGGTAAAATCTAATTATCAAGGAGGGAAACCTTCTGTGTGTCAGTAAGAGTGTGATCACGTTGCTGGCTAAGTGTTGCGCAACTTTTAAAAATGTCAGAGTTGCTGATTTTTGTCTATTGCCCTTACTTGTTACTATTTTTTCAGTCAGCTGAACATTTCCCCCCCTGGAATTATAGACACTGAATACGGCTGGCTACAGGACTCAGTAATTTTAGTAAAAATCAGTGAATTCATCAATTGCTACATTCAATGTCATTGAGAATTTTCTGTAGTATATATCTGATAGGAACTGAGTAAAAACAGTGGAAAACTCTTTTTAAAAAAGATTTATTTATTTTTTTGCATATGGGTATTTTGCTGGCACACATCTCCCTATTACATATACTCCATAAACTTCACACATACACACACCAAACACACACACAAACATATATACACACAACCAAACACACACACACTGACACACACAGCCAAATGAAACACACACAAAACACACACACACACACACACACACACACACACACACACTCACTCATGTGTGTGCCTGGGAGGACAAAGGAAGATGTCAGATGCCTTAGAACTGGAAAGCTGGAATTACAGATGATTGCAAACCACCATGTGGGTGTTGGGACTAGAACCCAGCCAGATCCTGCAGAAGAAGAGGCAGGGCTCTTAACTATTGAGCTATCTCTTCGGCCCCAATAAAAATCAAAAGTGTTGTGTTAGCTGCGATGAATTTGCAGTCTGATCAGAAAAAGTATGGTCATTGAGATCATTGCAAATGATGTTACATTTGCTAGTTAAACACATCCATTAATGACAGTGAAAGCATCAAAGAAACATTTGTAATTACACAAAAAAGGCTGGAAAGATGAAGGCCCTCTTACAGTTGTTATGAAAATAGCTAATCTGGCAATGAATACTAGTTGTATCTATTTAATCGCTTATCTCATTAGTGCCTCTTGAGAGCTTGTTTGGAGATTCTAGCTGAGGAGGGTAGCTATCTGCATATCTTTGGACAAAGATCAGTGCTCCTGTCAGGCAGGGACACACATGGGATGGCTAGGAAGAAGGCACCTTCCAAGTCATCCAGGTCACTGAGTCAACCCCGGTAATCCATGTCATGGAAGCTATTTTAGCGAGATTGTCCTCATATGCTCTATACCGTCTCTTTACAGTTTTCTGGGGAGATATTTAACCTTAGTGATTTTGTTATTGTGGGAATTTTGAACTAGGATGTGACTACTGTGAATATTTGTGAAGATACACTGTGACCACATTAACTCATAACAGAAAAGTAGTTGGTGATCAGCATGGTGGGGAACATGGCGATACGTAGACATGGCACCGGAAATTAGCTAATAACTTATATCTGATCCATAAACAGGAGATGTGGGGGGAGAGGGAGAGGGAGAAGGCGAGGGAGGGGGAGAGAGGGGGGGAGAGGAAGGGAGGGAGGGAGGGAGGGAGAGAGAGAGAGAGAGAGGGAGAGAGAGAGAGAGAACATGAGATGGGGACTAGTCAAAAGGAAGAAGTTGAGAAAGAAAGCATGGAATTCCTAAGTAGGTTTTTACTACTTAAGTAAAATCTTCAGTTCCAGACCCTTCCCTACTCTAATATTTACATTTTACTAACGAGGAAACTGAGGAACGAAAACAATAAGAAACTTTGTGAGGTCATCAGTTGTGGCTGACATGCGAATTGAACCCAGCTCCCAGACCACAGACTTACAGTGACTTTCACAGAACAGCTTCAGGGATGGGCTGGTGGGTTGGTGTTGGTCTTCATTGCTGGCCTGTCTTTGTTGCAAGTCTTCCTCTTTGCTTTTCAATATTTTAAGTTTGTAGTTGTAATTCACTGCCTAGAGCTGCTTTGCTGTTTACTGAGAGAAGGCATAGATAGTTATGTGGCATTTTTCTGTAGGGTGAAATGTTTTTCAGAGGAGACAAGAAGATTTTGTAACTTATGCATATGTAGAAGGCAACATACTGTGGCTTGCACCCTCTCTCCAACGCTATCCCTGACACCCTCAGCTCTCTCCTGTCCTTCCATGGTTCCTGGTGTTCTTTACTTTGTTGTTGTTGTTTTTTCCTCCTCAAATAATTCTTTTAGCAGTTCTCCTACTTGCCTGTGTTTTCTTGACCAACACTGCTAGGAAAGCAACGTTTGAAAACTTCACTATGGTCTCCAACCTTCTGCCTTAGCTTTGATATTTTGCACACTGAGTTAAAATATTGCTACATTTGTGGCCTGGGATCTCTCTGCTAATTCCATATGAAGTCCCATTGCCAAAGAACTCTTCGAACTCCCCTAGTGAATTTTCTTGGTGAGCGGTTCTGGACTTGGCGTTTTAATCTCTCCATCAGGATCAATGTGATCCCATGCTAACGCCAAGGTCAAACGGGATAAACAGTTGAACTTTCTCCCTGGTTTTGCGTGGCGTTGAAACATGTAACCTTTCTAGGCTTGGTTTCTGCTTTGGAGAGGACTCTGAAGTCCAAGCAGATGTTTCTTTCTTTCTTTCTTTCTTTCTTTCTTTCTTTCTTTCTTCTTCTTCTTTTTTTAAAAAAACCTCTTTTTCATTTCACAAGGCAGAGTGTCAAAGAAGAACCTGGGGTAGATGAGGCAGGGGGCGGGGCAAAGATCACTGTCTTCTTCACTAACATTGCAAAACGAGAGCTTTTGTGTTTGTTTTATTCTTATTTTCTGCCAATTGGGCTGCTGAGAAGGAATCTAGAGATTTCCTTCAAGTATGTGCGTGTGTGTGTATATATGTATCTATCAGTGGCTATAGAATGAAGGTATTTAAAGAGCAGCCAGCACAGCAGCTGCCTAGATCCCTTTAGACTGGGGACAAATAAAACCTTTAAGCAGCCAGCTGCCACATTTTAGGGCTTTTCTATCTGATACTGTCGATGTGAATGGGCCCCTTCTTCCAAAAACTACTCAGTTTGGTTTTTGTTACTATAACTTATGAGTAAAACGGTAGCCAAGAGGCTGCTCTTCTAATGCTCTCCTGCTTCTTCTTAGATGAAAGATCATGCTCACATTATCTTTAACTATAGGTGACATTTATAGAAAACTTTATGGTTCTGTCATTTCACATGGCCCACTAACGAGCCCCCTAAAACACTTGATCTTTAGTAACCGCAACTGTTTTGGCCTTCAGCTTTCAAATGGCGTGTGGACAACCTGTCAGACAGCGAAGTTTGAGGGGAGAGTTCTCTGGGTTTTTCTGAATATGCTTGTCTCTGCCTGAAGATATACCTTAAAAAACAGCCACTTGTTCATGTTCTCTATAAACCTATGGGTAATAGTAAATAATTCTTTCTCAAATTGCTTGGGCATAAGCATAACCCTGAAAGCAAAGGGCACATTCACACACATTTCGTGTTTGGAAGGGGATCCTTGCTGTGACATTGCCAAGAGTTGTTGGCTATTATAGCCAAGATGCACCTGAAATGTCTACCGTGTGGTGCTAATGTGGAAAGAAAGACAAAACCCCAGGGACCTTCCATGCCTGTCAGAGTATCTGATAAGTCCCTCACTTATTATTATTACTTATTAATAAGTGATTATTTCCCCCACACCACCAAATTTGAGGGAAAACGTAAGTTTAAATTCTACCAATCACCTTTGTTTTGTCCTCCTCTGGCATCCAACATTAATTTTCCATTCTTTGGGCAGTAGGCGGGGAACATTTATGAATCCTTGACTTATCAGATGCTATGACAGGGACTGGCTGTCAGTGGGGTTTCACCTTTGTTTGCACAGTAGTATCACACTGTAGGCATTGAAAGTGTCCTGTTAGCAAGGCTCACAACTCCCAGGCTTCTTGCAGAATTTCTCTGAAAGACAAGCTGAGGGAATGACACTGGTTCCTTTTTAAAAAGAGCTCCAGGTGATTCTGAGGGAACAAGGTTGAGAACCACAGGAGCAGGATGCTTTAGGGGTTGCTGCCTCTGTTAGACATTTGGATGAGAATAGATAGAGCTCTCAGTTGCCCAAAGAATAGCAAAACAAAAGCTTAGTCATTCTCTTTTCAGTATGCTTTAAACTGTGTAGTTAGTAAGATGGGAGTTTTAAATGAAACTAAGATAGAAAGAAACCTATGCTTTATTCTTCATAAAAAATGAATAACCTTGCTCAACCTGGATGTAGGGGGGAGGGCCTTGGACTTCCCTCAGGGCAGGGTGCCTTGCCCCCTCTTAAGATTAGAGGGGGTAGGGTGAGGATGTGAGGAGGGAGTGGGAAGGAAGTGGGAGGAGATGAGGAAGTGGGAATTTTGATTGCTATTTTTTAAAAGTAATAAAATAATAATAATATAAAAAAGAAAAGGAAAAAGAGCAAACTATTAATAAAAGTCATATAGATGAAAAAATAGATATAGGTCATCATTTCTATTAAGTTTGGTGTTTGGCCAAGAGTGCAGTCTACAATGAATATAAGAATTGTTTTTGTAAATATAATCTGATGATTTCCTCCCTTAACCTGGGCTAGTTTTAGCTTCTATCATTTGCGTTGAACAGATTTCTGCTTAAATGCTAAATACCATAGTTTTTTTTAGACAAGAGGAATTGAGGTCAGTGATCAGAAATGCCTAAAGATTTAGTTCAGAGGTTGATCCCAGTGGAAGAATTTAGATTGAAGAGAGATAGAAGAGAATTTTGGTATAAGAAGTAATTCACTGATTTTTCTAGATATTTTCATAGAAAGTGAAGCAAAATTCTTATTATGAAAATCCACAAATTCCTTATCTAAGCTCTGTGTTAGGTAAAGCTATGATAACTAGTAACTATCCAATGTTACTATTTCTTAACAAGGATCTTAATCTGTTGATATGGAATCTACTTCTATTTTGATTATTTTTATACTTTTGACTGTTTATTTTTACATTGACAATATTAGTATTTTTTGGTGATAGCTTGAAATTGTGCTTTATTAACTTGAATTATAAACTTCTTGAAGGTGGTTTCATGTTTTGCAATTGTTCTTATTTTGCAATGTACTGGAACCATGGTAAAGTCTTCTCAAGTGACTTTTCAATGGAAGAAAGGAATGGAATAGTGGCTTTTTGCTCTTTGGAAAACTAGCTAAGCAGATATTAGTTGAACACAATTTTCTTTTTTTATTATTATTTATTTATTAAAGATTTCTGTCTCCTCCCCATCACCGCCTCCCATTTCCCCCATCCTCCCCTAATCAACTCCCCCTCTCTCATCAGCCTGAAGAGCAGTCAGGGTTCCCTGCCCTGTGGGGAGTCCAAGGACCTCCCACCTCCTTCCAGGTCTAGTAAGGTGAACATCCAAACAGCCTAGGCTCCCACAGAGTTAGTACATGCAGTAGGATCAAAACCCAGTGCCGCTGAACACAATTTTCACAAGGCCGAAGGTGAAATGCTGATTTGGTACCCTGTTGCTCTAAGTTCAGAAAGTCAAGATACAGAACGAGACCATGAGCAGAACAAGTAAGAGGTTTTGGTAGTCCCTGGGCTCGCTTTAAGTTCAAACTTCACAGTCTTTGTCTGAATATGCATTACAGTTATAGTCTGGTACCAAAACTTAAGGTCTAGACTCAAACATTCTCGGTTTAAATCCCACCTCAGCTATTGACGAGCATCATGGTCTTGAATGCGATCCCTGGTTTTCTTCCAGAACCCATTTTTTATGTGTACATGATGAGTTTCACTAAACAGATCTAGGCTTATGGAGAGATTTTTGAGAAGATACTACACAGTACATCTGTTAGGAAACTAATATTTTTTTACCTAGCCATTAGCATAGATTTCTGCAAAGTGTTTAATAGAGCTGTTGTTTATTCACGCTTTAGGGTACACTCAGTCTACATCTTCTTGGTCCACAACAAGTTATCAGAAGACTAAAAGACAAGATGCAAAGTGGGGACTATCTAAAGCTTCTTGGTTTGGTGAGAGATAACATGACATGGTCCAACGAGCGAGGGATTAGCATCCCGAGTTGGGGGTTTAAATTCTAGCCCAGACATGGATGGCCTCCTGTTTTTTAATCTGGCAAATGTGAATCCTAATTCTCTATTGGCTCACCTCTCCCAAACTTGCTGAAAAGTAACAGTGGTAGAAACCGTGAAAAAAGCAATTCCTAAATTGTAAAAGGCCGTCCCACATGACTATGAAAAATAGAGAGAATTGTTTTATTCATTTGCTAGGAATTTTTGGATCAGAGTGGTAGGGTTCTAATCATTCAGAAGCAGGCCAAGAGCAGCGAGTGTTCAGGTACTACCATGACAAGAAGGTCCCTTAGCAATAAACAGTCAGTTTTGAGAAAAAGATGACGCTCAGGAGCATTTTTGGATGGACAAAATGACGAAGGCCAAAAAGAATATCGTGAATTCATAAGTGACATCAGAGTTCTCATTTGAGAATCAGGAATTGAGCAAATTATTGCTGCTTTCTCTGAAGGTAGTTGCCTACCTTGGGGCTGGTGTGTTTATAAAGCAAACCCAGAGCATTTCGATTCTGTTTGCTTTTGTTTAGGTTTGTTTTTTCCGTTGTCTCGCCCTGGGTCTAAAGAGAGTCTGCACATAATAGGAATGGCATGGAGCTATTTAAAAAAAAAAAATGTGACCAGAGGAGGAGCTAGCATCGAAGAGCAGTCAGCACAGAAATAAACAGTATCTACTTTCATACTTGAGTTTAGTAACAGACAGATGCGTAGAAAGCTTCCCACCCATTGCTGCCCCCGGTCACCCCCAGACACTATGCATGCACACCTATCGACACATGTGTGTCCAGTGCCAGCAACGTTCGCTTTTCTCCCAGCGTGCAGGTTTGGATCCGCTTTCTTTCTGGAAATGCATCAAAGTCAGGCTCCAGCCTGTGGTCTACAGAGCAGGAGAGTTTAGTCATAGCTTGATCCAACTTCTGAACAACGGTATTAAGCTTATGATTTCTGAAATGTTTATGTTAGCTCTGGCCCCGCTGTTTACTGCGATTGTTGACACTAACACTGTGCCGTCCAGATGAGAGAACACGATCAGCAACCAAGATTGTTTTGTGTTGTAAGTTCTCCTTTGCAGATGTCCTTAAGCTAATGAAAGCCAGAGAGTGTATTTCTTTCTCTAATCACATGATCAGGGAGCCAAGGTTGTTAGGGACTTGCAGCAAAGCTTTATTTCCCAAGGTTAGCAAGTTAAGCGGAGAAAACAGTGTGCGGCATCCTTAGGCATTGCCTTAGTGAACGAATTATGCAGTAGCTTGCTTTCTTGAGTGTATTCCTAAGAGGCTCCTCAATGCGTGTATATAGGAAAACACTGCATTTTAGCAGCGTCTGCTTTGCTATTTCTTTTTAAACTCCGAGGATGATAATCGCTTTTGGTATGTGAAGCAAGTGCTGAATTCAAGTAGTTTTCAATCAGAGGGAGAACTGTTGCTTTATTTTCATACTTTGGGCTCTGGTAGACACGGTTTGGAGCATACATACTTTGGGCTCTGGTAGACATGGTTTGGAGCATACATACTTTGGGCTCTGGTAGACATGGTTTGGAGCATACATACTTTGGGCTCTGGTAGACATGGTTTGGAGCATACATACTTTTGGCTCTGGTAGACATGGTTTGGAGCATACATACTTTTGGCTCTGGTAGACATGGTTTGGAGCATACACTGCTGGTCTTAGAAACATGCATAGAAAGAACCTTGCTTCATTTCCCCTTTTGGCTTTCATTTGTTTAATATTCTACTAATGGACAAGTTGGGCCAACTAAAGAGACAAAAAAAGAGGCAAGTTAAGACAAGGGTGATTTTAATTAACTAACTCTTTTGAAAGCTGCTGAAATCGGCCCCTTGCATTGGCTCCACTTGCCATTAGAACCAGACAGGGCCTTACAAACCATGAACTTTCTTTTGACACAAGATTTCTGAAAGTGAGTTCTTAAGAGAAGAAACAATGTGTTTACAAGGCTATTGTTACTGCCCTTGAGAGATAGGTAGAGTGTTTCATCTTTCCTTGAAACCTTAAACCAGAGTGTCAGAGTACCACATGGGCCCTAGTCCCTGATGGAAGACAAGATTACAATGGGATCTTGCTACAGAAAACAAAAACAATTTTTCAATCTTCATTCCATGGAATTATTGCTTCATGCCAGGACGATAAGAACACACAGCAAGTTGAACTGCAGATTGAGCCCCACTATAAGGGGACTTGGAGCATGCAAAGTATGGGTTTTGCTTTAACCTTTGCTTGAATCCAAGACTACGGTGGATGTAGCCACACTGTTTGATTCTTCTTTGCATATTATTGTAAAAACATAGATAAGTCTTTTGTGTTGAACATACTTAATACATCTAGTTAAGTATTTTTTCCCTAAAACTTTTTGTGTTTTAATTTTTAAGATAAATAATTTTCTCCCTGGCATATAATATGATAAATTCTTTGAGAAATTGTATTTACTTGTCCTGTCAGTGGGGTCAGTGTCCTCCAGTGTAAGTGTCTTTATTGGTGAGATTCTTTTAAGGTGCTTACTTGTTACACGTGTGCTTCTTACATGACTGGAAGAGTGTAAGACTTTTTCACATCTGTGGCAAAGGACGAGTGATTTGCTCTTGTTCTCTTTCCTGTTCTTTTTAGCATCCCAAGTCCCTCCCTCCCTCCCTCCCTCCCTCCCTCCCTCTCTCCCTCCCTCCCTTCCTCCGTCTCTCCCTTCCTTTCTTCCTCCCTCCTTTTAGTATTTGAGATTAAATCTAGGGGTTTTCTACATGTTAAGTAAGCGCTCTGCCACTGGGCTATACCCCCAATGTTTCTTTGTGGTAGGTAAAATGTTTTTACGATGTCTATAGATGCAGAAACTGGCTCATAGGTTTGTGGTTTTTTTTTTTTTTCATTTAAAGTGGAACTTACTTGCTAAATAATGGAGCTGGGTCTTAATCCAAGTTCTATTTGTGGATGTCTCTTTCCCTTGTTCTAATTAGAAAGCAGTGATAAGACAGCTCTCATGTAAACTCCAAATGCTGTAGCTTGAACTGTGCAGATCAACTTTTTGGACTGAAAAAAGTGTTTCCATTCTAGATGCTCTGTCTCTAAATCCCCATATTTGCAAACTTTTGCTTTCAATTTGATGTTTTCAGTCAGCACACACACACACACACATATACATGTATATGTATACATATATATTTAATGAAATTTATCACTTGATATACATATTTAATATGAATATGTGAAATGTATAAGTATTCACAATAAATGTTATCATATATGCTGTTTTTTAACTTTAATTAATTAAACTCATTAAGAGTGACCACTTTTGTTACTGTTTAATTTTTATATAAGTTATTTTCCCTGAAATATTTTATGGTTTTAATCATGGGAAATCTTTACAGTCGTCTTGAATCTGATGAGTTCTGTATTTTTAGACCCCTGTGTCTCATTGTCATTCAGGAGGCTGTGGCTTCTTGCATCTATCAAGGGATAGCACTGTAACTGCATCATGATGTTTGCATCCTTGGAGGAGGTTTGAACTGTTGCCATAATATATGCACAATCAAGTTAATAGCCACAGAAAATGCATCACAGGACAATATGGTTTCAAAAGCAAAGTCTTGCACCCTTTTATTCTTTTTTTTTTTTTAAAAAGCAAAAATCAGAATCACTACCTGAATTCTTGGAAGTTAAGCAAGCACATACCCAAAGAGGAAAAATATACCAGAGAAACTCGAGCATCAGTTAGATAAAAACATAACGTTCTCAACATTCAAAACAAGTAGCACATTGCAGCAAGGCATCAAGGAAATGCCAACTCCATATAACAAAATGCTTCAGATTCCAGAGGAAATCCACTTTGGTTATTGTAATATAAAATCACATATTTATCTGCTGTTAATAACCAAGTCTTACATTCCATGCTAAGGAACAAAGCCCTTCATTTTCTTGTTGAAATGTTGAAATGATTTTTTTGGGGGGGCTACTTAAAATGAAAACAAAAAGTGCCTCTCAATAACACAATGATGAGCTGCTTTCACTCCCTGCAGGCTCCCTGTTAATGCTCAGTATTACCTGTTCCTCTGGACCTCATCGTTCTGGGAGGAGAGTCTGGCTCACAGGCCAAACTTCCTAGAGGAACACTAGGTCCTACTCTTTGCAAGTAGAGTTCCATTTAGTCCTGGCAGCACAAAGCTTTCTGGTTCAAAGAAAAGACTCTTCTAAGACTTCTTGGACACCGAGTAACTCTTACAAAACAACATTTTGATGAATTAAGTGTAAATGAATCAGAAACATATGGATTAAATTTCCTTTGAAATATGCATGTCTTTTCTGAATTAGGGGTAAAATGTTTGGCAAAATGTATTTTGCTAAACCCAAAATACTGTAAGAATGCTCGATATTTTCCTGGACCCTCAAATTATACTGGAGTCTATTTTCTTTAATAATTAATTCATGTTTAGACTTAATGCCATTAAAATAACAATAAAAGAAAATAACTTTAGTGTGATTTCTAGTTACTTCCCTGGATATGTGCTTTCTTGAGTAATTGATAAAACCCCTCAGAAGTCTGGGTCCAACTTTCTATTCATATTTCCTTCCGGTAGAAGAAACCCATTCTGTGTCTCTGTCACTAATTGTGCAATCTCAGTTTCACATCTTATTCAAACTTAAAAGTAAACTGTCTAGAAATTTCCCCCATACTGTGCTCATTTGGAAGTGCATAGATCAGACAGGCTTTGGAACACACGGAAGAGGGAGCCATCAGCTCCCAAGTTTGTCAAGATGACTTAGTGAGGCCCAGGGAGCAAGGGAGCTGTGTCGCTTGCACCCACTCTGGTTCAGTCAAGATGTCCGCTCCCATCTGCCCCCCACTGCCACACAGTAGAAGAGGAAGCCAACATAGCTGATCTGTAAGTTTCAAGATTCCCTTTCCACCTTTGACTTAATCTGTCTCTTTGCAGCAGTTTGTGCTGGGCGGGGACAGAAACACGGGGACTTAGTGCACTCGCTCTGTTGTGTGCACTACTAGGCCTCGTCCTAGATTGAAAGCACAGAATTCTAGATTAAGGTCACAAGACTCTCTGGCTTGCTTTGGTTATGCTTTTATCTTTTCTTTTGTAAGCCATAAGCAAACAGGTCTTCTTCATTTTCTCTTTTGAACCAATCCTCCCTCTCCAGGGCCTCTGTGCACACTGTTCTCTTAGCTTGGAATATTTGGTACCTACCACCTCCCAGACATCCCTGGCTAATCAAACTTTGCTTGCATGTCCCAGTGCAAATGTTACCACTCCAAAGAGGTCTTTCTTAAGTAGATGGGTTCCTCTTTTTTATGGTTGTTCATCTTAGTACTCAACAAGGGACCTGGAACACACAAGGCAATGAGTAAATATTTACTGAATAAATCAGCAAAACTGAGGCGTTGGGGGGTTTTATCCTCCTTTAGGGTTGTAGAAGAAGTAAATTCCATAAAAATAGGAAAAAAATATATATTTAGCTCCTTTGTTTTTAAATTTTTGATTTACTTTAAGAAATAAAGATTTGATCTTAGTATTTTCCCCAAATATTTAAAGATGCAAAAACTTGGAATTTAGTTATTTATGTATGTTTCTAATCCAGTTTCACAAGATGTTTTTATTTTATGTATCTGAATTTACAAGTCTGGGACCATATTATCTTGAATGCATGTGCTCTCACCTGAGAATGCTGAGCAGAATCAGGCTTGGTGAACACTTAGGAAGAAAATTTGAATTTGCTCAACAAGTTCTGGAGGTTGACCATTTTTATGAATGACTAACTTTAAGTTGGTAAACTGGCACTTGGTTGTATTTTCCATAGGAACTTACTCCCATGGGATGCTGTGAGTGCCGGGACAGCAAGAGATTCTCAATTAAATTATCTCAGAAAGCTCTGGAATAAACAATAATGAACATATTATTTTTCCTCCACAAATTTCTCAGCAGATAACTACACATTGATTTCCTTTGCAATTTAAAAATAGCATAGAGGATGCAACTTCTCGCATTTTTTGCTGGCATATCGAAGCATATTTGACTCTGTGTGTGTGTGTGTGTGTGTGTGTGTGTGTGTGTGTGAATGTGTGCATGCACACATATTCATCTCTGGATGTACTGTTGTGCATATCTTATTTAAGTTTATGTGTCTGTGGCCTACATGTGTTTACTTTTGTGTGTGTGTGTGTGTGTGTGTGTGTGTGTGTGTGCGTGTGTGTGTGTGTTTGTGTGTACCTGCATGTGGAAGCCAGAGGTTAACATTGGGTATCGTTTTCAAACTCTCACTACTCTATTTTTCAGGACAAGTTTCTTCACAAAACCTGGATCCCACCAATTCAGCTAGACTGGTTGGCCTGCAGGGTCAAGGGCTCCTCCTATCTTTACCTCACCAGTGCTGGGATTACAAATTCAGGTTGCCACATCTGGCTTCTATTCTGGTAATCTTTGCTCAGATTCTCCTGCTTGCACACTAAGCACTTTATTGACTGAGATATATCCACAGCCCCTTAGCACTTTCTTTTAATAGATTAAAATATAGAACATCAAGGTGGAGTCAGGACTGCAAGGACTAAGTGATCAATAGCACATAGGGAAGAAACAGAGAAAGTGGTCACTGGAATGCTCTAGAATGTGAAGCCTATCTAATGAAATCTCTGCCAGCTGTGATGAGAAGTCTAGGACAAAGCCTGCCCATTGGAGATGTCTTCAAGTATGCTGATGTGCTGGACCTTTGTCACCAATTAGCACAAGGTAGTTGGCTGGTATTACACTGAGAAGACTGTGACTTCAATTCAAAAATGAGTCAGATCAGAAGGCATTATCAGGTATCACGTTCTGGCTAGCCACATCCTTAGAGCCAGTGTGCATGTTCTTTCTTGCACTGCGGTCTTAGGGTCCACTTCATACTCATTTTGGCAATAGCTAATACAGGGTGGCATTTGACCTCTCTTCCCATTGATGAACTTGGAAGAGGAGACAAAGAAAGACAAACTGATACTACCATTGTTCATTATCTCTAACTGTGTTCTACCCTTTTCTTCTACCACTGTCTGTTCTGTATTTTCTTTGCCTGTATCCCTCATCCCTGATGATGCAGCTTGGTTGATGGTTCACTCCATCTCTTTCCACCCAGGATTGCTGCACTTGTCCTCAAAAGGCCACGACTGACCAAGGAATACTAAGTGCTCACCTAGATCATGAGAATTCCACAGGCCCTCTTCTCTGCACCTAGTGTGTAAGAGCAGTTTCCCTCTCTTGTTGATCAAAATTGACAAACGTGATTATTCTTGCATTAGATCTGTAGGCACAGTTGTGGCTTTTACTTCTCTGACAGTCATCTCTGTTGTGGCTAGAAGAAAACCCATTTTGAGCACCAAGAATTCTAAGGCTGCATAGTCCAGAGGTATAGGGCACAGAAAATGGCTCATTGAATGATGGTAAAGGGTCATTTCTACTTCTAACCCTTGGCATCCATACTCATGAATTCTTTCCAATGAGACACACTGTCTCTGATTTAACATATTTACTTTTCAGTGAGTGGTCTCATATGCTTACAGAAGATATCCAGCTACAATTTCAGCAGGTCTCTGTAGTGTTCTACAAGGTGCACTGCCACAGGATGGTTTGGGATATAAACAGAAGAAGTCATCAAGACGGTCCCATTTCTGCAATTCTTTTACTGTGAAGTGAGTTTCTTGCTCAGGTGTCATGTTTTACACTTGTACACCTATTAAACACATAATCCAAAATTCTCAGATAATAGCACTAGCTGAAGAAATGTGTTTAGGAGAGGCCCACAACCAAGATAGTCCCCTAGCTCAAAAGCCATAACCCTGGGTGGCTTTGAACTGGTGATTTCCTCCTGCCTCATCTCCAGCATTTGCCTCCTGGCACGTACTACCCCAACCATCCTCATATTTCTTCAGTACATTCAATAATAAATAATAGTAGCATTGATAGTTTTTGGACAAAATCAAGATATTCTTGATTTTATTTATTTTATTTGTTTTGATATTCTTATTACATATGAATATAATTTGCTCTGATATTCCTTCTTGGTTGGTCTACAACAAGATGTATTTACAAAGTCATCAGGTACATAAACTGCACCAGGGTTTGTGCTCTAGTGATAGAACACATAGTAACATATCACTACTATCCAGGGGTCAACAAGTTTCGGCAGGAACTGGAATAGAAGTCAAACACAAAAATGTTATGGACTTCTAATCTTTCTTTTTGGCCCTTAGTCTCCTTTCCATTTCCAGGATATTATTTTTTTTTTGCTTTTTTTTTTGCTTTTTTTTTTTTTTTTAGAAAATTGGACAAGTAGAATTTTTGCTTGGCTTTCTCAGTGAAGACAGAGTTTACCCAAATGCCAAAATCTTGTGTGAGAATTATTCCAACTAGTAAATAAATGACTTTCAATAGTTTATTCAGGAGCAAGGGAAAAGTCCAACAATTGTTTCAATTCAGTTCAATTCAGTGGATTCATTATTAGGACTACCTATTTATTATCTGTCTTGAATAAGTCCCATACTCTCACAGTGGGCCGGCAATGGTGCGCTGGTCTTAAGGATACAATGTTAACTCAAATCTTTTTTTATATTCAGTGCTTAAGTATTGTATCTGTCCTTATTGTACAGTCATCTTAGCCATAGGCCGTAGGTCCCTTTGGAAAAGAACCGGGACAATCACAATAGCACATTCTTTCTGTGGTGGTACTTTGTCTTATCTCTGAGAGACTCAACCACATATTCACGGGCAACTTTCATTTGTAGAAACTGACTCAGGTTTGGGAATTTATCAAGGAACCATGGCATTTGAATGGGCAACCATCCTTAGACTTATATTTGTTTATTCTTATGAACTTCCTTCGAATGACTATTCTTTTATGACAAAATTTACATGAACTACACTCCTATTTCAAATCTAAAATTGCCTACATTTTGATAGTATAATCACCACAATTGTAAGGAAAAATAATACACCCCAATCAAAAGGGAGGACACAAGACTTCCATGATACAAAGAACAAGTAAGCATAATTATCTCCTTATGTCTCAAAACACCTGGTAACCACATCTGTTACCATACTGTTGTCCGGCTTTTGAGAAGCAAAGCATCCAGTAGCCACACCTTTGGTCATATATCCTATTGTTGGTTCTTGAGAAACAAGAATAGGTTTGAACTCTCTGACCTTTATTCAGATGGAACAGATCCAAAACTGTGGGCGCTCACATATCTTCTGGCTGATGATAGGATCTCATCTCATTGAGTTTACAATGGAGATTAAATTTCACACACAATAATTTTGGAAAAGCACAAGATATTACTCCTTGTGATGACCAGTTTATTAATTCATTCTTTAATAATTCCTAGTTGCAACATAGGAGCCATTTGCTAAGGAGAAGGTCATAACATTTCTCCTTTACACTCTCTTATAGTATTATAGCTTCATCATTTGCCCTTATTATGGCCCATTCTGGAGTTAACTTTTATTTACAGTATGAGTAAAAGGTGGAGACTTCTTATTTTTATTTTGCAATTATATACTGAAAATGCCAACCCAATCTGTTGTGGAATGTCCCTTTGCACTGTGTAAGGATATGCCACCGTGAATGGTTTAGTAAAAAGCTAAGTATCCAATAGCTGGGCAGGATTTGGGGGGCAAAGAGAATTCTGGGAAGAAGAAGGCAGCGTTGCCAGACAGATGCAGAGGAAGCATAGCATGTTGTACATGAAATAACAAGCTGTGAGCCGCACGACAACACATAACTTAATAGAAAAGGGTTAATTTAAGTTGTAAGAGCTAGTTAGAAACAAGCCTAAGCTATCTGCTGAGCTTTCATAATTAATAAGAAGTCTCCATGTGGTTATTTGGGAGCTAGTAGGTGGGACAGGAAAATATGCCTTCAACAAACTGTAGAAATTTTATATTGATAGTTTTACGTCTATCTTATACATTTAGAGTCTATCCCTTGATGCGATGCATACAGTCTTGTTTTGTGAAAGTTAAGTACCTTCAACCGGCATTTCTTGCTTATAAAGGGTTCAATCATCTTTATTAGTACCACCCCCCCCCCCAAATTCTGTAATGTTATCTCTTCATCAAATCTGATCTACAAAGGAGAGCCAGTATGAAAATCTCAATGATTATGACCTTTCTATCAATTTATGTAAATGGATTTTGTTAGTAGTATATACCCTAGGCCTTCTTACAGTGCAGAACCCTTTGACTGATTCTTAGGTCTTACAGAATAAGGTATTCCAATATACCTTTTTCATGTAAGCTTTTAAATCCTTTTCTGTTCCACCAGCTATGGAAATCTAGACAATTCAGCTTTGATTAACATTATCATCCCTATTTCTGATCTTCTAGGAAAAACCATAGCTACGAATTGACTCTAACTCCTAGAACTTTTCCATAGCACTAAGTCCATATCCAGAGGCAGTGTTCCAAAGCCAATTAACACTCAATAAATTTAGTTTTATGATGCAGACTCTTTGATTCAGCATCCTTAGAATCCACACAATAGGTTCTTGGTTTATTTATTATCTATTTTTATCAACCCCCTCTACCTTTATTAGGCTAAGTTTGCCACACTGATGCTACCTGATACTACATGTTCATGACCTAGCTAGCATAAAGAAGATGAGAGATGTAGTTATTTCTTCAGACAGTGCCTTCTGCAAGTTGGTCTTTTATTGCTGAAGTCCTGAGTCTCAATAGGAAAAGAGAGGGAATGCTTACATGTTCTGAATTTAAGAGTCATATGGAGGAAACATATCTTCAGAAGCATCTACATAGATGTTCCCATTTCATACATCCAAATCTCAAGTATCCCCAAATCAGGAGTAGTTATTTTAGCATAGCAAACCTGTTTCTGCTAGACATTAAGTTTTCTTCAAAGTAAGAGATTTCATCACTGAATTCTGAGCCAGAGTATTAGCTTTTCTTGCTTTCTCATCACAGGAGAAAAGAAATAAGTACCATTTTACAAGATGCTAATGAGACCCTATAGATTCCATATTTAAATTCCATATTTAATTTTGTTAACTACTTTTCAATTTATTAAATCCTAATAGAGTCGATGGAATTTAACAACTGATAGTCAGTTCCACTAATTTTGCACATAATTTAGCACTCTAGAACACTACCCTCCACAGGTACAATTTTTGAAGATTTGGACATAGACACCTCAGCTAGGGGACATCTATATCATGTATATGACCAGGAATGGACCAGGACATCAGTGATCTAGTTCCCAAATTCCATTTTGCTGTTTGCTTTTTTGGACTACTGATTTTTTCCTCTTAGTTGAATTTTCTAGGAGCAGATGGTAATCCAAAATTAAGTAGAAAAAAATGAATTGGAGATTGCCACCTGTAAAAAAGTAGTAAGAAATAAAATTGGAGCCAGGAGGTGGCACACACCTTTAATCTCAGCACTTTGGAGGCAGGGGCAGGTGTATCTCAGTGAGTTCGAGGCCAGCCTGGTCTACAGAGTGAGTTCCAGGATAACTAGGGCTGATACACAAAGAAATCTATAGAGTCATTTTATTTGTATTTCAATAAATAAAACTTGTCTGAAGATCAAAGAGTAAAATAGCCCCACTGGCCAACCTTACAGACCAGGCAATGGTATCATATACTTTTAATCCCAGTAGCCATACTAGAAGCCATAGAAACCAGGCAGTGCTTGTATTCAATCCCAGTGGTGCACACCTTTAATCTCAGCTCTAAAGAGGATGATAAAACAGGAGGACAGAGATCTCAGGCTCAGTCTCATTCTGAGCTTCCTGGAGGCAAGACTGCCATTTTTAGACTGAGGTTGAGGCAAGAACCACTGGCTGGCTGTTTTGTTTTTGGTCTTTCAGGTTGAACCTCAATTTCTCTGTCAGAGTTTTTATTGATTGTGCTTCAAAACCCTGCCTCAAAAAACCAGCAAATAAATAAATTTGTGAAATTGGACAGCAGCATAAACCTGGAAAACTCTCTTAGTTCAATAAGGATTCTGACACTAAGGTTGTTCTATCAGAGGAGCATCCATATTAAATAAACCAGTCCTTTGTAACAGTTTTATTCATATGAGATGAGAACAGCCTTGGAGCAAATGCTCAGGTAAACACGCAGAAGTTGACAATGGTAGGTGTCTTAGTTAGGGTTTCTATTGCTGTGAGGAGACACCATGACCACAGCAACTCTTATAAAGGAAAACATTTAATTGTTGTGGTCCCTTACAGTTTAGAGGTTTAGTCCATTACCATCATGGCAGGAAGCATGGCACGCAGGCAGTCATGGTACTAGAAAAGGAGCTGAGAACTTTTTTTAAACAAAATATTTATTTATTTATTCATTTATTAAGTATACAGTATTCTGTCTGCTTGCATGCCTGCAGGCCAGAAGAGGGCACCAGATGGTTGTGAGCCACCATGTGGTTGCTGGGAGTTGAACTCAGGACCTTTGGAAGAGCAGGCAGTGCTCTTAACCTCTGAGCCATTTCTCCAGCCCTGAGCTGAGAACTCTTACATCTTGAATATCATGCGACAGGAAGTGATCTGAAACACTAGGCATGACTTGAGCATATATGAGACCTTAAAGCCTGCCTCCACAGTGATAACACTTCCTACAGTAAGACCACATTTACTGGAACAAGGCCACACCACCTAATAGCGTCATTCCCTTTGGAGGCCATTTTCTTTCAAACAGCCACAGTAGGCTTGTAACTAACTGTATTCCTTGGGTCCCAGCAAAGCATATTTTTCTTGAAATGGAATGTGAAGTCACATCTTGTGGTCTTCCATCCCTTGTGGTTTAATATCTATGGAATACACATATATCTTGCACTTAAGAAATTCCAGTTTCATTAGTTCTACTCTTTGGTGCAACAGAAAGACTGTTTAGCAGGTCCAACAATAACTATGATTATTATTAGCACAACCTAGAACAATTTATATAGTGGTACAGTTTTTAGGAATAATTAGATGCTTTATGCTTACAGCAAAGTTTTTTTTTCTATTCAAAATATAAATAAAGCTATTTCTTTTCCCTAGTTGAGAACATAATGTTGAGGGGCCTCTAGGTTTATTTATCACATTGTCTTTTAAGTCAGTTGTTCCCAGTAGGTTTCTTTTGCTCAGTTTTATTGCCTTGTCCCCTCAGTGCTGGATCAACTGTTCTTTTTTCTTCAATATTCTCTTCTTTTTTCTGACTTTGCAGAGAGAAATAACTATTGCCAGGTTGTGATTTGGGGGAGGGCTTAGAATATTCCACTTGGAAAACTGTTGAGACAAGGATAGAAAGCCCAACTCAATCAACTTTTTCTGGGAATCATCATAGAACTTCCTCCTGGCTAACTGAGCAGACATTCCTGAACATTTTGCTTCTCCTTCCTATTCTTGTGCTAATTAAGAACTTATTTAATTTGTTATATATATATATATATATATATATATTATTGGAATTTTGAGCTTCAAAAATACATTCTTATATCACTACTTTTGAGCCAGCTGTGATCCATTTCTGGAAAAAAATGAAAAGAACTTAATTAGCAATTTAATTCATGAATATCTTTTACCAAAACCTCTGATTTTTGAACCTTTACATCAGTGGAATTTTTTTTTGCATGTGAATAGAAAAGAGGTGCATAGGGAAATGGGGCACGATTTTGAATTTGGATAGTGGGGTAAGTGAGTATTATAATATTTTGTTTTTCTCTTTGTATATGGCTGTTTTCCAAGGCAATAAAAATAATGATTCCATAGCCAGGGGCAGAGTTTGACACCAAAACAAGCATCATAAATGCAGGCAGGAATTTTGAAATGGGAACTGAAAAAAATTAATTGCACTGAATTAGAAGATGCAGCGTGCAAGTGTGCATGGGTGTCATCAACTTCCAATCCCTGGTCTGCCTTTCAGAACGTCTCGTTAGAGAACAGGCATTCTAACAGCTTTAGGACATTGGGACCTCTGCATCCTTTTGTTTATTTTCAGTTAAAATTCATGTCAAAATAATTATTGTCTTGCCTTCAAATTGCTTCTAAAATAATTAGGAACATGAGTCATTATTTTTCATTCAATCCTGTAAGAAAAGACTGATATATTTTAGTCTTAAGCTCAATAACACAATGAAAACTTCAGGTCCATGCCAGAGGACTTGTAGGTGAATTTGATCAATAATATTAACTGCTATCTTTTCCTCCTTTCAAATCATCACAATAGTTTTTAGAACTCTGATTTTATTTTCATGACTTTTTTTCTAATTTTTGTTTAGCAGATGTGCTTTTAAGTTATTCAGTATAATTTTAGGCACAGGATGGGAGTTATTAACTAAGTAGCTTTGGTTAGCAAGAGAAATGTGGATTTAACTCATGTTTAAAAAGTCTTTATTTAGATCTTGTGCAAAAATATCACACACACACATACACACACTTCTTTAAACTCTAACATCACCATAAATATGATGTTTTTGAATATTTTCTTTTTTATCTTTCTTTCTTATTTTCTTTTTTTTGTTTGTTGTTTGTTTTTTAAGACAGGGTTTCTCTGTGCAACAATCTCTGCAGCAGATTTATGTCTGCAAGGCAAAGTAGACCTTTCGCTGTATAGAATTTTTTTCTATCTTTCTCATAAATAAAGAGAACAGCTTAAAACATAGGATTTTCATCTGTAGATTAGAGTTTCAAGACTTAAGAAACTTTCAGAGCTTTTGTTGCTGCTACAGTCTTGTAATTGTCTGGCAAATCTACCGTATTTATCTTAGTATCTGTACACTCTGTATAGCAGCTGTGGGAACTGCTGCTCTTCCCTCCAGCTCTTTAGATCCTGGGAAGCCTCCTCTTCTGTGAAGGAGGGGTGGATCTGGGGAGAGGAGGGAGGAGTGGTGGGGGTGACAGTGGGACTTGGAAGAGCAGAAGAAGGGAAACTGCTGTCTGGATGTAATATACGAGAGACGAGTAAACAAAAAACAAAAACAAAAACAAAAAAGTAAAGACAAACCAACCGGGCACCTCCATCACAAACGAAACGAAACAAAACAGAAACAAAAAACCCAAAGCCATCACCTCTGAGGATATGAAGTTATCTGAGTAAACATTTTTATCATCCAACCATGTTTTTACAAAGATAACATATGCTTTGCTAAATTCTGAGTTTTCTACAGAAAACCTTCAAATAGTATTTGATGAATTAATAATTTATTGATTACTAGCCTGTCTCTCCATATTTTTATATATTTGAAGAATAAAAAAGACTTTCCTAAAGGTAAAAGATGTGCTATTTCTTTTTTCATTTTTGTAAAATGTAAATTTGGGGAAAGGTACTATAACTTCCCCTTTTCGTACTTTCTCGTTCATTCTTTTCTTATAATAAAAATACTTGATTCTGTATAGCACTAGAGAGACAAAGGTTGGGCAGTGGGTAGAATACTGCCAGCGTATTTTGAAAAGTCTTTATTTTGTTTGTCCAGGATCTATGAGGTATTTTATGAGTTATTTTATCATTGAACAGAAGAGCAGAGGCACTTCACACATATTGCCTTGTTGAGTTACACAGTGCATAGCTTTTACCACTGGTGTTTGGGGGCTTATTGATTTCATATAAAGTAGTTGTAAATAAGAAGTATTGTTTTTAAGAAAATAAAATGAATATAGTAAAAAGAACGGAACTGCTCATTTAATTTCTATTTCTTTAAATATTTTTTTTAATTTAGAGATACAACCCACGTATGTACAAGTAAGCTATTTCCAATACACATTTCTTAACCTTTTTAAGGAATTATTGGTTAAGAATGCAAAATACTAACAGAAACATCACGTTTTTAATGCCTCCGCAATGACGTTAGTACAAAGAGGGGTTAAATGCCTGTCGCAAACATATGTTTTAGAAACCGTGGTATTGCAATGAAACATGAATATGTCTCCATGTTTTAGAGAAGCCCCACCTTATAGAACACAAATACATCTCGATAGAAATAGTAATACAGTGGACTGCACTCTCAGACATAAGAAAAAATTTAAAAACAGTGTTTCGGTTTCTCAGGAAATTCGGGATCAACTTACCCCTGGACCCAGCAATACCACTCTTGGGAATATACCCAAGAGATGCTCTATCAAATGACAAAAGCATTTGTTCAACTATGTTCATAGCAGTATTATTTGTAATAGCCAGAACCTGGAAACAACCTAGATGCCCTTCAATGGAAGAATGGATGAAGAAAGTATGGAATATATACACGCTAGAGTTCTACGCTGCGGTAAAAAACAATGACTTCTCGAATTTTGCATGCAAATGGATGGAAATAGAAAACACTATCCTGAGTGAGGTGTCCCAGACCCAAAAAGATGAATATGGGATGTACTCACTCATAATTGGTTTCTAGCCATAAATAAGGACCACGGAGTCTACAATAGGTGAACCTAAAGAAGCTAAGGAAGAAGGTGAACCCAAGGAAAAACATATAGTTGTCCTCTTGGCTAAGGGAAGTAGACCAAATTTCCGGGGAGAAAATGGGATCTTGGGGGGGGGTGGGATGGGGGTAAGGGGAGATGGGGAGAGAAAAGGTAGAAGGGAAGGAGGGGGGACCTGGGAAACAGGAGAATTGGGATAAAGGAAAGGTGGATAGGGGAGCACGGAACCACAATTCTTAGTTAAGGGAGCCACTTTAGGGTGGGCAAGCGACTTGACGCTAGAGGGGCTCCCTAGTGCCCAAGATGAGGTTCCCAGTTAGTTCCTTGGGCAGCTGAGGATTGGGAACCTGAAATGACCCTATCCTAGAGCAATACTGACGAATATCTTGCATATCATCATAGAATCTTCATCTGGTGATGGATAGAGACAGAGACCCACACAGGAGCACTGGACTGAGCTCCCAAGGTCCCAAGGAGGAGCAGAAGGAGGGAGAACATGAGCAAAGAAGTCGGGACCACGAGGCGTGCATCCACCCACTGAGACAGTGGAGCTGATCTACGGGGAGCTCACCAAGGCCAGCTGGACTGTGACCGAAAAAGCATGGGATAAAACCGGACTCTCTGAACATGGCGAACAATGAGGGCTGATGAGACACCAAGGACAATGGCAGGGGGTTTTGATCCTACTTAATGTGCTGGCTTTGTGGGAGCCTAGCCAGTTTGGATGTTCACCTTCCTAGATATGGACGGAAGGGGGAGGACCTAGGACTTACCACAGGGCAGGGAACCCGGACTGCTCTGTGGACTGGAGAGGGAGGGGGAGAGGAGTGGGGGGAGGGGGAGAAGGGTGGGAGGAGGGGGAGAAGGGTGGGAGGAGGGGGAGAAGGGTGGGAGGAGGGGAAGGGAAATGGGAGGCTGGGAGGAGGTGGAAACTTGTTTTTTTGTTTATGTTTTTTTTTCTTCTTTTCGCAATAAAAAAAAAATAAAAATAAAAATTAAGACCTTATGACTTTAACAGATAGAAATTAATGTTTAACAGTGGCTGACATGTTTAAATAAAAAATTCTAGATAAAAATTTATTCTTACTGGTTTCCTTGGTAACAACATCCAATACTACCACTTAATGGTGCTTACTCTTAGGTGCTGATACGCTCATTAAACTTAACTTGAATCATCCTAAGAAACCATATTAGATTTGTCCTCACTTTCCTTATCATTTCAAATGCCGACCCGTGAACTCGATTATGTTTTGTGACTTGTACGTTGTTTCTTCTTAGTATAAAATTGATTGTACAATCTAATTTATATGAAACCTTGCATTCATTTGAAAATATTTTCTAATCTCCTTTTCTGCTTAGTAAGATGTCTCTGTAAATATTTATGAGTTTGCCCTTTAAAACCAAACAAAGAAGAACTTTTAAAATTCAAAGCAAAACACAACAAAAGAAACAAATTAGGGAAGTATTTTTTTTTCTTGGCAAAAGGTTCCTTTGTGAATTTTTGGCTTAGAGTGCTATTGAAAATTGCAACATATTGTTCTGTTGGAGCAGTGCTTCCCTCTTCCTCTCTGCAATGTACTTCTGGGTGCTGGTTCTGATCTCTCTGATTATTTTTGTGCAATGATGACAGGATGTCTTTATGTTGATCAACTAATTAGTTCAAACAGCAACAATCAAAAACTGTTCCTACACAAGCCGTGGCAGTTTTGGGAACAGTTCTTTTTCAAGGCTATCAATCTAATTGACTTGTTTGATATTGCATCCAAATTTCTCATAGTTTTACTTTGTCTCATTTCCATTACTCCTGACAGTATTGGTTATTAACCTGTTCCAGGAAATGAAAGTTCATCAATGTTGGAAGCAGACAGAGTCTACTTCACGTATCATGCATTCACGTTCCTAGTGCTCTCTGAACTTGATATCCACAAATGCTCTTATACATGATGCTACAATATCCTACTAGCTTTTTGCAAAAGACACGTCTAATGACTGATTTTACTGAAGCAGTATGTTGTTTTTATATATCCATCACATTTAGAAACGGCTTGGACTTTTGCTGATATGTCATGCTTAGCTGTTCTGGTTGGAATGTATTCTGTAAAAGGCTACATGTTGCCAGTGTGGCTTTTGATGGGTAGAGTCTGATGGTGGGTGATTATGGCATGAGGGTAAATCTTGCTTTCACCAGGGTGTGAGTTCTCAGTGGAGGGGGTTAATAATCAGAAGAGCAATCTGACCCCCTTTGTCCCGTTCTTTCGTTCATGTTTTTACTTCTACTTTTCTGGTTCCCCTAGTAGCTAAATAGGCACTGTCCTGTTGAACTCCCTAGTTTTCAGAACCATGAGTCCAAATAAACTTCTTTTCTTTATAGATTATCACGGTATAGGTATTTTATTATGTAGCAGTTGTTTGGCCTGCTGAAGGTGTAGGTTGAAAGGGCATGCATGAGCTGGATGAGGGGAGTTATTACACAGGAAGGGTATGGAAGTCATCTTTAATGGGTTGTGTTTATATAGTTCAGCATGAATGATCAGGGGCCACAGTGATGCTGTTACTACAATACCCAAACTTTCATCATGGGAAACATGTTTTTATGTCTAAGGATCGATATACAGGCCTCTAATATTTTTGAGATTTTCTTACTCCATAAAGAAAATTCTGTGCAAATAAAATTACTGAGCATAAGACACTGTCTTAGTTAGGGTTTCTATTACTGTAAAGAGACACCATGACCACAGCAACTCTTATAAAGGAAAAAACATTTAATTGGGGTGGCTTTACAATTTCAGAAGCTCATTCCATTATTATTATTGTATGACATGGTGTTATGCAGGCGGCATGGTGTTGGAGCTGAGAGTCCCACATCTTGATAGGCAGGCAATAGAAAATGGTCTAAGACACTGAATGGCTTGTTGAGCACATATGAGACCTCAAAGCCCGCCTCCATGAGCACAATGGACACTGCCTCCAACAAGTCCACACATCCTAATGCGTCACTCTCTTTGGAGACCACCACGTTCTTTTTTTCTTTTTTTTTTTTTTTTTTTTTTTTTTGGTTTTTCGAAACAGGGTTTCCCTGTAGCTTTGGAGTCTGTCTTGGAACTAGCTGTTGTAGACCTGTAGACCAGGCTGGACTCGAACTCACAGAGATCCACCTGCCTCTGCCTCCTGAGTGCTGGGATTAAAGGCCACTACCACCCGGCATAGGGGACCATGTTCTTTTAAACAACCACAGATACCTTCAGAAAAATATTTTCTTTAAGAGACATTTTAGAATCTTCTTTCCTGAATTTCTTAGATGATGTATTAATATATAAATGATGTAAGAACAGAAGCTCTTTTAAGAGTTGAATTATGTTTTACTTATTACTAATAATATATAGAAATTAAGTAATATAATAATTTAATATTTAATATACTTAAAACAATTATGAATACTGCAATCATTTTGTATAGTTTTGTTCTGTTGGTATATAAACATAAGATATAGATACATACACACATATATGATGCATACGTACATAAATGCATTATATATATTTACATATATACTTAGATACACACAGACACCACACACACACACACACACACACACACACAAATGAAAATGAGGACATATCTTCTCCTTGGTATGGCTTATTGTGGATATGAGGCCGAGTTCATCCAGAGTTGTCTGGAAGGGTCTAGACTTAAGAGGGCCGGAAGAATAGACTGGGCCTTAAGGGGAGAAAGGTGACGGGGCGAGGGGAGTGAGAGGAAGAGAAGAGAGAGGAAAGTGGAGAGAGGGCAAATGAAGAGAGGAGCCAAGGACCAAGAGAGTAGGAGAGGAGAAGAACCAAGAGGTCAAAAGAGAGCATGCCTGAAATGGCTGGAATATATAGGAATCAGAAGCTGGGGGGGGGGGTGACACAGCCCCAGGGCTAGAGAGGTTTAGGGTAGAGGGTGGGTGAGAAGTGCTTGGAGGAGCCACAAGTACTGAGCCTTGGATATAGTGTATCACATATGCGCACACACACACACACACACACACACCACACACACACACACACACACCACACACACACACACACCACACACACACACACGCACACACCACACACACACACACACCACACACACACACACACACCACATACACACACACACACACACACCCCACACACACACACCACACACACACACACCACACACACACACACACACACACACACACACACACACACACACTTTTTTCCTATTCTCACTGCAGTCTTTTGAGTTCCCACTTTCTGTTATGCTTTGGGCTGCTTAGTGACACTCCTGTTTGATTTAATAAAATTTCGGGTTTGCTATCACTGCCTTATTTGCGTCGAAGCTTTAGTCTCTTTCCACACTCCCTCATACCCACAGTCAGCACAGTGGTTCGGGTATGTCTGCTGCCTCACAAAAGCCCCTGCCTCCTCCACTTGCTGTCCCATCTCTTCCTAGATCTGTCCATCTGTGTTAATGGAGTGGTTGGAGAGGGACCGTTTCTTCTTACAGGGTGTGCTTGTCAGTATCATTTTCCTTCCCCTGGTAGCTTGTGATTGCTTTTGACTCTTCTATCATGTGTATATGGCTGGATGCCAAGGGGGTAGTGATAACCCCACCTCCACTAAAGAGAAACTCAGTTATGTGAGCACTTTCTAATTTAGTCATACTTTTTTCCCACACTGTCCTTATAACTCAGGTACTTCTATTCTTACCAGTAGAGAAAGCTGACAAACTTCAGGACAATCGAACAGTCCTTCTGGGGCTTTCAGATGTAGATATACACCAGCCGCCTATACCTAGCAGCACTGGGAGATAGTAGCTTTCCCTAAGGATTATTATATCTGCTCTAATGTCTGCATTATTTGACTTGGGAGCAGATGTCAATCAACATTTTACCCCTGTGGAACCTTAAGAGAGATAAGCACCAGGGAAAGAAAATGATTTTTCTACTAGGAAGTCATCACTTAAGCAAAACACAGGAATGTATTTAAGTATTCAATCCACCGTATTCTATTACTGCCCTTTCTCTGCTTCCCACCCCGCCATCTCAGACATGATTATTTTTATTTCAAATTCAACTTCTCAGAACGCTCTAATTTTTGTCTCCAATCCCTGATGAATTCTGCTTTTGCCAGATTTCTGTAAGGCAGACAAGGATCAGTTCTAAATGAATAAGGTCTATAAAATTGATCTCGGACTTTTTTATTGCCTCTTTTAAGCCAAATTACTTGGAGTTGCAAAGACTTATTAAGATATGGAAAATATTACTAAATTTGTATGTCAGAGGCATCGCTGATGATGTAGGATTTACGAATGACACAAGTGTCTTCAACCATTTTTATGTTCTTTGCTTCCCCTGAGTAAAATCTTGAGAGAGGATAGAAAGGGAGAAATACACCAAAATATATGTAAACTTGATTCCAATGGTGAGAACTTGTTTTCACAAGCTAGAATCAAGTGGGATTTTCTTCATGGAGTTTCTAATTCTTTCTTTACTGTTTATCATGGCAGAAGAAACAAAATCTAGGTAACTTGAGGGGAGGATCACAAACCTAGCTGCAAATAAAGGTGTCCTGCAGAAGAATCAAACAGACCAGAGCACATTCGAGCAGTTAACTGAACAAGTCCACAGCTGCTGATACTCAAGAGCAGTAGAGCACTTTGGCACCAAAAGCCAGGACTAGCAGAAGGTGGAACAGGAAAGAATCGAGGGAGGTCTTAATCTGGAGGCAAGATGGAGGACGCTTTTTCTCCTCCTTGCTTTCAGTTTCACAGACTATAATTTCAAAGTGAGAGAGATCATCAGTGCCTGTAATTGACCAGTAACTAAGACTTCATTTGACTGTAGACTATTAGCTTGTGCTCACTTCCCTAGGAGTAAACAAAGCAGGAACTCTTGGGTGACTTCCCGGAAGTGTTGCGGGACAATGGAGAGGCAATTCTTGGAGATGACCAGTCTGATAGAAGGTCCGCTATAATAGTTAAACTGGAAAAACAGCTTTGTATATTCTTATTTGGTTGTTAATGGATTGGGGCGGGGAGGTACCAACTGTGCAAAATGTGTACTTGTTCAAGAACAATGTCTTTAGTTAGCACGTTGGCTTATTATTTCTAATTTTTATCTTTAGTTGGTAAATTATCATCTTTTTGTATGTTACAGCATTTTCCACAGCTTATCAGTATCTTTGTTTCTGTCTATCAGCAGCTCCTCGGCCACTGTGAACTTTCTGTCCCTTTCTCTGTTGTTAAAAAACTACTTAGGTGTGTCCATTTGAGTATGTCATTTTAGTATTAGTTTTGTTCATATGAATAAAATGATCAGAAAACTCAGGAGTTAAAGCTACTATAATATGTACAGTTTTTGTTAAAGAATATAGTTTTGATTTGAGTGTGAGATTATAACAACTTTTATGATTGTTCTGGTTGACCAGGTAAAGGGCTTTTGAATTTAGAACTAATGAAATGCTGAACAAATGTCTATCGGAAGTTCAAAGTGCTAACAGGTGCTTTGAAGACTGCTGGGACAGAAAGGTCATCAATATTCTCATTCAGCTGTTGCTCATGCATGCTTCAACACTCTCTTGGTACATCCAGTGGTGTCAGAGTGGCATGACTGTATTTGGTGTAACCAATGGCTTTGTGATTGGATTGGACACACCCCACTTCCAGGTGGAAGGGCTTACACTTTGGGCACCACAAACCTATTCAAAAGCTTTTAGTTGGGAAGGCTACGGGCCCAAGGAAAAACATTATCATTATTTAACTAAATGGACATGCTGTTTATTTCTTTCTCAATATCTCTATTTGTACTTATAGATAAGTGTTTTACTCAACCTAGTAGGAACTGAGAGTTTAATGATTCCTTCCGTTTCTAGTTTTCCTTCTTTGTTTTGTGCATTTGAAGATGTGAGCATTCAGCTTCTATTCCTATTGCCATTCTTACCTCTTGCTGCCATGATGGAGTCTTACCCCTCTGGCACCGTGAACCCAAATCAGTTCTTCCTTCTATAAAATGCCTTGGTCATGGTGTTTTACTGCAGCAACAGAAAATTAACTAACTCATCCTGGTTTATATTAGTATCCGTCAAATGATCCCAGCTTGACTTTCACTCTTGAAGTTGGTTTGGGAAGGAAGTTATGAAGAGAACTGAAGGAATGAAGAGAATGAAGTTATGAGGCGAATATGAAGAAAGCATCTGGCAAATGTTTGCCTTTCAGAGCTGTCCCTGTAAGCAGGGTGGTGGACTCAAAGTTAGATGATTTCCTTTTTTCTTTCTTTCTTGGAATTGACAAATGTACCCCATGGATTCCATGGTTAGTTAGTCATTCAAAGCCCTTAGATTCAACAACATTCTCAATCCAATGCTTTATGATATGCCTGATTTCATTTAGAAAAATGATTTTTACCAATGGGATCAATGATGGATTCAAAATATGAAAAAATTTCTTGGCTGTAGTTTGCATCTTGTGCTGGACTATCTGATTTGTTTCTGGGACGCTTACTAAGGAATACAAGCCATGTGAAACAGTAAGTAATTACTTCTTTATCTCACTATTTATTTTAAATTACTGAGTTATCATTAGGTCAATAAACCAATTCATTTGACTTAAAAATTGTAAGAACAATGAGTCAAGGTAACTTGATACAGAATCTCCCAGAACAGAAGTATTTTCTAGAACATTCCCTACTGAAAACAATGTAGCCAACATAGTCTATTGAATGCACACCATATGTCATGATTAAAGTAATTGTTTTGCAAACAATTATTTTATTTGATTCTTTTGATACTCCTATGAGTTAGTTACTATTAACACCACATTTTTGTTGTTTTGTTTTTTTCATAGCATTTTTCTTTTGTTTTCTTTTAATTGAAACGTCATGCAATATATTCTGATCATTGTTTTCTCTCCACCATCTCTTCCCAGATACTCTTCACCTCCCCACCCATTCAAGTCCAGACCTCTCCCTTAGAAAACAAATAGGCAAATAAAAATGCAAACCAACCAGAATTAAAAAAACAAACAGACACACAAACATGAACAGCACAATACAAACATGCACATACATATACAAAACAAAATCCACAAAAACACAAAATTGAAAACCATAGTAAATAAGTCAAATAACTAGTAAGGTGAGAAATGTCCACACAAAGTAATACGAGACAAATAATTCTACAAAGCAACCATTGAGTTTTTTCTGTGTTGGTCATCTAATTCCAGACATGGTGTTTACCCTTGAGTGTGGTTTATATATCCAATGGGACTCCATTGGAGAAAACCGATTTTTTCCTTTGCGAGCAATTTTGGTTAGGGATGCGAGATCATAATACCACATTTTACAGAAGAAACCGAGGCTTCATGTAACTGGCCTGTGCTGCCAATCTTTTTCTAATTTCTGGAACCTAAACTCTTAGAAAGCTACCCTATCCTTTCTACTCTTATTATTACTTTTAAAAGCTTTTTCTTCCTATCATTTGATTATTACAGCATGTATACTATTTTTCCATTGCTACTTTAGCAAATAACAACCAATTAGTGTCTTACCTAGCATCCATTTACCATTCGTGGGGGTCTGGTTTGGTCTTGCTGGGCTAACCTCATGGGGTCAGCACATCTTATTTCTCTACTGGAGGTTCTAGGAGAGAATCTGTTACCTTCCTTTGGCTAACTTCTAGAGGCCAGTCCCACTGAGGGTCATGACTCCATCTTCAAAGCCATAGTGTCTTGTTCCTCTGGCCAACCTTCACAAACTTTATCTTCCTCTGATCACAGCTTCCAAACGTTTAAGGACATTTGCAGTTAGGCTGTGGATAATCCCCCCAAAAACTCCTTAGGTCAAGGCTCTTAATTACATCTCTAACATCAATTTTGACATAAATGGAAATATAATATTGGTAGCTTCTGGAGCTGATTTAGGGTCTAGATCTCTGTAGGCCATCTTGGTGCCTGCTGTATTCTAAGGACCTATTTCTGTAAACAAAATTTCAACAAGCATTAAATTATACTGCAGCTAAAGTAAAAGAGCTAAGAAGGACTAGAGAACCCTCATTACTGCAATGTCCTCTGCAGGATTATTTATTCACAATTTTCTTAACACTGAACAGTGGACCTGTGTACATAGTTCACACCTCACCAAATTGTATGTTTCTGTTAATATTACCATCATTGCTTTAAAATCCAATCTGAAAGATAATTTGTACCTACTAATTAACCACTCATTTATGTATATATTTCAAAGAGTTTTATTGATCCTGATTTATTTTCATATTTAAACACTTAAAATATTTAATTAAAATACGGTATATGTAGAGAAGGAACTATGACTTAAGAGAGGAGTTTGAGGAATTTTCAAAGACTGAACTCATTGGTGTCATGATCATTCAGATATTTTCCTTCATTTTCAAAAGTTCCTTCGTGACCTGTTGTGGTCATTTCTCCATCTCCACCACTGGCCCCTGAAACCACTGACTGATTTTTATCAGCATACTTTTGCCTATTGAAAAATTTCAACTATAATTCAACTTTAGTCAGCTTTCATGCTCAGCTACTATCATTTGTATAATGCTTTTGAGATGTCTTCATTTTGCATTTTTCAGGTGTAGATAGATCATAATTTGGTTATTTGATTAGTTAAAAATGTTTGGAATCATTCTTTCCAATATAGTATCAGACTGTTGTGAACATTCTCATATAACTTGTCGTTAGTATCCAGTTTTCCACTTCTTTTCAGTAAATAAGTTAGTAGTGATGGAATTGTTCAGTCATGTGGTGAGCATATATTGGACTTGTGAGAAATGATTATTTCCCCGAAGTGTCTGCACTGTTTTGCACCATCCCTGATGTGTCTGAGTTCATGTTAGTTGTCATCATCACCACCAGCTGTCATCACCATCCTTGGCAGCATTCAGTACCATTGGTCCATCCCTGGAGTTTTCTCAGCAGCACTTAGCTGTAATTTTGATTTTTCATTTTGCTAATGAGTAATTATAACAGTTATTGCTTCATGCACTTACATATCTCTGATGAATCTTTAATATTGTACCCATTTTCATTTGTGTTCCTTCTTCAGTTGAAAGAATTCTCCAGATTCTCTAGATACAAGTCAACTGACAGGTAGATATGTTGCAAATATTTTTCCCTAGCGTGTGGCTTTCTTTTCACATTTGAATTATGTATTTGAAAATCAGATTTTAAAGTTTTGCTGTTCAGTTGATCCACTTTAATTTTTTTAGTCTGTATTGTATCTTAGTTAAGCATTTTCTGTCTAAACTAAGGTCATTAGGATTTCTTTCTATGCATTCTAAAAACTAATACTATTAAATCATATTTGCAGGTGTATAATACATTTCCAGGTTTCTTTCAAAAGAAATATTTTAAAAATTGTGTGCAGGTGTGTGCCTGTGTGTATGCATGCATGTGTGTGTGTGCAACAAGATCAATATGCACTATTAACTATTGAGCCATTTCTCCAGCAATGTTTTGAGTTATTTGTATGTCCTGATACAGGAGTTTTCTTTGCTTCTTTTCCCTGTACTTCTGTATCCTCTCTCTCTTTCTTATAGTTCTTCAATTATTTGAAAGAATTCTCTGAAGGAATCTTTTATAATTCTCATTGTGAAGTGGGATTCCCCTTTGTGTGCTGTGAATATGTTTTATTACCATTGGTTAATAAAGAAGCATCTTTGTCCTATGGCAGGGCAGAATAGAGCTATACACAAAAACTAAATTGAATACAAGGAGAAAGAGGTAGAGTTAGCGAGATACCAGGTGGCTGCTGGAAACTTCCTGGTAGGCCACAGACTCATGGTGATACATAGATGAATAGCAATGGGTTAATTTAAGATATAAAAGCTGGTTAGGTATATGCCTAAGCAATTGGATAAATAGCGTTGTAATTAATAAAGTTTTTGTGTGATTATTCAGGTCTGGAAGGCTGGAAACTAAAGTGCAGTCTCCAATTACAGAATTGCCTTGATTAGTTATATTTAAGATTCCTTTTCTCAGAGTGGTTTTCTAGTGGGTCTTGTTTTTGAATGCCCAGCATGGAAATGGTTCAGGTGAAATGTATGTTCTTGCCCTTTGGTCCTGCCTGTATGAGGAGAGAGGAAGGACATTGTTCCTTTTTCCTTTGTTTAGTTTTGGCACAATTAGTTTACTTATTTATTTTAGCCTCATTAATAACTAATTCATTTTGAGAACTTGTTCAATGATTTAAAAAATTCATCTTGAAGTATAGCCTGACTTCAAATAATATTTTGTGCAAGATATGAGAACCTAAACATACTACATACCCTATGATAAGTGCATTGTTGGAGGCTGGGTGACTATTTCTCTCTGTGTTTTGTGCCTTGTTCTAGGATGCCATTGGGTTACTAAGGATCATTTGTATTCTTTCAAGACATGTTTCAACATCTTCCAGAGTGTTTCTAAAATGCCTTTTAGTTTAGGGTTAATTTGTCTCCATAAGAAGATATTAATTATTTTTTGTATCATTTCATTTTCTCCATATACTTCTTTGGAGATATTTTCTGTGACTTTTTTTTCAGATTTACAAATCTCATCTTTGGCTATTTTGAATCTGCTAAATTTGAATAATGCATTCTTACCTTTAGATAAACAGATTTTCTTTTTCTAAAATCTCCAGTCTTTACTTTAAATATATACTTTTGAGTTACTATGACAGTTCCCTTTTTGGATCCATTTTGTCTGCTTCTTCTCTGTTGTACATTTATTTATCATAGTCATGGAGTGCTATCATTAACTATTACTTCAAACATTTCTGTTTCTGGTTTATTATATTATTTCATCAACCAATTGCTGAATTATTATTTATTATTCTTTTTTATTCTTAGTATGTTTTATATTTTTTGTTTGTTATTTTGAGACAAGGGTCTTAGTACTATAGGCTGGTCTTGAACTTTCTATGTAGTAAGTCTGTTCTTGAACTCCTGATACCCTTGCCTCTACTTCATAAATACTGGCATAACATGTACCTTCATGCATGTTTTTAATTGTGTAACTAATATTATATGTATGCTTTAGGTGTTCATCTTCTGAAGAAAGCTAAATTTTATTCCAGCAGGTACTAACATTTTTATTTTTAGATTGCCATTGACCTGCTAAGGTAGTTTAAAATTTTCTTAGGGAAAGTCACCTTATTTCAGAGTATATCTCTTATATCAAGATAGTTTGTTTGTGTGTGTATGTGTGTATGAACTGACCTTTCGCTGCTGACAATGTGCTCCTGTCTCTGGTTTTGAGTGCTAGGATTACATGCATATATCACTTCCCCTAGCTTGATAAAGGTATTTATTTCTCATTATTAGATGAAGCATTTCTGGAGTTCCAAATGTCTCAGATTCCATCTGAATTGTATGGCTTTGTAGATTTCTGTTCTGTTCTTCAGCATTTCAGTAACTTAGGTTTTCCTCCCAAAGCTTGTTCCTTCATACATTCAAACATGAGTCTTGGAAGTTAATTAACTCCCTCAAGGGGAAATTTCACATAGACTTGTAGGGCTCTCTTGTAATGTTTCCTTGCTGGGCTCTAACTACTCTAATTTGAGTTATCTTTGGCTACCCTACATTCTGAGCCCTATTTCTGCTGTCCAGTGAGATTCATTGTCTTTACTTAGACTCTACTTTCCTCAGCTGTGGTCTGGAAAATGCTCGCGGGGAGAAATCTTGGGTTTATGTGATGTTTATCTTGTTTGCCTATTTCTTTCTGAGGACCACAGCCCTGCATTGGCTGCTACCCAATGCCGACAAACAGTTGTTATGTATGTTTTGTCTAGATTTTATATTTGTTTATAGTGAACAGTTAAGTCCAAAAATCACCATTCTATGGAGGATGAAGCTGGAACATGCCCACACTATTTCCTTGAATTTTCTGTACCATCGCTGACTTTCAGAACACCTTTGTTATTATCATTTCTATAATCAAGACCTCATGAACTTTTTTCCCCCTCAGAATGCCCCTTAAATAGTAGCAACTGTTAAGGCTTTAGTTCACCAGGCTATAGTGTTTGGATGTAGGCAGTCTAATTCAGACCACCCAATGAAGACATTTTACTGCCTTACAATAGCATTTGTGTTCTGCTAAACTTTTGATCAATGCCAGCTTTGATTTCCTCTGTTTTCCAGTATTATTCCTTGCTAATCATGTTGTTTCTACCTGTTTTGATTTAGTCACTGACTTTTGAGTCCTGCTTGATTTCCTAGCTGTCACACCTTTTTTAAATTAAATACTGTGATGGTTTGAATGAGAAATGTCGCATATAGGCTCATGTATGAACAGGTGGTTCCCCTCTTAGAGGTGCTGTTTGGAAAGGTTATGGGATCTTGAAGAGGCAGAGCATTGATAAAGCAAGAATGTCACTGGGGTGGGTCTTGAAGGTCTATTTCTTTCTTCCCCTCCATCTGCTTCATGCATATGCATGAAAAATGTTATCAGCCATTTTTTTTTTGCTCCTGCCACCATGCCTTGCCTTTCCTGACATGATGCACTCTATCTTAATCATAAACCAAAGTATTATTTCCTGTGCTCATGGCATTTCATCGTAGCAACAGCAAAGCAGATAATATTGACTCCTGTCCAACCTTGTCTCATTTTAGACTACTGTTTTTATGGTCACATGCATTCTCGCTATTACTCTGACTCCAATAAGTGAATAAAGATTAGGTAGGAATTCATGTTACAAATTATACCCTTACTTAGAGTATCTGATGCTTTGTGACTGCTAATATCCAGGAGGATCTGTGATAGTGTAAATATTAAGAAAATCAAATAGTTTATTTTAAATAGCAAAATAGGCAAAGGGAGGATATACTCATTTATAATGTCACAGGAGGAACAGAACAAATAGATGTGCTAAGTCAGTTACAACCAGCTTAAAGGACAGATAGATTCCTACCAAGATTAAATCATAGGCCTGGGTCTGTTAAATTTCCCCATGGCACTAAATGACCCTTATTACATAAACTATAGCAAACTGGGGCTAAAGAGCAATTTTGGTTGGTGGAGTACTTTTCTGTCATGTACAAATCTCTGGGCCAATTCTCCAGAACATAGTAAAAGTGTGTATTTGAGTGCACATCTGCAATGCTAGCACCAAGGATAATACAGATGAAATGGGCTCAGAAATTCAAAGTTACCTTTACCTACATAGTATGAGTATGTTGACCTCAACAAAAGCAATAGGCAATTTCTCAATGAAAAGGATGACCAAATACTGGTGACATAGTTACTATTCAATAATGGCAGCCCAAGGGTATTGAACTTGAACTATCTAACTGGTGCAAAACAATGGCCCCCTAACACTTACCTTTCGAGCTTTGTCTGCAATCATGTTACCATCACTAGTGAAGACCAAGTCAACACAAATTTGGTTATGGTTACTTTGTTGTCTTAAAAACTACAAGTTTCTTAGTGGGATAATTTTTTGGCATTTTATTGATTAAATTCAGTAGGGTTGCAGAGATAATAATTTTTTGGAAAAAAGCAGACTTTATTTTCTGAACTGAACTTTCCTCACTTTATTTTATTCTGGATGTAGATCCTTGCTTTCTCATCAGCACTGAGACCATTTCTTTATATGATTATTTTCTTGTTTATTAAGATTTCTTCCAAATGTGCTGCCCTTGCACTCTTAGAAGTTTACTTTACATTATTATAAAATAAAGTCCTTTGGTTTGAGGCTAAGGCACTTCGTTTACTTATTTTTAGTATATTTTAAGTTGAGATTCAATCAAACAGATTTAATTGTCTGGTCAAGAAAATTTAACATATTTAAAATTAAAACCCTTCTCATTTTTAAATCTATCACAACCGCATCTCTTTGTTTTTGTCTAATTGATAATACTTTAAATAAAAAAACATAAGCATTTATTTTCTAGTGCCTCCAAAACAAACAGGAATGAAGCAATAAAGAAATGTGTTAGTTCTGAAGGTGTCAATACTAAGCTGAAGACATTGCTCAAGGTTGGTTCCTTCCCAGGGCAACTAGAGAGAGCTTATTCTTCATCTCTTTCCTGGTTTCTAGTTGTTCACTGACAAACAATCCTTGGTTTCGAGAAGAATTGCTCAATTCAACATCCTTGTCAAGTTAGGACCAACTTTGATGGGCCCTTTTAACTTGATGCATTGTACAGACCCTGTTTCTGAACCTGGTTACATTTTGCTGCATCAGGAGTTCAAACTTGACCATATCCAGCCTGTAACAGACAGAGTTCTAGCACATCATAAGAGTTTGGACATGTTGCTGAGTTGCTTTTATTTCGGAACCAGGAAACCCGTTTGTTAGTGGAAATAACTAGATGATGCACCATATTAGAGATCTGGTTGTCCTTCTAAAAGCTGTGTGTACCAGGCAGGAGTGACTTGTTTCTTCTCTGTTCTCATTCCAGGACCCAGCAACATCCTTATAAATCACAAAGAATTGTTTAGTAACTAAATTATTTTTCCCATACAGGGAAGTCTTGCAAAATGCAAACCATCCTAGAATGATTTCAATATCAGATTTTTCTATAGCCTAATTAAAACGATCCTACTTTGAAAGGCTTTTTGGTTGAATATCTAATATTTAACTGATATTAATGCTTTCTTTCTTTTTTTAAATTTTACTGTTTTATTTCATGTGTGGGGTAATTTGCCTGAATGTAAGTCTGTGTACCACGTGCATGGCAGAGGACAAAAAATGACACCAGATCATCTGGAGTGGGAATTGAAGGTAATTGTCACACCGTATGGGTGCTATGTCTTAAAACTGGGTCTTCTGGAAGATTAGCCAGTGCTCTTAACTACTGAGCCAACCGGATCGTCCTAATATTTATGTTTTAAAGAGAGAAACTTTATTCAGTGAGGCTCCAAATTCAACGAAATCTATTTTATACGGATTTCAAGGGAGAAGGAAAAAAAACAAACCAATGAGCTAGGATACATATGACTCATGACTCGGTAGTAGAGATCGTGCTGAGGGAGGCAGAGAGAGGAAGATGGACACTCAGAATTGGATGCATGCATGCACAGAAATTCACATGCTGTCAGGTTGCACTGAAGCTACTTGGACATATGGAGCCACTCAAAACTTTATGCTGCTCTAGTTAGAACTTTCCATTCAGAAAGCTGTTCAGAAATGTGTCCATCAATAGCTACTTTATCTGCTTTGTCTTTTGATTTATATTTTTGGGGTGTGGGTGGGAGTGAGGAGAACTCTATAATTCCAGATTGAAGGAGAGGGGTATTTGTAAGAGATTTCCGACCAGGCTCCAGATCATTGTAGTTTCCGTGGATGAAGCAGTAGTAATGGCCAGAGGAAGTTTATCAGTGCCTAAGAGAGATCTGACCACCACAACTGAGGCCTTAGTTAAGTGTGCGTGTGTGCATGTGTGTGTGCGTGTGTGTGCACCCACGCACACACGTGTGTACAGGCCTGACTCTTCAATGGGAGACAGAGCAGCTGTTGTCCTTGTTTGTACAAATGTATACACAATAGTCTCTGTATATAAGGCTTAGAATGTGCTTGTACAATGAGTTTTTAACATTATTAGTCTCATATGTGTCTGCTACAGAAACGAGACTTTATATTTTCTTGCTTTAAATGTATCTGACCTTTAAAAACTATTGGTTAAAAATAAAATCTGTAGGAAGGGAAACAGTAAAAGCCCATGGCGAGAAGAGGGTGGTCCCTGTGAGGATAATTCCTGTGTTAGAGTGCTATTAGGTGCTAGGCTGTGCTGTACCGTCTCTGCATACCTGGGCTGTGACTGTTCCTTTTATTCTGTGGTTCATGGGGAAAGCCTGATGAGAAGCGAGTGGTATGTCATAACGGCTGTTTTTTTCTGTTTCCCTTTACGGTAGCTGGGCTCTAGCCTACAGAAGGTGTGTGCGTGTGTAAAATCTGGGCACCATGGAGGATGCAGAAAGATCGATAGAGACACTCAGAACGTCTGCTCTGAAGCAGCATTTCCTGGTTTTATGTATATGTGAAAGAACGTATAGCGAGAAACTAATCTTTCTTTTAAGACTAATGTCTAGGTCTAAGGTGTGAGTAGACACCTCTTTTCCAGAACAATACTCTTTTGGAGTTTGGCTTTATGTTTTCCTGCAGATTTGTTGGAAATACTGTATTTCCATTATTCTGTATTCTCCATTATTCGCTTATATTTCTTGTCATTGTCGTATTCGAGGTCAGAATGACAGCAGAATGCCAAAGGTACCCGTCGTTAAATGCAAACACTTTGGTAAGAGGTCCATCATGACATCTGCCACATATCTAAAATAAAGCGGCAGCTCAGAAGGCGTGAGCAGAGTGGTTCTGACCAGGAAATCCCATGCTGTTTGGTTTGGCTGCTCTGATTAAAACCTTCTGTGAAGCAAGGGCTTTGCGTGATAGGCCCAGACACACACCAAGACGATGACAGTCTGTTGACCCACTAAACAAAAAGCTAGTGCTTCATAACTATGAGCAGATACAGTTTCTTCACTGCTTCCCTCAAACTGGGACCTCCGCCCCCACCACCAGGGGAAACAAAAGGCTTGCTTTAGCCCTTGCTTCTCTAGGGCTCGTGTGAGTTCCTCTATGGAAAGTTACAAAATCCCTGGAAATTCCACCTGTGAGTGATTGTAACGTTTAACCCCAGGGTTAGTTTCTTTAATGCTTACTCCATGGAAAGCTGCCTTCCTTCCCCATCTTTAGTGGTTAGTTTGTAAAAGACAAGCTCAAAACCATAAGCCTGAAAAACCACAATTCTCCCCCAAAGGCAGTATTGTCAGTGACATAGTGTGAAGGCGGCAGGGTTAGCAGGTTAGCCTCATAATTCAGAGAAAATGAAAGTGGCCTCTAAATCTGATGCTATAGGGCCCCGCTAACCTTGGGGTTCTTTGAATGAGTTTTGCATGTGACATATGCAACTAAATATATGACCAAAATCATTATTATTTCTCTAGTTGTGGAAGAGGTAGTCTATTCATGTTTATGTTTTGAAAGCCAAAATTTTGACTTTGCCCAACCATGAGGTTGGGTGAGTGGGCTGTGCAGAGGACACAGTGCCATCCTAAGGGTCACCTGCTTGGCGAGTTTGTTCAAGTCAGATGCAATGTTGTTTTCATTATCCTTATTTTTTTTTTAAACCATAGGATTGTACAACACTGTTTTAATCTGTTTTTAGGTGGTATAGTATTTACAACAGAAAGGTTGTATGTTGAGTGGATGACTTTTCACGCATTCAAACACCTAGTTAGCATAAATCTCCTAATAATATTTTTACTCCATTAACTCCTTCATTTCCAAGATTAAAAGAAAATTCTTTTGCAAGAAAGCTGGTGGGTGACTGGCCATAAAAATTTTAAATATTACATAGCCATGAAAATTAATAAATGCATTCAACATCAGCTAAAGAAGTGGTAGAGAATAAAATTAAGGTGCTTCTGGACTCCAGGTTATTAATCACATTGTCAAATTATATATTTAGCTGATGACTTCATTTCCCCATTCCTGAATTTCATATCCATGTTCACTAATGATTTCCACCTTGGAAATAATTTCTTGGATGGAAGAAAATACCCTTTCCCTTTACAAATAAAAATAAAAACATAAAAAATAAAAACAGAGACACAAGGAAGAGATATTCCTAGGGAAACAACTACGCACATTTTATTTTGTAACCAAAATATCAAACAAAAATGAGTTAGACTGGAATATGACTTTGTGCAGTATATTCTAACAGGCTACAATGTTTTAAAATATGTTAGTTGCATATTGATAATTGATTCAGCCTTGTAATGATAAATTCACTTTTGAGTGCTAATACTGAAATGAAAGTTGATAACATTCTGGCAAAGAACTTTAGCAGTAAAGAAATAAGAGTTTAGAAGTAATTTTAAGTAATTTCATTATTAGTTGCTTATAAAGAATACACACAATGCAGTATCGACAGACTGTGCTATAGTATGATCTTTAGTTCTACATATCCATTAATTAATTAGCTGGCGTCAAAATTTCTCACCTTCTCTTCTTTTATGCAGGTTCTTATTTAAGCCCAATACAGTCTCACCATGTAGAAGAGTACTCTGAATTCCTAATTCTCCACTCTTGAGTGCTAGGGTTAGTGGTCAGTAACACTCTAGGTGCTGGTAATTGAACCCAGGGCTTCTTCAGTCATGCTTGACAAGCACTATAAGCCCAGCTATCCTTCAACCCAAATTTCAGAGACTTTTAATTTCTGTACATATTTTTCAAAGAATTGTTAATTTTAAAATGGAATATTGAGAAATTCTTGGTTCACAGTATAGCCATGAGGGTGGTAACTATTGGTCAGAAGGTATATTGATTTTTTTTGTTATAATAAACATTCTTGGTCAAAGTGTGTAGCTTGTACTTAAATAGATGTTTATAGTTCATAAGATAGAGGGCATTCTCAGATTATAAGTCAATAGAACATTGCAGTACTCTTTGTATAGAGCATTCTTTTTAAATATTCATTTTTCTTTCTGTGATTGAATTAGAGGCTCCATGCTCCATGATATTAAAGCATAGAAGGTTAGAAACAATTCATATCAAGTGTCATTCTGATTTGTATCTTAGCTAGAGATATATCCTAGACTCAAATTTAACCCCTGCAAAATGAATATATCAGTTATTTTCATATGAGATAAATATATCAGTTATTTTCAGAAAAAAAGTTATTTCCTATGGATCCATATTCTACTTATGAGTCCAATTAATAAAACATAGTAATACACATCCACAGCATCCCTCGAGTTTTACTGTGCATTTTGCTATGTTACACACACCATTGTAGGGATTCCATAGTTGTATTGAGATGTATGGTAAGCCTACAGAGGGTGACATAAACAAAGGGGTTTGTGAAAATATTATATATTTAAAGGAAACAGGTATTCTAGTAAGGTAGAAATGCTACCTTACCACAAAGGCAGGATCCATTCATTCGCTATGTCTTCAACTTACTCTATGGAACAATGTTGGTACTGAGGGTTTACGCCTTTGTTGCTTGAAAATAGAAGGTTTAACAATAGCAAGAAAATCCTCATTGAGCTTACTTTTCATGTACTGTCACCTTGTCTCCAAATTTTCATTAACCTATTGAACATACACTGAATAGACTTCGAATGAGGCAATCTGAAATCATCAAGCTGGTTATTTTATCTTCCCAACCACTAAGAGCTCACTCGCTCTTCAAGGCTCTCTGTTAGATGTACATTTGCTACAAAACATTTTTGTGTTTTCCAAACACTTTACCCATAAAGTTTTGGCAAAATGTATTTACACATCTACTCATCTCAGAGAGGGATCTCACAGTAAACGAAAGTATGGATATCCCCAAAGTTCAACTTGGTGAACCAATGAATTGTATTGGGGTTACTTGAAGGAATATGAGTGAAGGATTCCTTATAGGAGCAGAAATGGTTCAAAGACAGCATATCACCAAAGCCAATCCAGTTGAATGATGTGGCAACATCTCATAAGTGGGTACATGCAACATATAAATCAGCTGTTCCTAGATCTTCTTGTTTGATGATTGGATGTTGCTTGTTATGCCTTATTTGACAGTCAGAATATTCAGAAAACACCGTGTGTCACACTCTGGTAGTTTTCTTCCAAAATCTCATCTATATTAACATGAATAGCATTTATTAGTCACATTGTGGTTTTAGCTATAGAATACATTTTCACCCTCTTTGGCAGATCATGTGGTCATTATGTGTGTGTTAATGCAGTGTGAGTGGAAGTACTGGTACATTTTCACTTTCTCAAAAATAAATCTTTTGTCCTAGACTTGGTTTTCTGGATACTTCTTTCTGAATGCTGGCCCTATGCATACAGAGGTAAACCAGTTTTGACTATGGCCATAAGCACTATATTTTGGAGGGTGTTAGAGGAACAAGTAATTGAGAACTTTCTAGAATAGAGATACCTTTTGGGTGAAGCACACTTCTAAATGCCTTTAGAAAAGGTCGGATAATTGTGAGAGAAGATGACTCATTAGCTTTGTGTTTCTCTGTTAGAATTTCTGGTATTTACTATATAGAATTATGCTATTTATTCTTTGCAACTGTATCACTTGACCACTTAGTACCTCATACTTTCACATCTATATTCACCAGAGTCCAAGAGTTAATCAGGAGGTGTTCACAAAAGCATACTTTTGTTTTTTTGCTTTTTTTTTTTTGACTGAAATAGCATTATCTAAAGACAGAATGTTTTTTTCTGAAACTCTAGAGTCATTGCTTCTTAGGGGTTTGGTTTTGCCAAGGGTGCCTTTCAACATCATATCATTAAATACTGAGCAGCATTTTATAAGGCATTCAGGATCATTATTTTATGTTAGAGACAGTAGCAATGGCTAAGCAGAAATAGGTTAATCTGAAAAAATTAGGGGACTCACAGAATCAGGGAGAGGCAGGGCAAACAGGCTTATAAAATGGAGAGGTGAGGCAACAGATATTAACTGATGTTATAATTTGAGGGGGTGATGATTATATTGATTATATCACCATTCTTTCCTTTCCTCTTGTTGGACCCTGTCTTTCATGGACATTTAACAGTACCTCTGCCACTGAGGCATTTACTGCAAGTCCCCCCCCCCAAAAAAAAACTGCCCGTGGCGGTTGTGCATATCATTTGGGCTTTACTACCTTAGTTTACCCAAACTGACTTCAAGGTCTCTTTGCCTGGAAGCTTTCTCTGAAACCTAAGCGTTGTTTTGTGGTATTAAAACGCCCCAGAATATTAGAACAAACCCAGCACATTTTGTATAGTGACCCACTGGTTTGTCTCTCTCCTCCATCATTTTTATTGCTCCTTTAAAGTTTATTTGACTCAAGACTCTATCAACATGGTGTGAATGGTTTGCAACTGTACTGTGCCCCTGCCAAAAAGGATGGCATCCTCTGTGCCCTGCAGTTTCCCTGTGCGCTCTGTTTTCAATTCACCTCTTCCACTTTGGTAAAACAGAAAAGGCTGCTCTGTCTAACTCCTTAAACTAACATTAGATTAAGATGGGCGAGTAGATGGCATTCCAGGGAGCAGATTTCACTAAACCTTGTTATTTGGACTCTGCCCCAAGAAAATTGCTTGTGGGAGGTCCTTCAATGTGTGGGAGCTTCTAGCACCTCAAAAATCACTTCCAGAACTGTATTCAGGCACCAGATTTCACCTGGTATTTATCTACAATTGTTCTCTACAGGAAAAGCAAGTCATTAAGGATAGGATGGGAATGGGAGGAAACATATGTGGGATGCATGTGTTTGGCACTTGCTTTAATCGAGGGGAGCCAGGGACTCTTAGTCTTTCTTTTATGTGTATGATAGTTTTGTGTCTATTGTGTTTAATACATTCATTCATTCACCCATCCATTTATCTAATCTATCTAATCATTCATTGTTTATTTATGTGTGCATTTGTGTGTGTTTATGTGTGTGTGCTCATGTTGATGTACACATGCCTAAGTGTGGATGTGTGTGTTAGTAGTTGACCCTGGATGCCTCCTTCAATTGCTCTCTAACTTACTATTTTACAAAGGTTCTCTCATTAAATTTAGAGCTCATAGAAACTGACAGATAATGCTGGCTGTCCTATTAGGTCCAGGACACTGCTTGTTTCTGTGTTCTCAGAACTAGGACTATAGAAGCATTTCATTATTGTTGGTGTTTTCGTAAGTGTCAGGTGTCCATATCCTTCACAGTAAGTCCTTTGTCAATGGCCCCATGTTTCTAGCTCCTTCATTTACTTTGTCTTTTGTTATGGAATATCTACTATGGATTAGCCATTTTCTATATAGCTTCAAAAAATAAAAAAAATTCTATCAGATACCTATTAGTTTGATAGGTACTTACCCATTAATGAATACTGCATGATCAGTTTTTCTTTCTCTCAGGCCTTCCAAAATAATGAACTCAAGGTCAGTGCCAGAGTTAATGAATGGATATTGTTGAATAAGGCTGAGGGGATACATACAAACCTATGCTTCTTGGTTGAGAGAAGTGGAAGGTTTCCATTTAGGTTCTGAAGATGCCTGTGCTCTCTTCAGTTAATGGCAAGTCTCTTTATCTGTATCTATTTATCCCTTTGAAATAGTCAAGTCCAGTTTGACCTTTGAGAACTCACAGAAAACAGACCACATGGAATACTTACTCTTGTGCTATTAGTACTGCCTCATGGTTCATGAGATTTGGGCAAGGTGGATTGTTTATGAAACCAGTGAAATGATGGTAGAGGCAAAGGCAAGAATCTTGCCATGGACTGAAGATTACTTCTGCTGCGCTGGATGCTAAGATAGCAAACAAATAGACAAGAAGGGATTTGTGGATCTGGGTTTCTGCGTAGCAAATTAAAAAAACCAAGCACAATTTATCTTGTTGTAGAAAAAGGTAAAATACTGTACTTCAAAATACAACCATTTGAAACAGGGCTCCCTCTGGTGCAAAATATTTGACTCTGTGGTACTACATTCTTGTGCTTGGCATAATATTCTGTTGCTATGTCTGGTTTCTTAGATACATAATAATACAAGATAAAAATTATCTCCTTCAATGTGATTCTAATGAATACAAGGGCACCTGCTTTGCACGTGTCCGACGGTGGGAAGGGATGGACACATATTCTTGACTATCTCTGCAGTTTCCAGTTACATCACAGTTAATAAATAAGAACAATGTGCATCACTGCATTTTCCTATTGCGTCTGTGAGGAGGCCCATTGATGTCACACATTCAAGTTTTACTGGCCACTTAAGTAGTTGCGTATTTTGAAGTGGAACGATGGTGAGGAGTTGTGAAAGCATTTTGAACTTGGATAAACTAAGGCTTGGTTATTCCTCTGAGCTTTTAGTTTTCAGGCCAGACAGTTGAATATTTTGATAAACTTTGAAAGCAGCTGTGACTTCTTTGGGCCAAGTACAAACACAGTTTTCTCAAATGTAATGTTATGGTCACCATTTTAGATTTTGTAATTGTCCTGTGCCTTTCCGCTTGTGATTTTTATTGCCCCTTTTAACAATTGCAAAAAATTTAAAAAGATTAATCTATCGTTGAAATCTATAATGTAGTATTAACCCAACTGTCATAAGAGAAACAAACCTCTTGTGATTATTTTCTTTGAGTTTCTGAACTACATTCTAAATGCTTTTCTTATACCCACAGATATGTGTAGCTCTCACCTCTCATCAAAAATCTCTTCACAGCGCGTGGAGACCATCCCAGAAAACCACCACTGAGCAAGATGTGGGGATCCCAAGCCAAATGAATGCAACTGCAGCACAGCTCTTGCATCCATGCCAGGGAACATTGTGAAAGAGGAGGCAGAAAGATCATAGGAACCTGAATCCCAGGAAGTCTGCTGTGAGCCAATTCATCCTAGTGATGGCTGCCTAAACAAGACCTGAACAACAACAGTACTGCAGACATATTAACTAGAAAGGAAGAAAATCTCACAGGGTCCCACTCCCGGTGAGCTACAGGGAGCTAATGACTGTGGAGAGAGGCAGAATTAGCCTCTTCCAGGGACAAAGCCCCAGAGTGGTTATCCTATACAAAGAGGTTAACACTTGAATCTATATACACATGAAAAACAATAATATATTACTAAATAACTATATATAATAATAGTAAAGAAATATAGGATGTCAATTTGAGAGTGGGATATAGCAGTGGCTAGAGAGAGGAAAGGGAAGAGGATAAATACTGCAATTATATTTTAATCTTAAAAGTATTAAAAATTAATAAATTGAAAAATATGAATCTTAATTTTTCCCTTACAAGTTGATTTGAACATTTAATGCAACGAGAAACATACAAGTAACATTATATAAAATGAGCAGATTATACTTCTGTATTTAGAAAAATACACACACACACACACACACACACACACCCCACACGGGTTTAACAATAATGAATGACAAAGAGGCCATGGATTTGAAAAAGAGAAAGGAGGGTATGGGAGAATTGTGTGGGAAGGAAGGAAAGAGGAGAATGATGTAATTACATTATAATCTCAAGAATCAATGAAATAATATTAAATAATACATTTTAAAGAAAAAGTATAAATGCTCTATTTATAAAATATATTGAAGTATATGTTTGACTGTATTATTCTTTTAATCTTGGACTTATCTAGCCAATATCAGCTAACTTTTTATTACTTTTTGAAGTTATATAATAGTTTTAGTGGGATTTGGATTTATAATTTGCTAAAATATTCAGGCTTACCTTTTCTAAGGAGCTCAACTCATCTCTCCAGGGAGATGGATGTACAATTAGTAATTTTTTTGTAAATAAGAAACAAATATTTAATGTCATGTTTAGAGAAGATTAAAACTACTTTCTATACATGCTATAATATTCATAGACTCAAATTTAAATGAGAAATAACAGTCATTTATGCTCAAGTCTGCTTCCTGAGCTCTTTACTCTCTTCAAATAAATATTGTGTTGAATTCCATAGAAATTCATGCATAGCAATTGTATGACTACCCAAACATGAATTTATATTTTTGATGCCAGACAACAGTATAATTGAATAGATTTGAATCGGAATGATTATTTTGTACAGCCTACTTTTATACATTTGAAATTAAAGTTATAGCATAAATATTGCTTATTTTTCCAAACACATGGCATGAGTAAGGTATTTAAGATGATTACAATTCTTTCTCCTTTTGATTATTTTTACATTTAACTTTGTGACTTGAAAGAAATTACGCAGTTAGGGACAGGAGGAAGTGACTGAAGATTTGGTTGGATGTATTGTACATTGGCTATGTGCTAGGGACTGGAAAAAGCTTTACGTTAAACTCATTTCTCAGTATATCAGTGAAAATGATGGTTACAAATGATGAAACTGAGGTCTTGTGAGGGGCACATTTCTCGGAGGACATGTTTTGCCCTATCCTGAGAGATAAGAAGAGAGAAGAGGTAGGGAAATCCCAGTGATAACCAAAAGGCCAGCTGTTCTCAAACATACCAGTATAAAGAAATGAGGACATGTGAGAGCAGATGCCACTGGAGATGTCAGCTTTCTCTTCTGCTTGGCTTCAGGCACCAGGTGAAACAGTTAGTGTTCTATTCCTCTTGATCCAGCGATGCCTTCTGGAGTTTAGAGCCAACTTGTGTTGAGCTGTCCTAGAATATTGGGCTACGATTCATAACACAGAATAGAGAAGTCCTAGAATATTGGGTTGGGGTGGGATTTATATCCTAAAAATAAAGGAGTCAGAGTCACTCTTCAAATTGTATGTGGGTATGTGCCCTGATCAGAATGGAGGCTAGAGTGAGACTCCCAGGACAGGTGACAACGTGGGATGGAACACTTAAAAAAAAAAAGAAAGGAAGGAAGGAAGAAAGAAAGAAAGAAAGAAAGAAAATGAACTGTCTTCTTTTATTGTATTCCCTCCCCTCCTCCCATTCCCTCCACTTATCCCCCAACCCCCATCCACTCCTCAGGGAGGGTAAGGCACATTGCTTTGGGAAGATCCAAGGCCCTCCCTACTATATCTAGGCTGAGCAAGGTATCCATCCAAAGAGAATAGGTTCCCAAAAGCCAGTACAAGCACTAGGGATAAATCCTGGTGCTACTGCCTGTGGCCCCTCATTCTTCCCCACCCCTATTTCAAATCTTGTCAGGTGATCTTGTCTATTTCGACTTTCCAGGTGGATCTATGTAAGTTTTTCTTAGGGTTCACTTAGCTTCTCTAAGATCATGAACTATAGGCTCAATACCCTTTGTTTATAGCTAGTATCCACTTAAGAATGGGTACATACCATATTCATCTTTTTGGGTCTGGGTTACCTCCCTCAGGATAGTGTTTTAAATCTCAAATGGGACATGTTTTTACTCCTTCTTTTTGAAAGAACTTCACCTTCCAAGCACCTGTGTAGTGACTGGGTCTTGACCTCCTAACTTACTGACTGTTGAGTCTCCGTTAGAAGTTCAGGTTTTTTTTTTCTTCTCCAATTCTAAAGAAAACTAAAATCAATTTCCTGGTTGGTGCTGCTGATAAAGAATTATTATTATTTCTTGGCATATTTCTGAGACAGTCTACACTACAGAAAGCATTCCTTTTCATATTGCCACACAAGGAGAAGTGCCTATGTTCTTTTCTTGCCAGAGGGGATAAAATCTTTACAATGGTCTGGGAGGAAATCTTTGAAATAGCTCAAAGGCAACATCAATCCTGTGAGTATCTGACTGAGGGCTCAGTGGTACACATCGTTCATTGACGTGCACAGCAAAGCAATGATTCTTTCTGGATTTTATTATTGGTTTTCACTAAGCGAGGCATAAGATATGAACTCACCAGGGAAAACTTGGCCTGGATTCCTGCCAATGCAGCGTGTATATTTTTTATTACATATATATGGCTTCTAAGTATAATATAAATTGCATCATCTCTGAGGAGAAAAGCCCTATATATGAGAAAAGTACTATGATTATACTAGGAAATGGGAGAAAAAAAATTCCCCTAGTTTCATTCTGTTGATCCAATGAAGACTTCCAGAATTTCTGGCCACAGTTCCTGAGGCTCTCATGCTAGGCTTTGATCCGGAATTCACAGAAAACATAATGGATAATGAAGCCTCTTGTCATAGTATTGTATAAAGTAGTGTGGATTGCTAGGCAACAGGAGTTTCATTTATGTGTAGAGATATGGATTCCCCTACTACACACTGTATTTAATGGGTGAAAACTTGAGTAACTTTTGTTTGAACGTATTGCAAACGGCCTTTATTTTTATTTGGTCAGAGAAGCTCTTAGTGGAGTGGGAGTGGGACTCTAGGTATTGACTCTTCAGTAATTCTCACCTTTGAAAGGGAGAGAGGGGAGATGGAAAAACACAGATTTCTTAACCCATTCCTGGAAGTCTTGGGTAGAGCTGGATAATTCATATTTTAAGCAAGTGCCTATTTACCTGTGAGGCCGTTGAGCACTGGATCACACTTTGAGACCCTCTGCCCTGTGAGAAACTAGTTTTAAATAAAATATTTCTCCCTATTGCCTTTCCTTCCTCTAACTTTACCCATTTCATTTCCACTCGTTACCTCTCAATTTTCTGGCCTTCTCTTCTTTAACTGTTATTTTTACATACATACCTACATACACACACACAAATAAGTATAGTATAAAAATGCAACCTGTTGACTCTATTCAGTATTGCTTGCATGTACATCATTTCAGTTCCGCGGTGACCACTTGGTGTTGGATAATGAGTTAGGAGGTTTCTCTCTGGAGAAAGATTACTTCTTCTATTCTAGCATCCCTTAGTCACCTCGAGTTCTTTGTCTAGGGTGGGGTCCTGTGAGGTTCCCTCAACAGTATTAGCATTTTGATTGGTGTTGTCGTTGTTAGGTCTTGTTTATGCAGTCATATTGGTAAAATATTTGTTTTTTTCTTATCTCCTCATAATAGGCAGAAACAGGAGTAGTTAATATATATTGGGTAAGATTGTTCCAGCCACAATCAGTTACTGCCTTGGTCTCAGTTAGGAGACAGAGTCGCCTTCCCTTGGAAGATAAAGAGCCCAAAGATCCACAAGAACAATAGTAATCTCTCTGCATATAAGGAGTTTATTTTCACTTATTTTGTATTTATTTGTACATGCCATAAACTTAAAATTGGTTCATCTATGCCCTCATTAAAATTAAACTTCTGAGGCCCCTAATAAATTACTAATAACAACATATTATTAATATAATGTATTAATGATATATCAATATTCTGATTTATAACATAATTGAATATTAATAACATATTGATACAATCATAACAATTATTATAATATAATAATAATAGTGTTAGTAGAATTTGCCATGTTTTCTTGTTGCTCCAAAGAAATAGCTAGTTATACTAGGAATATTTTAGTTTAATATTTCGAGCAATTTAGAGTATGTTTGTGATCCAAAGGAAATCTCATTTAGTTCAAACAGATGAGAATAGCAACGGGAAAGACACCTCTTCACATTGTAGAGGAGCAAACTGTGTTTTCTTGTACCTGGCATTTAATCCAACCATCAAACCCAATGGGCATGAGTTTCTTCAACTTGAGTGAAGTGATAACTAAACATTTCAACCCCAGACTTGAGTGTTTTGGTATAACATATAAAGTGCATTCAGCCGAGACTCTAATCTACAACATTCTTCTTTGCCCCCCTTGATTTATGTTTAGTTCTTTGTTAGAAGGTTCCTTTTTCATCCAATTCCACATGGATGCAATGATTCCTGTCCCACAGCCAAAGTCAACCTTTCCAGGACTGTGGGGGTGTTGCAGGCATATAAACTAACAATGTGGGGAGAATTCTGGAATTGAAGGCCATATGCATGGACGGCAGTAGCTCTAGAACCACACAGGTTGGTCAGGGTCCAGGAGGTCCTAGGAGGGGTACTCAGGGGACAATCTGGGAGACACAAGAGCTGCTAAGCATGTGGAAATAGCCATCTTTGCAGTGGAAGGAAAAAGAGACATCAGCGTAATCAGTGTAGGTTAAACAGACCTGGGATGTATTAGTCATGCATCCTTAACAACAACAACAACAGAAAAGGTGCTTACACAATGTGCAAAAGAGCTTTCTTCAACTCCATTTCTAAAGCTTGGCAGTCTGTGGAGGTAAGGGGGCTAACACAGAAGACCGGAATCTTATACAAGGTTTTGCAAAAAATATTACCCATGTTAACAGAGATTGAAATGTTGAATCAGTGCTATGGGAGAGAGCTGTATGTGAATTGGGTTCAATCAAGCGGCCTTTATAGTATTATGTAATTATTTCTTTTTTGTGGTTATGAAGATTATTGATAAAAAAAACCCTAACCTCTCAAAACCCTTCTGGCTTTTTGATTATATTCTTATTAGATTTTTTCAACATGTCCAAAAATTTCCAGAGTGTGCCGTGTGCAATAGTTTATAAACAAGGCCTGTTATTGTAGATTCAGAATGGGAGGCAGCAGATGCACTTGATAAACAATTATAACACTTTTGAGAAAGGAAAATCACTTTCTGCCACACAATAAAAAAAATCACAACAACCAAAGAAAAATATTCATGAAGTCAATGAAAGTTATGTATGATCCATAAATAATCCTTTTGAATTGTCCTCTAAAGACTCATTTAATTTAAAAAGAGAGGAAACGCCTTTTCTTAATGGGTGCCATTCTCCCTTCCCCGCCCTTATCAAGAATGTTGGGATCAAAAAGTAGAAAAAGGAAAGTTGGAATGTTTACTATAATATATCCAAGTGTTTGCAGAGTCTTACCGAAAGCAATGAAGCTGTCAACATGGCTCCTTATAAGTTCATTATGCGTCTGTGAGCTGGCACGTGTTGAGCATTTGTTGGGAGCTCTCATGTGTTCACTTCTGGAGTCCCTTTGCAGTAAACAACTTGGGAAAGTCAAAGCTCCATGAACTAAGACTAGATCTTTTATTGTTTGTGGTGTGCCTACTACTTAATCAAAACTGAATCTATCTGGATCTTCAACTAGTCAATGCTAGTGTTTCAAATTTTCCAGAACATTTCTTTCCAGATTTCTCTATTTCCTTGAAAAAATCTTAGACATTCCTTTTAAGACATCTCTGTGTAGATCTTCAAAATAAAGGTTGGAACACATATGACTTTATTCTCTAGGTGTCTCTGCAGTTCCTCTCATTCTCTGCTCCATTTATTTATTTCTCTGCATGAATAGTCATCACCCAGGGCCTTGGTCTTCTCCACAGAGACAGTGGTAACCATTTAATAAAGATTAAACATTTCTTAGTTTCAACATATTTTACCCTAAAAAAACCCTTGGAAGTAGAAGGCTTTTCTTATATTCAATTTTCTCTTTCTGCACTTAGAAACAGCCATGCTATGACATTATCTTGTTCTTCAGTCTTGTTCTGCTTCTACCCAAACCCTTTCTGCAATCATGCAGATCGCTAAAAAATTATTTACTCTTATACTGATATTCTAATGGCAGAATAATAGACACAAGTAAGGAACCTGGAGTCTTGAAAAAAAGTGTGTGTGTGTAAAAACAGTATAATTACATTGCAGTTAAAGAAATACTTGTTGGATTAAAATTCGCTTTTTTGTTGTTTTTTTTTTTTTTTTTTAAGACAAGATCTCTATTATAGTCCTGGCTTTCCTGGAACTTGCTTTGTAGACCAAGCTAGTCTTGAACTCACAGAGATTTACCAGTCTATGTCTTCTGAGTGCTGGGATTAAAGGCGTGTGCCAACATGTCTTACTTTTGTGTTCCACACAGGATATCACTGTATGCTGGCAGGGTTGGGGATGCCATGCTGGTGTGTTTTAGGTGGCCCAGCATCTTCCATCACACTGCTCAGTGTGTTAATATACCTTAGCTACCCTGCTGATGACTCCTAAGATGATGCCAATACAGAAACGATCTTTTGGATTAAAGCACACAGTCACTGAGCAAAAGTAACTATTATATAGCGCCATCGTATAGTACGTGCTAAATTCCACATCAGAAGAATAGGATCCTGAGTGAGTGAGAGCTAAAGAGAAGTAACATGTCTGTGGCACACAGAAAATGGCAGCACTGGAGTTTTAACTTAGATCTTCCTACTTCTGTTAAAGGCTTTCTCTGAGAGAATGTCTTATCATCAATGAAGGAAACATTCAAGAGTGAAATGGGGTGTACTCTGTGCACTAAAATATAACTATAAAATAGAACTTATATTTTATCATAATCCTGCCAAGTGGAAGATGTGAATGGTGTTCTGTGGAGATGGTTGTTTGATTGCTGAGTGGGAGATGGTTGACATTTCAATATTCTTCCTTTCAAGGGACCTGCCCTGTATAATACTATAAAGATTGTCAGTTGTTGGGTAACTTTCAAAGTTTCTTTTTGTATCCATTAATTTGGTAATCTCTATAATGTCTTTTGCTCATTGCTTCCTTTACTGTCAGGATGTACAATGTTTTCTCCAAGAAAAATAGAATTCAGTGACTTATTGTCCATTGCCATCATGTTTTCTGTTTCTATTATTAACGACACAGTGGTTTTATTTTGTCTTATACAAACTATAACAAGGGAGGTAATTATTTTGATCTACTTACCTTAAACATTTGCTAAACATGTGTGTTCTTTAGGGAGTACAGGGCCAATTGGGGTGGGTACAGATGACAATGACCAGGATGAGTAGAGTATAGAAAATCTTTTCTCTTGAGATCAGTTGGGTAAATTGATGGCTTTAGTTTAGAGAAGCAAAGCGTCATTTTCATCTCTTGGAACTGTTTTTATGCAAGTGACCTTGGATTCCCTTTGAAGGAGTAGCAAGTATAGAAATTTTGCTTTGGGCACATTTAAAGCACTGATTATCATGTGCTGATTTTGTTTGTTAAAGTATGGAAGCAATTATGTCGCGACCACATCGCCATGTTAGCAGTCACCTTCGCTCATATAGAGGCTCAAAAGCTGCCCAACCACTTGGCCAGATGATGTCAAATAAACTCACCTGGGGTTGGACTAGATTAGCTTGAAGGTTCTTGTGCAACTTTGAGGCTATGTGGGCTGATGCTTCCTTCTCAGCTGCCTTGAACAAGGTACTAAGAGATTTATGATCTTCACCCGTGAGTTCCTATAAAGATGATCACTCCTACGAAACAAATTGCTGGAAGAGAGGATCTCATGAGACTCCCTTAAGGAATATTCCCTATACAAAAATGATCTTTTGTGATCTATTTATGAAGTAAAACCATAATATTTTAGACAGTGCTTCTCATTAATCATCATGAACAACTTGCTTTCTGTCTAACGAAACTCACTCATTCCTACAATTATGTTTCTTATAGTGTGTCTGACACGATCATAAAATGAGCCCAAACATTTTAAGACACATCACACTGCAAATCCATCTGTTCCATTTTACTTAAACAACTGCGCTCCAGTGGCTTTCAGCTGTAGTCTTGATTCTGCACTCATTCCTGTTTTAGTTTCATCCCTGTGGCTGTGACAAATGCTCTGTCCAAAAGCAAGGAGGGAAAGAAAAGGATTATTTGACGTACAGTCTCAGGTTACAGTCCATCATTGTGGTGTAGTCAAGGCAGGAACTTAAAGCTTCATGTCCATAGTCAAGAACAGAGAAAGAATAGGTGCTCCAAATCCAAGATAGCATCGTTCCTCACTTGCCAGGTTGCTCTGCATCCTACATTGTTCTGAATTAGCCTAGTGGATGGCACTGCTCACAGTGGGCTGGACCTCTCGACATCAATTAATAGCAGAACAATCCTCCACAGGCAAGCTGGTCTAGATAATTTTGTAATATGACTCTTCGCAAATGGTTGTGCCAAGTTGCCAGTTAACGCTAATCAGCACAACTCCTAAAAGGATTTGGCTGGCTAAAATTTGTTAATATCCTTCTTGATAACCTATATATTGAGTTTTAGAATTATATATTTTCTATTTGATTTTTTTCTGATAGTTTTTTAAACTGATCACATAAACCAGCTATACTTTTACTTTAAATACATTTTAATTTCCAGACAAGTACATTTTTGTTTGTTTTTTATTAATGGTGATTTGCATTTATGTAATTGATATCGCACTGTATTCCTTATGAAACAAACCCAAACTTGCTTATAGTGACGCATTGGAAAGATTGCTGTTCTCTTTTTTGTTGTTTATTTTTCTATTTTTGAAAACTTTTAAAACTTATTTTGTATCATTTAATTTATGAAACTTTAGTTTATTATCTTAACATGTTATTTCTCATTTTCTATGTAGTCTTAATAGTAAATTCAGCTTTGATCTAACATTTTCTATCCATTCCTTATGGGAAAAGATACTTCAAATCTGACGGTTTTATAGTCTTAATTATTCTTTTTTGGTTGTAGATTTTTTTAAAGAATGAATATTAATATAGTGCATAAAGTAATGTGACTTAATATACAATACAAATATTTCTGTGTCCATTTTCATCCTAGAAGAAAACCTTTTTGTTCTTACTACTTACTTTTATACAATGTTCACTTGCAGGGCTGGGATGTAACTCAGTGGTAGAGTGCTTGTTTTGCATACACAAAGCCCATTGTTTGTCAGTACCACACACACATCCAAAATGATACATCACCTTTTCACTGGCTTCCTAGAGCATACCCAGGAGTAGGAGGACATAGCTCCATGCTCAGTAGAATATAGGATCTAATACTAGCTGGTTGCCAGAATGAAATTATTTATAAGTGTATGTTGCCTTTTTATTTCATAAGTGAAGCCATATGAGATAACAGAGTATGTTAAACCTCTTGGTAAGCTCATTGTCTTTCTGCCCTGTTTTATCTTCTGTGCCTGCATTTCTTAGTGCTCATTAATTTCCCATATTCCCCTTCACTGTTGCTCAGTGACCACTGATTTCTCTTTCTTTCTTCCTTCCTTCCTTCCTTCCTTCCTTCCTTCATTCCTTCCTTCCTTATTCCTTTCTTTCCTCTCTCCTCCCTCCCTTTCCCCTCTCTCTCCTTCCTTCTTTCCTTTCTTCCTTCCTCCTCCTTCTCTCTCTTAATAGTAAATTCAGCTTTGATCTAACATTTTCTATCCATTCCTTATGGGAAAAAATACTTCAAATCTGACAGTTTTATATTCTCAATTATTCTTTTTTGGTTGTACATTTTTTAAAGAATGAATATTTTATCTCTGTTCTCTCTCTCTCTCTCTCTCTCTCTCTCTCTCTCTCTCATTCCTTCCTTCCTTTCCTTCTGATTGACTGGGTATGGACATGAAGAAGGTCATGATTTGTATGGGGTCCAGAAATGTGTGACTTGTGGTCTCCAGAACTAAATCCTTTCCAAAGCTAGAAGAACCATAAAGCCTGTGAGGAGAGAGTGATATCCTTACACTCATTTGGTACATAGCATGTTGATGGAGCAGTTGGCAGATGGGGGCAGATTCAACAGTTAATGGATTATATACGAGGAACCATGTGATCCAGCACCCTAGAGAAACTGTGAAGCTCTGAACTCACTGAAATGTTGTCCTCTACTAGAGGGAAACATAATATCAATAACAAACAACAAACAAACAAAAGAGAGAAGGGAAATCAGCGCAGCAATACAACCACCATAACAAAGTTTGCAAAAGTACCCATTGAAAAATGAAGACTTTTTCTATTTTGATAGCTTTAAAAGTACAGCACCTTTCTCACGAAATTTGTTCTTGCTTCAAGAAGATATGTGCTTGATTTGCTTGTGAATACTTTGCGAAACCTGAATACAGGTGCCCAGAACCCAGATAAGAGGCTTAGTGATGTATATTTTTATTTATGTAAATTACTTCTTCCTTCTCAATTACATAAATAAAAACAATAATCCCAAGGATCTTTGTTTTTATACAACAGAGGTTTTGCTTTTGAAGTCACTAACATGATCACACTCCTTGCCATTAAATATAATTTGCTTAGCAGTGGCTTAAGAAGAAAACATTGACTTATATCATTCTCTGCAATGAGTTGCCATGGTAATGACTCTCTAGTGAGGGCAAGCTCATGGCATCCTGGTTTTTGTCATGAGAGACGTGGCGCCTTTTCTCCTGAAGCTAGGTTAGATGTTGTTGGCAAGTGTGCAGGTAGTTTTCAGCAGAACGGCTAATGCCTGTTGTACCGCCTCCCCCCACACCTGAAAGTCCATTTTAAGATCACAGATCAATTTTTTTTTTCTGTAAGAGATTCTTCATGAGTATTCAAAGTTAATCAGAACACTTGGGCCTCTTGCCCCTCTTCCAAATAATTCCTTCGTGGTTTAATCTTTCACCTCTCTAAATTAGGAGTGTATTAATGAGATACAACACATTTTCCTAATTTTCTGCAATACCTCATTGAACTCCCAAGGGAAATAGTTTGGTTAAAATTATACTAGATGAGAAAGGGAAAAAATATTCAACGTTTCAAATATATGGTTATTTAGTCTTCCGTATGCAAAGCCATTTTCTTCTCCTCTAATTTCCTTGTTAAGGATGTTATAAACTACGTAGCTTGTTGCTGCTTTCCTCTGAAATCCTGTCCATTTTTCTCAAGTTATGTAAGATTTTATAAATATTATGCTAAATAGCCAAATAATATTCTAATTTCCTCAATATACTTACCTCTGCTCAAACTACTTTTGTTATAGTATTTAGTATTTAGTATAGTATTTAGTAAGCTTTGATACAATAGCTTTGATCTTTTTTCCTTTCCTTAATGGCCTACATAAATTAATTGCCAGTTGTATCTGTGATCGATAATATTTTCTGAGGTGTAAATTTAGTTTGATAGGCACTTATGATGAACTATTTAAGTGACTAAGGAATATATACAACAACATATACATACTATTTAATCCAAATAATTTTCCTTTTTGTCCCATTGAGGAAGAAATGTTTGATTTGCTCCTTTTACACATTTTAGTGGTGCAGTTTCGTCTGAACTCCAGTTGACCTCATCTTACACGGAATGGACTATATAGGAAAGCAGCAAAATAATTTCAAATAAGTACAATTGTGTTTAGTTTCCTAGTTTTTAAACCATGTGTCTATATGTGTCTGTGTGTACGCGTGGGCACGGGTGACAACAGAGTCCAGAGGAGGGCATCTGATGGTCTAGAACTGAGTTGCAGGTGGTTATGAGCTCTCTGTGGTGCGGGATGGGAAGTGCAAGGACAATACATCTATTAAGTGTTGAGCCCTTTTCCCAAACCCAGAAATTATACCTTTGCATCATGCTGATTACTTGCCCCGACTATGTTAACATTGTTAACATTTTTGCCTGAGATCCTTTCTGGGATCTGTTACCTATGGGACAAGTGTTAAATGAAACTGTAGTTATTATGGATACACAGTGAACGCAATGGGCTAAGCTACTTAATATTAAAGAAAAAGTGAGGAAATATGATTTTATGAACTTCTTAGTCAAGACTCCACCTTAGAAGTACTTTGTGGTAAATAAGACCTCTTGGCAGAATTGATGTCCTTAAGAAACCTCCAACTTTTGTTATCTTTTATAAAGAACCTGACAACACATAAGATGCTGTGTAGCAATTATCAAAGCATTTTCAAGTTCAATTGTGCTGTTGGTGATTAAGATGTTTAAGCAGTTACAGGTGAAATAAAATTTAGACTATTTATGAAAAAATAGCTCTCATAATTTTCCTTTTTGTCCCATTGAGGAAGAAATGTTTGATTTGCTCCTTTTACACATTTTAGTGGTGCAGTTTCGTCTGAACTCCAGTTGACCTCATCTTACACGGAATGGACTATATAGGAAAGCAGCAAAATAATTTCAAATAAACATCTCCTAAAATGCATTTTAACCTTGGATCTGGAGATCTATAAAAGAATACTTTTTTCAGTACTTTGATAACATGGAGAGAATTCCTTACAGCTGAAAATTATGGTATTTAAAGGTTTCAAGATGTCTTTCCAGGTTTTGAGTTGGCAGTCAGCCAGTGCCTGAATGGCTGCACTTTAAAAGCCCATCTTGCTTCCACATCCTAGGGTTTTTTCCACTTTTTTTTTTTTTTACATTAGTGCTTGCTCCTAGAAAACAGTTAATATATTCTTTAAAGCCCATTCATTTTTCTATTGCTGTAGATACAAATTTTGCCTCAAAAACAAATTTGAAAACCAAAGTCAGTGGCATAACAAATCTCTAGGAACCTGACCATCTTTAAAAGTATAAGCATAAACATGTTGGCTTGATTCCTTATAAAACTTAAATAAATGTTTACATAAGAATCTTAGGATAGATCTTTATTTTCAGATCAACTTCTAAGCTGGTTTGGAACAAACACAGCTTTGTTTGTGTGTGCATGCATGTGTGTGGCTTGCTAAACAATCTCAGTGGTTGAAAGCATTTGAGCTAAATGAAATTTAAATACTTTTGAATTCTACCCCCATAACCATCGATTGACCACATAATGGGGAGCTTCCAAACCCCATTAGTTTGGACAGTGCTCTATGACCCATTGTGTGAAAAGAAATGTGGCTATACCCTATTCAGTATAGGATTCCACTGGGTAACCACAGGATAGATTCAATGGAAAAGGATATGAGAATTTTAGAGTGGAATGAAAGAAGAGGCATTTATTACAGTTTGAAAAAATGGAAGCATCAGAGATTTTTATTCTGCCAGAAGACTATGTGGTGGTTAAGCCAACCACTTTTCATTCTTTGACTGCCCCCAAGTTTTATTGACTGTGAACGATCTTGCTTTCTGTGTTCATGTGTAAGTGAAATCCAATGCAAAGGGTATGCACATGAACCTGTCTCTGAACTATTGATACAAACATATCAGTAATAATAGCAATAGTAGTAATAATTATAATAAACCAAGATGGTAGTAGTAGTAGTGTATGCATGCCAAACTTATATGAGTAACCGTGAAGAATCAGAGGTAACCGAGGTTTTCTCATTCAAAAGTGAAGAAAGATGAAATGTTAAGAATAGGTACTGTATCTGGTGCTTGGGAAAAACCAAGTGCCTTTCTAGGTAGGAAGTTGAGGTTGAGGATTAGAAATTTACTTTCAAAAAACCCAGTAACTATTGTGTGGGTTTTCACTTGCATTTGCAGATGGATACTTCTACCAGCTAGAATAGAGTCAGACCTACTTTTTGCATCTATTAGGTTTTACATGTCTTTCCTTGTGTAGAATTTCCTCTTTTCTTAATTGTAAAATCGGGCTCTGTGTCACTCTTAAACTCTCCTTAAGCTAACTTCTTCTGTAAGAGCACATGTTATATTAATGTGCCACACCTTTACCTTGGTTGACATGTCTCCCTTCCTTGTTATTGTATGCTTTTATCATTTATCCTGTAGCTCAGACTCATCGGGGAGCAAAATTCTCTGTTATTTTTCCCTTTTCCTTATTATTACCTCCTACACTAATTTCCCCGTAATTAGGAATATTTAACTATGGCATTGATTATGCTAAATAACTCAACCATGCACATTATTTCTCTGATACTATTTTGATGAGGCAGATTATTGTTGTATGAGACTCCTTTGGTTGCTTCTCCTGACCCACATTGCAATACTTTTAGCCTCCTTTTTCCAATACTGAGAGCATTGCCCTGTGAAGTCATTCAACAACCTAAGATATGATGGAAGAAAAAGTTTTCATGCCAGTAGAGATTCAGTTCCTTCCATAGTACATAATACAGCTTGGTATTATTATATTTCCTGCTTGCTTTATTTGTAGTTTTTGAACACAAATGAATCATTTGAGAGCACAGATACTGGTTCTTTGGATGTTATTCATTGAACATTGTAAAACTCTTATACAACACATGGTAGGCACTCAGTTAAGTTGGAATAAAAATATACCAACGTCATTTGAGTGATATTTGTATACTATTTAGGGCACTGAATAATTTAAGCAATAACTTGCTTGCTAGTCTATGGGTGGTATGAGTTTAAAAAAGGGAAAAGCATCTGGTTCAATGCACAGGTTAGTTTAGAACATGACTTATGTTAAATTTGATCTAAGTATAAAACCTGGGAAACTTATATATTCATTTGATGTTGATTTTTCTATTTATACAATGAAGGAATTAATAGCATTTGTATTTTACCTGTGATAGTAACTGGTAGGCCAAAAGTAAGAATAGCAAGATATCAGAAAGAGATCCATTAAGCACATAACAATGTCTTGATGGCAATTGTCACCTAACAAGGTTCAGTATGGCCCTCTTTTGCTTTTGAAACACAAGGTTAAATTCACATGACCTTCAGTGATACACTGGAGTACCTATGCCCAAAGCAAGATACCCAAAGCTTATGGAAGAGAGTCTGTGAGCAGAATGCTCATCGTCCTCCAGGTCCTACGCTAAGGTTAGCAATGCTGCCCATGTGTGACATGTGGCTCCTGGTTATTTTCTTTCTATGCAGCTGGCTTTTTGAGTCTCTAGAATGTCTGCCAAGGAGATAAATCAACAGAATCCTTGGTCTTTATCATGTTGGTCACTTTGGAACATAAGGAAGTGTGCTTTTTGGGCACTTTCTGGAGATTTATCCAAGTGTAGAACTTCCTGCTGGCCTTTCTGAAGCAGGTCCCAAAGCTAACCCAAGGCCAGAATTCATTCAAGATGCACTGGGCTCTCTCTGAGCATCAGTTTAATTCCCACCAGTTGTACAGATTCTGAGACTAGTAGCTACTCAAGTTTGCTGGGAACTCGGTGGTGTTATTTTCAGTGTTTTATTAGGCTTACTATTTTGCTGAAGGCTTAACAGGCTCATTTTCAGATTTTTAATCAAGAACAAGTTTAATGATTGAAGGTAATTATCTCCAGATTAGAAAGGCTTTTAAAATTTTATCAGCATTCCAAAATTTAACAAATAGCCCTCTGATAATCTAATTAAAATCCTACTTTCGCTGCCAGACTCGTTCAAGCCAGACACACATCCAGCCTCTTGGAGGAAATCATTATCCATTTAAGCCATTTCTGATATGTCAGGCATAAAAGTTGACTGGTGTTAATATTCTGATGGTCCTCTAGAGGTGGGTGAGGTGTGATGAGTGGAGCTACTTCTTCATTGATTTTTTTTTTTTTTTAAAGAGAGGTAAGTAGCCAATTGTCTGTGGAATATTTCTGTGTGCCGAGCACGTAGAATTATGTCAAGCAGCAAATCAGAATCAGCTGCTCGTTTCATAATGAAAGGCCATTCACTTTCCATTGGGTTTGCACCTCAGAGTGTAATTAAGCTTAAGGCCTGTATTGTAAAGGAATCCAGCCTAGTTTGAGCTATGGAACTTCGATGGATAATGAAACACAAACAGAAAATTAAACACTATTCCCGGAACTGTTTATATAAGCTAGCGGCAAAATTACTTTTTATAGCTCCGAACATAATTTGGACCTTTAAGTGAGCCTTTATTTACCCAAGGATGCGCCTTAACCTATTAGTAGCTAGCTGATGTCTGAGAAGAAACTTGAAATCTGTTTTTCAACAATGCGAGTGGAGTGCTCTCCAGTAGGTCTCAATCAAGATCAAGCGCAGACTCTGGGGGCATAGTTGGTCGGATGACCTGCAACATCATTTTTATTTCTGCTGTTATCCAGAAAGTTTTTGTCATTATTTCATTTTTGCCCTTCCTCTTTTCCCAAGGGGGTTTATTGTCAGAATTGAAAGTGGGTGAGGCTGAGAGACAACCAGCTTAAAGAGAGGCAGCAGTTTGAAATCTTGTTTGCATACTGATTTATGTGCTTCCAATTATCAATGTGTGGGAGTTTTGTCTAAAACGCTGGGCCTGAGGTTCCTTTTGTTCTCCAGTGTCTATTGTGGTTTATGCTTTAAATGGGATGCAAATGTGATTTATAGCGCATGGCTTGATGCACTTAGAGAAAATTGGGCTTTACAAGGAACAGCAAACGAGTAGGGAAGGGCCACGCGTGAGCAACATGTTCCTGTGGGTGAGAAAGAAATACCCCACTGTGGCTTATGGAGAGACTGAAGAGTAAACAACATGGGAAAGGTTGTTTCACTTGGAGAATGTGGCTTTCTTCCCTGTGGTCTGGAGAGTGGAACTAAGTCTCTTAAAACTGTTGAGAGAGCTGTTAAAATAGCATTTCCGTGCGGTTGAGAAAGGAACATACACAATAGCAATGTGTTTCCACTGGGCAAGACAGATCCTAGCAGACACCTAAATGTTTATTTATTATAGTTCTACATAGCCACACCAACAAAGTCTCTGCATTGGCATTTTCGATGCCATGTTCCTGAGGACTTTTCACTATCCAAATGACCATGACACATAAGCCACAATTGTGCAGGCAGAGTAGCCCGGAAAGTGCAGATTTCTCATGGAATCAACTTGGCCAAATCAAAATTCCTGAAGATAAGTAATGACAACAAATAAAATTAGTTGTATAATTCATTCAGCCACTCCACAAATCTTTCCTAAGCATTTTCCATGACCCATTTTCAAGTTAAAAAGCAGCATGGTTATGAGGAAAATAACTGAATTTTAGTTCTGTCGATAGTTGTATGAGTCTTATTATAACATCACAAACACGTTATAGTTTCTAGCATTTAAAACCTCTCTTGAACAGCTCTAAGAACAACACCTGAGGCTGACTTCTGGTTTTCATACACATGTGCACAAATATGCACTTACAGCCTCTTCCACACAACAATGAGCAGGCACACACACAGACAAATTAACTAACTAAAACCCATTTCAATAGTTGTAAATAACATATTTCTTTGAATATGTTTCTGTGAACTTCGAATATCCATTTTATCTAAGATGAGGTAATTGGGTTAGTATTGTCTAGCAGAGAAACTGTTGTGCTTCAGATGCCACTATTGCTATTTAATCTTTATGGACCCTCCCCCCCAAATTAGCATCTCTACCTTTGTTTTTCCCCTCTAAAGTTCACACCGAATCAGCAGAGTCATTGTAAGGGTGTGAGTTATTGCATCTAGGCCCTTTAAAAGAAGTGACAGCCGCAAAGATCATTCACAGTGGATGGATGAAGTTTTTGTAAATGTTCCTCATGGGGTAACTTTTCTAATTAAAAAGGGCACAGTGTACACAGTGGTGTGTATGCCTACTGAGGGCCTTTCTGCTGGGAATGCAGATCAGGTTCCTATAGAGACTCAGGGAGAGGAGGAACCCAGCTCCTCTCCTCTTTCCCGTGGATATTGCTAGGGACCCAGTAACTTACAGTTACAGTTCTCGATATTTAAATCATGGATATGAAATATTCAGATTGCAACTGAACTTCCTTTATTGTTTAAGGAATATGAGAATGCAATTTTTTTTAAATTTATTTATTTATTAAGGATTTCTGCCTCGTCCCCGCAACCGCTTCCCATTTCCCTCCCCCTCCCCCGATCAAGTCCCCCTCCCTCATCTGCTCAAAGAGCAATCAGGGTTCCCTGACCTGTGGGAAGCCCAAGGACTGCCCACCTCTATCCAGGTCTCCTAAGGTGAGCATCCAAACTGCCTAGGCTCCCACAAAGCCAGTACATGCAGTAGGATCAAAAACCCACTGCAATTGTTCTTGAATTCTCAGTATTCCTCATTGTCCGCTATGTTCAGCTAGTCCGGATTTATCCCATGCTTTTTCAGACCTAGGCCAGCTGGCCTTGGTGAGTTCCCAATAGAACATCCCCATTGTCTTAGTGTGTGGGTGCACAAATGGATGGAAATAGAAAACACTATCCTGAGTGAGGTAAGCCAGACCCAAAAAGAGGAACATGGGATGTACTCACTCATATTTGGTTTCTAGCCATAAATAAAGGACATTGAGCTTATAATTCATGTTCCTAGAGAAGCTAAATAAGAAGGTGAATCCAAAGACAAACACATAGGCATCCTCATGAATATTAACCTTCATCAGGCGATGAAAGGAGACAGAGACAGAGACCCACATGGGAGCACCGGACAGAAATCTCAAGGTCCAAATCAGGAACAGAATGAGAATGCAATTTTGAGCTCACTCTTCATCCAGGGGCACCGCTGCCAGGTATTTTGGACTCAGTGTGCGTCAAGAGATATTCCTACCTGGAAACTCCAAGTCATCCACAAGCAACTGGAACTGGCTTTCAAGAAAAAAGGAGGAGGAGGGTTTAGAAAGACGGGAGATGAAATTTTAGGGCAGCACAAAGTCTAACATAAAAGGTCATTTTGCAGACACCAGTGAGCCAAAGTGAAGTCACCTGATGGTTGTAAAGGGAAAAGTGGGCAAGAAAAGGAAAGAAATAATCACTTTGCTAAGAATGCTGGCTTTAGGAGGGAAGGAATCATGACAGTGATGTCATTGAAGCAGGTACAAGATGAGGGAGGCACCTGCAGGAGAATTTTTATCTCTTTCCAAAGTTCATTTCAGGCTTCTCCACGGAGACTTTAGCCAGCATGCTTGTGGTTTCACTTTTCTTTACTCTGTGAAGTGAGGAAAAGGAGGTCTTTCCTTAGCGACCTGGTCTTCATATTACTAAGGCAAACAAGGGGCTAGGGTGGATCGTACACTGTCGTGTGTTTGTATTTGTGGCTGGTTTGCTGGACACCACCCAGAAAGATCATGTCATGACTCAGGTGTGCTACATGCTTAGGGCAGATGGTGCTTTCACTCTGGCTTCTATACCTGGACCTTACATTGGTACAAAACCCAACCATTTCATCCAGTTCCAATGCAAAGGTTCATTTTCATAGCAAGGATTTTACTAATGTTTGGGATGAGAGGAGAGAGTATAAGAAATGGGGGAAAGTAAGCTGTCTCTGAGCCTAAATTACAGAAAAGGTTCACACCACCTACACTAATTCTATTCTCATGTATTTTCTTTCCTCCTCTTACATTTGAACTATATATCAGTCTGTTGGTATCCTATGGAAGTTTACCAGCTATATTTTGATGTATTACTGTGAAATTGTTTCATTTATTAATGAATAATCAGATTCATCCTCCTTTTTCTCCTCCTCCTCCCTTCTCCTTCTCCTTCTCCTTCTTCTTCTTCTTCTTCTTCTTCTTCTTCTTCTTCTTCTTCTTCTTCTTCTTCTTCTTCCTCTCTTCCCCTCCTTCACCCCTGTGGTATTCCCCTTTGTATACTATGAACATACTTTACTACCATTGGTTATTAAAGAAACTGTTTTGGCCAAAGGCTTAGTAGAGTAAAGCCAGGCAGGAAATCCAAAAAGGGATAGAGAGATAGTAGGCTGAGTCAGAGAGATGCCATGTAGCTGCCAAAGAGGAAAGACACCCACCCCAGAACCTTACTGGTAAACCACGAAACTCATGGTAAAATACAAAATAATAGGGATGGGTTTTAAGATGTAAGAGTTAGTTAATAAGAAGCCTGAGCTAATAGGCTGAGCAGTGTTTTAAGCAATACCGTTTCTGTGTGATTACTTTGCGTCTGTGTGACCGGGAAACAAATGAGCAGTCTCCATTTACATTCCCTCTCCTTCTTCTCTCCCTCTTCCACCTTCCTTCCCTCCTCCTCCCCATCCTTCTTCCTTTCTTTCCTTCTCTCTCCTTCTCCTGATCCTCCCCTCCTCCCTCCTCCTCCTCCTCCTCTTCCTCCTCCTTCTTTCTTCTTCTTTCTTCAGACAGATTCTCCATATGTAGCCATAGCTAGCCTGGAATTTTCTATCATGAACAATCTGCCCTCAAATTTAGATTTCTTTATCTCTGAAATTCAAGTAGTGGGATTATAGTTATGTACCACTATACCTGGAAATTGAATAAATATTTAACACTGTGAAAGGTAAACCTTTATTTATGTAAAACAAACAAACAACAAGCTTCTACCAAGTTATTCTAAAACAGACTGCAAGCTGGGGGAGATTGCTACAAAGCACTTTTCATGAGAGCACAAGGACCTGTGTTTGGACCTTCAGATTTCATGTTAGTGACTGGTGGGCATGGCAAGCTGCTTGTAATCCCAGCCTTGGGAAATGGCTATAGGGTCAAGTGAGAGACTCTGCCTTGTAAGTTGGAGAGAAACAGAGAAATACACCTACCAAATGTCTTGCTTCCACATATATGGTCACACATATCCATTTGTAACCACACATATGTGACCTTACATACATACATAATTATCTCTGTCTGTCTGTCTGTCTATCCACCTATCTGTCTGTCTATAAACTCATACAAAGAGAATGACAACATATTTTCTTTATACATACATACGACACAGATGAAATTCTTTATTTATGACTACTTGGGTAGCTCTCATCATAAACTAACATCAACTTTTGCAACATCTATAGTGAACATTTAGTGAATAGGAAAAATGTCACAAATACTGATCTCAGATGATAGCTTCTTTAAAATATTTTTAAAATAAATTCTTGTATAAAGAAATATGCTTGAAAAAAGAAAGGTAATTAGCTATTCACTTTTTGCCTATTGATCACTGTGATGACTCTTTTTCTGTTTTTTTGACACAGGGATTCTTTGTTGTTTTTTTATATTGGGCTAGAACTTATTTTTGATGAAACAGGATTTGAAACTAGAATGAAAAAAAAACCAAAAACTCTTAGGCTATGATACCAAAGTCATAGGAACATCACTAAAAAGAAAAATTATTACCATAGACCGTAGCATTGAAGTGTTTCTAGAGTGGAAGCTGATGACTGTGGGTCAACTCACAAGAACACCGCTCAATTTTCTTTGTTTTTGTTGAGCTGTTTTTATTTTTCCTGTTTTGTATCTTTTCTTCTTATAAAATAAGATCATCTTCTGGTCATCAAAGGCCACTCTAATTGCATTACTTTGAGAAAACTTAGAAGATTTAAAAGGAAAGATCAAAGTTGAAAATCATCTTTTTGTTGATATCACTATTTTACAAACCAAACTCCAAAAGCAGTGTCAGAAAGAAATATTCCAAAAGCACCAATCAAATAAGCAAAAAGATGAGACATTAGATCTAGCTGTAATTCTTCAGGTCAACGGGCAGGTTCGTGCTGATAATCTGAATTGGGCAGCTTAGGGGGCAGCACAAAGATGGCTGAGTGCTGCTTCATATGAATTCCTGCTTCCTGAAGACTGTCGGAGGCTTCTCTCTGTGGTGGTCTCAGGTCTCTCTCATCTCAGAAAGTATGAGAAGGGCAGACTTTCCCATATGAGCATTTATTCAGCTGTTGCCTGCTTCACATTGACCAAGCTTATTCTCACATTTAGGTTGAAAGCTAAAGGAGAGGATCCAACTCAAGGGAAACCGAAGGAAAAGGCATTTATTGTAAAATTTGCAAACACTGTGTGAAAATAAATTTAGTTTTTTAAAGACCTTAAGGTAATAAGAAATGATTTTGAAATAATTAAAGAAAAACATAGGATGAACATTCAAAGTCTTTGCTTAAACATTAACTTTTTGATATCAAGTAGCTGAGGAATAAGAAAAATGAGGTCACGTGAAAAAGAAAAGATTATTCACAGCAAAAGAAACAGTCAACAAAGTAAAGAGACAGGCTCTGGAATGGGAATAACTTTTATAAATATTTACCTGACAGAGAGATTATATCGTAGTAGGGTACTCACCAGAAACTCACACATGAGTTTAAGACAATGGAAAATCTTTATTAACTTGTGACTACCTGTGTGCTCAGGATCCCAGTTTAGCACTGAAGACCGTTCTGAAGTTGAGCCTTTTAGCTCAAAACCATGTTTTTGGTTGACATACTTCAGTGAACAAGAACAGTTAGCCAAAAGAAGAACTATAAAAGCCAAAAAAAAAAAACCTAGATTAAAACACATGAAGACTTTTTCAGAATTATGGACTTTGATGGATTCTGTCATTGTTTTAAATACTGGCAGGTGGTGTTGTCTACATGCTAAGTTTTACAGCCTGAATGGCACTGCCATCATGGAGTCAGGTGTGCTAAGGTTTTGGGTCCTAATAAGGTCTGGGTCTCTCTTACAATACCTAGTAGACATAAATAACTCTCTCTCTCTCTCTCTCTCTCTCTCTCTCTCTCTCTCTCTCTCACACACACACACACACACACACACACACACACACATACACATTGTGGGATATTTGTACACTGTGTGAAGATGTATTGTTGTGAATGGCATAAAAAAAAGCTGAAGAGCCAAGAGCTAGGCAGGAGGTGTAGGTGGGACTTCTGGGCAGAGAGAGAGAAACTGGGAGGAGGAATTTAGGTGCAGGATTTTGCCAGCAGACTCAGAGCAAGTTGGATGTGCTATACTAAGAAGAGGTAACTGAGCCACATGGCAGAATGTAGATTTAAAAAAAAATATGGGTTTGTTAAGTTATTATAGCTATTTGGGGAAAAAGCCTAAGGTAACGCCAATCTTTCATAATTAATAATAAGATTCTAGGTCATTATTTGTGGGCTGGTGGTCCAAAGATCGTCTGTCAAGAAAGCCTGCTGCATTTGGTGCCCAACACAGGGCATGTAAATACACAAAGTGTACAAGAAAGCTTAAAAGAAAGAGTTCAGAGTAGGCTCAGTGCTTGCAGTTCTTTGAAGAGGCCCTGCTAGCACCACTTGAAAGGGATTTCTAAGTGGCAGGAAGTGTGCTCCTCAGTGGAAGGAGACTAGGTAGGTAGAAGTGCCTAGCACAGCTGGGGCAGATAGAATGACTCCAGACTGAGGCCTGCAGGCATGGGGCTCCATTCTCACTGACCTGAAACCAGCTGCCAGGCAATGTGCTAAGTGGAGATGCAGGGTGGTTTAAGGTTTGGCTCATGTGGTTGGAGAATGCTGCAGACGCACAAAAAGTCAGATCCAGAACTGGTAAACCTCTAAACAGAATTAGCATGCTTAAAAAAATGTGTTTAGATGCTGAAGAAAAAAAGAAAATGGGTATGGATAGTCATGAAAATATAAAGAGCTTAAAGTAATATAAAAGGGAAAGGCCATATAAAGATGGGAAATACACAGGGTGTCTGGATCCTATAAGATGCTTTGTTGACTTTAATTTTTTTAATGCTAATGAACAAAATTAAAAACTGTGGAAAGACATTGAATGATGGAAACTGCTAAATTAAGCCAAACTATATGTTTTAAGAATGTTTTAACTTCAGAATGGAAGTAAAAAAATATGTTGCACAAGTCTTGTCATTGAAAGAAATGTAAATGAGCTCAACCACTGTAAAAATCTGTATGGAGGTTCTCCTAAATCCAAAAATAGGACTTCCGTGTGATTCAGCCATCCACTTTTGTATTCATGCCCCCAAGAATCAAAGATAGTTTATTGAATAAATATCTGCATGTCTGTGTTAGTCATGTGATCACAATAGCCAATCTAGGGAGTTGGTGTAGATGTCCAGAAGAAGAATGAAGGCAATGTGATAGAAAATATGATTGTATGTATATATATTATGCTGAGTCATGAAGAAAGATTTAATTATACTATTTTCAGGAAAGTGTGCAGAATTAATTAAAAAAGATAAATAGATATTTTCTAGACAATTTTTCTTTTGATTTTAAGGTTATAATATAATTACATCATTTCTCTATTTCCTTTCACTCCTCTGAAATCCCCCTTATACCTCTTCTTGTTCCTTTTCAAAGTCCCAATACAATCCCTAACTACATTCTAAATATTTGCCTTTATGCTCACAGATAAGTGTAGTCCTCATCCCTTATCAAGGAACCCTCTCTTTGCAACAGATAGTAAATACTTTTAATATTTGACATCTAAATATAGAATGACATGCGATCTCTATGATTTGGGTGCATAATACTAATTTGATTTGTAGAAATAATAATAGTGAAATAGCCAATCTGCTGTCCATCAAAAAACTGTGTTTGTGAAGAGAATGTTACAATTTCTTTACAATTTCACCTCTGATAAGTAAGTCTGTTAAGATACTCATTTTTCTGAATGCTTCTTCAATCTGAAAAGGTTGAATACTAAAGTATTCCCACCACTGAACAACTGGCTCCCCGCTATAATAGTCATAAAATAGTGGTAATGAAGTTTTTCTTAATGAAAACATTCTTTCATTTACATTTTCTTGCCTGTTTCTTTTGTCAGCGTGGTGGGTCTTTAAAAGCAGATATAATAACAACATTCACTCTGAAGAGTGACAATTGCTTCAAAGAAGGAAAATAAAGGTGATAAAACTAGTCTTTTTGTAACCCTGGCAATAAAGCAAACAAAATCTAGAAGACATAACAAGTAGATCAGGGTAGACTTTGTTAACCCTTCAAACTTTATCATTGGCATTTTGGAATCTTTGATCATTTATTTCCTTTCTTCTCGACTCCTTCTTATAACCACGATATCAGGATTAATTTCTAGTGCATTTAATAGTACCTTAAAGTGAGTGAGTCAGATTAGAGAATTAGCTCTCTCTCTCAGGCAAAAGACAGATGAAGGCAGTTTAGAACTATCATCAGCTCATCAGAACGCTTCATCAATATTCCACCTTGATTGATATATAGTTTCTGTTTTTAAGGTTGCCCAGAGCCTGAAAGTGTATGATAGGAAATCATTCATTCTACCATCTCTCTAGCCAATCAGTGGGAAGAATGGATCATAGAGAAACACTTAACAGCAACAACAAAACACATGACAATTATCCCTTGTCATTTACAGAAGTTTTCCTACACTATAGAAAAATGTTTACCTTTATCTCATTGAACAGAAATTGATACTGGTAATATGGGAAGGCCAAGAAGGTAGGTCTGTAAATGCCATTGATGGATATGAAAGTAGAAAATTTAACTTTTGCATGAATACGAACATAGAGAACATTTAATAAGTGAAAAAGAGATGAAGGTAGAGGCATTTTGTTATCTCAGTTAGAGATATAGATAAAAACATTGTATTTAAGACCTTGATGTCTACAACTACCAAAATCAGGAACTTCAACAAACACCTGCACCAAAGCCTATTAAGATTCCTCATTGCCCACTGAATCTCTTTTCCTAATTTAAATGGCTATACCAAGTAGCTTCCCTTGTCACTTCTGAAAATAGATTTGACTGCTATTATGACAGTGTCTTAGAGCATAAATGGTTGTGTCCATCATGGACGCCTTGTGTTCTGAAATTTCCCCATAGTGCCTCCAGCAGCTTTCTTCTCTATGTCCCCATGCATTTTAGACACACACTTTCATATATAAAGGCTTTGAGAGTCAAGTTAAATTTGTGATTCCACTAGTCTCTGTTTGACATCCAAGTAATATTAAATTGTACTCATGTGTGTAAATACTCTGTGGCAATCTATCAGAGCACTACTTCATTGATTTTGAAACAAACACACTTATGGCATGCTCTTAAACATGATCCTTCTATTACTTTCCACCATGTAACGTGAATCAACATTTGTTTTGACCATGTTTCGGGACTAGAGAGATTTAAGAGTTCTTTAGAACTCAGAAGGGTCTCAGGGTCACAGAACTTGTGTAAACACTTTTATCTGCAACCTAAGACCCTTATTATCTATCATATCTTTTGCCAGATGCGTAAGCCATTATCAAAACCCATGTCATACCTCCTTGAAGATGGAGATGCCTAGATCATCTGCTAATCCTCTTTTGATCACTATGAATTTATTTGCATGCGGAAATCCTGTATGCATTCATTATCATGAGAAGAACTACAGTAATACAGGCAACTGGGAATTGTATGTGGGTAGGTCAGTCTTTATCTTTATTGCATGGGCTGTGAACCGAGTTCTTGGTTCAAGTCACTGTTACTCCGTAGGAAGTTCTGTCCTGTTTAATGTCCTTCGGGGCTGCTATATCTGTTTTTGTACACTGTCTGGCCACTCTCTGTGGGTTTCTTGGAATTCTTTGACTTAACTGTATTCTGCATCTAATTACGCAGCTCTGGTTATTTTCTCCCCTCTGTTCTTGGCCTCCCAGTTAGATCCCACCCCACTGCTACTTGATATATCCCTGTGATATGATTCTGATCCTTAGCCTACGAGCGTGGTCTTTTAAATATATCAGTTAAAATGAATCAATGGCTGTCATTACCCCCCCCCCCCTTTCCATTCATGTCTGAGAAATGGAGACAACTGGAGTTTTGAACCAAGAATAGCAAAGTAGGATGTGAAGGTATAGGCCATTTGCATGCTGAGGACCATTCAGTGTTGGATTGTTAGATGAGAGAGATACATTTAATATTTAAGTTTCTGTTTGTATTTGGAGAGGAGGAATGAATAAAGGGGGAAGTTGCTAAGGGTGATTGGATGTTTTAGTAGGTAAAAGCTTCTGCCACCAAGCCTGGCAACCTGAGATCCATCCCCAGGATTCACATGCTGGAAGGATAGAACTAATCCCCACAAGTTGTCCTCTCTCCTACACACCCACATCATGGGCCTAACCCTCCATCCACATAATAAATAAATAAATTTAATGAAAGGGGGAGCTTTTGTCTTCTTCTTAGTAGCGTTGTCTTTATCTTAATGAATACGCTAACATAATATAAGGTCTTCTAAGTAGAGATGAGTTCTTTTGAGGAACTTACTCTTTGAATTTCTTCTTTTTTAAGTGAACATAACACAGAGATACTTGCGTGACAATCTTTATGTATTATTCATAATAGTAAAGATATGAAAGCAGACTAGATGCTTATCAATAGAAGGATAAAGAAGATATGAAATATACAGGCACACATGGTCATACACACACAACCCTGGGGTTCTATTCATCCTTAAAAAAGAATTAAATTGTATTGGTTGTTTTTGACTCTTTTCTCTCTGGTGGGTCTGCAACCCAGCTCCTAAATAAATACATGGAGACGTATCCTTTTTTATGAATATCTAGCCTTAGCTTGTCTTATTTCTTAAATTATCCAATCTACATTTTGTCTCTGGGTTTTTACTTTTCTTTATATCTGTATATCTTTTCTTTACTTCCTACCCTGTAGAATAGGAACAATGGGTGCTCAAAGGGTACAAGGGAGTTGGTAGGGGCTGAATATGAAAAGTATACTGATATACATAAAAATTTCATAATGAAATCGATTATTTTTCATGTTAACTAAAAACAGAAGCAAAAAATTAATGATTTCCATGTTAAAGGACAAGTGTGAGGATCAAGTGAAATAGTATTTGTGAAGTTAATTTTTAAAAAGGAATATGAAATAAAAATGGCACGAGCTGGGTTTTTACTAAGAAACATGAATATTTCAGTGCTTTCAGAATAAATAGACTCATTAACATATAAAACTCTATAGTACTATGTTAATAAGTCTTGAAATGCATGCTTAATCTACAACTCTTGAAAACATAACTGAAAATAATGTCTGGGTGGCCTTACTCCCAAAATGATAATCTCAAACATAATCAGGTTCTATGGACATTTTAGAGACCTAATTCTGTTTGTTTAGGGGATGAATTTATTATTTCCTTTCTTGCTGTTCTCATCTCACATAAGAAATATCACATTTTTGCCTAATGAATAACAAACATGATTATAGAGATTTGGCTATATAGAATTATCTATAAGCTAAAATAAGAACATATGCAAAGCATATTAGAATATTGTTTGTTCTCAAGATATGTTATGGCTCCATTGTAGAAGGGAAATTTATTGGACCAATCATCATGCTTTGTGTGAGTTCAAAGACTTACCACCACCTCACTGATGATTGGGAGACACATTTTCATTTAAGTGACTTTTTCTCTTGTGTGGTCTCTTTCCATGACTGTTCTTTATTCCCATGTATTTTATTAGTACTACCAGGCATGAAAGATTTTTTTAATTGTTTGAGTTTGTATGACTATGTTTATTATGCTTAGAATCTGTTCATGAAAATAAGCTAATGGCTTGTTTGGTATCATTAAAAATTTAAACTTTTTCTACTAAATGTGAGGATTATTTCTCCAATTTTCATTCCAATTAAATAATCAGTTCTCTGTGCTCATCAAGATTAAGAGTATGTTTCAGAATATGCTTTTTAAAATCTGTTGCCAAAAGCTCTAAGAATATTAACACAAAATAATATTTGAATCAATTATTAACTTAACCAATGTAAGGCCGACTCTAAGATCCTGAAGAACATGGAGTAAGCTTGTGTTGCCCTTTCTGTGCATATATTTAAAGATTGAATGTGTGCAACTAATTAGAAAAGTAACATTGATACATTTCTTTCACATATATGTGTGACTATGTGTTGAATTATGTATTGGAGACCTAATCCCTCAAAGTAGGACTTCTTGGAAATAGGTCTTTACCTAATTGAGTCAAAATGAGGTCATTAGGTTGAACTTTAATATAGTGTGATTTGATGTCCTTATGAAAAAGAATTTAGACACAGATATATGTATATGCATATGACAATGTATAGACACATAGAGAGAAATGTCCATATACCAGTAAGAGAGGTCTGAAATAGATTTTTCCTTGTAGCATTCAGATGAATCAGCTATGACAATACCTTCACTTTCCCCTATATCTTCGGATCTGTGAAAATATATTTTTTGTTGTAACCACACCATCTCTTGCACTTGGTAATTATAGCCTCATCACAAAAACATAAGTACGTGTCAAATACAGTCCTTATTTCATAGAGAAATATGAACACAAGAATCTCAGTGGTTGGTATCACTTTCCATATATTTGCTCAAAAAAAAAAAACAAAACAAAACATGGGAGCCTTCCCTTCTAATATTCTTTACTTTGCATCTCATCTCTAATTATCATCATTTTTCAGCTATCACCAATTCTTTTTATTATCATGAATCTTAGAATGTCTAGACCACCATAAAATCTTGCCTGACTTGTCTATTTGAGTCCATTCTTTCTTTTCTACAGGCCATTCCTGAAGCAGAATGGTAGAAAACATGAATCATATTTCTTCAAGAACTTGGCATGGTTCTTCTTTGGTCATTGAGCAGAGACCATATAGCTGATTTGGTTTACTTATCTCTGCAGGATGTGACACTTTTGGAACACAATGTAAGTGACTTCTGCTGAATGAGTGAGGGGACAACCAGCTCTCAACTCTGTCATTGCCAAAACTAGGAAGCTATAGAGAATGTGATATATCTGTATTTTGCTGTTTGGCCTCAAACAGTATGTAGCTCAGATCTCAGTAAGGAGGTAATAAATAGGCTAAATTCCATGAAATTTTTTATAGACTGCTATTTTTTGAGAATGGAGGATGAAACATAACACAATAATCTTACTGAGATTAAGAGTGATCAGAGGTCCAAGTTGCAGAGGTAGTGAATGCTGATAAGATGGGGAACTTTTTCAAGAAGTCATAGAATCTTCCCAGGGGAGTAACTTAGGTTTTGGCTAAATATCACATAGGGCATGATGCAGGTGATAAATAATGAGGCTGGGGAAAGAGAAAACTGTTGAATATGGAGAAGTTCCTGGGGAGTGATGAGAACAATGTGTAGATCTTATGAAATGCTAGATAGTGTTTGAGTTCATATCAATGTTAATAAAGTGTCATTATTAAAAATCTGAGTTTTAAATAGAGCTCTCTAGAAAATCAAGTATAAAGAGTAGGACAGCCCTGAAGTAAAGTATATTCAAGAGTTACATAAGCAAAGTAAGACAGCAAACCTTGAAAAAATCAAATTGATGTGTTGGCAAATTTATAATTTGCAGAAGCAAAGCACACTATTTCCAGAACACCATGTTGAATACCTAACAACTACAAAAACACTACTAAATCGGGAAGAAATTTCTGCTATTAATCAGGATTAATAACAGCCAATGAAGTTTAGAAATAATGAATAGCCCTACTCCACATACTGGGTAGCCATGCCCAGTCTTAATACATGGGGAGTGTAGGCAGAGTCTGCTTGTTCATTTCTTGGCCACCCAAGGCAAAATGATCACACAAAAACTATATTAATTGCAATACTGCTTGGCCAATAGCTTAGGATGATTAATAAATAACTCTTACATCTTAAATTAACCCATTTCTATTAATCTGTGTATTGCCATGTAGCTGTGGTTTACCAGGTAAAGTTTTGGCATATGTCTCCTTTGGCAACTACATGGCATCTCCTTGACTCCACCTACTTTCTCTCTATATTTATGTTCAGATTTACTGCTTGGCTTTATTCTGCCCAAATTAGGTCCAAAGTAGATTCTTTTTTAACCAATAGTAATAAAACATATTCACAGCATACAGAAGGAAATCCAGCATCAGGGAGGTGCTTAATCTTACAGCAACTTGATATGTAATGTTTTACCGATACTTGTAGGAGACCTGCTCTTTTGGGGATGGAGATGGAAGAGGAGAGGATTGAGGGATGTGAGGGGGAATGGGGGACAGGGACTGGGATGGGAGGATGGGGGAAGCCTGTGACTTGGAAGTAAAATAAATAGATGAATGAAAAAAACAATGAATGGCATGTGGTAAGAAGAAAAAATAAGAATTTGAAATCACAACTTTAATTTGTTCAAGAATTTCAGAGAAACTAGAAAATAATGAGGCAGCACATATAAACTCTCAGTAGGGAATTGGTTACAGATATGGTGAAGTTTCATTCTAAATTTTAGAACTGAAAACATCATGTCAGAATTCAAGGGTTCACTATACTAAACATTGCAAAACACTAAATATGCGAATGGTCAGTAGAAACTATCCAAACAGGAGGACTGAGAGTTAAAAGGCAAACAAACAAAAAAAGCCTTGGACAAAAACAACAAGCAAACCAAAGAAAAAGTTTAACAAAACCTCAATGTCTCACAGAACATTACCAATCAATATGCAATTGTGGCAACAGAAAATGTGCAGAGAGGGAATATTTTGAAGAAATAATGGATCCACGAATCACATCCTGATCAAATTATTGAAAGTCAGTGCAAACAAACAAAAGTAGAAAGATAAGTCCAACACATTGCACACGATGAAACCGGGAAGAATAGTTGCTGCTTTTCCACCAAAATTATGTAAAACCAGAAACAAACAAATTAGTATATATTGCAGCTCAGAGTCCTGGGCTGGCCTGGTGGTTTTGCAACCTCAGCCTCCCAAGTACTGGTATTAGATTCCTGAGCACCAACACCAGTAATAATTTGTTTCTTGTATAGTTTCACTAAAAAAGAATGTTAACAGAACTATGGCTAAAAGAAAAAATTTATAAAAAATTATACCATGGATGAAGGAAGAAATCTAAAAATATCCAATGAGCATATGATAAAACACATTTCTGAGATACTAATTTAAGAGGTAATTGATAGTGATATAAAATAACAATTGCAGAATTTACAAAATTTGGAAACTTATGAAAATGTTTTACAAAAAATGACAGAGATAATGAAAATGTATTATTAAAATGTTGTCACCTTGTAAGTGTGGAATTAAATATTTGAAGGTAAGTTACAATGAGTTGGAGATGCATATTGCAAAAGTCAACACAATTGCTAAAACAGACAGAAAAGAAAGGGTTACTGTTTGAAAGTCAACAAAAGATCGAAAAAATCATGTATTAGTATTTAATTAACTAAGGGCAGAAAAGAAGCACAAATGTAAAGGAGAATAAATGGGGAAATTAAAGTCAAATTAGAAGAGGTATTACTCAGATGCAGGCTAACAGATGCCTTAAATGTGAATGACATGGCCATTCTTATGAAAACAAAAATACTTTCAATGTGGAACAAAGACCTTATTGCCTGCTACTTGTAAGAAAAACTTCCTATGTAAGCGGTCACATTAAAAGTTATGGAAGGTAGGGCTGAAAAGATGACTCAGTGGTTAAGTGATGAAAGTGAGCAAGCATACATGAAATTTTCAGGCTGGTGCCAACTTCGTCTTTCCATGTCCATTGATTTAAATATGTGGTGTTTTCAACAATACGATTTTACTATTAGTCTTGTTGGTAAGTAAGGTCTGTGGTAATAGTCTGTAATGTTTGGAAGATGGCTATGTTCCCCAGTACTAACAACTTGAAAAGAACCCATGCATGATATTTGGCCACTATGGAGGGAAGTGTGAACATTCATCAAAAACAGAGAAATGAATGTATTATATCATCCATCTATTCTACTCCGGGCATTTTCATAGGAGTCTGTATATTTTAATACAGAGATACTTTATCCCTTGTGTTCCTTGCTGCTGTATAAATAATAGCCAGTACATAGAATGAATGGCTAGTGAAAATGTGGCATGTATAAATAACGGAAATTTCCTCAGCTGTACAGAAAAGTGAAGTTGTGAAATTCACAGGTAAATCTATGAACCCCGAAACAATCCTTTGTAATGAGGTAACCCAGCCTCACAAAGATGAATGCTACATGTTCTCTCCAATATGTGGAAGCTACTTTATATCTTTAGGTAGGTGTGCTTAAATTGAAGTACCCATAGAAGTTGGGAAATTAGCAAGTGTCCGTGTGAGAGATTTCAAACTGAGGGGAATATAAAAGCACATGTGTATGGAGGGTGAAAGGGAAATAGTGGGCTAGGAAGGGAGAATGAGGTAGAAGGTGGGAGGATAAAGCAGAGGAAGGAGTATGGAGAGGGATAATTTACACTGAAGATCATTGAAAACATTATATAGAAACCTATTGTAGAAGTTTCCTAAAATATAAACATATGTATACATAATACATACATACATACACATATGCACACACATATACCTGTCATTTGAACTCCTTTTTGTATATAAATGTGTGTGTATGTGTGTGTATACCTGTCAAAGGAGTTTAAATAAAATTAACCCTACAGTGGCAGACAATGCCTCTCCCACACAGGCTATCAAATAAAAGGCCCATTGATGTGCTTTAGGCAGTGAAGTCTTTTTGAAATAGTTGAAGGTCACCATCTCCAAGAGAGACCTTCAAACAGTGACCTAAAGACACTACAAAAATATGACTTTCAGTTTCTTTTGCTGTATGTTGAAAGCTTACTGTTTTTAAAACTTTCCTTAAAAGAGTGGACACCGCAGTGAAACATGTGCTTTTGATTTTTCTTCCTAATAATTCAAAGTAAACTATATGAATAACAAGATGAGGCAGTCAAGCCCTAATTGGAGGACTTTGCCACTGTGTCTCAAATGTGTAAGCTACTGTAAAAGTATAAAATGCATAATTATATAATACATAGGGTTATGCAGTCCTAAAGAGAATCCAAAGTACAAACACATGAACTTAATGTATTGAAGGAAAAGGCCATTTGTTAGTAGCTAAGAAATGAATAGTTATCAAATTTGCATGTTATATTATTTCCTGGGAAACCAACTGATGGAAAATAAGTTTTAATATGTAATATTTTTATTGCTAATTCTTAAAAAATTCATATATGCATGAAACAGTTTTGATCCCATTCACTTCCACTCCACCTTCAGCTCCTCCCAGATTCACTCCACACTCCACTCTCAAAATTCCTTCCCAATTAACTTTCTACTCCCCCCCCCAACTCAGTGTTCTCTGCTTTTTAACCTATGAAACACAAATTTTTGCTACCTAGAAATTTGTAGGTGAAGGTTCACCCAGTGGAGTATGTTAGTCCTACTGGGGGCCATGTCCTTGATGAAAACAGTCTCCCTCTTACAGAATCCTTCAACTCTCAGAACTTCCTCAACTAAGGTTGAGGGCTCATGAGCCCCTCTGTCCATCCATGCTATAGTTTTGAAAGCATTGCTCATATATAGGTTTTATGCAAACAGCCCCAACTGTGTGAGTTCATTAGTTCAATGATCCTGTTGTGCCTAAAAAAATGTTTTTATTTCTCTGGTTCTCCACAACCTTTTTCTCTTACAGTCTTTCTGTCTTCTCTTCCATGGTTGTTATGAACATTGGGATGGGAGTAGAAAGTATGATGTAGATGTACCATTTTGTGGCTGAGCATCCCATAAATATTTTTTTCTCTGCACTTTGAACAGTTATGATCTTGTTTGTTAACTACTTTTCACTGTAAAAGTAACATTCTTTGAGATTTGCCTTAATTATGAGTATAGACATATATGTGATATAGATAGTATATAGAGAGTAATTAGATGCTATGTCCATTTAACAAAATAATAATAGGCTTACCACTGGGGTCATGAGCTCTTCATCTATAGATTTTGGTCAGATTTACGATATTGAGCTTATTTTTTTTCTCCGTGGATCAGGCCTTATATCTACACACAGAGTACTTGGTTACCTCTCTAAGATTTGTGCCACAATTGCAACCACAGTGAAATCCTTCTTAACTTTCTGTTATTGTAGCTCCCAGATCTTTCTCTCTCATTAACCTCAGAAATCAACCCCAAATAGATCTCATTAAATCTCAAAAATCTGAACATTCTAAAAGCCTGTGTAGGGAGTACTCTTAAAGATATAGGTTCAGATAAAAACTTTCAGCACAGCACTCACCCAGGAAATAAGACCAACAATCAATAACTAGGATTTCATGAAAGTCAAAGCTGTTAATTTACTGAAGAGGTAGCATACAGAATGGAAAAAAAGAATTTGTTGTCAACTATATACCTGAGTATTAGTAACTAGATTACCCAATCAACTCAAATTAAACACCATTAAAGCACATTAAACCCAATTAAAAAGTGAGCTATGAAACTGAACAGAGTTCTCAGAAGAAATATAAATGGATAAGAAATATTTTTAAAGATAGTCATCATTATAGTCACCAGGAAAATGCAAATTCAAACCATTTTGAAATTTCATTTTACCCTAGTCAGAATGGCAAAGATTAAGAAAACAAAATGCAGTAAATATAGCAAGGATGTGAGGAAAGACCACCCTTCACGCACTGTTGGTATGAGCAAAAACAAGTGCAGCCGCTGTGGAAATCAGTGTGGTGGTTCCTCAGGGAACTATTACTGATGTACTATGTGACCTAGCCACGCCACTCCTGGGTATATACCCAAAGAACTCCTACTATTAAATTCCCCACTACTGAGGTACGTGCTTATCCATGCTCGTCTTTGTCCTATTTATAATATCTATGATATAAAAATAGTCTAGATGTCTACCAACTGATTAATGGATGTTGAAAATGTTATGCCTATGTACAATGGAATTTTATTCAGCTGTAAAAATTGAATTGATTCAATTTGCAAGTAAGTAGATGGAGCTGGGAAACATTGTACTGCCTGAGGTAACACAGACACAGGATTGCAAATGTTTCATGATCTTGTTCATATATGGATTCTCGTGCTGAATATTTAAATTTGTGTATTTAACTTGTACCTATAGAATCTAGGAAACTAAAATGGGGTGTGTACGGGAATAGCAGAATAATATTCACTAACAGTTTACATGCATGCAAATGGAAACTGGAATTTTCGGTGTATAAAGTAAGTGTATAGACTTTTTATACTGCTGCTGCAACAATGTAACATAAGTAACCATGGATATTATGAGCCAGGAGAGTCGATTGCAAAATGGACTTCTATACAGACAAAGTGAGAAGCTTACAGACTCACTTTCTAGTGACAGCATTGGAAATGATTTTGAAAACATACGGTGATTTCAGATCTATGGAATCATACTCAAGGCATATAGCAAATGAAGCACGAGTCTAGCGAAATAGAAATGGCTGTAGTCTGCCCAAGAGGGAGCATAATTTCTTTTTGAGCCTCAGAAATCACAATTGTCAGGCCATGGTTTGCCTTACAAACACCAGATAATCAATTTTTAACTTCCTGATAAAGCATGTTGTTTAGGAAGAATGCTGTGTCAAGATGCCAGCTGGTGGCAGTTTTTGGCCCTTGGGCTTTTGCTGACTTGCTGTTTCAGAGGCTGCTGTTTATGGATAACCTTCATATGACAGCCCTTTCACAACCAATCATGTAAAGCTTAATGTATGAACAGACACCAGCACAGATCCAAATTCATTTGAAACAACTGTTGTAGCTAGCAGGGTCAGGAGAGAAGTTGCTAAAAGCAGGTGATTTCACTTCACCCCATTTGTTACCTTATACCTCTTCAAAGCTCACCATCCTTGCACGTGATAGGACACGGGTTTAGTTTTCTACTGAGCTCCACGCCTTCCTACTTGCAAATCGAGTCGGTCCGTGCTTAAAACCGTCATGGCTTTTATTTTAGCCTTGTTTATAGTTTCTTAGTTTACAGAAATAACGTTTGCCCAAAACAATCTATTGAAACTCAGTAAACACAGCAAGTATGTGCCATTTGCACCCCAACTCATTTCCTCCCTCCCCTCTTTGAATCCAATATAAAGTCAAGACACGTGCAGACAAAGATTGCAAGCTCTCCTGCCTACAAACTGCCCGGGGAGGCATGTAGTACCTTCCTGGGAAGGGCAAAACCAGACTCCCAGTTATCTGTTTTATGGGCTGGACTGCTAGATGGTAGCATCGAAAGAAGTGTACTTTCCCCTTTCAACAGCCCTGCCTTGGTCAATGGAAGTCGTATCCTGGACACAGGTAGTGAAATTAACGGCTCTTTCTTTCCCACACACGCTTGATGTACCCTGACGGTTTCATGCTGGCAGAAGTAACTTTGGAAGATGCAATGCTTACTAACGTTGGTTGCCAACTGAATGTCCAGCTCCTAAAACTGGGATGTTACTCAATAAGCCAGGATGACTCCCCCCGCCCTCCCAGTTCTATATTTGTGTGCTGGGTTGTTTTTGCTTGTTTGTTTGCTTTGCATGGAAAGTTTGGCAAACCATAAAACAATTCCACAGACATTCCCAAAGGAAAGCACCTTTTCTTTTCTTTTTTCTCTTTTTTATTCTTCAAGCGCATACATGAAGATTTCAAGACTGAAAGTATTCCCCTAAACATTGAAGGCCATGTTGAAAAGTGTGAGGACAGTTACAAACCGGACATGGTGCCACACCCCTGTAAACTCTTGCACTTAGGAGGCAGAGGCAGGAGGATCTTAGTGAGGGGTCAGCCTCGTCTACAGACTGAGTTTCAGGACAACCAGGGCTATACAGAGAAACTCTGTCTTGAAAAACTAAATGAGAGGAGGGAGAAAGAGATATGGAGAGATAAAGAGAAATAGAGAAAGAGAGAGATAGTCTCTTATTCATTCAAGATAAAAGATAAAGATGGTAGAAAACTTGCTGAGCAATACCAGGAAAAACCACAAAGAGAGGAGCCCCTTTTGGATCAGAATAACTCTATAATATTGACTTAAAATAACCCTCAAATTAATTAGATCCAGCTCCAATTATAAATTTTCTACCGGAGGACTACCACGTTAGAGTCAAGGATACAAACAAATTGACAGTAAAGAGAAAAGAAATATTTAACATGTTTTGGCAATGCTAAGAATCATGGAATGCAAGTGACAGCTTATGCCAGAGAGGACGTGGAGCAAGGGGAGTGCTCCTCCATTGCTGGTGGGAGCACGGGGAGCACGCCTTCACTGCTGGTGGGAGTGCAAACTTGTACAGCCACTTTGGAAATCAATATGGCGGTTTCTCAGAAAATTGGGAATCAATCTACCTCAAAAAACCAGCAGTACCACTCTTGGGCATCTACACAAATGATGCTCAGTCATACCACAAGGACACTTGCTCAGCTATGTCCCTAGCAGAATTATTCGTAACAGACAGTACCTGGGCACAATCTAGATGCCCCTCCACCAAAGAATGGATTTTTAAAAATGTGGTACATTTACATAATGGAGTACTACTCAGCTGTTGAAAACAGTGACATCAGTGTCATGCTTTGTTGGTTCCTATGGGAGTCCTTATTCCATCTAAGTGGAGATGGAAGAGGAGTGGATGGAGGGTAGAGGGTAGTAAAGGAGGGGGTGGGAGGAGAGGAGAGAGTGAAAACTGTGGTTATAATATAAAATAAATTTTAAAAATGAAAAAATGATATCAGAAAATTTGCTGGCAAATAGATGGAACTAGAAAAAAATCATCTCGAGTGAGGTAACACAGCCCCAGAAAGACAAATATGGTATATAATTATTTGTAAGTGAATATTAAATGTAAGTAAAGGAAAATCACGCTGCAATCCACAGACCCAGAGAGACTAAGTAACAAGAAGGGCTCAAGGTAGGGGACACAAGAATCCCCGTAGGAAGGGGAAACAGAATGTATTTCATGAGTGGACTGGGGTGGGTAGGGATGGGAGCAAGAGGGATCAGGTTGGGGGAGGATGGAGGGAGAGAGTACTGGGAGAGATAATTTTAACTTTGGGCCATTTCAGGGGTTAAGGTAGAAGCCTAGTGCTATGGAGACTCTCAGGAATCTAGGAGGGTATTTCTAGCGATGACTTCTAATAATGAGGCATATGGAACCTTAACCAGCCATCTCCTGTAGCCAGACAAGGCTTCCAGTACAGGGGTGGCCGCCCAGAACCAAAATAATCACACAGAAACTTTAACATCTTAATTTAACCCATTTCTATTCATCTGTATATCACCACGAGGTCGTGACCTACCAACAAAGTTTCAGCGTTCTTCTCCAGTGGTGCATCTATAGTGTCCCCTGGTCAGTCACTGTTGCAAGGAGAGGGACCTACCATTTGTTCTGACTGCAAGATATGCTGAGGTAAAACTGGAACAGATATAGTGGTATTGTACAACCAGCTTGAGAATAATGCCAGGAGAGGGAGCCCAACCTTGACACTGCCTGGAGGGATAGGAACCAGAGACTAAACAGCCCAAAGAAACAAGTGACTGGACAAAAAAAAAAAAAAAGGCAATGGCGATCCACCATACCTGTAGACTAAAGAGTAGCGTAATTGTCATCAGAGAGGCTTCCAGCAACTGATGGAAACAGATGCAGACCCATAGCCAAACATTAGATGGAGCTTGGGGAATCCTGTGGAAGATGACGAGGAGGGATTATAGGGGTCAAGGACCCTGCAGAAAACCTTGAAAATCTACTGACCCAGGCTCACAGGGGCTCACAAAGACTGAACCAACAACCAGGGTGTCTGTGTGGTCTGACCTAGGCCCTTTTCATATTCACTATAGTTGCATAGCTTGGTGTTCTTATGAGACTCCTGACAGTGTGAGGGAGGTGGTCTCTGATACTCTTGCCTACTCTTGGGACCTGTTTCCTCCTACTGGGCTCCCGTGTCAGCCTTAATATGAGAGGAGGTGCCTGTCTTTATTACAATTCAATATGCCTTCTTTGGTTGATATCACTGGGAGGCCTGTCCTTTTCTGAGTAGAAACAGAGGAGCAATGGATTGTGGGGGAGGGGGAGAAGGGAGGGGCTGGGAGGAAAGAAGCGAGGCCAGGATGTAATAAATGAGAGAAGAATAAATAACAAAATTAAAAAGAAAAGAATCATGGAATAGCTAGCAACACGATTAATACAGAAATTGGACCGAATGATGAAGTATTCTATATTTGTGGTGATACGTGCAACAGAATGAGGATATCCTAAAGCCACTGAATAGTACACTATATTTATTAATGAGTATTTGGGCACCAGCCTGAGGATATCCTAAAACTAGGATTGCTAGGGATTTTCTATAACTAAAATAAATCAATTGACTACCTTTATGTTCAAGTATGATTGATTGAGGAAGCCTGTTGTCCTAATTAGTCATCAGAATTAACCAGAAAGTCATAACACATTACTGTGATAGGATCAATAATGATATCCGTTACCCACACCAATCTGATGGTCACTCAATATCACTATGTATGACATGGTTTTTTGTTTTCTCTTTTGTGAAAGTTGATCATGTTGGAAGTCAGACCTTAGGAACTGGTGGCTATAGATTGCCAAACTACACTCATGAACTTAAAATATTAGCAAGCCTATATACTTGTATTACATTTTATGTGCATTTTTCTTACGAGGAGAAAAAGTGATTTTAGTCTTATATGATGTTTATATCAGCATCTTGCCTCAAAATAGCTAATCAACTTCAAGATCAAAAGGATATTTTATCTCTCACTGCTCATAATATAAAACAATAAAGGAAAAGTTTCCAATTTGAAAATAATTTCTTGATAAAAGTGGCAATTCATTAAGCAAAAATATTTTGAAAAATAAACGTGAGAACACAGAGGAGATCACAGAGAAGATTTCAATGGGGAAAAGTGACCAGGGATGTGTGTGTGTGTGTGTGTGTGTGTGTGTGTGTGTGTGTCTGTGTGTGTGTGTGTCTGTGTGTGTGTGTGTGTGTGCGTGTGTGTGTGTGTGTGTGAATCTGCCTGTGTACAGCCAAAGTCATTTTTCTTTGTGCTGGATAAAGACTGGACTCTGTATTTCTCTTGGGGTCACTCTTGGGGTTCTGCCACTTTACAAGTGTCCTAATATGATGGTATTGATTGCACATGCTTTAACGATTTAAAAACAAAGCATTCAACATTTCAAATAACCTTGTCAAGATATGATGACCATACTGTACAACTCATTCAAGATCAGCAGATGCTCCTAAGCACCCAGCCATCTCCCCAGTCCCTTCAGTGTTGCTTTTCAAGTGCAGACTCTTGGTGCCTTGACAGTGTCATTTAGTAGAGAAGGATTTAGGACATATAATCTGACCTCTGTCATTTAACAGCTATCAATTGGAACACCTACCCTATAGAAAGAATTCCACTTGGAAGATTTGATTTGATGGAAAATAAAACCACTAATAGCTTCTGGGGCCTCACAGTCTCATAGGACTATAGAAAGCATTGGGTTAAGCATATCTTCAGAGATGGCATTATAACGGGGACAGATAATGGACAGGGAGCATTATCAGAGGAGGTTTTCCTGTGCCAGACACAACTGTATCGAGAGTTGAAGGAATTAGCAGTGAGAAGATTCTTGCAGTGTATTGGCCACTCTGAAGCTGAATGGGGTTGGAGGGATCCCATTTGACAGCAGACTCACCTCCCTATACAACAAAATCAGAAGTTCCTCCTGGCGGGGAAATCTTTGGTCCTTTGTTATGAGTGTTTCAGCTCAGAAAGCAGGTATCTTAAATTCTTTGTTTCCCGTATCATTTTCCATGTTTGTTGTTGCTTTGTTTACACCAACTTTGGCTTTAAAGTTTTCAAATTGAAGTAAGTGGTAACTGAGAATAAAACTTTACTTTAAATCCTCCCAATTAAGAGTCTAAAAATTTTTTAATACGATTTTTGTTGTACTATGGGAGATTATTACGGCAATATCATCCATATACATTTCAAATCGAGAGAAGGTTCTAAAGTTAGGCATTTTTACACTATAAAATTCAGCCCAGTTTCCTTCAATATTTGATGTTCTCACCAGCATCTTATTCTAATAGAATTTTTTTTTTTAAAGAGTCTTGGCCAGCAAAGGCAGAACAGCTAAAACACAATGTTAAAGGCTCAGCAGTGCATATCTGATTGAACAACCAATAAACAAGATACAGTGTTTCATTTTCCCCGAGACTCTGGGCCTCATTTCTGCAAAGACAGATTGAGGAAGTAAAACGTTCTCATCCTGAGAACACTAGTGTTTAGTTTATGGCCCTGACTTTCGCTAGTGTCCTGTAGGCTTTCGTTATGCTCTCTCAAAAAAGTGCGTAAATCTAGGGAACAAATCATGAAATACTCACTCTGTGTTTTCCACAAACTAGAAACTCTAGGGTGTCTTCCTTTCTAGCTTGCAGGTAGGAAAAAGACCTGATGCTCTTCACAATTCGATGTGATTAATCATTTTCTTGTATACAAAATAATGAATAAGCAAGCAATACGGAAGTTGAAACTGAAAAATGCTTCAGTTCAGAAGGTCAGTTGGACATGGCGACAATCTTGAGGTTTCATGCCTGTTTCAAAGGCTGTAATCATCACTGCAATTGGTTACTGTGGGTCCAGAACTTTTAGACTTGCCTTAATATATAGTTTCCTATATTTTTTATTGAGTCAAACTTTTATATTAGCAATGCCTAAACCTTCAATGTTGACTAATTAACACAAAATTAAATCAAGTTGTGAGTTCTACAACATGTGTCTAAGAATCAGTGTTGTCATGGATACTAAAACAATCTATATATTACATGGCAAAAGACAGAGGTCTGGCTCCTGCTCACAGACTTATATATAAAGCAATCCACTTACACCCTTCATGTCTTTACTTTGTTAAAGTATTACTGCTAACTGACTCATTTCTGTAATATCTTTGGTCTGTGTTGGCTGAGTTCAAGGTATGAAGGAATGCTATCTTTTCCTACATGCGACACAAAATCTAACATGACTTTAAAATTGTCTATGATTAAATTTTAACAAAATGATTATATTAAGTGTTCTTTTCCAAACATAAATACAGAAATATTAACAATACATACAAATTTTAAGGAAAAACTCCATATCAGTTATAACCATGGTACCTTTTAAAAATTTTTAACTTACTCTTTGGGGTTAAATAGTATTTGCCCCTCAACTTTTTTCTTGAAATACCTTTAGATTTTTATTTATTTTACTCTATGAGTTTGAGTGTATTGTCTATATGTATGTATACCACATGCATGCCTGGTGTCCTTGAAGGTCATGTGAGGGCAATGGGTCCTGTGGAATTGGAATCACGGATTATTGTAAACGACCATGTTGATGTTGGGAACTGAATCTAGAACCTTTGCAATTTCAGTGAATATTCCAAACCACCGAGCAATCTGTCCAGCTCCTCATCTCTCATCTTAAGTGCCTCTGAATGTGGTTAATGCGCTTAAGACAGAGTCAGACATGTAGAAGGAGTCAAGTACGTAGACAAACACAAATACATAGACAGACAGCCCGACAGCCCGACAGGATTTCACAGCAGGTACTTTAGGAAAAACATTAAAAATTAAAAAGAACCCTTTAAAAACCTTATCTTGTAAAAAAATGATGAAGATTTCTTATTTTTAAATTCACAAATTTGAAATGTGATAAAATCTAAATTCAAAAATTTCTGTAAGCAAGCCTCATTAACTCTAAAGTATGCCTCTATTCTAAGAAACAGTCTTTGCTGCATCAGCTTAAACATTCACGCTACCTCGCAGCTATGAAAGATTTAGCAGGAGGAGAGATGCAAACGTTGAAGCCTTCGAAGAACTTGTTAGCATGGTTTTGAATAAAATCGAACTGGTAGGCAGATTCTGTCTGTAGATCTCTGAGTAAGGGAAAGTTAAATAAATTATAACGGAAAGAAGTTGAGGAATTTGAATTAGAATGCTGAGGGCAACTTTAATTCTAAGTACTTCATTAAGTACAAAACAGAGAAACGTATTTCTCTATTTGTGATTTAAAACTATTTTTAACTTGAAAAGTATGTTTTAAAGGTGATTCTTAAACTTTTTTATTTATTTTTATACTGAACGAGGAGAACATTTTATTTATTTTATTAACATTACTTCATTTTTTAAAAATATCCACCACAGTTTGCCCTTCCTTCTCGCCTCCTGTTCCATCCCCGGACTCCCATCTACCCCCTCTCCATTCTCTCTTCCTGAGTCTCCATTTAGAAAGGGGCTGGCAGCTGTGTGAACCCTTAGTCCCGTGCTGCGACGGGAGAGGAGAACCGCCAGAGCAAACCTAGGTCTTCATGCCCATGGTACCTGGCCATCCGGGTTTAGGTGGATGCTGCCCCACATCATCCGCATCAGGGGCCACCAGGGGCCGGGCCATCCGCGCCAATTAGGCAGGCTGCTCAGGACCCTGGGGTTGGGCCTGGGCCCTCGGGGTCTAAGAGCTCTCTGAAGAGATTCAAGTGGACCTATGATAGCCTACCTAGACACTGCTCAAGGCCGGGCTGTCCTGTGCTCCAATCTCAGACTTTTGGAGGCCGGAACCGCCAGTAGCATCCACTCTGTGCCTTCTCACCGCTCTCCCTATTCTTAGAGGGGTAAGTAGGAAAGAAACCTTTTATTTTGGGATAATTTTGGTTTTATAGAAGAGTTGAGAAGTAATATAGAATTTCTGAATACTTCTTTTATCTGGCTTCCACTCACACTGATGTTTTAGATAAACCCAGGACTCTTAAAACAAGGGCGTTAATCTTGGCACAAGGTTATAATTAAACTTCAGAATTTACTCATATTTCACCAGCTTTTCTTTAATTCTGTATTTCTGCTCCAGGATCTGTTTTGAGATTCTGCCTTGTATTTTACTGTCCAAATCTCTAAACTTCCAGTTTCTCAGACTATCTTGCATAGAAAACTTGAACATTTGTAGTTGAAAATTTCCATGCATTTGTGTTTACCCTACTTCCCCTTCTATTGTTAGGTATTCCTCTGACACAGGAGGTGAGCGGCTGCCTGGTGCTGCTCTTCTCTCTGATGATGTTAACTTTAGGCAGAGCTGAGCGATGGTTGCCACAATTCTCTAATGTTATTATCTTGTTTTATTTTTGTTTTGTAATTACTAAATTCTAGAGAGGGAGAAACTTCTGGATTTTGTAGACCCTCCAGTTTCTGTTTAAAGTTCTGCTTATTAATTTTAGGTTTTTGTCCTTAGCAATGGTTATTTAGGCCTTACTATTGATATTCTCATTTTCTAACTCCTCCAACATTTATTAATTAGAATCTTATTAAGAATAATTGTTTATTACACTTTTTTTTTGAGGCAGGGTCTCACTATGTAGCTTTGGCTGTCTTGGAACTTACTATGTAAAACACACTGGCCTCAAACCCACAGAGATCTGTCTGCCTCTGTCTCTCAATGCTAGAATTAAAGTTGTGTGCTATTACTCCAGGCCATAAAATTTTGCTTTTATGAACGTGTCTTCAGGCAATATGGCATCAAGATAAAAATTTCTTAAATTGAAAATAACAAAATAAATATTTTTCTCACCACTCTTCTTATTTATAACTATATGATGTTACAGATGTTTTTAAGAGTGTAGTGTTTTATTGGCATTGTTACTTATTTTGTTACTCCATTTGTTCCAGGATTGGTCATGGGAGATATTGTAGGGTTGGCTAACTTTATAATGCCATTGGTGTCCAGAGTCCAAGTAGCGTCTTCATGTTGCCTCTAGTGTTTGCCATTCAAGGCAGTTCATAGGAGGAAAGATTTGAAGTATTCCCATGTTCTGTAATCACTGTAGCCCTAAATCACAAAAGCAGGACCCAAGGACTCTCTCCTTTGCCATCATCATTACTCCCTGTCTCTGCCGATACTTTGCCATGTTTACGTTTCTACCTGATTTCGATTAATTACCAGGCAAACAACGTGAAGTCTGAGTGACAGAGCGTAGTGTGGGGAAACGATGGAAGCTATGTTCTGAAGGTTACGTCATTCCCTCCCCCATGAATTCGGTGTTGACATCTAATCGTCAGTGTTCACTTAAAGCAATCCAAAGAGTCCTCAAAGAACCATCTTGTCACTTCTGCCATGGAAGCCCTCAGTGAGATGCTGCTGTAAAAGAGGCAGAGGACATTTTCTTACCAAGCATTGAACCTGTAGGCAGCTTGAAATTTTCCCTTTCCAAACTGTATGAAAAGAATCCTGATGTCTGTATTCTGCCTAACTGTTGGTATTTTATTAGAAGAGATAGAATAGACTTAGACAAGTTACATGGCTTGTTAAAGACTTATTTTCTAATTAAATGGGCCATAAACTGATGCTGCTGTTTCAAAGTGAGGCAGCATTAAAAGTGCATTACAATTTGTTAGGTCTATTTGATCACCATTCAATGAGTAATGAAAATATGCTACTATATTAAAGCAATTTTTTTCTTTCCTGTTTTCTTTCTTTCTTTTTTTAATTGAAAACAGATTCTTATCTCATACAATCACAGCTTCCCCTTCCTACACACCTCCTCGCTTCCCTTTCTCCTTCCCTCTACTCCCAGACCCATGCCCCAGCCATTGCCGTTCAGAGAGGAGCAGACCTCCAAGAGAAGATAAAAAACACACAAAAAAGCAAGATACAAAAAGACAAGGCAAAAGCTCTCATATTGAGATTAGACAAGGCAACCCAATAGGAGGAAAAGAGTTCTAAGATCTGGCAAAAGAGACACACCAGATCCCCCTGTTAGGAGTCCGATAAAAGATACCAAGCTAACAACCATAGTATTAATGTAGAAGGCAAAACAGATGCAGAAGACCTGGTACAATCCACGCAGGCCCCATGTAGTTGCCTCTTCAGACTCTATGAGTCTGTGTTCACCTGTTTTGTTGAGTCAGTGGGCCATGTTCTCTTGGTGTTCTCCATCCCCTCTGACATCCACAATCTTTCCTCCTTCTTTTCTGCAGGGTTCTCTGAGCACTGAGAGGAGGGACCCATCATTTTCTATTCTTTTCCCCACATTAGTTTACAGTAAAATTAAGAAGAGATGTTAGGAGAATCTAATAAAAAAAATGGAAACATCTGACTGCCATGATGAACAGAGAATAGAAGAATAAATAAATTCAGTGATGTGTGTGAAACATACATTGGCTTTACTGAATTCTATATTGTTCAAGGAAGAGTAAAAAGGAAAGGAACACTGGGAATCATCGGAATAAATTAAGTATAATGAAATAAGTGGTATTAAATCTTCCTAGGATTGCAGCATCAAAAAAATATTTAAAGAATTCCTTTTGAACATAAAACTTCAAAAATGAAGGTAATAATTTTTTTTAAAAAATGAAACAGTTAATATGGAAACAGAATGGAATGAAAAATGCTAGAGTTAACATTTAAAACAACATTAACAACATAATAAATATATTTAAATGGTTTAAAAGTATAGTAGGGAAATTTATTTGATAGCTGATGTGTAAAGAAAATATGGGTTAGATAGTTAAGCATAATTTGAAAATGGAGACTGTACTTTTGTTTCCTGGCAGCCCAGCCCAAATAATCACACAGAAACTTATTAATCATGGCACTGTTTGGCCAATGGCTCAAGTGTATTCCTAGATAGCTCTTACATCTTAATTTAACACATTTATATTGATCTATGTTTCGCCATGAGGTGATAGCTTACCAGTAATGTTCTGGCATTTTCTCTTTCAGCAGCTGCATGGCATCTTCTTAACTCTGCCTACTTTCTCTCTATCTCTGTTCAAATTTCCTACCTGGCTTTACTCTGCTAAGCCATTGGCCCAAAAAGCTTTTTTTATCAATCAATTAAAGCAAAACATATACAGAAGGACATCTCACAGCATATCCTCTTTTGTGTCTAATTAAAAAGGAAGGTTTTAACTTTAACATAATAAAATTACATATACAAAACAGCTATAAAGCAAGAATTATAGTTAACAATATTTAGAAGCTGCAATTGACTCCCTTTTTTGTGGGCCTAGAAGTGCTTTTTTAATGCTTTCTTTGGCTTTATTTGGATGTACTTTGCCAAATGCTGAGCACCAAATGTTGAGAAATTCTGTGGGATAATGCTCTTGTACACTGTAAAGATTTGTCACATATATTAGTATAATAAAATGCTGATTGGCCAGTATCCAGGCAAGAAGTATAGGCGGGTGACCAGACTAAGAATTCTGGGAAGAAGAAAGGCAGAGTCAGCTGCCAGATGCAGAGGAAGCAAAATGACAATGCCCTACTAAGGAAAAGTACCAAGCCATGTGGCTAAACATGGACAAGAATTATGGGTTAATTTAAGTTGTAAGGGCTAGTTAAACATAAGCCTGGCTAATAGACCAAAAGTTTTATAATTAATATAATCCTCTGTGTTTTACTTTGGGACTGGATGTCTGTAGGACCAGGTGGGACAGAATCTTCCATTTACAATAGTTAAAAAAGAAAATGTGAAAATTGGTTTTCTTTACGTGGTGATATATTGAAAAATTTTGTTTTTTTATTTTGTTGTTGCTTATTTGCATTTAATTGTTTCTTTTTTACTTTGGAAATTGTTTTATTATAACATAGAAATATAAAAATACTTTTACTTCTATTTACACATTTTAAAAACTGATTAAATACTACAAACAGGACAGCTCTTGGGTTTTTGCAAGATTCTGACCAAAGATTCTCCTCAACTGATCTTAATATGAATTTGCTTGATATTCTATTTTTGTGTAAAGAATCTTTTTTAATGATCATTGTTGATTTATTAACATTGAACTCTATCTTGAAAAACATTTATATGCTATAATTTATGGCATGAATTATACAGTTATGAAGTAGCAATGACAATAATTTTATGTTTGTGGGGGTTACCAAAACATGAGGAACTGTATTAAAGGGTCACAGCATTAGGAAAGTTGAGAACCTCTGGGTTAGGTGTTGAAGTAAATTCGCCTTCCCTTCCAGAACCAAATAATGAAGCAGAACTTAGAGGGATTAGCTTTGAATGAGTTCCTGCAAAGGTTTATTTTGTGAATAAAACAGCACATATTTAAAAACAAAACACCCCTCTGAGGTTATGCAAAAACAAACAAAAACAACAAAAACTGCTTAACCTAAAAGGACAAAACTAGGCATGTTTCAACGTTCATTTCACTGAGATTGCTTCAAGTTATAGGCCCCATTCTGTGAGATACGGAATTGTAATATTGTATATAGTAAAAAAAAATTGCTCTTTTTTTGAAGTTATGAAAAGACCCAAATAGCTCCTTTTCATCAAGAATTTCTACTGTTGGTCTCTACACTTGAGTGTAAATTATTTGTAGTACACAATGCTTCAGGGTTTGCTTAGTATTCTCTGATCTAATTTTGTTCCTCTCCATCACTTCCTGTACCACATGATGGAAAATAGATCAAATATTTCTCTTAACTTTTTCTTCCCTCTAATTTTTTCTCATATATGTAGAATTGTTTTTATTAGTAAGCAGTTAGGATATGCTACAGAAAATGAAAGTCACTTCCTCTCAGAAAACAATGGAATGGTCTACATTTTTTTCAGGAAATGCTACATGCATTTACTTATTACACTAAGGATGCCTCTAGGATAAATGTGTTCAGTGGTGAAATGTGAAATCCATTTGTGTGCCCTTTATGAAATCACTTTTGGATTTGTTTTAAAGTGTTCTTTAATTCCCAGTCATGAACCATGAACCATGAATGCTTTAGGAAGGAAAGGGTCTTGATTATTCTTGGAAGGCGGGAACCCCTGGGAGATGAAGAATAAATCAAATAGGCTACCCCAAGACAATCAATTACTACTGAGAAGTGCTAAGTAAAGCCTTCAAGCAGAGCACAAATTAATGTCTTTGCCACAGAACCTAGTGTGCTTTTTATTGGTTTTATATAGCTCTGGGAGGTGAGAGAGCTAGTCCTTTCCCTCTCCAATATGTACAGAGAGCATACTAGTATGTAGTAGATGAGAAAAACAGTTAACATCTTTCCATGTGCTCAAGTTCAATTAATAGTTTTGAAAATGAAATAAAACAATTAACCTTTAAAAAGGGGAGTTTATTTAATGTATTGCAATTTTTAAAGCTCCCAGGAATGCTTTTATTTAGAACACTGGTTGTTTGTTCCCTCTTGAGTGCTCGTGTCATTAGTTGAAAAGGTTTTCCAAAGGACTGGGAACAGATCTTAATGTCAGCTTCCAAGTCTCTCTTGACTCTCTAGAGTGTTGCATACAAAGAATTAGGTATCCCTGGATCCCATTCCCAGTCTTGCTTTACTTCACCACCAATTGGGAGGGGATCATGTGAGATGCTGTCAACACGAGCGTGACCAATATATCATTGTGGAATAGGCTTATGACCTTGGTAAACTCTTCTTGGCAGTCTAACGTTCTCAAATGTCTGCCAGATTGCAGGTCTGCTGACAGTGCCAACTATTTTCATATTATGACACACGGAACGCTGGGCGATGCTCTTTGTATTGGACTACAGAACTCCCATCTGGAGTCACACACAGAATGAGAGACCTAGAAGAGGACTAAGAAATGATTTGATCTTAGTAACACACTTTATGAGGAAGTGGAGGTCTCTTTGAGGAGAGTCGTTTGCCCAAAGTCACAAAATAAACCAGTTCTTCGGGCTTCAGTTCCTTCAGTGATGACTATTCCCCTCTGTAAAAGTCATTCAAGTGGACAGAAGAGACAAAAGAAATGATGGACAAGTGCAAGGACCAAGCAGTGAGACACAATCTATTGTTTTTCTTCCTTAGAACATATCTTTAAAAGTCCATTGTTCTTCAGCATTTTTATAACTTTAGTTGAGATTCATTCTTCAGGGCTTTTCTCTGAATAATAGTAATACAGTGAAATGGAGAAATATTATGCATAAAGTCTGGAATTTGCTCAATTATATACATTCATGCATCAATGAGTCAAATCAAGAGAGGCATGAAATGTTTATCTTACCACAGAAAACTAAAATGTGTCTTTTGCTCTCAATTCATTCCCTGCTTTGATTACTGTCACTGTTGATTGCTTTTGTCTGCTTCAGGACTGCATGTAAATAAAATTCTATTGTTTAGTCTTTTATGGCTGGCTTCTGCTTAACAAAATGTATCTGAAATTCTTTGAATTGATGCTGTTTCTAGTTGGTTCATTATCATCACCATGTAATATTTCTACCTCTGTTTATTCATTTTTCAATTGTTAACTATTTGCTTTATGAAGAGTTTAATTCAGAACTTTTAATTGTATATGCATATATTGTTTTTAAGAATGTATGTTGGAATAGAAATGGTGCCATAATGCATGTCCTGTTTGACCTTATTAAATATTTCCATTCAATCTCCCACAATGAGAATTTCGATGACAATTTTTGTTGAAGCTTGATATTAGTCTTAGGTTTAAATATTCCCAAAGGTATGTGGCAAGAACTCATGGAAGTTTTGGGTTGTATTTCTTTCATATGTAATGATGCTAAAATATTTTCATAGTTTTGTATATTTATATGGTACATATATGTGGCACGTGTATGTATTTTTTGTGTGCATATGTACAAGTGTTCTATTCTTTGCTTTTTCATTTGTTTGTGTTTTAGGGAGGTATATTTGTGGGTATGGGTGCATGGATACTACACATGTATATACTCGTGTGTGTGAATATCAGAAATTAAAATCAAGAGTTATTCCACAGGAGCTGTGGAGACAGGGACTCTCACTGGCTAGATTAGACTAGAATGAATGGCCAAGGGGTCTCAGATGTCCACTGTGTCTGCCTATCCAGCACTGGGTTGCAACACACTAGCAAGCTTGGATTTCTACATGGGTTCTGGGGGATCAAACCAGGTCTTCTTGTTTGTATGGAAAGCACTTTACTGATTGATCTAATTTTTATTTTGTTTTATGTCTCTTACTTTATATTTTAAGGCAGGCTCTCAGTCAGTTGTTGAGAAAAGCTTTCAAATTGATCTGTAGCCCAGGCAGACCTGAAATTTCTGATTATTTTGAATAGCTGAGCAATTATGTACTTGCTAGTATTATTTGAATAGCTGGACATGGTGTTTCTCATTTGGCTTTTGTAATTGTGTACTTAACCTATTTAGCAATGAGGCAAAAAGACTTGTTTTCCACAGCTTGAGAAAAACCTTGCCTTTTTACTTGTTTCTTTCTCTCCATCTCTTTTCTTATGTTGTTTAAAATATATTTATATTTAGTCTATAATATGAGAATCAGTTGAAACCCAAATCTATTATATATGGAATTAATCACAACTTTGGAGAAACCTGTAGCATCTAGAATAAATTCTTTTCTCCTTTAAACTGCTCTCTGACCACAATAGGTATCTACATTCATTCTCTGCTCTATATGATCAAATCTTATTAAATCAAATATTCTAAAACCTTTATATACCAGTAATAATAACTTTTCATATGCCTGAACATTTTTCTAAAATAATACTGTTTTAGGATGCTAAAAATATTTATAATACTTGAAATATGTAAAAAGGGAAAACTTTAAAGTAAATGCAATCTCACTCACCATTTGACTATACAACATGACTGATACTTTTAGTTCATTAAATATTTGTTAAGCAGAAAATTTGCATTTACTTGGGAAAATGGCACTGAGAATTGTGAGGAGGGATCGTAGAGAGGAAACTGCAAAGCACGGAAGAAGAAAACTTTAGCACGCAAGCAACACGTTACCTTTCCAAATTCACTTGAAGACTACAAATTCTAAATAAAAAAAAATGCAGAGGCTAAATTGTGCTCAACTGATTGGGGATCGAACTGGGAGAGATTTAGCCAGCCAGCAGGATTTCCAACCTTTGCTCGACTTAGGAAAGCAAGCCCATGAATGGATGTCTTGACTAGAAGACTTTGCACTCAAAACACAAAGAGAATGTGGTTAATGAGAAAGGAAACAGTTTTAAGTTCTCCAGTCAAGAGTCCACAATGATGGATGAAGTTGGATGCGGTGTCACAGCCCTGTAATGATCTTGGCACTTGGGAGGCAGAGGCAAGAGGATCATCCATTTGAGATAACAGGCTTCAACAACAGAAACAGCATTGAGAAGGAAGAGAGATGCCATGAGTATTTCAGATGATTTAGGAGAAAACAAAAGGAACATTAAAATATGATTGTTCTGGTAGCAGGTAAAGGATTATAGGAAAAGGGAAATTGAGGGGTAAATATTTAGTTTAGAAATAGGCTGTGCTCCTATTAGAGATTTGTAAATCTGCTTATTGTCAAACTGCCTTCTAAATACACATGCTTATAGCCACAGATTAATGCCGATTCAGCTTTTGTCAGACAAACTTCTTATGGCCAGTCAAGGTGGTAAACACAAGACTTTGCTAGTCAAAGTATGGAGAATAAGTGATGGTGAAGTGCTTGTGTCGAACTTCAGCCGAGTGGCCGTTGATTCATTGCCTGTGCTCCGGTAGGTAGACTCCCACCCATCCTCATGTAAGCAACTCTACTTAAACTCAGTGGTTCACACAGTGAAAGAGACAGAAAAGTAGAAGAGAGAGAGCCTGGGGAAAAAAGCTTTATCTGAGAAGTAGAGGTGCTCAGAGGATGACTGAGAGTTAATATATGCATGAAACTGTCAAGGAATAAAAATAAGAAAAAGTACCTCATCTGAGGGTAAAATAGAATATGGACCAGTGTTTCTCAACATTCCTAATGCAGTGACCCTTTAATACAGTTCCTCATGTTGTGGTGATCCCCCAATCGTAAAATTATCTTTGTTGCTGCTTTATGACTGTAATTTTACTACTGTTATGAACTGTAAGTAAAAATCTGTGTTTTCTAATGGTCTTAGGTGACCTTTGTGAAAAGGCCATTTAACCCCCAAAGGGATCATGAACTACAGGTTGAGAACCACTGCTATTAACAAATATTAAAAATATAAAAGGAAAATATGACCTGTGACTAGTGTTTGGACTTGGCAGAGGTATCATGAATTCCAGCGACACCACTTCCCAGCTGCGTGACATTTATCACAGTGTACAGCATCACTAAGCCTTTCTGAGTTCATTTTCCTCATGTGCCAAAATGGAGCTGAAGTTCCTGTCCCAAAGAATTGTTCTGAGGATTATGATCTAGAATATATAAGTATACTCAAGACTTTGGGGTTTGGGTTGGGGCTCTGAACTGTTACATAAGCCAACAGAGCATTTTCAACTTGCTTTTTTTTATTATTGTTTTAGAAAGCTAATTGGGTTGTGAATGTTCTCCATTTTATCATTGAATTTCCCCTAAGTTTAAGTTCTGTAGATAAACCTAAAAAGAGTATCTTTTGTGCCTAATATTGTAACTTTACTAATACTACTCTTCACTTTCCACAAATACATATTAGAGGAAGAAAGACAAATAGGATAAATTGCTGGTCAAATTCTGGGAGATTTATTCCTGGAATAAACAATGTTTTATTTTCTTGCACGTTCCAGAATGCTGCGTAGGCTCCAACTGTATGAAATAGATGAGAAGTTGAAACCCTAAATTGTTCATCTTCCAACATTTTCCGGCCTGGGATCTATCTTTGGATCAGCAATAATTGCCTGGACAGCTATAATAGCTTCATTAATTTTTGTTTGTATTCTGTGTTCTTTATGCAGAGATGGAAGAAATGCATCTTTTGAGTCAAAATCTAAATGCATTTGTCTGAACTTAGCTGCCTCTGATATAAACACCCCTGACCTGAAATCCAAAGCACAGTAGAAATTTTTGAATAATTTCTCTGGCAACATAGCTGAAATTCAGTCTAAACTTTTATGCCATCTTCAAAAAACCAGGACTGTTCATTTATGTTAAAATTTATTTTGAAGATGCAGTGTCAACATTTTTTGTAGAAACAGGTAACCATAAATATGTATTTTCAGTTCTGTTTTCTTAAACAGAGCCAATAGTTCTCCTCAAGAAACGTGCTATTGCTGCTGTTGAGTCCTAACAAAATTCTGACATGTGAAATGTTTCACCATGTTGTCTTTATATCGAGTTACACTCATCTGCTTTCTATGTATTCACTTCAGAAGTGTGTGTGTGTGTGTGTGTGTGTGTACATGATGCTTGCATGCACACGGGTGTGCATGGGTGCATGCGTGCATATGCATGTGCGGTGCATGTGCGTGCGTGTGTGTGTGTGTATTGTGTATGTGTGTGCATGAGTGCATGTGTGCATGTGTGTATGTGCGTGTGGGTGTGCGTGTGTGTGCATGTGTGTATGTGTTGGTTGGTTGGTTGAGGAGATGGTTTTATTCAAGTCTGAACCTCAGGAAAGGAAGTAGAGATTATCTGCTTTGCAGAAATGCACCGTCCCTCAGCTTTTCTAAAGGAGAGAGAGTCTCAGGTGCGTGACTTAGCAATGACTAATAGATCCCAGTGTTTGGAGAAGTTCTATGTACTCCCATATATTCCTCAGAACACCTCTGTTTCCTGAGCCAAGCCTTCTGACTTTCTATATCACGTTGTGCGCTCACACACTGCACTTGTTTAATGGTGACAATGATAATAACATAATACTTGGCAACTTAGTTTTATTTCTGATGCCTTCCCAGGGACTTACTGATATTATCTTTTTTGGAAGTTTATGCTATAAAAAACCATTTTTATCACTAAGAAAAACAAAGGTATAATCACACTAAGGAGCTTGCTCCAGATCACTTACTTATTTATAAATTGCAAAGCCCAGGCTGGAGCCTCAGGATAATATCTTACCTTGTTGCCTATATATACTATATTAACAAAACAATGCATTGTCTACCTATAACTTGCAAGAACTTACAATTTCCTACAGAGATCCAGGAACCCTTTGAAATAGTTTCATATTTATTAAGCTAAGTAATGGTATAATTTTGAAGACCTATTCTAATATTATTTTGCTGCTGTAATAAACGACCTTGACCAAAAGTCACTTATGGAAGAAAGGAGTTTATTTTAGCTTACAGTTCCAAGTTACACTCCATCACTGGGGGTAAGTCAAACAGCTAGTCACATCATATGCATATTCAAGAGCAGAGAAAATGGAATGTACACATTCCCAGTTGCTTACTGTGCTTAGGTGAATTTCTCCACTCATTCAATTCAGGAGCCCATGTCTAGTGAATGGTACTGTACTGAAGTGGCTCTTCCTGTATCAGTTATTTGCAACACCTTTCCATAGATATGCCCCTAGGCCAAGACAACATAGAGAACCTCTCACTCATTCCCAGGTGACCCAGCTGGTTCTAGGTTGTATAAAGTTGACAGTTGAGCATGGTGCCTCAATCTCTTCTCTTGATATCATGGAGCCCTCAAAACTCCAGGTTGGAGATTGTATTGGTTGTGATTTAGATTTCAAATATCCTTCGAAGGCTCCTGTGTTTACTTACAGCTTTACGATCAGTCTGTGGGACTTTAGTGAAAGCAATTTAGGTCATTGGATGCTCCCACTTGAAGGGATTATTGGAACCTGGACCCGGTCTCTGTTCTCTTCCTTTGCTTTCTGACTCCTGTGAGAACAGTTTCTTTTTCCCCATTGCCCATCCTCACTAGAGTTTTCTGTCTCATTAATGGGACCAAGCTGTTATGGACTGAACTCCCTGCAATCTGAACCAAGATCAATCTTCCCTCCTTCAAGCGATTTATAGCAAGTGTTTTGTCTCAGTGATAAAACCCTAACACAGAGTTTAAATTTTACATATAGATACATGTATGGACTCATCTTACAGTGCCTTTTAGCTCTTGCTTAGGAAAACTAAGTATGTATTAATTCTCAAATTAGAAGGATTCATATTTTACATACAAACTAGCTTCTAATGTGTGATATTAGTTCAAAAAATCAAATATTTGATATTCCATTAACATGTTTATGAATTGCCTATTTTTAGTATTGTAGGAAAACTATAAAAATCTGTTCCTTGAGCACACTAATTTTGGCTCATTATGTATTACTTACACTTAAGGCTTTCCATACAGTTGCTAATATTTTCATTGTTCACAGCCTTGAAATGGAAACTGGGGCGTAACTACTTTACAGATGGTCTTAGCGTTACAGCGTTCTCTTTATAGACTACTGTAATTTAGGATCTGTCAAAAACTTATTTAATAAATCCTCTTGTTTAGCACATTTATAATCCTCAGGTTAACTGGGTCCTGGGTGTTTTTTTTTTTTGAGGTTCAGAAAAAGATTATATGAATTTATTTTGTCATAAACCCATGATAGTTCAAAGACATGCTTAAGGTATTTATTTCTAAGTTATTGGAAATTATGCTTGGTGATTTTTAAAGATCACTGTCAAGATTATCATTTGTCAAAACTATTCTAGACATTTTAAAAACATACTTGAATTTTCATACTAAAATTGACTATAGTCATTTGTCTTTCTATTGATGATCATACAGTATATTCTGATCACGGATCTTCCTCCTCCATATCTTCCTGATGCTCCCCATCCTCCATGCATCCAACGCAGGGTCTTCCTTTTCTCTCTTTTTAGAAAACAATTGGAAAAATGCAAAAAAAATCAGAAAAACCAGAATTAACAATGAATAAATAATGTAAAAGTACAAGAAGCATCACAGATACACAAAAGAATACCTATAAAAACACAAAAATAGGAAACTAATATACAAGCAAAAGGTAAAAGAAGGTCTAAACAAAGCATCATGACACGAAATGTCTGCACACCATTGAGCTCCTTTCTACTTCTGAACATGAACCTTTGCTTAAGTGTGGTTTATATACCTAGTGAGACTTGAATTGAACGAAGTTTCCTTTGCAAGTGGTTGTCATTTGGGTTTAGATTCTTGGTTAGAGATGATAACTGGTGTTCAGTTCCCCTATTAGCGTTGGGACCCAGTCTGGCTTGAACCTGTGCAGGCCCTGTGGATTCTGCCACAGTCTCTGTAGTTCATATGTACCTCATTCCAATTGTATCTGGAAGACCCTGTTTTCTTGATGCCATCTATCTCCTCTGGCTCTTAAAATCTTTACCTGTCTTCTGCATATCTCCCTGAGTCCTAAGTGGAGGGTTTGATGAAGAGGTATGCCATTTAGGACCATATACTTACTACTACAATAGTAGACATACCCAATTATTAAAAATTATGCATTTACTTCTGGTAAATTTCTCTAAAATTAGCTCCTTGCATAAATCATATGACTATTTGGGTTTCAACAGGTTTTTTTTTTTAATTTAAACCATTTAATAGTCTCCAAATAAAAGGAGCAAAACCCCAACCAAGTTAAAGATTTTCAATGTAATTTAGGGTTTCTTTTGTGTAGTCTCTTTGTTGTATTAAGAAAATCAATTGTGTCAAGGATTTCTTCACTTTCCAGTGCCGCCAGATTTATGGGAGTCTATTAGATGGAAAAGGCATAGAGCGCACTGCAGATCTTTTCACAATTTTAACTTTAATCTTTTTAATTTTAACTTGGGATTAAATACAATTATCAGGAGTTTTAAAGTGGATGAAGGTTAGATGCTTCCTTACCGTTCTCCCCTACAGAAAATGAAGACAAGTTTCAGACAAAAATGCAATATTTACATATTCTTAAACTAATAGTTACTAACAAGCAAAAATAAATACTTTAACTCACTTCATGAGCCAGACAAAGTTTCTGCTTTCTGTTCTTTCTTGAGTTCTACCATCTTTTTGATCATCCAGTACCTCTTGAGGTATGTCGAACATTTTAGAAGGGTTAATCATTTGTTTCTGGAAATCTTAATAAAACAATGGATGAATATGAGCCTATTTAGGGATTAACCCCAAAACTCCATTTCTTTTTTCCCTTTTTTATTACTTAAAAAAATATCAATCCAAATTCCCATTCCCTCCTCTCTTCCCAGTCCCCTCCCTCTCCCTACACAGACCCTCTCCCCCACACCTCCAACCCTAAGGGAGTGTCATGCACCCCACCCTGTGGAAATTCCAAGGCCCTCCCTACTACAAGGTCCAGGTTGAGCAAGGTTTACATCCAAAGAGAATAGGATCCCATGAAGCTGGTATATGAAATTAGAGACACATCCCAGTGTCACTATCAGTGGCCCCTCAGTCTGCCCCAGCTGTCAACCCCCTTCAGAGGGGCTTGGTTATTCCCATGCTTGTTCACGACAGTTTGCTTGAGCTAATAGTAGCTCACCAAAACTCCATTTCAAGGGGAGAGATTTTGATCATAAAAGCACAGTATATAAGTCAATTCACTTTACCTGAAAAGAGATTTAAAAATAAAAAAAAAACTGGTAAAAGCCAATACTTAACAGTTATTATATTTTATAATATAGTTGTTAATTCTGCCAGTAGAAAGGAATAATGGGTAAGTAGTTCATTCCTTTTCATTCTCTCTTGATTACATTCTGTATAATGCTTGTACTTCCTTCACGGTGTGCTCCCTATCATAAAGTACTATGATCCTATCTTGCCTACTCAGAACAGTGTGGGAAAAATTATGAACTGAAGCCTCCAAAATGGAAACAAAGCAAGCCTTTCCTCTTTATAAGTTGATTACTTAGGTATTTGTTATAATGATAGAAGACTGACTAATGTATATGTACAGCATTATTAGGAAATAGAAAAGCAAAAGAACGGAAATGTTTTGAATAGGCTGAGCTGTCAGGCTGCAATGTCAATATGAAACCCTAGGATGAAGCTCGAGAAAAAAAAATATGCCCTACTACGGCAGTCTTTCACTGGGTAGAAATAGTGGGGCACATGTGAAAAATGATTGATTCTTTGGCTAAGGTTATCCCGAGGAGAGTGTGTCTTCATTTAACATGCCCTTGGTCAGCAACTGACCAGGGATGTCTGTGAAATTTGCCCAATGAGGACATCACTGGAGGATGTAATTTAATCACCACCTCACAGCCATGGAGCAAGTCATCTCTTGTTAGAGGTTCTGAGTTTTTCATCTCTGTTTGCTGTAGTGCCTGCTCTGTGCCGCAAGGAACAAGTCTATTATTATTTGGAAAGGAACTTGTCTGAGGCTCCAGTTTTCTCTTTCCCCCTTTTCTCATTTCTTCCTTTTTTTCCAGTATTAAGAATCAAATTTATGGCTGATGTGGGAGTAATTTCTTATTAATAAAGAAACTGCCTAGACCCATTTGATAGGCCAACCCTTAGGTAGGCGGAGTAAACAGAATGGAATGCTGGGAGAAAAAAGCTGAGTCAGGGAGTCGCCATGGTTCTCCTACTCCAGACAGACGCAGGATAAGATCATTCCTGGTAAGCCAGCTCGTGGGCTACACAGATTAATAGAAATGGGTTAGATCAATATGTAAAAGCTAGCCAATAAGAAACTGAAACTAATGGGTCAGGCAGTGTTTAAAAGAATACAGTTTCCGTGTAATTATTTCGGGTAAAGCTAGCTGGGTGGCGGGACACAGCCCGCCGCTCCGTATTTCAACATATGGCCTGACACATTCTAGATTAGTGCTCTACCATGGAGATATACCCTCTGTTCCTCAATGCCTTTGCACTGCGAGTCAACTTATGAAATACTGGAATAGTACACTTTGGGCAGGAAAAGAAAATGTATATGGGCTACAGGTCAGTATGTCCAAACAAATGGAATACTAATCCTTTTGAGATTGTGGAGAGCAAATGAGGCTACCCTGTCATCAAGCGACGCCTCAAGGAAAACTGGCCTACCAGGGGCATCCATTGATCTTGGCAGCTGGAATGTTGTACCTCAGAGGTGTCAAGAACTAGCTCATCCTTCCTATATGAAAGTCATAGTTATTGGGCATGTGCATAGGCTAGCCTAGAAGTTTCCATGGAGCCCTTGCTGTCACTGAATTCATGATAATCATCTCCCCTTGACCTCTTGAGTGCTAGGATGACAGGCATTCACACAGATCCCCCATTTGACCCATCATTGTGCACCTGGACAGAACTACTGTGCAACCCCCAAGGATGGTATGAGAGACTGCACTCACAAATCCTACAGGTGGTTTGTGCCCTCATGATCTGCTTCTGCTGAGTCCTGGATATATGACTTTCATATTAGTTTTGATTAGGCTAAGCCTGCCTGACTTTATGACTTGATAGGTCCAATAGGAAAGTCCCAGATGTGTGGTCACTTGGTGTCCATATGTTCTGGAATTTCATCATTACCAGAACCCAGTAGCATGCCGGAGGCTGTTTTCCTAATAGTGTGTAACTCTCCTCTCCAGATGTCATGGCCTTACTCCAAAACTCCAGGAGCTTGGTTTTTGATTCTCTCACTGGGGCCTGCCATAAAATCCACACCACATCTTTTTCTGCTACTGATGCTTCCAACATCACAGGATTCCCAGCTCTTTGCAGACAACTTTCTCACTACAGGCTTGACTCAGTTAGTGGATCTTTGAGTGGTATCCATGTATGTACTAGATTAGTATTTTAAAATGTGGAGTGTACTTCAAGAAACCTTTCAGGCTATGTGCTGTTTTCTTTTTGACAGGTGAGATGAAGCCATATTGCATTTTTCTTTCTAATGTAATGCTGACCTCTGACCACCTAAACATTTCACTGACATAGAAGGCACTAAAATCTTCATGATATTTGTTCCTGTCATTTGGAATATGTCAAGGTCTTTAATATGCTTATGTCTGTTTATTTGCATTGTTTGGTTCACATGATGCTGTCATCAACATAATAGATCAATTACATGTTATTTGATATTCCTATGAGGTGCACATATCTGGATAGAATTATGACAAAGCAAAAGATAGGTCAAAGTGTAGATACAATTTTTCTTATATGTGCAAGCAAAATATTTCAACTAGTTTTTATTTTGATAGAAAGAATGCATTCACTTTGTCAAGGGGCAAATGCCATGTATCTGAGGTCATGTTATTTTGT